>NC_141876.1:239266294-239879508 GCF_056163025.1 Triticum urartu
GGGTGTCCGTCGGCTTGCCTACGGATTCTTCTCCAGTCTCATCGTCTGTGTTGCTACCGTTGTGACTGTAGGGGGATGTTGAATATCGTGACTATTAGGAAGTATAGGATTTATCCCTACCTTGCCTTGTACTCCAAGAAGATCATGTACTCACTATATATACGCCCACGAGGCTCAAACAATACACAACAAACATTCCGCCAATTTCTCTCTCCCTTCTAACACACTAGAATAGCTTAGTTGAGATCCACAAGAATACAAGAGCAATCCAAGGAACCAAGCACAAAGGTAAGGTTCTTCCCCCTCCTAAGGAGGTAAGGTCTTGATGGTAGTCTTCTCCATGAGGAGGTCTTGATATCCACTTGGGATCCTCTCCTAAGAGGCATTGATCTCCAAGAGGGGTGATAGAAGGAGCAAAGCTCTATAAATGTCTCACACATACTTTGATAACCCTAACAAATGGTCTAAGTATGAAATATATAGATAGGTGGAGGAGGGGGATGAAGTGGAGGCCCAAATATGAGCTCTCGGACAGAATCCTGATAGGCCCGTGCGCACGGGGGTCCCATGGGAACGACACATGCCCGTGCGCACGAGGTGCTATAGCAGCGAGGGCCCGTGCGCACGGGGTCTGGAGGCTGTGCACACGGGGGTGCGCGTCTCGGTTACAAAAGCTTCCTAGGTAGCCCGTGGACACGGGGTCTAGATGTCCCGTGCGCACGGGGTCACCTAAGAGGTGCTGTCTTGATCTTGTTGGACTCCTTCTTCCTCATGGCATGGGGGTGCTTCTCCTACTCCTTTGGGGTGTCCCTTGGCTGCTTGGTGGCGTTCATGTTCGTATGTAATGACACATGGCATGTTTTGATGAAGTAGCATCCAAGTTCCATTTATATCCATGTCGATCACGAGTAGGAGTGAGTTCACCTCAGTTTCAATGGCGCGTGCTCGAGCTGTTGTCATAGGTCCATGTGGTGCTTGATGTGTTGGTGTAGAGTCCATGGGGATGATGGAAGGATGCTCCACATCATCTTCCTCCCCCTTGGGAGAGATCCATCCTCGGATCATGATCTTCATCACCATGGTATGGGGTCAAGTCCTTGACGCTGAAGATGTCGCTTACATTGTACTTGTCGCGTGTTATGTCGATCTTGTTGGCATTGTCATTGTAACGGACGAGCACTTTGAAGGGTCCATCGGCTCGTGGTAGTAGCTTGGACTTGCGCTTGTTGGGGAAGCAGTCCTTGCGGAGGTGTAGCCATACTAGATCGCCCAGTTTGAACACCATGGGGTTTTGTTGATGTTGAGCTTGGTGGCGAGGCAGTGTACTTGATGCTCGATCATAGACCTTGTATCTTCATGCATCTTCTTGAGATAACTTGCTCTCGCACTTGCATCCATGTTTGCGAGTTCTTGGAGCGGTAGAGGAAGGATGTCCAAGGGCGACAAAGGGTTGAAGCCGTAGATGACCTAGAAGAGGGACTTACAGGTAGTAGAGTGTCTTGCATGATTGTAGGCATACTCGGTGATGGGTAATCACTCCTCCCACTCCTTGATGGTCTTTGTGATCAACACGCGTAGGAGAGTAGATAGCGTCTAGTTGGTGACTTCCGTTTGGCCATTGGTTTGGGGATGATAGGCCATTGAGAATAGTAGCTTGATGCCAAGCTTGGCGCATAGTGTCTTCCAAAAGTAGCTTAGGAAACTGAAGTTGCGGTCCGACACAATTGTCCTTGGCACTCCATGTAGCCTCAAGATTTCTCTACAAAAGAGATTTGCAACATGTGAAGCATTGTATATCTTATTGCATGGGCTAAAATGTGCCATTTTAGAGAATAGGTCCACAACAATGATGACCCACAAGTATAGGGGATCAATCGCAGTCCTTTCGATAAGTAAGAGTGTCGAACCCAACAAGGAGCAGAAGGAAATGACAAGCGGTTTTAAATAAGGTAATGTCTGCAAGCACTGAAATTGTCAATAACAGGTAGTTTGATAGATAGATAATTTGTGACAAGTAACAAGTACCAATAGTAAAAATAGGTGCAACAAGGTATCCCGATCCTTTTCGTTGCAAAGGATAGGCCAAAATAATCTCTTATAGTAAGCAAAGCATTCTTGAGGACACACGGGAATTTCATCTAGTCACTTTCATCAGGTTGGTTTGATTCGCCTTCGCTACTTTGATAATTTGATATGTGGGTGGATCGGTGCTTGGGTGATTTTCTTACTTGGACAAGACTCCCACTTATGATTAACCCCTCTCGCAAGCATCCACAACTACGAAAGAAGAATTAAGATAAAATCTAACCATAGCATTAAACATATGGATCCAAATCAGCCCGTTACAAAATAGCGCATAGACTAGGGTTTAAGTTTCTGTCACTCTAGCAACCCATCATCTAATAACTACTCCATAATGCATTCCCTTAGACCCAAATATGGTGAAGTGTCATGTGGTCGACATTCATATAACACCACTAAGGGAATCACAACATACATATCATCAAAATATCGAACGAATATCAAATTCACATGATTACTTATGACAAGACTTCTCCCATGCTTTCAAGAACAAAAGTAAGTACTCACAAAGCATATTCATGCTCAAGATTAGAGGGGTATTGAATATCATGATAGATTTGAACATATAATCTTCCACCAAATAACCGGCTAGCATCAACTACAAGATGTAATCAACACTACTAGTCACCCACACGTACCAATCTGAGGTTTTGATACAAAGACTGAACACAAGAGATGAACTAGGGTTTTGATGATGGCCTCGATTTCCCCCCCTCCGGGAGGGAAGTATACCTGGCGAAATCGCTCCGCTGGAGAGCAAAAGTGCTCCTGCCCAAGTTCGCCTCGAGACGGTGGCGCTCCATCCCGAAAGTCCCCTCCTTATTTTTTGTAGGTCCAAAGACCTTATAGACCAGAAGATGGGCACCGGAGGTGGGCCAGGCCCCCACTACCCACCAGGGCGCGCCTGGAGGGGGTGGCGTGCCCTAGTGCCTAGTGGGCACCTAGGTGGCCTACTCCAGTATCTCTTTTCTCCAATATATTTATATATATTCCAAAATAATTCTCCGTAAAACTTCAGCTCATTTGGAGATTGCAGAATAGGTATCTCTGACATAGCTTTAGCTTTTTCAGGTCCAGAATTCGAGCTGCCGATATTCTCCCTCTTTGTGTAAACCTTGCATATTATGAGAGAAAAGGCATTAGAATTACTGCACAGAGTATTATATTGCATAAAAATACTATAAATAATAGTAGGAAAACATGATGCAAAATGGACGTATCAACTCCCCCAAGCTTAGACCTCGCTTGTGGTCAAGAGAAAGCCATACCGAAAATCATGTCCACATGTTTAGAGTGAGAGGTGTCGATAAAAACAAAATACTGACATAGTAGCTGTTGGGAAACGTTACATGGAAAAAAAATTCTATGCACATGCAAGATCTATCCATGGAGATGCATAGCTACGAGAGGGGGAGAGCATCTACATACCCTTGTAGATCACTTAGCGGAAGCATTTATCAACGCCGTTGATGTAGTCGTACAACTTCATGATCCATACCGATCAAGCACCTAATGCACGACACCTCCGTGTTCAACACATGTTCAGCTCGATGCGTCCTCGCCTTCTCGATCCAGCAAGAGAGGCAAAGTAGTAGATGAATTTCGGCAGCACGGTAGCGTGGTGACAGTGGTGGTAAAAACTATTCTCCCTGGGCTTTGCCAAGCACAATGGTTTAGAGGGGAGGACGAACTAGAGGGAGAGGGGGCACCGCACATGGCTTGGGGATTCGTGGTTCTTGGCGCCCCTCCCCTCCTCACATATATATAGGTGGAGGGGGGAGGGGAGGCAGCCCTAGGCGCACCCCAAGGGGCCGACGGCCGCCTGCCCTAGGCGTTGATGTCTACTACACAACCTTCTTCTTGTAGACGTTGTTGGGCCTCCAAGTGCAGAGGTTTGTAGGACAGCAGCAAATTTCCCTCAAGTGGATGACCTAAGGTTTATCAATCCGTGGGAGGCGTAGGATGAATATGGTCTCTCTCAAACAACCCTGCAACCAAATAACAAAGAGTCTCTTGTGTCCCCAACACACCCAATACAATGGTAAATTGTATTGGTGCACTAGCTCGGCGAAGATATGGTGATACAAGTGCAATATGGATGGTAGATATAGGTTTTTGTAATCTGAAAATATAACAACAACAAGGTAACTAATGATAAAAGTGAGCGAAAACAGTATTGCAATGCGTTGAAACAAGGCCTAGGGTTCATACTTTCACGAGTGCAAGTTTTCTCAACAATAGTAACATAATTGGATCATATAACAAACCCTCAACATGCAACAAAGAGTCACTCCAAAGTCACTAATAGCGGAGAACAAACGAAGAGATTATTGTAGGGTATGAAACCACCTCAAAGTTATCCTTTTTGATCGATCTATTCAAGAGTCTATAGTAAAATAACACGAAGCTATTCTTTCTGTTCAATCAATCCTAGAGTTCATACTAGAATAGCACCTTAAGACACAAATCAACCAAAACCCTATTATCACCTAGATACTCCAATGTCACCTCAAGTATCCGTGGGAATGATTATACGATATGCATCACACAATCTCAGATTCATCTATTCAACCAACACAAAGAACATCAAAGAGTGCCCCAACGTTTCTACCGGAGAGTCAAGACAAACACGTGTGCCAACCCCTATGCATAAGGTCACGAGGTCACGGAACTCACAAGTTGATCACCAAAACATACATCAAGTGGATCACGTGAATATCCCATTGTCACCACAGATAAGCACTTGCAAGACATACATCAAGTGTTCTCAAATCGTTAAAGACTCAATTCGATAAGATAACCTCAAAGGGAAAACTCAATCCATTACAAGAGAGTAGAGGGGGAGAAACATCATAAGATCCAACTATAATAGCAAAGCTCGTGATACATCAAGGTCGTGCCAAATCAAGAACATGATAGAGAGAGATCAAACACATAGCTACTGGTACATACCCTCAGCCCCAAGGATGAAATACTCCCTCCTCGTTATGGAGAGTGCCGGTATGATGAAGATGGCCACTGGAGAGGGATTCCCCCCTCCGGCAGGGTGCCGGAACGGGTCTAGATTGGTTTTTGGTGGCTACGGAGGCTTGCAGCGGCGGAACTCCTGATCTAGGTTATGTTCTAGAAGTTTGGGTATATATAAGAGACGTTGGCGTCGGGAACAAGTCAGGGGGGTCTCCGAGGCGGCCACGAGGTAGGGGGGCGCGCCCAAGGGGGTAGGGCGCGCCCCCACCCTCGTGGGTGCCTCGGGACTCTTCTGGCCCATCTCCGGTACTCCGTGGGTTTCTTCTGGTCCAAAAATAATCTCCGTGAATTTTCAGGTCAATTGGACTCCGTTTGGTTTTCCTTTTCTGCGATACTCAAAACAAGGAAAAAAATAGAAACTGGCAGTGGGCTCCAGGTTAATAGGTTAGTCCCGAAAATCATATAAAATAGCATATAAATGCATATAAAACATCCTAGATGGATAATATAATAGCATGGAACAATAAAAAATTATAGATACGTTAGAGATGTATCAAGCACCCCCAAGCTTAATTCCCGCTCGTCCTCGAGTAGGTAAATGATAAAAACAGAATTTCCGATGTGGAATGCTACCTAACATAATTATCAATGTAATTTCGTTTATTGTGGCATGAATATTCAGATCTAAAATATTCAAGACAAAAGTTTAATGTTGACATAAAAACAATAATACTTCATGCATACTAACGAAGCAATTATGTCCTCTGAAAATAACATAGCCAAAGAAAGCTCATCCCTACAAAATCATATAGTTTGGCCATGCTTCATTTTCGTCACACAAAATGCTCCCATCATGCACAACCCCTATGACAAGCCAAGCAATTGTTTCATAATTTCGTATTCTCAAACTTTTTCAACTTTCACGCAATACATGAGCGCGAGCCATGGACATAGCACTATGGGTGGAATAGAATATGATGATGGAGGTTGTGTGGAGAAGACAAAAAGGAGAAAGTCTCACATTGACGCGGAATCAAAGGGCTAGGGAGATGCCCATCAATGATGTCAATGTGAGGAGTAGGGATTGCCATGCAACGGATGCACTAGAGCTATAAATGTATGAAAGCTCAACAAAAGAAACTAAGTGGGTGTGCATCCAACTTGTTTGCTCACGAAGACCTAGGGCATTTGAGGAAGCCCATTGTTGGAATATACAAGCAAGGTTCTATAATGAAAAATTCCCACTAGTATATGAAAGTGACAATATAAGAGACTCTCTATCATGAAGATCATGGTGCTACTTTGAAGCACAAGTGTGGAAAAAGGATAGTAGCATTGTCCCTTCTCTCTTTTTCTCTTATTTTTTGTTTTTTTTGTTTTTTGGGCCTCCTCTTTTTTTGGCCTTACTCCTTTTTATTTCTCTTTTTTTATTTCCTCACATGGGACAATGCTCTAATAATGATGATCATCACACTTCTATTTATTTACAACTCAAGGATTACCACTCGATACTTAGAACAAAATATGACTCTATATGAATGCCTCCGACGGTGTACCGGGATGTGCAATGAATCAAGAGTGACATGTATGAAAATATTATGAATGGTGGCTTTTCCACGAATACGATGGCAACTACATGATCATGCAAAGCAATATGACAATTATGCAGCATGTCATAATAAACAAGATGGTGGAAAGTTGCATGGCAATATATCTCGGAGTGGCTATGGAAATGCCATAATAGGTAGGTATGGTGGCTGTTTTGAGGAAGATGAGGCTTATGTGTGATAGAGCATATCATATCATGGGGTTTGGATGCACCGGTGAAGTTTGCACCAACTCTCGAGGTGAGAAAGGGCAATGCATGGTACCGAAGAGGCTACGTATGATGGAAGGGTGAGAGTGCGTATAATCCATGGACTCAACATTAGTCATAAAGAACTCACATACTTATTGCCAAAATCTACAAGTCATCAAAACCAAGCACTACGCACATGATCCTAGGGGGATAGATTGGTAGGAAAAGACCATCGCTCGTCCCCGACCACCACTCATAAGGAAAGCAATCAAAGAACACCCCATGCTTCAAATTTGTCACACAACGTTTACCATACGTGCATGCTACGGGACTTGCAAACCTCAACACAAGTATTTCTCAATTTCACAATTACTCAACTAGCATGACTCTAATATCACCATCTTTATATCTCAAAACAATTATCAAGTATCAAACTTCTCATAGTATTCAATGCACTCTATATGAAAGTTTTTATTATACCCATCTTGGATGCCCATCATATTAGGGCTAAATTCATAACCAAAGCAAATTACCATGCTGTTCTAAAAGACTCTCAAAATAATATAAGTCAAGCATGAGAGATCAATTATTTCTATAAAATAAAACCACCACCGTGCTCTAAAAGGATATAAGTGAAGCACTAGAGCAGATGACAAACTACTCCGAAAGATATAAGTGAAGATCAATGAGTAGTCGAATAATTATGTAACTATGTGAAGACTCTCTAACATTTAAGAATTTAAGATATTGGGATATTATTCAAATACGAATCAAAAGAAAATAAAATAAAATGACGCTCCAAGAAAAACACATATCATGTGGTGAATAAAAATATAGCCTCAAGTAAAGTTACCGATGAACGAAGACGAAAGAGGGGATGCCTTCCGGGGCATCCCCAAGCTTAGGATTTTGGTTGTCCTTGAATTTTACCTTGGGGTGCCTTGGGCATCCCCAAGCTTAGGCTCTTGACACTCCTTATTCCATAGTTCATCGAATCTTTAGCCAAAACTTGAAAACTTCACAACACAAAACTTAACAGAAAACTCGTAAGCTCCGTTAGTATAAGAAAATAAATGACCACTTAGGTACTGTTGTGAAATCATTCTAAATTCATATTGGTGTAATATCTACTCTATTGCAACTTCTCTATGGTTCATACCCCCCGATACTACTCATAGATTCATCAAAATAAGCAAACAACACAATGAAAACAGAATCTGTCAAAAACAGAACAATCTATAGTAATCTGGAGGTTTCAAATACTTCTGTAACTCCAAAAATCCTGAGAAATTAGGAAGTCATAGGAAATTTGTATATTGATCTACTTCTGTTGGAATTGGTATTTTATCGATCTCTGGTAAAACATGAAAATTATTTTCGTGAGCGCATACTTTCTGTTTATCAGCAAAATCAAACAATAATCACCCAAGAAGATCCTAAAGGCTTTACTTGGCACAAACATTAATCAAAAAATAAAAACACAATCATAATAGAGGATATATGATTTATTTATTACTAAACAGGAACAAAAAGCAAGGAACAAAAATAAACTTGGGTTGCCTCCCAACAAGTGCTATCGTTTAAAGCCCCTAGCTAGGCATGATGATTTCAATGATGCTCACATAAAGGATAATAATTGAAACATAAATAGAGCATCATGAAGAATATGACTAGCACGTTTAAGTCTAACCCACTTCCTATGCATAGGGATTTTGTGAGAAAACAACTTGTGGGAACAAGAATCAACTTGAATAGGAAGGTAAAACAAGCAAATCTTCAAGATTTTCAACACATAGAGAGGAAAATTGATATTATTGCAATTCCTACAAGCATATGTTCCTCCCTCATAATAATTACATGTAGGATCATAAGAAAATTCAACAATATAGCTATCACAAAACATATTCTTAACATGATCCACATGTATGCAAAAGTTGACACTCTTGCAAAATAGTGGGATTAACATTAACTAAAGTCATGACCTCTCCAAACCCACTTTCATAATTATCATAATAAGATTCAACACCCTCCAAAAATAGTGGGATCATTACTTCCTAAAGTTCACACTCTTCTAAACCCACTTTTAGCAATATAATCATCATAAATAGGAGGCATGCTATCATCAAAATAAATTTTCTCATCAAAACTTAGGGGACAAAAAATATCATATTCATCAAACATAGCATCCCCGAGCTTGTGGCTTTGCATATCATTAGCATCATGAATATTCAAGGAATTCATAATAAAAACATTACAATCATGCTCATCATTCAAATATATAGTGCCAAACATTCTAATGTATTCTTCTTCTAGCACTTGAGCACAATTATCGGAATCCTTATTTTCACGAAAGACATTAAAAAGATGAAGCATATGAGGCACCCTCAATTCCATTTTTTTGTAGTTTTCATTTATAGACTAAACTAGTGATAAAACAAGAAACAAAAAGATTTGATTGCAAGATCTAAAGATATACCTTCAAGCGTTAACCTCCCCGGCAACAGCACCAGAAAAGAGCTAGATGTCTACTACACAACCTTGTTCTTGTAGACGTTGTTGGGCCTCCAAGTGCAGAGGTTTGTAGGACAGCAACAAATTTTACTCAAGTGGATGACCTAAGGTTTATCAATCCGTGGGATGAAGATGGTCTCTCTCAAACAACTCTGCAACCAAATAACAAAGAGTCTCTTGTGTCCCCAACACGCCCAATACAATGGTAAATTGTATAGGTGCACTAGTTCGGCGAAGAGTTGGTGATACAAGTGCAATATGGATGGTAGATATAGGTTTTTGTAATATGAAAATATAAAAACAGCAAGGTAACTAATGATAAAAGTGAGCGAAAACGGTATTGCAATGCGTTGAAACAAGGCCTAGGGTTCATACTTTCACTAGTGCAAGTTCTCTCAACAATAATAACATAATTGGATCATATAACAATCCCTCAACATGCAACAAAGAGTCACTCCAAAGTCACTAATAGCGTAGATCAAACAACGATATTATTGTTGGGCACGAAACCACCTCAAAGTTATCCTTTCTGATCGATCTATTCAAGAGTCCGTAGTAAAATAACACGAAGCTATTCTTTTCGTTTGATCTATCCTAGAGTTCGTACTAGAATAACATCTTAAGACACAAATCAACCAAAACCCTAATGTCACCTAGATACTCCAATGTCACCTCAAGTATCCATGGGTATGATTATACGATATGCATCACACAATCTCAGATTCATCGATTCAACCAACACAAAGAACTTCAAAGAGTGCCCAAACTTTCTACCGGAGAGTCAAGACGAAAACGTGTGCCAACCCCTAGGCATAAGTTCACGAGGTCACGGAACTAGCAAGTTGATCACCAAAAAATACATCAAGTGGATCACGTGAATATCCCATTGTCACCACGGATAAGCACATGCAAGACATACATTAAGTGTTCTCAAATCCTTAAAGACTCAATCCGATAAGATAACCTCAAAGGGAAAACTCAATCCATTACAAGAGAGTAGAGGGGGAGAAACATCATAAGATCCAACTATAATAGCAAAGCTCGCGATACATCAAAATCGTGCCAAATCAAGAACACGAGAGAGAGAGATCAATCACATGGTACATACCCTCAGCCCCGAGGGTGAACTACTCCCTCCTCGTCATGGAGAGCGCCGGGATGATGAAGATGGCCACCGAAGAGGGATTCCCCCCTCTGGCAGGGTGCCAGAACGAGTCTAGATTGGTTTTCGGTGGCTACGGAGGCTTGCGGCAGTGGAACTCCCGATCTAGGTTATGTTCTGGCAGTTTGGGTATATATAAGAGATGTTGGCGTCGGGAACAAGTCAGGGGGGTCTCCGAGGCGGCCACGAGGTAGGGGGGCGCGCCCCCACCCTCGTGGGTGCCTTAGGACTCTTCTGGCCCATCTCTGGTACTCCGTGGGCTTCTTCTGGTCCAAAAATAATCTCCGTGAATTTTCAGGTCAATTGGACTCCGTTTGGTTTTCCTTTTCCGCGATAGTCAAAAACAAGGAAAAAACAGAAACTAGCACTGGGCTCTAGGATAATAGGTTAGTCCCAAAATCATATAAAATAGCATATAAATGCATATAAAACATCCTAGATGTATAATATAATAGCATGGAACAATCAAAAATTATAGATACGTTGGAGACGTATCACGCGTGTCCCCCTCTTCCTTCTTGACGCGTGGCGGGAAAGGAAAGGGGGGTGGCTGCCTTATGGCATCTCCCCTTCCTTCTCCCTTGCATGGACAAAGGCAGGAGGGGGCCAGCCCCTCGTCTTTCCTTCCCTAGGGGCTGGCGGCCAGGAGATGGGCACGCCAGCCCCCTTGTGGGCTGGTGTGCTCCCTCCTTTTTGGCTCATTAGGCCCAATTACCCCCGTGGCCCTACGGAACCCCTTCCAGTGATCCGATAATTCTCCGGTGCATTCTGAAACTCTTTCGGAGACCAAATACTATCATCCTATATATCAATCTTTACCTCCAGACCATTCCTGAGCTCCTCATCATGTCTATGATCTCATCCAGGACTCCGGACAACACTTGATCACCAACATACACAACTCATATAGTACTATATCGTCAATGAACGTTAAGCATGCGGACCCTACGGGTTTGAGAATGATGTAGACATGACCAAGACGCTTCTCCGGTCAATAACCAATATCGGGACCTGGATGCCCATATTGGTTCCTACATATTCTTCGAAGATCTTTATTGGTCGAACCTTTATGACAACATACATAATTTTCTTTGTCCGTCGTTATGTTACTTGCCTGAGATTCGATCATCGGTATCTGCATACCTAGTTCAATCTTGTTACTGACAAGTCTCTTTACTCGTTCCGTAATACATCATCTTGTAACTAACTCCTTAGTAACTTTGCTTGCAAGCTTCTTGTGATGCTATATCACCGAGAGGGCCCAGAGACACCTCTCCATCATATGGAGTGACAAATCCCAATCTCGATTCACGCCAACTCAATAGACACCTTCAGAGATACCTACAGAGCACCTTTATGATCATGCAGTTATGAAGTGATGTTTGATAGCACACAAGGTTATTCCTATGGAGTCCAGGAGTTGCATGATCTTATGGTCGAAGGAATATGTATTTGACATTAAGAAAGCAATGGCAATAAACTGAATGATCATATGCTAAGCTAATGGATGGGTCTTGTCCATCACATCATTCTCCTAATGATGTGACCCCGTTATCAAAATATAACTCATGTCTATGGTTAGGAAACCTTGACCATCTTTTTATCAACGAGCTAGTCTAGTAGAGGCTCACTAGGGACTTGGTATTTGTTATGTATTCACATATGTATTTAAGTTTTCGATCAATACAATTATAGCATGAACAATAAACCTTTACCATGATTAAGGAATATAATAATAACCACATTATGTAGGAATGAAATATGTCTACCAGAGAGGGGGTGAATGGGAGTTTTAAATTTTCTTCAGAAAACTTAAATCTCTCAGAACCCAGCAGCGGAACGAATGCAAAACAAACTACAGTAAACTAAAACAGAGTACCGAAAGGAAACTAAGACATGCATTGATATGAATCATACGAATGAAAATGCATTGAAGATAAAAATGGGTGACAGAGGTAACCGAAGATGCTCAATGGCGACAAGGTATTTTTTCGACCAGTTCGTCCTTCTGCACAAGGACTACGTCTGGTTGGAGGTGGTGTGACTTAACACGGAAGATAAACTCTCTTCACCCTATTCTCCTCGACAATCGATTCGTCAACTGATGCTAATTACTCGCGGTAGATACTTGAACGCGATCTTCAAACCTTTACAGATTTCTTCTTGGAGAACCACAATCACTCCTGGTCTTTGAAGAAATTGACGCCTAACCATCTAGAGAGTTTGCAGCTCTCAAGAGTAATAGGTGGAGCATACTAAACATATATTCCGGTGATGCTAAACCACCATCTAATTCTTCGGCTCTAGGTTTTTTCTCTTGGTCAATTTTAAACTCAAGTTGCTCAGAGAGTGGGTTGCTCAACAGTCTTCTCAGAATCAAACGGAGTAGCCACCAGACAAAGCTGGCGTGGGGTGGCTATTTATAGCCGCATCCTTCCCAGATGGGAAATGACCATTTTGGACATGGGTTCTAGCCAATGTCCAACCGACATGTTCACAACGGTCGGATTTTGAGCAACGGTAACATTACTTGAAGAACAAGTAACGCTAACTCCTCGGTCCGAGACAAATCTCTCGCAGCGAAGAAGATCACAGTCTCTTGCTGGCAAGTATTTGCTTGGAGCACAAAGATATTTCTGTCACATCTTTCATAGAATTTGTGTTTAGCATCAGAGAATCAAAGCTTCAAACGCTACACCCCTCTTAATAGTACGGTGGTCCTATGACTCAATGAAAGAAGAAGAATAACGAAAAAATGCTACATCTTCACTTCATCTTCATTCTTCCTTGAGCGCAGTCATTTTCTTCGAACAGACACCGAACCATTTCTTGAACTTCAGCAATTTTTAGGGGTCACTCTTGCTGGCATCATCTTCGGTGATAACCTTCGCTGCAACGTAGGGAGATTATCTTCATCATTTGCATCAAACTCCTCGACATATCAGGGACCTATTACTCTGTGTGCACTAGAAAACACATAAGTCCCATACTGTTTATGTCAAAAAAACTTCAAAAACGTAAGGGGCCTATCATTGCATTAACAATCTCCCCCTTTTTGGACGGTTGTTGACAAAACAAATAATCATCAAAGTGAAGATAGATAAATGAAATGTAAATCGAACAAGAGTGAACTTGTGTTACTTGACTCGATGATGAAATATACTCCCCCTAGATGTATGCAGTGTTAAAGATAAATAACAAGATTTTCTGCAATTCATTGAAGTATGTGGAGGATTTTTCAATCATTCAAGGTAATGATTCACACTGATGATATATAATCCATCGAGTATATAGGGCAATCATTCATAACTTCTGCCAATAATTTCACCTGCAAAACAAATGCTTCGAGAGAAATAGTGCATCAGGTGGGGTTATTAATATGACAGCATCGAAGTTTTAGTTGACATCTGAGCACATAGAGTAACACAAATAGTCTCATAAACCAGAGCAACTAAACACAGAGACTAAAACCAACATAGCAAATATATAGAAACACTCAATGTAATTCTCCCCCTTTTTGTCAACTAGTGTCAAAAAGGTGATGAAAACATGAGTGCGAAAAGAGGTAAATTTGATTCACTCTGAGGCATCGCCCGAAGAACTTCCCAAAGATGTTTCTGATTCGGAGGTGGCTGGTACATCTTCATCATCATTAGCAGCAGAAGTTCCTTCAAGGCTGGCTTGTGGCTGGGAGGATGAAGGTACAGTGGGATGATGTCTACCATGCAACTTTATTCTTGTAGACTTGTGTTGGGCCTCCAAGCGCAGAGTTTTGTAGGACAGTAGCAATTTTCCTCAAGTGGATGACATAAGGTTTATCAATCCATGGGAGGCATAGGATGCAGATGGTCTCTCTCAAACAACCCTGCAACCAAATAATAAAAAGTCTCTTTGTGTCCCCAACACACCAAATACAATGGTAATTTGTCTAGGTGCACTAGTTTAGCGAAGAGATGGCGATACAAGTGTAATATGTATAATAGATATTTATTTTTGAATATGAAAAACAACAACAAGGTAGCAATTGATAAAACGGAGCACAAACGGTATTACAATTCTTGAAAATGAGGCCTAGGGTCCGTACTTTCGCTAGTGCAATCTCTCAACAATGCTAATCTAATTGGATCATATAACCATCCCTCAAAGTGTGATGAAGAATCACTCCAAAGTTCCTATCTAGCGGAGGACATATGAAGAAACTGTTTGTAGCTATTATTTCCGATCAATCTATCCAAGAGTTCATACTAAAATAACACCAAGTTATTCTTTCCGATCAATCTATCAAGGGTTCGCACCAAAATAACATCAAGTTATTCTTTCCGATGGATCTATCAAGAGTTCGTACTAAAATAACACAAAAGCAAATTCAGATTCATAATTCTCAATCCAACACAAAGAACCTCAAAGAGTGCACCAGGATTTCTACCGGAGAAACAAAAGATGAGAGCATGCATCAACCCCTATGCATAGATTATCCCAATGTCACCTCGGGAATCCGCGAGTTGAGTGCCAAAACATATCTCAAGTGAATAAATATAATACCCCATTTTCACCATGGGTATTCATATGCAAGACATATATCAAGTGCTCTCAAATCCATAAAAGTATTCAATCCGATAAAACGAAATCTCAAAGGGAAAACTCAATTCATCACAACAAGATAGAAAAGGAGAAACACCATATGATCCAACCATGTTAACAAAGCCCGTGATATATCAAGATCATGCCATCTCAAGAACACGAGAGAGAGAGAGAGAGAGAGATTAAACACATAGCTACTGGTACAAACCCTCAACCCCGAGGGTGGACTACTCCCTCCTAATGATGGTGGCTGATACGTCTTCGTCGTATCTATAATTTTTGATTATTTCGTGCCAATATTATATAACTTCCATATACTTTTGGCAACTTTTTATACTATTTTTGGGACTAACATATTGATCCAGTGCCTAGTGCCAATTCCTATTTGTTGCATATTTTTTGTTTCGCAGAAAATCCATATCAAACGGAGTCCAACGGGATAAAAACTGACAGAGATTTTTTTGGAATATATGTGATTTCGGGAAGAATAATCAACGTGAGACGATGCCCGAGGGGGCCACGAGGCAGGGGGCGCGCCCCAGGGGGTAAGGTGCGCCCTAGGCCCTCGTGGCCACCCCGTAAGGCAGTTAGTGCCCTTATTTCACCGTAAGAAAGCCAACATCCGGATAGAAATCGTGTTAAAATTTCAGCCCAATCGGAGTTACGGATCTCCGAGAATATAAGAAATGGTGAAAGGCCAGAATCTAAAACGCAGAAACAGAGGGAGACAGAGAGACATATCCAATCTCGGGGGGGGGGGGGGCTCTCCCTCTCCACCTCCATGGAGGCGATGGACTAGATGGGAAACCCTTCTACCATCTAGGGAGAAGGTCAAGGAAGAAGAAGAATAAGAAGGGGGCTCTCCCCCCTCTCCCGGTGACGCCGGAACACCGCCGGGGCCATCATCGTGTGACGGCGATCTACACCAACACCTCTGTCATCTTCAACACCATCTTCATCACCTTCCCCCATCTATCTACAATGGTCCACTCTCCTGGAACCCGATGTACCCTCTACTTGAACATGGTGCTTTATACTTCATATTATTATCCAATGATGTGTTGCCATCCTATGATGTCTGAGTAGATTTTCATTGTCCTATCGGTAATTGGTGAATTGCTATGATTGGTTTAATTTGCTTTTGGTTATGTTGATGTCCTTTGGTGCCCATCATATGAGCGTGCGCGTGGATCACACCATAGGGTTAGTTGTATGTTGATAGGACTATGTATTGGAGGGCAAGAGTGACAGAAGCTTCAACCTAGCATAGAAATTGATGCATACGGGATTGAAGGGGGACCAATATATCTTAATGTGTAACATATTTTACTGAATTTCGTTTCGTGATCCTCGAAATCCTAAGCAACTCAAGGACCCTCGGAGAGATTTGGGGATTTCCCTGTTTTCATATTTGGCTTTTACCAAATATCGAAACGAGGATTTTTGGTTTTAATTATTTTTCTGTCCGAAAATATTTCATGTTAAAATATATGAGAGGAGATAATATGACTTCTCCAAAACAAATGAAATATTGGAGGAAAAATATTAAAATCATTTATTTGATTTCATTTGATTTGATTTGGATTTTATTTGCATTAGAAAATTGCACGTTTTCAAAATTGCATTTTAGGGCCAAGAAAATGTTCATCTTGTTCTAAATATTTTATTTAGATGGTGAAAATTTATTTTGGCATTTTTAGATTTTTATTTTATTTTCTAGGATTTTTCTTAGTTTCGGCGGAAATATATTTTAAAAAAGGTTTACGGACCCAGCTGAGCCGAAGCCCAGCCGGCCCGTCCCGGCCGTCTCCCTCGCGCACGCACCGCCGTGCGTAGCTCGGACGTCGAGGGGAGTCCGAGCCGGACTCCTCCCCGGGCGCCCCCTCGCCCAAGCAAGCCCCCACCCCCTTTAAAGGCCGCCGCCGAGCCCCGCCACCACCACCACCCCGCCGCCCCGCAGCCCGCTCCCGAGCCGCGCCCCGCCGCCTCCCACGAGCCGCCGCCGCCGCTTCGCTGCCCCGTGCCGCCGCCACCCTCGCTGCCCCGCGCCTCCGCCGCCCCGCTGCCCCGCGAGCCCTGCCGCCCCGCCGCCCGAGCCTCGCCTCGCCGGAGCCACGCCGGAGGTACCTCGCCGCCGTTCGTTTTTTTAAAAACCAATCCGGTTTTTTAGAAAAACACTATCTTGTTTTTTTCGGTTCGCCGTTTTTTCCGGTTTTTCTTTCTCGCGGACGTTCGTCCGCACGTTCATTTTAACGAACGGTTTTCGCCCGTTAGTTACATATAACGAACGCTCGTTCGTTAGGCTGTTCGTCAGTTTCCTTTTATCGGATTATTCTGCGATTATTTCTGATCATGATTTCTGATCCGATTTTCGTTCCAGTTTATCTTTTCGCTCGTTAGTCGGAATCAGACGATTCAAGCGCCTAGATCTTCGTCTCGAGACCTTCTTTCCGCTTAACCAACTAGCACAAGTTTTTGCTACTGTAAAATTTGACCTAGGGCCAGATTAGTAAACGGATCTTGTTTCTTTCACCGTTTGAGTTTCGTTGCTCCGTTTGATTTGATTCTTTTTGCAAACCGGAGTTCTTAAGTTGAACTTTCTGGTTAGATCTTCTTATTTGAGGTTTACCCATGTTTTCTTTGCTTTATTGCTTATGTATGCTATTGTTTGTTTGCGATAGAATTCCCGGAGTGCGAAGCGTGTTATTTGGAGTCTCTAGGTTACGCGGATCGTCAGCAAGGAAAGTAACAGATTGATCATACTCCTTTTATACCCAGTTTTATGCATTAGTTTCAATCCTCAAACATTGCATGATTAGGATGTGATTAACATGTGGGTTGGGAAGTCGTTGATGAGGTAGAACCTATTGCCATGTTACTATCAAACCCTTGGGAGTTAGTTCTACGTATTGCTTATATTGCTATGCTATGCTGGTAGACGTGGTTTGGGTGAGTGAAATCCATGACAGATGTGAGATTGATAATTAACGTTTCAACTTAAGGTGGCAACTTAAATACACATCTGGGTGGATTGAGGCACCTGGAGTACCGAGTGTTTCCTGTATATTTTTGGAAATCCCGGAGTACCCGTGTGATCTTCCTATGGACCGCCACCCAGGCTCAAAGGGAACTGAGATTATTCATGCTAGAAACTTCCGTGTGCAGCCACAAGCTATTATGGGCTCTAGCATAGTTGAGTAAGTTATGTGAAGCTCTTGAAGAGGTGGATCAGCAGGTAGTGGGTTGTAGGTTTGGTATGGTCTGCCCGGAGTAGAGAGTTAATGTTTCTGAAAGACTGTGTCTCGGTCATCCGTTTCTCGAACACCCTGTAATGTGAGAAAACCTATGGAGGAGATCGAGTCTTGTGGGGAAAAGTGCGCAAACCTCTGTAGAGTGTATAAACTAATCATGGTTAGCCGTGTCCCCGGTTATGGACAATCTTGAGTATCTAGTACTTGGAGTATCTTAAGTATCTCATCACTCTTAATTAATATTGTTGGGTTGTTAATTACTTTTAAATGGGATTGAGTTGGAGGAACCTTCTCAATGATGTTTCAACCACCATGATAGTTAAATTAAAATCTATTCCTTTGTTGTAGGAAAAAATTGGCTTTTCGCAAAAACTGTAACCATAGAGCTTTCCACCAGCCAAATATGCATGTAGTGATAGCATTATTCTATTCTTGCTCTACTGTGTTACATTGCCAGCATATTCCATGTGTTGACCCATTTTCGGGCTGCAACATATTATGTTGCAGACTTTTCAGATGAGGAGTAAGGTTCGTTAGGTCATTGCCGTGCAGCTCAGCTATGCCGTTGGAGTTGATGGACTCACTTTATCTTCCAAGCCTTCCGTTGTTATAGTATTAGATGGCCTTAAGCCATATTATTGTAATAAGTTCTCTTTGGAGACATTCAATGTAATAAGTGTGTGATTGCTACTCTGTTATAAACCCTCGAGTACTGTGTGTGTCAGCATTACCGATCTAGGGATGACACTGAAGCATAGAGACTTGACCGTTTGAGGTCGGGTCGCTACAAGATGGTATTAGAGCACACACTGAGTGTAGGACACGACCACTAAGCTAAAGCCATAGATCACTATTATCTCCTCATTTCTGACTCCTCTCCATTTTCTACTCTTTAGGATGGCGGATGCAAGGAACAAGTTTGCACAACCGGATGAAGAAGCACCTTTTGGACGACACTTGAAGGAAGTCACTAGGTACCTGAACATAGGAATACCAAGCTTCACGGGACCTACAACGCCACTTTACCAGAAGAGGAGCGCTGGATGATTCAAGTACAAGTTCCAGGAAGGACCTTCACGCCAGTCACCAAACCTATCGAGTTTTCCTTCGACGCACCAACCCGGAGTTTAGGAAAGAGTATGGCAGCTCACATCACCATGGGACGCATTGGAGAAGTTTACCATAAGGAGCTTAAGGATACTATCTACTAGATTTGTGGGCGCCAAGATGAACAATGGGAGATGATCAGCACCAAAAAGGATAGATCAATTGCAGCTTTCATCCAAGAACTAAACCAGCACATTCGATGCCAGGAGAACCAGATGTGCGCAGGCATGATATATCTGAAAAAGGCAATGACTAGGATCGCGGAACTGGAGGAAGAACTCAAGGCTACACGTGAAGATTATGAGGAGGAAATCGTCGTACTAGTGGAGAAGAATGACGACCTAATTAAGAAGATCGGAATATTCATGGGAGACCCCACACCAGTGGAAGAAGACGAACAACCCAAGGAGATTCGCCCGGAAGACTACATCATCATCGACGACACCGACTCTGACCTGAGCGATGATGACCTTGAAGATGAAGCTGGAGCAGATATCATGGAGTCTGCAACCGAGGAGTATTTTTAGTAGACCACCATATCAGTAGTAGTATTCCACCATGTAAATAGAGTAGTCTGAGCACTTTTGCGATAGTTAGACTGATTGTATGACTTGATTGATTGAGTGAAATGATTGTGCTTGTCTCATGTGCATATGGGTAGTGCTTTCTCATTAGACCTCATTCCATTCTAATCTCTCCCCTCTAAACCCCATCAGATGCCTCCGAGATGTGACCCCGGTTTTGCTTTCCCATCGGAGCTCACTCAGTTGATCCAGCAACAGAATACCCTGATGCAGTTGTTAGTTCAGAACCAAGGCAACAACGACAACAACAACAATCCACCACCACCACCACCAGTTGATAACTTAGCCCGTTTTCTGAGGTTGCAGCCGCTGGTGTTTTCCAGTAGCACCGAGCCTATAGTAGCAGATGATTGGCTCCGCAGGATTGGAAGGGAGTTAACCACTGCATGATTTACTGATGTTGAGAAGGTGCATTTTGCCGCACGTCAGTTGGATGGACCAGCAGCATCATGGTGGGAGAATTACACTGTCACCTACCCTATAGCCATAGTGACATGGGACCAATTTCAGCAAGCTTTCCGCACAACCCATGTCTCAACTGGAGCCATGAATATGAAGAAGCGTGAGTTTCGCAACTTAAGTCAGGGGAACCGTACTGTGGCTCAGTACATGGATGAGTTTAGCAAGTTATCTCGCTATGCCCCTGATGATGTGGCCACAGATGCCGCAAAGCAGGAGAAGTTTATGGAAGGGCTGAATGATGAGATGAGCATGCAGTTGATGGTGGCAACATTCAACAACTACCAGGAGTTGGTAGATAAGGCTCTTATGATTGAAGGGAAGTAGCAGCAGATTGAGAGCCGTAAGAGGAAGTATGGACAAGGGATGTATAACTCAGGAGCTCAGCAGAAGCCTCGCCTAACCCCGAACTCGGGAGGACTTGTTCATAACCATGGAGGCCACACCCATAATGGAGGAAGTAACCATAACCATACTGGCCCAAGGAATGGGAATGGGAATGGAGCAAGCAACAATCAGAACCGCCCCAATCCAGCCACACCCGCCAAGAGAGACATAAGCCACGTTACTTGTTTCAAGTGCGGGAAGACTGGACACTATGCCACGGAGTGCCCTAAAGGGAAGAATGGAAACGGAAATGGGAGCGCTGGGAAGAAGCCCAGTCCATTCAACAAAGGACAAGTGAACCACGTTAACGTGGATGAGGTTGAAGAGCAGCCAGACGCGGTTATAGGTAAGTTTTTGGTTAAGTCATTTACCACTCTTGTTCTTTTTTATACTGGTGCATCGCATTCATACATATCAAGGGGATTCGTGGATAAGTTTAAACTACCAACCCAAACCCTTAGGACCCCTCTATTAGTAAGTTCACCTGGAGCCGAGTATATGGCTAGTCGATGGTGCAACCAGATACCCCTAACCATTGGCACACATGTTTTTTCGTCCGACCTAATTATCTTGGAGTCACCAGGATTGGGATGTGATATTAGGCATGGACTGAATGTCAAAGTATGGAGGAAGTATTGACTGTGCTAGTAAGTCGATTTATCTCACCACCCCAGAGGAAAAAAGGATTAAGTATGTATCTAGGCATGTGCCTAGGAGGAGCCAAGTGAATACCCTCACGGGAGTTGTTCAGGAGGAAGTGCCTGTAGTGAAGGATTACCCGGATGTTTTTCCAGAGGAGTTACCAGGCATGCCACCGGATCGAGACATTGAGTTTTTGATAGAGCTATTGCCAAGTACAGGGCCAATATCCAAGAGACCCTATCAGATGCCCGTGAATGATCTGGAGGAGATTAAGAAACAGATCAAGGAGTTATTGGAGAAAGGTTACATTCGAAGGAGTTCATCACCTTGGGGAGCCCCAATGCTTTTGGTTGAGAAGAAGGATAAATCCATAAGAATGGTTGTTGATTATCGGGCCTTGAATGAAGTGACGATTAAGAACAAGTACCCACTGCCGATGATCAATGATCTGTTTGATCAGCTGCAAGGAGCTAAGGTGTTTTCGAAGGTCAATTTGCGATCGGCATACCATCAGTTGAAGATTCGAGAGAAGGATATACCAAAGACAGCCTTCACCACACGGTACGGGCTATACGAATATACGGTCATATCATTTGGACTGACTAACGCCCCTGCCTATTTCATGAGCATGATGAACAAGGTGTTCATGGAATATTTGGATAAGTTTGTTGTGGTGTTCATTGATGATATAATGGTATATTCAAAGAATGAAGAGGAGCACAAGGAGCATTTGTGATTAGTTCTTGAGAAACTCAGGGAACACCAGCTGTATGCCAAGTTTAGCAAATGCGAGTTTTGGTTGAAGGAAGTCAGATTCCTTGGACATGTTACATTAGGAGAGAGTATAGCAGTAGACCCCAGCAAGGTTCAGTCAGTCACTGAATGGTTGGCACCCACTTCAGTTAGCGAGATCCACAGTTTTCTTGGACTCGCAGGATACTATCAGAGATTCATCGAGAATTTTTCCAAGATTGTGAAGCCAATGACTGAACTATTGAAGAAGGATACTAAGCTTAAATGGATGGAAGATTGCGAGGCAAGTTTCCAGGAGTTGAAGAAACGTTTGACTATAGCCCCAATACTGACACTGCCAGATATACATAAGGAATTCCAAGTGTATTGTGATGCCTCTCGCTTAGGACTTGGAAGCGTGCTTTGCAGGACGGGAGAGTTGTTTCATACGCCTCGCGACAGCTAAAACCTCACGAGTTGAATTATGCCACGCATGATTTGGAGCTAGCAGTCGTAGTGCATGCATTGAAGACTTGGAGGCATTACCTTATTGGAAATCGTTGTGATGTGTACACAGATCATAAGAGTTTGAAGTACATTTTCACACAGAAGGAGCTGAACCTTAGACATAGGAGATGGTTGGAGCTTATAAAGGATTATGACATGAAGCTACACTATCATCCAGGAAAGGCCAATGTCGTAGCAGACGCCTTGAGCCGAAAGAGTTATGCTAATATCCTCGAGAGTACGGAATTGCCAAAGGAGTTAGCAGAGGATATCATGGAACTTCGATTAGAGATTGTTCCTAGAGGTTTTGTTGCAACAATGGAGGTTCAGTCAACATTATTGGGTAAGGTTCGGGAAGCTCAGAAGGATGACAAAGAGATTGCCGAGAAAAAAGAGAGAATGGGCAAAGGAAAGGCCAAAGGTTCTCGTGAGGATGAGCACGATACCTTATGGTTTGAGGACCGGATATACGTGCCCAATGACCCAGAGATCAGGAAGTTAATACTTCAGGAGGCTCATGACTCACCCTACTCGATACACCCCGGAAACACCAAGATGTATTTGGACTTGAAGGAACGTTTCTGGTGGACAGGTATGAAGAAGGATATCGCCGAGTATGTAGCCATATGTGATGTATGTCAGAGAGTGAAGGCAGAGCATCAAAAGACAGCAGGATTGTTACAGCCTATGCCGATACCCGAGTGGAAGTGGGATAAACTTGGCATGGATTTTATCACTGGTTTGCCCAGGACCAAATCAGGATATGATTCTATATGGGTAGTAGTTGATCGCTTGACCAAAGTGGCTCACTTTATCCCAGTGAAAACCACGTATACAAGTGCGAAGTTGGCCACGATATATATGTCCAGGATCGTATGTCTGCATGGAGTTCCGAGGACCATCGTATCAGACAGAGGAACACAGTTTACCTCAAAGTTTTGGCATCAGCTGCACCAGACTTTGGGAACGAGATTGGTGTTCAGTACAATGTTTCACCCGCAGACGGATGGACAGACCGAGAGAGTCAACCAGATTCTGGAGGACATGTTGAGAGCCTGTGCGCTAGATTATGCATCTAGATGGGATGACAATTTGCCTTATGCAGAGTTCTCATACAACAATAGCTACCAAGCCAGTTTGAAGATGGCACCGTTCGAAGCCCTGTATGGACGAAGGTGCAGACCACCGTTGATGTGGGATGAAGTCGGAGACCTACAGTTGTTTGGACCAGACATGATCAAGGAGTCTGAAGAGAAGGTTAAGCTGATTCGTGATAGATTGAAGATTGCTCAGTCCAGGCAGAAGAGTTATGCAGACTCGAAACGCAAGGAAGTAACCTATGAAATTGGAGATTGAGCATATCTGCGAGTATCACCCTTGCGAGGAGTGAAACGTTTTGGAGTTAAGGGAAAATTAGCCCCAAGATTTGTAGGACCATATCGAATTATGGGACGTATGGGAGAAGTTGCCTACAAGTTGGAGTTACCTGAAGGACTGTCAGGAGTTCATGATGTGTTCCACGTTTCACAGTTGAAGAAGTGTCATGCTGAGATGGACGATATACCGTTAAGAGATACAGTACCCTTGGAGGCTATTTAGTTGGACAGTGATTTGACTTATGAGGAAAAGCCAGTTAAGATTCTTGAGTTTGCTAGCTGAGTCACCCGCAGCAAGGTTATCAAGTTTTGGAAAGTTCAGTGGATCCACCATACCGAGGACGAAGCCACATGGGAATGAGAGGATGATCTTCGCAAAGACCACCCACACCTATTTTCTAGCCAACCCGAATCTCGAGGGCGAGATTCATCTTAAGGGGGGTAGGTTTGTAACATTCCAAATTTTCAATTTGGAATGTTATAGATAGATCATTCTTGCATATCATATTTTACTGCATTTCGTTTCGTGATCCTCAAAATCCTAAGAAACTCAAGGACCCTCGGAGAGAGTTGGCGATTTCCCTGTTTTCATATTTGGGTTTTACCAAATATCGAAACAAGGATTTTTCGTTTTAATTATTTTTCTCTCCGAAAATATTTCATGTTAAAATATATGAGAGGAGATAATATGACTTCTCCAAAACAAATGAAATATTGGAGGAAAAATATTAAAATCATTTATTTGATTTCATTTGATTTGATTTGGATTTTATTTGCATTAGAAAAATTGCACATTTTCAAAATTGCATTTTAGGGCCAAGAAAATGTTCATCTTGTTCTAATATTTTATTTAGACAGTGAAAATTTATTTTGGCATTTTTAGATTTTTATTTTATTTTCTAGGATTTTTCTTAGTTTCGGAGGAAATATATTAAAAAAAAAGGTTTCCGGACCCACCTGGGCCGAAGCCCAGCCGGCCCGTCCTGGCCGTCGCCCTCGCGCGTGCGCCGCCGTGCGTAGCTCGGACGCCGAGGGGAGTCCGAGCCGGACTCCTCCCCGGGCGCCCCCTCGCCCAAGCAAGCCGTCGCCCCCACCCCCTTTAAAGGTCGCCGCCGAGCCTCGCCACCACCACCACCCGGCCGCCCCGCAGCCCGCTCCCGAGCTGCGCCCCGCCGCCTCCCGCGAGCCGCCGCCGCTTCGCTGCCCCGCGCCGCCGCCACCCTCGCTGCCCCGCGCCGCCGCCGCCCCGCTGCCCCGCGAGCCCTGCCGCCCCGCCGCCCGAGCCGAGCCTCGCCGGAGCCACGCCGGAGGTACCTCGCTGCCGTTCATTTTTTTAAAACCAATCTGGTTTTTTTAGAAAAACCCTAGCCTGTTTTTTCGGTTCGCCGGTTTTTTTCCGGTTTTTCTTTCTCGCGGACGTTCGTTTTAACGAACGGTTTTCACCTGTTAGTTACAGATAACGAACGCTCGTTCATTAGGCTGTTCGTCAGTTTCCTTTTATCGAATTATTCCGCGATTATTTCTGATCGTGATTTATGATCCGATTTTCGTTCTAGTTTATCTTTTCTCTCGTTAGTCGGAATCAGGCGATTCAAGCGCCTAGATCTTCGTCTCGAGACCTTCTTTCCGCTTAACCAACTTGCACAAGTTTTTGCTACTATAAAAATTTGACCTAGGTCCATATTAGTAAACAGATCTTGTTTCTTTCGCCCTTTGAGTTTCGTTGGTCCGTTTGATTTGATTCTTTTTGCAAACCGGAGTTCTTAAGTTGAACTTTCTGGTTAGATCTTCTTATTTGAGGTTTACCTGTGTTTTCTTTGCTTGATTGCTTATGTATGCTATTGTTTGTTTGCGATAGAATTCCCGGAGTGCGAAGCATGTTATTTGGAGTCTCTAGGTTACGCGGATCGTCAACAAGGCAAGTAACAGATTGATCATACTCCTTTCATACCCAGTTTTATGCATTAGTTTCAATCCTCAAACATTGCACGATTAGGATGTGATTAACATGTGGGTTGGGAAGTAGTTGATGAGGTAGAACCTATTGCCCTGTTACTATCAAACCCTTGGGAGTTACTTCTACGTATTGCTTATATTGCTATGCTATGCTCGTAGACGTGGTTTGGGTGAGTGAAATCCATGACAGATGTGAGATTGATAATTAATGGTTCAACTTAAGGTGGCAACTTAAATACACATCTGGGTGGATTGAGGCACCTGGAGTACCGAGTGTTAGTAGTTGCGGATGCTTGCTAATAGTTCCAATCATAAGTGCATAGAATTCCAAGTCAGGGATGACATGCTAGCATTGGCCTCTCCCACATAAAACTTGCTATCGGTCTAGTAACGTAGTCAATTGCTTAGGGACAATTTCGCAACTCCTACCACCACTTTTCCACACTTGCTATACTAACTTTATTGCTTCTTTACCTAAAACAGCCCCTAGATTTTATTTACGTGCTCTTTATATTCTTGCAAACCTATCCCGTTACACCTACAAAGTACTTCTAGTTTTATACTTGTTCTAGGTAAAGCGAACGTCAAGCGTGCGTAGAGTTGTATTGGTGGTCGATAAAACTTGAGGGAATATTTGTTCTACCTTTAGCTCCTCGTTAGGTTTGACACTCTTACTTATTGAAAGAGGCTACAATTGACCCCCCCTATACTTGTGGGTTATCAAGACCTTTTTCTGGCGCCGTTGCCGGGGAGTTATAGCGTGGGGTGAATATTCTCGTGTGTGCTTGTTTGCTTTATCACTAAGTAGTTTTTATTTTGTACTCTTGTTTTCTATCTTTAGTTATGGATATGGAACACTCAATACCAAAAATGTTAGGTTTACTTGCTACTCATGGAGATGGGGAACCTCCTAAAACCCTCGATGCTCATTATGTGACAGATATTATGCACTACTTTAATAATCCTGAGAAAACCCCGTTCAATTATATAATGGGAGACACATTGGATCAACATGAATACTTTATGGATTATCGCTTGACTCAAAAAGGGAGACTATTATGGGATCAAATTTATATGTTGCATTGGTATGCTCGGCAACTATGCTTGAGATATGATTATACTTGTTGCTCTAGGATGAAGGCTCCACACCTTCCCTTTTCATGCGAATTTAATGATAATGAAACCTTAGCTTCTTATGCTAATGGTATATATTATTATTATTATGATGTCGAACTAATAGAATAATTTGTTGCTTTTTAGGGTGCTTGTGAAATTGAATCTTTGTTTAAAGTGTTTGAAGATTTTGATGATTCAGTTTATAGACCTGAAATTTTAGCTATCCTTAAATATTGCTATGAGAATTATAAATACAATTATGATATTGATGAATTTATTGAGAAAGTCTCCGCTGTCCGAGAAGAGATTAATATTTTGCAGGAATCTATGGAAGAAGAAATTGATGAAACTATGAGCTCATTGGATGAAAAAGATGATGAGGAGAGCGAAGAACAAAAGGAGGAAGATTAGATTAGCTACCCGTGCCCACCTTCTAATGAGAGTAACTATCCAACTCATACATTATTTAATGTCCCTTCATTCTTGCTGAAGGATGAATGCCATGATAATTACTATGATCCCATTGATTCGTTTGAAATATCCCTTTTTGATGAACTTGATGCTTGCTATGCTTGTGGCCAAGATGCCAATATGAATTATGCCTATGGATATGAACTTGCTATAGTTCCTTATATTAAACATGAAATTGTTGCTATTGCACCCACACATGATAGTCCTATTATCTTTTTGAATTCTCTCGACTACACTATATCGGAGAAGTTTGCCCTTATTAAGGATTATATTGATGGGTTGCATTTTACCGTTGCACATGATAATTTTGATGAATATAATATGCATGTGCTTTCTGATCCTACTTGCAATTATTATGAGAGAGGAACTATATCTCCACCTCTCTATGTTCCCCACATGATAAAATTGCAAGAAACCGTTTAGACTATGCATTGGCCTTTACTATGTGTCCATGAATTGTTCTTTTATGACATGCCGATGCATAGGAAGAGAGTTAGACTTTGTTGTTGCATGATATATGTTACTTTGTGCTCACTACTACATCACAAATCATTGTTAATTAAAATTGGCTTTGATATACCTTGGGATCCGGGTGGATCCATTACTTGAGCACTATATGCCTAGCTTAATGGATTTAAAGAAAGCGCTGCCAGGGCGACAACCTGGAAGTTTTAGAGTCATTTATTTCTGTTGTGTGCTTTTATAAAGTTTTAAAAAAAGAATAATGTGCCAAGATTTGCCTTTAGGATGTTTACATTTCTTGTTGGTTTGTGTGGTGCAAGACAGAAACTTTGGCTGTAGTGCGCGATTTTACATTTTTTTACAGGAGCGTCAAATGGTTCTGAAACCTCCTGCTCTGTATTTCTATACAATTTTTTTATTTTTCCTAATTTTTTCAGAATTTTTGGAGTAACAGAAGTATGGTGAATGTTCAGATTACTACAGACTTTCCTGTTTAAGACAGGTTCTGTTTTTGATGCATAGTTTGCTTATTTTGATGAAACTATCGATTTCTATCAGTGGATTAAGCCCTGGAAAAGTTATATTATAGTAGCTACAATGAAAAAACAAAATATGAATTGGTTTGCAATAGTACTTAGAGTAGTGATTTGCTTTATTATACTAACGGATCTTACCGAGCTTTATGTTGAGTTTTGTGTGGATGAAGTGTTCGAAGATCGAGGTTGTCTCGATGTGAGAAGAAGGAGGAGAGACAAGAGATCAAGCTTGGAGATGCCCAAGGCACCCCAAGTAAATATTCAAGGAGACTCAAGCATCTAAGCTTGGGGATGCCCCGGAAGGCATCCCATCTTTCTTCAACAAGTATCGGTATGTTTTCGGATTCGTTTCGTTCCTGTGATATGTGCAAATCTTGGAGTGTCTTTTGCATTTAGTTTTCAGTTTTTATGCACCATGTTGGTATGAGATAGACCTTATTGATTTATAGAATGCTTATATGCACATCTTCAGGGGGAGCCTTTCTGCTACTTACGAAGACAATACCTCAATCCTTCACAATTTCACATACTTTTATCCCCGTTGAAAACTTCAACCAGTTTGTCATCAATCACCAAAAAGGGGGAGATTGTAAGTGCATCTAGTGCCACCCCTAGTTGGTTTTGGAGTATTGACGACAAACCTGGTTGAGGGACTAATGTGTTTGTGAGAATTGCAGGATAACACAGGTAGTAGTCCCTCATTGATTCGGTTTACCTACCGGAGATGACCCGTAAAAATGTGTGAAGACATTGAAGACAATGGTGGTATGTGAAGATATTCACAGTGAAGACTATGACATGAGAAGGCATCACATGAATACTTTGGAGCACGAAGACATAGTTGTTTTGTAGTTTCATCTTCTTCATTGTTGAGTCATAGGAACCACCGTACTGTTAAGTGGGGTCCAAGTGGGCATAGTCAGAATGACTAAAGTGATGCTCAACCAAATCCTAAGTCTTCAAGCGAAGACAACGAGAGCAAATCTTATCCAGAGCTGGATAAGTCAGCTTTACTTGTAGCCCAAGTTAAGCTGTCGCGTGTGTTTGAAATCTGACCGTTGGAACACGTGTCAGTTCCTTAGTGACCCAGGGTGATTTCGGATAAATCAGGCCGGGTTGCCTAGTGGCTATAAATAGCCCACCCCCTACACCATAAATTGGTGGCTGCTCAGAGTTAGTGCACGACTTTTGTCATTTGAGAGCAACCCACCTCCGAAGCCTTTGAGAGAGAAATCCTTGCGAGGACAAAGCCCTAAACACCCAGAGCCATAGAGTGTTAGGCATCACTGAAGTCTTCCTGTCTGTGTGATCTGAAGACTTGTTACACTTGAGGACTGGGAATCCTCCAGCTGGTTAGGCGTCGCGTTTTGAGCATCCAAGAGTCATTGTGGATCGCCGGTGAACGAAGTCTGTGAAGGTTTGGAAGTCTACGTTGAAGACTTACCTGAGTGATTGGGCGAGGACTGTGTGTCCTTAGCTCAAGGGTAATAAGGTAAAGACATGGTCTTCTGATTTAAATCTCACCTCCTTAACCAGACGTATAGTTGTCACAGCAACTGGAACTGGTCCAACAAATCATTGTCTTCAACAAGCAACTGGTTCTATCCATCCCTTCTCTTTATTTACAGTTGGTACTTGTGAAGTCATTGTCTGTTTGCATTATCTGTTTATCTTCACTGTGTGACTGTTTGTTCTGATTGGCTTCATACTATCTTCCATTCTGATCCATACTACCATATGCTATTAGTCTTCGTGCTTTCATTTCATTGTATACTTGACTATGGCTTGCCTAGTGTAGTCTACCTTCCGCTGCATGTTTATAGGTTCATTTCTATTGTTTGTCTTCGAAACATCCATGTTTTGAAGACTTTCATAAAAATTGCCTATTCACCCCCTCTAGTCGATAACTAGCACTTTCATTTGGTATCAGGGCAAGGTACTCCCTTGTTCTATGTGATTTGGTTTAACCACCTGGAGTTTTAGCTATGTTGACTACATGGATAATCAAAGTCTCCGCAGCATGCCCCGTCTTCGATGGAACTGAATATCCCTTCTGGAAGAATAAGATGCATATGCATCTTGAAGCCATTGATGTCGACCTCTGGTATGTTGTCAAGAATGGCGTTCCCAAGACTGGTGAAGGTGTCACCCCTGCTGATGTCAAGAAGTTTGTTCAACTGGATTCTACTGCCAAGAACATCATCTGTGGTCATCTGACCAAAGGATAGTATGGCCGTGTGAGTGCTCTGGAAACATCGAAGCTAGTCTGGGACTGGCTCTCCAAGGTCAACAAAGGTGTCTCAACCTAGAGAGATCAAAGGATCAGTGTCCTTCGCAACCTCTTCAACCGCTTCAAGAGAAACAATAATGAGAATGTTTAGCTCACGTTTGATCGCCTCACTGACATCACAAATGAGCTTCAAGCTCTCCGCGCTACTGAGATCATAAAGCATGAAATCGTCAAGACGCTCCTGAGATCACTTGGCAGCTCGTTTGACACCCTAACCCTGATGATTCAAGAACGCCCTGACTTCAAGACACTCGATCCGTCTGACATACTTGAAAGGCTCAACACACATGAGTTTCAGCTTTCTGAGAAAAGAGATATCTATGGTCCCAACTATGGACGAACTCGCGCCTTGAAGGCAAAAGCTGTTTCCTCATCTGAAGAAGAATCTGACTGCAGTTCTGATGATCCTAAAGATATTGGAAAGGAGCATTTTATGCTAGTGAAGAAGTTCCAGAAGTTCACTAGGAAGAAAGGCTTCAGAAAGTCTTCATGATCCAGCTCAAGAAATGATGAAGCTTCTACTCATGACTACAAGAAGAGAACATGCCATAAGTGCAAGAAACCTGGTCACTACATCTCTGAGTGTCCGCGGTGGGACAATGAGAACAACAAGAAGAAGAGCAAGGAATATGATTCTGATGACAAGAAGAAGAAGAAATACTCAAAGTCTTCTTCCAAGTATTCCTCAAAGTCTTCATCACACAAGAAGAGCTCATCTGGCAAGGCTTGTGCGTTTGTTGGCAAGGAAATGGATTCAGAGGAGGAGTCTGCTTCTGAGGAGGCAGGGGTGGAGTCTGAGGAGGAGTCCGACTCTGGCGTCGCAAGTCTGGCTACAGCCTACGTTGCCAAGTCCATCTTCAACACTGAAGACAATGGTTCCATCACCCACGCTGATGACAAGGACGACTCCGCTCCCACCTATTTCTTCATGGCACATGGGGCCAAGCTAAACTCACGCAATGCTCACTATCAAACATCTAGTGAAGATGACTCTGATTGTGATTCCAAACCCAGCTACAAAACACTTGCTAAAATTGCAATTGAACAACAGAAAGCTATGGAACATATTCAAAAACTGTTAGATAAAAGCGATGACCTGTTGGACGCGGAAATGACTCGATCTTGGTCCTTAATTGAGGACATAAAAAATCTTCATGTTAAGTATGAGGAACTTGAAAGTCGTCATGAAACACTCTCAACAACTCATGAAAATCTTTCCTATGATTATCTTCAAAGGAAACAAGAACTTGAGAAAATTGAGAGCAATTCATGAAGATCTTCAAAAGGAAAATGAGTCGCTTCGCGCTCAACAGATCAGTCCCGCTCAGGAAGGATTTGAACCACCATGTCTAAAATGCCTTGAGCGTGATAACACTACTTCTGTTGCTGAATGTTCTACTGCTGCTACTGTTGCAATATCTTCAACTGTTGATGTGGTAACTAACCCCTCTGCTGAGGATGCCACTGCTATTGCTGATGAAAATGCTAGGTTGAAGACATTGCTTGAAACAGGGACGTACAAAAGTCTCGAAGGGCATCAGACACTATGTGATGTCCTCAAAAGGCAGATTCTGAACCGAAACCCTTGGAAAGAGGGTGTTGGGTTCGAAAGGAAAATGAATGCTGATGGCTCTTGGTGGAAGCCTGAGCAGTACCCCAAAACCACATGGGTTGCTGCAAAGGAACCTTTAGTGGATCCACCCACCCTATCTAGCTTCACTTGTGCTAACTCTATTATCATTGATGAATCCTTTGATGCAAACTATAAACTGTTTAAGAATCAGAATGGTGTGGTGTTTGCCAGGTATATTGGTACTAATTGCAGGAATGGGCCACCTATGAAGAAAGTCTGGGTGCCCAAAAGGTGTCTGGAGAATCTTCCTGTGAATGTCGTCATGACACCACAAGGGAAGAAGACAAACCCCGGGCGACAGGCTTCATATGGTCCAAAGGCTTCATACAGACAGAGGACTCACCTGAGTCGCACTAACACAAATGTTTTACCGGGAAACCATACTCAGGCCTATAAATATGAGTGTGTTTCATCAAACCGCCATGTTCATAAGACCAAGAACTACTCTGCTTATTCTTATGAGTATTATTCACCTCCTGCAAAACTATTTGCCAGGGCTTCAAAGCCAAAGTTCTCAGATGCTGCACTTGGACTCATTGCTTTGAAGCCACCCCTGAAGATGTGGGTGGCTAAGAAAGCTTAACTCTCTTTTGCAGGGAAAGGTCTCTAGCCGAAAATCAAATGCGTCTGAAGTTATTGCAGGGGACCTAAAACATCTGGTGGGGCACAAGATAAAATGCCCAAATGATCTTGTTATGTATTTCATTCCTAAATCGCTTAACATGCATCCTATCAGTTCTAACCTTGATCTAAGCTTTCATAATCTACTTGCTCGTCAAATGCTTATGCTTCACAATACTCTTCGTGAAGCCTATCCCCCTAACTGTTCTGTACGGTATGACACCAACTGCTTCAGAATGGATTATCGATAGTGGATGCACTAATCATATGACTGGTGATCAAAGTCTTCTCATGGACTCAACCTTACGTCCATCTGAGAAGAGTCACATCACATTTGCTGACACTGGTAAAAGCAAGGTATTGGGTCTAGGTAGAGTTGCAATCTCAAAGGATCAACACATGGATAAAGTGATGCTTGTTGAATCCCTTGGCTTCAACTTAATGTCTGTCTCAATGCTTTGCAATTTGAACATGATTGTCATATTTGGAAAATATCATTGCCTTGTTCTAATGGAATCTGACAAGTCTCTAGTCTTTGAAAGGTATCGGAAAGATGATTTGTACATGGTAGATTTCTCAGCAGGACCACAGCTTGCCGTATGTCTTCTTGCAAAAGCTTCAGAGTGTTGGCTCTGGCATCGAAGGCTAGGGCATGCTGGCATGAGGAACTTGCATACTCTCGCAAAGAAGAAGCATCTCATAGGCACTAAATGGATATATCGCAACAAGGAAGATGAGCATGGTCAAGTTGTCAGAAACAAGGCTCGTCTCGTTGCTCAAGGATACACTCAAGTTGAAGGAATTGACTTCGATGAAACATTTGCTCCCGTGGCTAGGCTTGAAGCCATTCACATACTACTAGCCTACGCAAATCATCATAACATCCTTTTGTATCAAATGGATGTGAAGAGTGCCTTTCTCAATGGCAAGATTGAAGAAGAAGTGTATGTTGCACAACCGCCTGGTTTTGAAGATCCAAAGCACCCTGATATGGTATACAAGCTCAATAAGGCACTATATGGCCTCAAACAAGCCCCTCGCGCTTGGTATGACACACTCAAAGACTTCCTGAAGAGCAAAGGCTTCAAACCTGGCTCCCTGGATCCCACACTCTTCACGAAGACATATGATGGTGAACTGTTTGTGTGCCAAATATATGTGGATGACATTATCTTCAGCTGCACTAATCAAAAATACAATGATGAGTTTGGACACATGATGCAAGAGCAATATCAGATGTCAATGATGGGTGAGCTAAAGTTCTTCCTTAGTTTTCAAATACGGCAGCAACGCAATGGCATCTTCACATCTCAAGAGAGATACCTCAAAGACTGCCTGAAGAAGTTTGGAATGCAAGACTGCAAAGGTTATACGATGCCAATGCCAACCAAAAGTCATCTGGGTCCTGACGCCAATGGTAAAGAGTTCGATCAAAAGGTGTACCGCTCCATGATTGGTTCTTTGCTTATTTATGTGCATCTAGGCCAGATATCATGCTTAGTGTTTGCATGTGTGCCCGATTCCAAGCAGCACCAAAGGAATCGCATCACTTAGCTATGAAGCGAATTCTTCTATATTTGGCTTACACCCCAACACTAGGATTATGGTATCCAAAGGGCTCAGAGTTTGATCTAGTTGGATTGTCAGATGCTGATTATGCTGGTGACAAGGTGGATCGCAAGTCTACATTAGGCACATGTCACTTTCTGGGACGATCACTTGTTTGTTGGTCTTCAAAGAAGCAGAACTGTGTATCTCTCTCCACTGCCGAATCTGAATACATTGCTGCTGGATCTTGCTGCGCTCAGCTTCTATGGATGAAGCAAACACTCAAAGACTATGGCGTCCATCTGAAGCAAGTGCCAATCTACTGCGACAATGAAAGCGCCATCAAGATTGCCAACAACCCAGTTCGGCACTCGAAGACAAAGCACATTCAGATCCGTCATCACTTTCTCAGAGATCATGTCATGAAGGAAGATATTGATATCATTCACGTCAACACTGAAGAGCAACTGGCAGATATCTTCACAAAGCCCTTGGATGAGAAAAGGTTTTGCAAGTTGCGGTGTGAGCTAAATATCTTGGAATCCTCAAATGTCCTGTGATCAGGCACACATCCTAACACTTATGCATGTTGATGACTTAGATGTGCAACACACGAAGTAACGTATATCTTCAATTAATGAAGACTTACACTCTAAGTGTGAATACATTAACGCAGAATTTGACTTCGGAGCGCCACGATAATTGTGCGCCATGTCTGGGTATAATAGTTCCTATACGGTGGGTAACGCCACCACCAAACTTTTGCTTGAAGTATTTTCTGTTGGCGTTACATTTGCAAAATCTTTGTGTTTGGTTTGTCTTCAATATTAACATGACTTCATGTTTATCTTCACTATATTGATTTGGTCTTACTCGGATATATTCATATATTAGCGTTCTGTCCTCTACAGCATTCACTTATAGCTATGTCTTCTTGTTTGAATATTTTGAACTAAGTGAGTGTGATCGGACCCTAACCTCTCTATGCCCCCGTCTCAAATCTATCTGTCCAAATCATATGCATTCTATTGAAACCGTCGAATGTCTTCTCTGCGTCCTTGTCAGCAGAAGACACAGAGACAAACATTAAATCTGATTTAAATGCTCTATCCTTTTTGCCTGAAACCCAGAGAAGCGGGAACGACAACCCGACAATCCAGGCATGCGTGGGAACATGGAACAACTTCCAATGTGTTGCATGTTTGCCACGTGTCCTTCAAATGTGAATCACTAGGGGCACCTGCGTAATAACGCTAAGCCGTCCCTGTCCTTATAAATACACGCCTCTCCTCTTCTACTTCTCCTTCTCGCACAAACCCTAGCGCCACCACTACCCTCAACGATGAAGCGCTACCGTGACCTCACCGACGCCGTCCTCACGCCGACCGCAGACATCGTCTTCTCCGCCGTCGCCGTAGGTGTCCTCCGCCGCCAAGTTAGGGCACAGAAGATCGAACTGCTCGGCCTCATCTTCTACTCTATCTAGCAGTTCCTCAAGTGGTAAATAAAAGCTCTTTTTACAGTCCTTTGATAGTTCACGAGCCTGCTACCAAAGAGGCTACTGAAGCTGAAGAAGATCCAGCTGTTGACCCCACCGTAGCTGAAGACATTGGTCACCACGATAATGTTGAAGATGATGACGTCCTTCCTCAGATCGAGCACAATATGGTATCATCGCCTGTTCTGACGAACAACGAACCCATCAGCATTGGTCATCCTTTGACGCCAATTGCTTAGGATGATTCATGGGCTGATCACCCTCAAGACTCCCCTCTCCAAGAAGAATCACCAAGTACTCCCCCACCTCAAGTCACCACTTCGGTGCTTGAAGACGATGACTTTGTGTCCCAGCCAACTCCCTCTCCAAAAGCGTCGCCCGCACTCCGCAGGCTTCGCAAAGGACCAAGGCCGCAAGTCCCTCTGTCAAGCGTTCCAGAAGGAGAAGAACACCACTCAGTATCATGCCAAGTATTTCCTGAAGCCTCTCCTACTGCGAACATCCACGAGTCTGAAGCCAAAGCTGCTGAAGACATTCCGGTTGCATCAGCCGATGAACAAGAAGAGCCAAGAGCTGAAGAAGAACATGTTTCTACACCCCCAACCAACCCTGAAGTTGTTCTCGCGAAGAACATGTCTGACCCTCCAGCTACTCAAGTGGAGGTTAACAATACCGAGGCGGCCACAAACAACTCAGCTGAAGCCAGTGACATCGTCATGGCTGAAGCTAATGTGGCGCTTGAAGCTAATGAGGTACCAGAAGTTCCTGAACCTGAAGCCAATGCTGCACCTGATGCAAATCTGTAGCTTGAAGTCAATACCACTGCCACTGCTCCTGTACCGTCTCCAAGGCCACACACCATCGAGCAAGCATTTGATCGTGGTCAGCTGGTTACTGTCAGATGGCCCATTCTGGTTCCTCCACCTGCTGCTGGTCCGCAATTTGATTATCATGTAGAGCACATGCCTCAGGTCTAGAAGCCTAAGCCAAGACTGCCAAGGTTCCTAGGTACCGCAACTTCACCATGATCCTTTAATGTCAATGGCTTCAACGCACACAACACATTCTTTGACAGTGCCAAGAACCTCTACACAAGGCCAAGAATTTCATCAGATCGATTCTGGAGTTATCAGCAACACAATTACTATTCCTGCATCTTATACAATCAGGGGCGCATTTTCCCTCATATGCGTCTAGACAGCGGAGCCATGGCTGGCCTGCCTTGCCTAGAAGAAGCCCTTGACTGCTTCAAAGATGCTGGTCTTCTCCCATTTGTGACTACAAAAGAACATTGGAATGAAGAACTTCTGCTTCAATTCTATGCTACCCTCCACATTCATGGCTACAACAGGGATCCGAAGGCATGGATCCTTGAGTGGATGACGGGCGATGTACATCATGAAGCTAAACCCCAAGACATCATTGAGCTTACAGCCTTGCCCACTCCTGGCGAACATTATGAACCAGGTTGTCAACTACACCAGATTGCTTTGGAGAGCATATTCCAGAAGCCAGAGCCTAATTTGAGCCAAATGCTGAGCATGATGAAGCCTCTGCCACGCGACGCTGAATACCCAACGGAATTCTTTGTTGAAGACCTAGAGTATCTGCCCCACACCATTTATCACATCATCAGGCGAACTCTATGGCCTATCAAAGGACATTCCTCTGCAGGCAAGCTTGAAGGAGCAATGAAGACTTTGGTTTTCTATATCTTCAATGGCATCAGCTTCAATGCTCAAGACTTTTTCATCAGGTAGTTGGCTACATCTGGCTCCGCCATCTTTGGTCTGAAATTCTATGCTCCATGGGTAATGCGCCTTATAAAGCTTCACTCTGCAATCAACTATCAACCTTCTGCACACAATGATCTCATATTCTTGCCAGAGGTTGATCTGTCTGTTGAAGCCATCTACCCAGAGCCTGCCAAAGAGCCTGTTACTCTTCACAATGCTGATCACCAAAGCTTCTCACAGCCCATTGAAGGAGTTCAGACCGTTTCTCATGTTTATCCCTTGGCTGGCAATACACGTGCCCCTCGCACCCAAACTGAAGCCACTGAAAGCACCATTTCCCAAAGGCCTCGGAAGCGATCTCGTGTTCTCAATGACCGAGAGCTTCTCGTCGCTCTATATTAGAAACATGATAAGCATCACGACTGGCTTAAGTGTCAAATGCAAAGCCTCTTGGTGGATGTCAATCGCATTCGCAACCTTGCCCCATGAATGCCTTTGTTACACATGAAACCTGTCGCCGATCGTGGAAGAGTCTGACTCTGCTGAGCTCTGAAGATGATCTTCACCAGGATGGCTTCGCTGAGAGATTCAAGTTTGATTCAACTCCTCCCCGAAATGCTCACTTGCGTCGGACTCCCTCACTCGAAGACTCTGACTATTCTTCGTCAGCTGCAACTGTTAATGCCAGAGTCATTGATGACCAAGATGATGCTACCTCACCACCTCCAACTTCGGCGCGTATCGACATTGCACCAAATTCGTCTGCACCACCAAACCTCAACGACGGCCCTGCTGCTTCGCCTACTCTTTATGGGAACGAGTAGCAAGCTCTATGTCTTCAAACCTTTTTGGTCATTACTGACAAAAGGGGGAGAAGCATATGAGTTGATAGTCTTCAAGCGGGTCCATATGGGTGGTTGCTATACTTTTGCTACATTTGCCAAGTGCTTACTGATAACCCACATGTATAGGGGATCGCAACAGTTTTCGATAAGTAAGTGTGTTGAACCCAACGAGGAGCTAAAGGCATAACAAATATTCCCTCAAGTTCTATCGACCACCGATACAACTCTACACACGCTTGATGTTCCCTTTACCTAGAACAAGTATGAAACTAGAAGTACTTTGTAGGTTTTGTTGGATAGGTTTGCAAGATAATAAAGAGCAAGTAAATAAAAAGTAGGGGTTGTTGTAAGTAAAGAAGCAATAAAGTAAATATAGCGAGTGTGGAGAAGTGGTGGTAAGAGTTGTGAAATTGCCCCTAAGCAATTGACTACTTTACTAGACCGATAGCAAGTATTATGTGGGAGAGGCCACTGCTAGCATGTCATCCCTGACTTGGATTTCTATGCACTTATGATTGGAACTATTAGCAAGTATCCGCAACAACTAACGTTCATTAAGGTAAAACCCAACCATAGCATTAAGATATATTGGTCCCCCTTCAATCCCGTATGCATCAATTTCTATGCTAGGTTGAAGCTTCTGTCACTCTTGCCCTCCAATACATAGTCCTATGAACATACAACTAACCCTATGGTGTGATCCACACGCGCGCTCATATGATGGGCACCAAGGACAGCAACATAACCACAAGCAAATTAAATCAATCATAGCAATTCATCAACCACCGATAGGACAAGGAAAATCTACTCAGACATCATATGATGGCAACACATCATTGGATAATAATATGAAGTATAAAGCACCATGTTCAAGTAGAGGGTACAACGGGTTGCGGGAGAGTGGACCACTGTAGATAGAGGGGGGAAGGTGATGGAGATGTTGGTGAAGATGGCGGAGGTGTTGGAGTAGATCGCGGTGATGATGATGATGATGGCCACGGTAGCGTTCCGGTGCCACCGGAAGAGAAGGGGAGAGGGGGCCCCTTCGTCTTCTTCTTCCTTGACCTCCTCCCTAGATGGGAGAAGGGTTTCCCCTCTGGTCCTTGGCCTCCATGGCATGGGAGGGGCGAGTGCCCCTCCGAGATTGGATATGTCTCTCTGTCTCTCTCTGTTTCTGCGTTTTGTTCTTCTGCCCTTTCACCGTTTCATATATAGATGGAGATCCGTAACTCCGATTGGACCAAAACCTTTGCCATGATTTTTTTAACAAAAAATTAGCTTTGTTGCGGCCGAAGAAGGGCATCAACCACCTTACGGGTGGACCACGAGGGTCAGGGGCACGCCTAGGGGGTGGGGCGCGCCCCCCTACCTCGTGCCCACCTCGGACACCGTTTCGCGTTGATCTTTCTCCCAGATTTTCCAAATATTCCAAAAATAAGATCTGTCCGTTTTTATCCTGTTTGGACTCCGTTTGATATGGATATTCTGCGAAAGATAAAACATGCAACAAACAGGAACTGGCACTGGGCACTGGATCAATATGTTAGTCCCAAAAATAGTATAAAAAGTTGCCAAAAGTATATGAAAGTTGGATAATATTAGCATGGAACAATAAAAAATTATAGATATGACGGAGACATATCAGCATCCCTAAGCTTAATTCCTGCTCGTCCTCGAGTAGGTAAATGATAAAAAGATAATTTTTGATGTGGAATGCTACCTAGCATAATCTTGATCACATATCTAATCATGGCATGAATATTTAGACACGAGTGATTCAAAGCAATAGTCTATCATTTGACATAATAACAATAATACTTCAAGCCCACTAATAAAGCAATCATGTCTTTTCAAAATAACAAGGCCAAAGAAAGTTATCCCTACAAAATCATATAGTATGGCTCCGCTCCATCTTCACCACACAAAATATTCACATCATGCACAACCCCGATGACAAGCCGAGCAATTGGTTCATACTTTTTAACGCGCTTCAGCATTTTCAACCCTCACACAATACATGAGCGTGAGCCATGGATATAGCACTATAGGTGGAATGGTGGTTGTGGAGAAGACAAAAAGGAGAAGATAGTCTCACATCAACTAGGCGTATCAACGGGATATGGAGATGCCCATCAATAGATATCAATGTGAGTGAGTAGGGATTGCCATGCAACGGATGCACTAGAGCTATAAGTATATGAAAGCTCAAACTGAAACTAAGTGGGTGTGCATCCAACTTGCTTGCTTATGAAGACCTAGGGCATTTGAGGAATCCCATCGTTGGAATATACAAGCCAAGTTCTATAATGAAAATTCGCACTAGTATATGAAAGTGATAACTCAAGAGACTCTCCATATGAAGAACATGGTGCTGCTTTGAAGCACAAGTATGGTAAAAGGATAGTAACATTACCCCTTTTTTGTGTGCTTATTTGGCCCCCTTTTTTATTTAGGCTTCTTTGGCCTCTTTTTTTTCTTGGGGCAATGCTCTAATAATGATGATCATCACACTTTTATTTACTTACAACTCAATATTACAACTCGATATCTAGAACAAAGATATGACTCTATATGAATGCATCCGGTAGTGTACCAGGATGTGCAATGATCTAGCATAGCAATGGCATCAAAAAACGGACAAGCCATGAAAACATCATGCTAGCTATCTTACGATCATGCAAAGCAATATGACATTGAATGCTCAAGTCATGCATATGATGATGATGGAAGTTGCATGGCAATATATCTCAGAATGTCTATGGAAATGCCATGATAGGGTGGTATGGTGGCTGTTTTGAGGAGAAGGTATATGGTGGGTTTATGGTACCAACGAAAGTTGTGCGATACTAGAGAGGCTAGCAATGATGGAAGGGTGAGAGTGCGTATAATCCATGGACTCAACATTAGTCATAAAGAACTCACATACTTATTGCAAAATTTTATTAGCCCTTGAAGCAAAGTACTACTATGCATGCCCCTAGGAGGATAGATTGGTTAGAAAAGATCATCGCTCGTCCCCGACCGCCACTCATAAGGAAGACAATCAACAAATACCTCATGCTCCGATTTCGTTACATAACGGTTCACCATATGTGCATGCTACCAGAATCACAAACCTCAACACAAGTATTTCTACAAATCCACAACTACCCACTAGCATGACTCTAATATCACCATCTTTATATCGCAAAACTATTGCAAGGAATCAAACATATCATATTCAGTGATCTACAAGTTTTATGTAGGATTTTATGACTAACCATGTGAATGACCAATTCCTGTCATCTCTCTAAATAGATATAAGTGAAGCAAGAGAGTTTAATTCTTTCTACAAAAGATATGCCCATGCACTAACAAATCTAAGTGAAGCAAAAGAGCATTCTACAAATGGCGGTTGTCTAAGTGAAGAGAAACAAGCAATCCAAACTTCAAATGATATAAGTGAAGCACATGAAGCATTCTATAAAGCCATACTCAAAAGATATAAGTGAAGTGCATAGAGCATTCTATAAATCAACCAAGGACTATCTCATACCAGCATGGTGCATAAAAGAAAAATGAAAACTAAATGCAAAAGACGCTCTAAGATTGCACATATCGCATGAACGAAACGAATCCGAAAACATACCGATACTTGTTGAAGAAAGAGGGGATGCCTTCCGGGGCATCCCCAAGCTTAGACGCTTGAGTCTCCTTGAATATTTACTTGGGGTGCCTTGGGCATACCCAAGCTTGAGCTCTTGTCTCTCCTCCTTCTTCTCACATCGAGACAACCTCGATCTTCGAACACTTCATCCACACAAAACTCAACAGAAAGCTCGGTAAGATCCATTAGTATAATAAAGCAAATCACTACTCTAAGTATTGTTGCAAACCAATTCATATTTTGTTTTTTCATTGTAGCTACTATAATATAACTTTTCCATGGCTTAATCCGCTGATAGAAATCGATAGTTTCATCAAAGCAAGCAAACTATGCATCAAAAACAAAACCTGTCTTAAACAGGACAGTCTGTAGTAATCTGAACATTCACCACACTTCTGTTACTCCAAAAATTCTGAAACAATTAGGAAAAATAAGCAATTTGTATAGAAATACAGTGCAGGAGGTTTCAGAACCATTTGACGTTCCAGTAAAAAAAATGTAAAATCGCGCACTACAGCCAAAGTTTCTGTCTTGCACCGCACAAACCAACAAGCAACGTAAACATCCTAAAGGCAAATCTTGGCACATTATTTTTATAATACAATGGAATTGTACAAGGGGATAATTATTTTTGTTGTTCAATGTAATCTGAACATTCACCATACTTTTGATACTTGAAAAATTCTGCCAAAATTAGGAAAAATAAAAAATTTGTGTAGAAAGACAGTGCAAAAAGAATCAGAACCATTTGACGTTCCAGATAAAAACGTAAAATCGCGCACTACAGCCAATTTCTGTCCTACACCGTATAGACCATCAAGCAAAGTAAACATCCTAAAGGCAAACCTTGGCACATTATTTTTATAATACAATGGAATTGTACAAGGGAATAATTATTTTTGTTGAAAAGTTTCTGTAATCAAGATTCACAAAGTTACCGTGAGCATGAACAAAGTTCAAGGAGCTCTCCCACTTCAACAATGCTTGTCTCTCTCACTTTCACTTTCCTTTTTGAAAAAGTTTTGGGTTCCCCTGTCGGTGTCAAAACCGGCGTATCTCAGGTAGGGGGTCCCGGACTGTGCGTCTAAGGCGGATGGTAACAGGAGGCAGGGGACACGATGTTTACCCAGGTTCGGGCCCTCTTAATGGAGGTAATACCCTACGTCCTGCTTGATTGATATTGATGATATGAGTATTACAAGAGTTGATCTACCACGAGATCGTAGAGGCTAAACCCTAGAAGCTAGCCTATGGTATGATTGTATATTGTTCTACAGACTAAACCCTCTGGTTTATATAGACACCGGAGGGGGCTAGGGTTACATAGAGTGAGTTACCAGGGAGGAGATCCACATATTCGTATTGCCAAGCTTGCGTTCCACGCCAAGGAAAGTCCCATCCGGACACGGGATGAAGTCTTCAATCTTGTATCTTCATAGTCCAATAGTCCGACCAAAGGATATAGTCCGGCTGTCCGAAGATCCCCTAATCCAGGACTCCCTCAGTAGCCCCTGAACCAGGCTTCAAAAACGATGAGTCTGGCGCGCAGATTTGTCTTCGGCATTGCAAGGCGGGTTCTTCCTCCGAATACTCCACGGAAGATTTTGGACACAAGGACCGTGTCCGGCTCTGCAAAACAAGTTCCACATACCACCGTAGAGAGAATAATATTTCCACAAATCTAATCTGCTGACATGCTTGATAGCATGACATCATACTGCGGCCCAGTCATTATTCAAACCATTTTTCTCAACCAGCACTGCACATATCGAGGTGGTTTTCTTGACAGGTCTTGTCAAAGCAGAGATCGTGTCCCGTTATCACGGGATTCTCATCAATAAGGGTATGGGTAACCCAACCGTGTCATCAGTTATGGCGTTCGGGGAATAAGCGATTTTACCAGGTAAGCGGGGAGGTGTATCGCCTCTTACGCCCTTATAAAGGGACAAAGATTCACCCATTTTACCCATGCCTTCTTCCTCCTTGCTTATCCATTCTCATGCACTCGAGCTCCAGCGCCCAAGTTCGCGTCTTTCTTCTCAAACCACTCCAAGCATGTCCAGAGCGAGAGGCAAGTGGATGGTCTCCTCCGTCACAGAGGAGCACATCGCAAAGCTACGGGAAGCCGGATATCTGGCGCGGACATTGCGCACCGGATACCAGATGCAGGGCAGATCGTCCCTACGCCCGCACCCCATGAGAGGGTAGTTTTCCTTACCCAGTTTGTCCATGGACTGGGATTTCCCCTTCACCCATTTGTCCGCAGGCTTATGTTCTACTACGGGCTGGATTTTCATGATCTGGCCCCCAATTTCATCCTCAACATCCCAGCGTTTATCATCGTGTGCGAGGCCTTCCTCCGCATCAGGCCCCACTTCGGCCTGTGGCTAAAGACCTTCAATGTTAAACCGAAGGTGGTGGTCGGCCAGCAAGTGGAGTGTGGAGGCGCCATGGTGGGCAAAATACCTAATGTTGCCTGGCTCGAAGGCTCCTATGTGGAGACCATAAAGGGGTGGCAATCCGGGTGGTTCGACATCACCGAGCCGTGCGACACCAACTGGGTGGCGGCCCCCGAATTTCGATCTGGAATCCCCACGCGGCTCACCTCCTGGAAAGAGAAGGGCCTGTCCCGGGGTTCCTCGGTAGAGCTGAACTGACTCCAGACCTGCATCAAGAACATGATGAGCAAGAAAATCAAGCTCGTCAACGTGGTCCAGGTCATGCTCTTCCGCCGGATTCTCCCGTGTCATCGACGGGTATTCAATTTGTGGGAGTTCGACCCGGCCGTGCACCAGATGCTGCGAGAGCTCTTCGACACGACGCACAATGACGTCTGGAAGGTGTTGTTCAAGGGCGCTGAGGTACCTCCTCCCCTTACCGAGGACCGCGGACTCAGCACAAAGCACCATGCCAATCCAGTAAGTTTTTGTATCTGACAGGATATTTATTTGCCCCAGTTTAATCATGTGCGGAATCTAAGCTTCCATGCCGTTAACAGGACTGGGTGGAGACGGCGGAGTAGATCAATTGCCCAGCCCCCTGCCTAAAGATCCTGCGGACGCTCTCCTAACGGAGATGCTGGTTCCGGCGCCTTACAAGGTGTCGGCGAAGAAGGCCAAGAAGAAGGCCACGGGGACCCGAAAGGGTCTCTGCCGCAAGGTTATATCTGACTCATCGTCCGATAACTCCGACGCGCCCTCCTCCCGTGAAAACGAGGAGGAGGAAGAGGAAAGTTCTCCCCCCCAGCCGGAGGAGACAAGAAAAGGAAGGCCGAAGGGTCCAAGAAGGGAAGGATCCTCCTTCCGGACTGCTCCACGACGGCCGCCTACAACGGCGACGACTGGTTACCTAGGGAGAAGCCCCTGGCGAAGTCATAAGTATCCGGATACCATAGTAATTCATGGTATGTTTTATTGCACTGCTTCTTCTTATGCCGAATATGATTATGCAGTCTGTCCCGAGCCCGTCTTGACGTATCTTCGTCAGACGGTTCTTTGGACTCGTCGGATATGAATAGCGATTCACTTCCGACCACCTCCACCCCTTGCCCTACGGACAACGTCGAGGTGTTGTCTAAAAAGGCAACGAGCCGAGGGGAGGTAGTCCTGGGGGCGCCTCGAGGCGACCTTCCGAACCCTGGGCGCAAAGGGAGCAACACTCCCACGGGCTCCAAGTTCGGCCCTCAGCCGAACACTGCGCTGGAACCTTCGGTGGTTCCGGACTCCGGCAGACGATCCCCCGTTAAAAGGGGCCAGCTGCCCGTGCCGGTGGCCTCTGTCCATCCAGAGGCACCGAACAACTTGCTGGAAGCGCTTCGCGGCGCTTCCATCAACGAAGAGCACCGCACTATCATGAGTGCGGTGATCGAGAAAGTTTAGTCCGCCAAAAACAGACTGACCGAAGCTTGCGCCAGCCTCCTAACAGGCTTTGAGGTAAGCAATCAAAATATAGGAAAATATTACCGCATAGACAGTAGCCCTTGATCCTATGTTTGGCGTTCGCGAAGAAATCCCGAATAGAGGATCAAATAATGACTCGGGAGTCTAATCAGAATATGTCTATGTGCATATGCAGGCTTCACTACTAGCCGCTGCCGCACGTACTGCGGAGGTCGCTGCATTGAAGCAGGACCTTGAGTGGTCCGAAGACGAGCTCGACCTTACCAAGAGGCAGCTCGAGGAGAGCAAAGGTGAGCAATACCTTGTCTATATATTAAAAGAAATTCAGTTGTAAGTAATAGGATCATTATGAATTTGTCAGGGGCCACAACCGAGGTAGCGACCCTGAAGAAGGCGCTGTCCGAGGCCGAAGACAAAGCAGCCAAGGAGCGCATTGAGCAGGAAAAACAAGAAGCCCGGGTAGGCGAGGTGCGGCAAGAGCTCGAGGCTCTCGCCAAAAAACACGAGTCCTTGGAGCTTAACTCTAAGATGCGAGAGTCCGAGCTTGCGAAGGCGCTCGAAAGCCCACGGAGCGCCAAGGCTGAAGCCCACAAGGCCCTCCAGGAGATGGATGCGGTGAAGAAGATAGCAGCGGGTAAGGCATTCATTATGCAAAGCAAGCATGTGAAGGAAACTTTCCTTTTACTTACCCAAGTTCGGAGCTCTCAAGGAGCGTTCGCAGATCTTCCCCGCAGTGTACTGGATGCCGCGGAGTTTTACGAGATGAGGAGGGGAGCTTGACGGAAAATTTGTTCTAGTCTCACTATATTGGGACCGAACACCCAATGCCCTTGAGCGACCAGCTGAAGCAACTGATCGAGCTTCACAAGGCGGCCGAACAGGCCATGAAGGGTCTTATAGTCTGGATGTGGCCTGGCGATCCCCTGCCTAGCAACTACTTTGGTCTCGTGAGGCAGCTCGTGGATGCCTGCCCATGGCTTGAAGTTATAAAGCTGTCCGTCTGCATCAAGAGTGCGCGCAGGGCTTTTGCCCGAGTGAAGGTGCACTGGGCGAAGCTGGACACCGTAAAGCTGGTGAAGGAGGGGCCGCCGGAGGGCAAGGAGCATCGCTGCGCCGAAATGTATTATGACAGTGTCCTGAAGGGTTCCCGCCTTGTGGCGGAGGAATGTGCCAGAGTTGTAATTTTTGAATGAACATGCTCATGTGATCCTGTAATATGAAACGGGTTCATTTGCGCTATGCAACACTTTTTGAATTTAAAATATTACCTTCTATGCGGCCGTTTATAAAATTTGAGAGTTGGCCAGTCGTTGGCATCTGCCCCCATGTAAATAGTACTGGGGTGTTCGGGATAAACCTGAGCACTCTTTGTACCAATTTTGGGTCCTTCGAGGGAGGTGTTCAGCACAACGAACCATGCAATCGGACTATAAGGCTTTATCACTCTCACTTAGCCATAGAAGTCTACAATTTTAAATTTTGGCGAAGCCCCTAGTATTCGGAGGGCCGAATTGGGGGCCCTATATACGCCTAAGTCGGACAAGGCCGACTCCTAGCCCGAAGCGGAAAAAGTCTTTAAGGACTTGAGACCTCTCGAATAGCGACCAGCTCTCGCCTTATCATGACAGTCAGTTTTCGGCTTTCTCTACTGAGGCGCTTGTCCGGAAGAATCGGGACACAATCGCAGTAGTTCTCCCAGTGCTATCTTAGCCGATATAGCGGAATGTAAGGTACCAAAACATGGGAGCCGGGCAAACCCAACTATTGACCCAAGACATGATTCGGAGCTGATGGATATAATGCTATAAGTTCGGGGTGCTGCACTGTCAAAAGTGTTCGGACTTCTCACGCCGTATTATGGGGTAAACGAAAGCCCCTGGCGTACTGACCGTATGTAACGCCCTCGATGCGGCTATATCTCCCACGTGTCGAACCACAACTTAGAGGCATAACCGCATTGGAAGTAATGTCGCAAGTGAGATAATCTTCACACAACCCATGTAATACATAAGGGAAAGAGATACATAGTTGTCTTACAATCGCCACTTCACACATTTACATGAATAAAGCATTACATCAATCAGATACAATCAAGGTCCGACTACGGAACCAAAATAAAAGAAGACTACCCCAAAAGCTACACAGATCCCCGATCGACCCCAACTGAGCTCCACTACTGATCAACTAGAACGAAACAACATAAAGGACAAGATCTTCAACGAGCTCCTCCTTGAGCTTGGTTGCATCATCTGCACGGTTCAACAGCACCTGCAAGCTAGTTTTGGACGGATCTGTGAGTCACGGGGACTCAGCAATCTCACACCCTCGCTATCAAGACTATTTAAGCTTATAGGAAAGGCAAAGGTATGATGTGGAGCTGCAGCAAGCGACTAACGTATATGGTGGCTAACATATTCGCAAAAGAGAGCGAGAAGAGAAGGCAAAAGCACGGTCGAACAACTATGATCAAGAAGTGATCCTAGAACAGCCTACGTCAAGCATAAATCCAACACCGTGTTCACTTCCCGGACTCCGCCGGAAAGAGACCATCACGGTTACACACGCGGTTGATGTATTTTAATTAAGGTCAACTTCAGGTTTTCTACAACCAGACATTAACAAATTCCCATCTGCCCATAACCGCGGGCACGACTTTCGAAAGTTCAAATCCCTGCAGGGTTGTCCCATCTTAGCCCATCACAAGCTCTCATGGTCAACGAAGGATATTCCTTCTAGCAGGAAGACCCAATCAGACTCGGCATCCCGGTTACAAGACATCCTCGACAATGGTAAAACAAGTCCAGCAACACCGCCCGAATGTGCCAACAAATCCTGATAGGAGCTGCACATATCTCGTTCTCAGGGCACACCGGATTGTCCAAACTTCCGGTAGGCCAGCCTAGAGTTGCCCCTGGTGGCCACCGGCGGCTGACAAGGTGGACCAACACTCAGAGGAGCACTGGCCCCGGGGGGGGGGTTAAAATAATGATGACCCTCAAGAGCGCGACTCCCAAGGGAAAAGAAAAGGCTAGGTGGCGAATGGTAAAACCAAGGTTGGGCCTTGCTGGAGGAGTTTATTCAAAGCGAACTATCAAGGGGTTCCCATTATAACCCAACCGCGTAAGGAACGCAAAATCTGGGAACATAACACCGATATGACGGAAACTAGGGCGGCAAGAGTGGAACAAAACACCAGGCATAAGGCCGAGCCTTCCACCCTTTACCAAGTATAGATGCATTAATTAAGTAAGAGATATTGTGATATCCCAACAAGTAAACATGTTCCAACAAGGAACAACATCTCCATGTTCCAACAAGGAACAAATTTCAATCTTCACCTGCAACTAACAACACTATAAGAGGGGCTGAGCAAAGCGGTAACATAGCCAAACAACGGTTTGCTAGTACAAGGTGGGTTAGAGGCTTGGTTCAACAATATGGGAGGCATGATAAGCAAGTGGTAGGTATCGCAACATAGGCATAGCAAAAGAGCGAGCAACTAGCAAGCAAAGATAGAAGTGATTTCGAGGGTATGGTCATCTTGCCTAAAATCCCGCAAGGAAGAAGAACGGGTCCATGAAGAAGTCAAACAGACGTAGTCGACCGGATCCTCACACACATGACGTTACCGGAACCAACCCGAAGAAGCAACACCGAAAAGAAGCACACAACATAGTAAACAAACCACACATGAACATGGTATGATATGCGGGATGCGGTATGCGGTGCATATGCATGATTTGGAAAGGAATGATTGAACCTGGCCTCAACTTGGAAATCCTAGAGTGCCACTAGAAAGGTGAGGTGATTTCGGTTGAAATCGATATATATATCACCGGAATCGGATGCACGGTTTGGAAATGGCAAGCAAAACAAATATGGCACCGGTCTGCAATAATCAGCAAGTGGCCAACTAAATGCATCAAGATAAATATACTACAGCACTCAAACATGGCAACAAAATACATGGCAGGGATCCACTCAAGATGCTTGACAAAATATGAACACTGAGCTATGGCTAATTCACTCATTAACAGGTTCCAACAAGCATGGAAAAAGGGCAAACGATAACAGGTTTCAGACTTAGTGAAATTAACACAAGTCTGGAATTTATCATCAGGAAGCACACTTTAGAGCATGAAAACTACATGCTACAGGAACTTAACATGGAAAAGTAAGGCATGGCATGAAGCTACTCAAAGCACTTAACAAAAATCCCTTAGTGACCTTGAGCCAAAAGGGATCCGAAAATACAATTGCAAGCATGTGAACATAGCAAAAATATAACAGATTCAGACTTAGTGAAAAACTGGAGCATGTCAAAATAGTTAGCGAGTAGGCATGTTTACGAGCTTGATGAACTCACTACAGAGCATGGCATAACAAACTAAGCATAAACCCGTCAAAAAGACATGGCATAGGAGCTAGACTTGGCAAGAACAACATCATAGCATGCACGGATCAATAGCACATCCTCGGCAAAATCGCTAAACAAGTCAACAATCTGCCAGGATCACTTTATAGCAAAAGTAGAGCTCGATTGACTCAGGCTAGGTTGCTCCATAAATGCAAACAAATACATGGATGGATATAGCACCACAATGTTAACAAAACATCCTTACTGATCATCCTCAAAAGAGGCACGGATCACTAGGAAACAACATGAACATATGGCATAACGACAAAAACAGAACAAGGACTTTGTGAAATTCTAAGTCCCTGAAATCAGCATTACCGATTACGCTACTTTGCAAGCTTGTTCTAGTCACCACAAACATCACAAAAATACATGGCAAGCACCCCTATAAAGAGGGCATGGCATATAACAAAACAAATATAGAGCTCAGGATCATAGAATGCACACATTAATCATGGAAAAAATGACAAAATGCCATTTGCTGAAACAGATCTGACAAATTCACCACATAGCCCTCTTCCAACAGCATTTCTGGCATCAATATGAGCTCAAATGAAAATGATGCAATGAGATGAAATGATGTGCTCGTCGAGACAAACATTTTGATATGCTACACGCACGAATCGGAGCAACGGATGATGAGTTATGACATGATGAAAAGAGGCATATGAATCTGAAAACTCCGGGGACTTAGTGAAATTTTAGCTCCGCGAAAAGTCAAGGCGGGGACGAGGTGAAGCGGGATGAGGAGATCCGGGCGGCGCGGGGCTGTTTGGTTCTTTTCCGGGTGGATCTCATCCACACGAGGTGGATCTGGCCGGGACGGGCTCCGGCGAGCGGCGCGGCGATTCCGGCGAGGGGGCGGAGCTGGGCGGCGGAGCAAGGAGGAGCTCGGCCATGGAGGGCGGCGAGCCTGGCCGAGCGGCAGAGCAGCCGCGGGGCATGGCGGCGACCGGGGCCAGAACAGGGCGACGTGGCGCCCTTGGGCAGTGGCGGCGCGGCGTCATGCTGGATCGGCGGCGGGGCGAGCTCGCCGACGAGCGCTGGCGCGGCGGCGGAGAAAAGGAGGTGGCGACGGAGGGAGGCTCCATGGCGTCCGGCGACGAGGGGAGGCGGTGGCCGGCGGAAGCCGAGGCGGCGGCGAGTGGAGGAACGGGCGGCCGGCGGGGAGAGCGCCGCGGCGGGCTTGCGGCGCGATGCACGGGCCGGGCGGCGGCGCGGGATGGGCCCCACGGGCCTGCTGCGGGCCACGCGGGCTGGCGGCGGCGGAGGGCGCGGTGGCGACAGGTGGCGCAAAGGGAGTGGACGCGGGAGGCGGCGGAGCTGACGTGTCGCCCCGGGATTGGTCCGGGCGACGTGGCTGAGGCGGCGGACATGGCCAGCGCGGACGAATTTGTCCGGCGGCGCGAGGTGGACGAAGGTTAGGGTTTATCTGCACGAGAATTCGGGGAGAGCCACATACATATATAGGTAGAGGGAGCTAGGAGAGTCCAAATGAGGTGCGGTTTTCGGCCACGCGATCGTGATCGAACGACCGAGATGATGGAGGAGGTTTAGGTGGGTTTTGGGCCAAAATGAAAGGGTGTTGGGCTGCAATACACACGAGGCCTTTTCGGTTCCTCGGTTAACAGTTGGAGTATCAAACGAAGTCCAAATGGCACGAAACTTGACAGGCGGTCTACGGGTAGTAAACCAAGGACGCATGACAAGTCTCGGTCGAATCCGAAAACGTTTAACACCCGCACACAAAAAGATGTAGAAAGGGACACCGGGTGACATAGGAGCGCCGGATTGCAAAACGGACAACGGGGAAATTCTCGGATGCATGAGAGGAAAATGTATGCAAATGAAATGCACATGATGACATGATATGGAATGCATGACACGCAAGCAATGACAAGCCAACAACAGAAAATTACTGAAAGACACCTGGCACATCGGTCTCGGGGCGTTACACCGTACCAGCATGTACGGGTGCAAGTTGTCGTAAATGAACATATAAGAAAAAAAGGGATGAATAATGCAATAATAGACTAATGCTATGCATTGTTATTTAAATAATACGTTGAAGCGTACTGATACAAGTAGTGTAATAAGCAGAAAATAGGACTATTTGACATGTCCTATCCAAGGGCAAGCTGCGTATGGATAGTAGAAAGCGGGTATATCGATTATTATTAGAGACCACCTGGGGGTTCCCTTGTACATCTTAGCTTCTTGCCTCCTTGGTTGTTCTTCCCGTAATGTGTCCGGCAATCGTACTGCCGGAAAGGTCTTCTAGAGAGTTAGGTCCTGAAAGAGAAAAAATGATAAAGGTATGCAGCACCTAGGGCGGTTAAGCCGCATTGTGGGACGTGCCCTGATCGTGCCCCCGCCTATGCCCATGATATTTTCAGTGCGTAATTATGTACGCGCGGCACATATTTCATCGCATGACTAGGACTGGGACGGGGGCCGAATTGCTAGGCGAGCTCTGAACGTGCCAGGCAATCCTGTTGCAGTTTACTCCGGACTCGCTTGACGGTGTGCGGGGGCTGTATCGCCGAATTGGTGGTTTGCCTTAAAAGGCTGCTTTGTGCTTCTGCTGCGAGGGCCGCAGTGTGCTCTTCCGTGCGGAGCGAGCGTTCTGTGTTTCCATTAACTGTTATGACCCCCTAGGTCCTGGCATCTTGAGCTTGAGGTCTGCGTAATGCGGTACAACATTGAATTTTGCAAATGCGGTTCGCCCGAGCAGTGCGTGATAGCCACTGCGGAACGGGACGATATCGAAGATTAACTCCTCACTTCGGAAGTTTTCCGGAGATCCGAATACCACTTCCAGTGTGATTGAGCCCGTGCAATGGGCCTCTACACCTGGGATGACGCCCTTAAAGGTGGTTTTGGTGGGTTTGATCCTCGAGGGATCTATACCCATTTTGTACACTGTATCCTGATAGAGCAGGTTCAGGCTGCTGCCGCCGTCCATAAGGACTCGAGTGAGGTGAAATCCGTCGATGATGGGGTCTAGGACCAGTGCGACGGATCCGCCATGACAGATACTAGTGGGGTGGTCCCTGCGATCGAAGGTGATCGGACAAGCAGACCATGGGTTGAACTTTGGGGCGATGGGCTCCATCGCATAGACGTCCCTTAGTGCACGCTTCCGTTCCCTCTTGGGAATGTGGGTTGCATATATCATGTTCACCATCTTCACTTTTGGGGGGAACCTCTTCTGTCCTCCCGTGCTCGGCGGCCGGGGCTCTTCCTCGTTATCACTATGCAGCCCCTTGTCCTTGTTTTCGGCATTTAACTTGCCGGCCTACTTGAACACCCAGCATTCTCTGTTGGTGTGATTGGCTGGCTTATCTGGGGTGCCGTGCATTTGACACGAGCGATCAAGTATGCGATCCAAACTGGACGGGCCCAGAGTACTTCTTTTGAATGGCTTTTTCCGCTGACCGGATCTTGAGCCTCTGAACCTGGCATTGACTGCCGTATCATCGGTGTTATCGCCATTGTTGCGGCGCTTTTGTCTGTTACGATGTGATCTGCCGTTGGCATCTTTGGTATCCAAAGTGCTCGGATTCCTTGATGTGTTGTTGCTGCGAGCCAGCTAGCTATCCTCGCCCGCGCAAAAGCGGGTCATGAGTGTCGTGAGGGCTGCCATAGACTTCGGCTTCTCCTGGCCGAGGTGCCGGCAAGCCACTCGTCACGGATGTTATGCTTGAATGCCGCTAAGGCCTCTGCATCCGGACAGTCGACAATTTGTTTTTTCTTAGTTAGGAATCGTGTCCAGAATTGCCTGGCCGATTCCCGTGGCTGCTGAGTTATATGGCTCAAGTCATCAGCATCCGGTGGTCGCACATAAGTGCCTTGGAAGTTGTCAAGGAATGCGTCTTCCAAATCCTCCCAACTGTCGACGGAGTCTGCTGGCAAGCTATTCAGCCAATGCCGAGCTGGTCCTTTGAGTTTTAGTGGGAGGTACTTGATGGCATGCAGATCATCACCGCGAGCCATGTGGATGTGAAGGAGGAAATTCTAAATCCATACAGCGGGATCTGTTGTACCATCATATGATTCGATATTTAGGGGTTTAAAACCCTCCAGGAATTCGTGATCCATAACTTCATCAATGAATCATAGGCGGTGTGCGGCGCCTCTGTGTCGGGCTATATCACGACGCAGTTCATATGAGTCTTTTCTGCTGTATTTGGCCCGGCCGGATTTACTTTTAGTGTATTCGCGACGGTCATCGTCCCACGTTTGCGCGCGCCCCCGTGACCCGTATATTGACCTTGCATGTTTCGCCCTGCTGTCCAATACGTCTCGCAGGTCCCGTGTGTTGCCCCGGGCCTTGGTATTTTTGTTTGAGTGGCGGCGGGGTGTAGGCTAAACTTCAGGTTGAAACGCTTCTCTGGCTCGGCCATGAGGTGGCCAGTTAGCCACATTGTACATTGGTGATGTAGGTTTCAATGCTGCCTCCTCGAGGTGAGGTAGCAACCTGCGCTTTGGGTAACTCTTGGAGGGGCGCTCGAGTTCGTATTCCTCGGCCGCAAGGACTTCGGTCCATCTGTGTACTAGCAAGTCTTGATCAGCTTGAAGCTATTGTTGCTTTTTCTTCAGGCTATTTGCTATGGCCCTAAGCCGGCGCTTGAAGCGCTCCTGCTCGACGGGATCCTCAGGCACGATAAATTCTTCGTCGCCGAGGCTCACCTCGTCTTCAGAGAGAGGCATGTAATTGTCCTCCTCCGATTCTCCATCTGCTGCCTGCTCTGGAGGGCTAGCTTGTTCACCCTCCCGCTCTACATCGTGCTGGAGGGGATTGTGGTTGTCTTCGGCACTATCCGGAGTGTTATTGTCTCTTGTGCCAGTATCACTACTTTTGCTATGGCGGGACTTAGAGTGGCGCCGCTGATGTCGGCTCTTGGGTTGCTTCTTGGAGGGGTCATCCTCCGCTGTCTCGTCACCATTGCCTTCTATGGGGGTGTCCACCATGTATATATCATATGATGAGGTGGCGGTCCAGCGCCCTGTGGGCGGTGGTTCCTGTTTGTCTCCTGCATCGTCGCCCATACTGTCGATGTCTTTGGAGTCGAAGTCGAGCATGTCGGTTAAATCGTCGATAGTGGCTACTAAGTGGTTGGTGGGTGGGCAGCGAATTTCTTCGTCGTACGCATCCCATTCTAGCCGGACATAGTTCGGCCAAGGTTCTCCTGACAAGGAGAGAGACCTTAATGAATTTAGCACATCGCCGAAAGGCGAGTGCTGAAAGATATCCGCGGAGGTGAACTCCATGATCGGTGCCTAATCGGATTCGATAGGCACGGATGCAGGCGGCTCAGAGTCCGTGGCCGGAGACGAATCTAGTGGTTCGGCAACACGGCTCTCGTAAGGGGTGAAGTCAGTATCTGGCTCCATCGCCACTGAGAGTGCGGCCTCCATGGAGGGGTCGATCCCTCCGTCCTCGGATGGCGCAATTTGCTCCGGATTGAAGGCCGGAGTAGTTGTAGATGCAATCTCCCTAACACTGTCCGACGGCAGAGTTACGTCATGCTCGTCATGATTATGCGGCACACCTGACATGGGCTCGAATCTGTCGAAGATCAAGTGTGACGCCCCCGATTTAATCATACACTAATCATACACGCAAACGTGTACGATCAAGATCAGGGACTCACGGGAAGATATCACAACACAACTCTACAAATAAAATAAGTCATACAAGCATCATATTACAAGCCAGGGGCCTCGAGGGCTTGAATACAAGAGCTCGATCATAGACGAGTCAGCGGAAGCAACAATATCTGAGTACAGACATAAGTTAAACAAGTTTGCCTTAAGAAGGCTAGCACAAACTGAGATACAGATCGAAAGAGGCGCAGGCCTCCTGCCTGGGATCCTCCTAACTACTCCTGGTCGCCGTCAGCGGGCATCACGTAGTAGTAGGCACCTCCGGTGTAGTAGAAGTCGTCGTTGACAGTGGCGTCTGGCTCCTGGGCTCCAACATCTGGTTGCGACAACCAGGTAGAAGGGATAGAGGGAAAAGAAGGAGAAAGCAACCGTGAGTACTCATCCAAAGTACTCGCAAGCAAGGAGCTACACTACATATGTATGCATTGGTATCAAATGGATTAAGGCTATCATATGTGGACTGAACTGCAGAAAGCTGGAATAAGAGGGGGATAGCTAGTCCTTTCGAAGACTACGCTTCTGGCAGCCTTCGTCTTGCAGCATGCAGAAAAGAATAGACTGAAGTCCTCCAAGTAGCATCGCATAGCATAATCCTAACCGATGATCCTCCCCTCGTCGCCCTGTGAGAGAGCGATCACCGGTTGTATCTAGCACTTGGAAGGGGGTGTTTTATTAAGTATCCGGTTCTAGTTGTCATAAGGTCAAGGTACAACTCCAAGTCGTCCTGTTACCGAAGATCACGGCTATTCGAATAGATTAACTTCCCTGCAAGGGTGCACCACATACCCCAACACGCTCGATCCCATTTGGCCAGACACACTTTCCTGGGTCATGCCCGGCCTCGGAAGATCAACACGTCGCAGCCCCACCTAGGCACAACAGAGAGGTCAGCACGCCGGTCTAAACCTAAGCACACAGGGGTCTGGGCCCATCGCCCTTAGCACACCTGCACGTTGCGAACACGGCCGGAAGCAGAACTAGCCCCCTTAATACAAGAGCAGGCTTACGTTCCAATCCGGCGCGCGCCACTCAGTCGCTGACGTCACGAAGGCTTCGGCTGATACCACGACGCCGGGATACCCATAACTACTCCCGCGTAGATGGTTAGTGCGTATAGACCAAATGGCCAGACTCAGATCAAATACCCAGATCTCGTTAAGCGTGTTAAGTGTCCGCGAACGCCGACCAGGGCCAGGTCACCTCTCTCCTAGGTGGTCTCAACCTGCCCTGTCGCTCCGCCACAAAGTAACCATCGGGGGCCGTCGGGAACCCAGGCCCACCTCTACCGGGATGGAGCCACCTGCCCCTTCAGCCCCCATCTCCGAACAGTATCATAAGTAAGGTAACTGTGTAAAGTATATAGTATATGCCCGTGATCACCTCCCGAAGTGATCACGGCCCAGTAGTTTAGCATGGCAGACGGACAAGAATGTAGGGCCACTGATGGAACACTAGCATCCTATACTAAGCAGTAGGATAGCAGGTAATGGTAACAACAGTAGTAGCAAGGATAGGCTATGCATCAGGATAGGAATAACGGAAAGCAGTAACATGCTACACTATTCTAATGCAAGTAGTATAGAGAAGAGTAGGCGATATCTGGTGATCAAAGGGGGGGGCGCTTGCCTAGTTGCTCAGACAAGGAGGGGTCGTCGGTGACGTAGTCGACCACATGGGCATCAGCATCGTCACTGGGTCTACCGGAGAGAAGAGGGGGAAGAAACAGTAAATACATAGCAAGCAAGTGCATAACCGGACAACAAGCAGAGCTAGACGTGTTCTAACGCGGTATGAGGTGATACCGGTGAAGGGGGAAACATCCGGGAAAGTATCCCCGGTGTTCCGTGTTTCTGGACAGATGAACCGGAGGTGAAATGTTGCAGGTTCACTATGCTAGGGACGCGTGGCCGACGAACGGGCTGCGTATCCGGATTCGTCTCATCGTTCTGAGCAACTTTCATGTTGAAAATAATTTAATCTGAGTTACGGATTAAAAGATATGATTTTCTAAAGATTTTATTAATTTCTGAAATTTAATTAATTATTTAATTAATTCAAAAATAGATTTATGACATCAGCATGATGTCATGCTGACATCAGCAGTCAACAGGGGTTGACTGGGTCGAACTGACGCGTGGGTCCAGTGGGACCCACCTGTCATACTCCGTTAGGTTAATTAGGGTTTAGTTGAACTAATTACTGTTTAATTAAGCTAACGGGTTAATTAGATTAATTAACCAGGATTAATTAACTTAATTAATTCACTAATTAATTAATTTAATTAATTAGTAATTTTATTAATTCATTTTTATTTTATTTTTCATTTTCTTTTATAACGTTCTGTGGGTTGGGCCCCCTTTGTCATTGGCCCTTGGGGCTTAACGGGGCGGCCGGTTAACGGGCAAGGGGCGTGTGGGCGCCCGACCTCACACCTCAGGCGCGGTGGCGAGGCACGCCGGGCGCCGGGCGTTGGGCGCTGCCCGAATGGCGCAACCGCGAGCTACCGGGGTCCGGTGCCGGCGGCGGCTGTGGCCGCGGCCACTGCTCGAGCAACAGCACCAAGGGGGGGCACGGTGAGCGGCGGGGCCGGCGAGCGTGGTGGCTGCGGCGAAGGAAAGCAGCAGGCGGAGCTCCGGCGAGCGCGGGGCTATGCGGCAGTGGGCAGGGCCGCACAGGGCGCGCCCTGGACAAGGCCGCAAGCAGCAGCAGTAAGGAGCGGCAAGGGGGAGGGCCGGGTGCGAGCGGGAGAGCGCGAGCATGGCCGATCCGGCTATGGGAGAGAGAGGTGGAAGAGAAGGTGCTCACGTTCGGAGCAGGGGATCGGGCGGCGAGGCTCGAGGTGGTCCGACGGGGAGGAGGACGAGGAAGGCGTGCGGTCCGGGCGGGGAGGCCGGCGAGGTCCAGCCGGCGGCGCATCGAGCTCCAGGCGACGAGGTTCGGTGACGAGGGCGAGGTCGTGGTTCGGTCCGGTTTCGGAGTGGAGGGCGGCGTCCGACGCGACAGGGAGATGGGGACGGGGCACCGTGCCCGGTCCAGATCGGGCAGAGGGGGGGCGAGGAGCGAGGGGAGTGAGGGTTTCGTCCCCGATCCAGAACGTGGAGGGGAGTGGGGAACGAGGAGGGGAGTGGGCGTCGTGGGGTGGCTGCGGGTGAGGGAGACGAGGGGAGAGGTGGGGATTGTGCGGGGGAGTGGGGTGGCCGGGCTAGGGTTCGGTCGCCCCGGGGGGGTTGTAGGTGCCAGCTGGGCCGGCCTGGTTGGCCCGATGGCCAACTGGGCCGAGGCCTAGTGGGGGGTCCTTTTTTGTATATTCTTTTCTGTTTTCTATTATAGTTGTTAATAGTTTTCAGTTTTGTAAATTTATAAGACCAGTACCTAAATGGAGGTTGTAAATTAGCCCACTTTCAAAAGGGCATTTATAATAGGTTTAGCTGTTGTTTTAATTATTTTAGTGCATTGGAATAATTTATAGAAGTTTGGTTCCTTCACCATAATTACCTACACATTATTTGGCACAACCCGAACATTTTAGTTTCAATATTTTAAAAGTTTTATTATTTGCTTGATTTTGAATTTGAATCGGTTTTGAACCATCGCGAGATCGACAATAGTAACCGTGATGACGTGGCATCATTAGCAGGGAATTACTGTAGCTTAATTATCCGGGCGTCACATCAAGTCTCCGCGGATGTCAGCAGTGTAGTTTAAGTTTTCGAACCTGGCCTGATGTCCAGGGGCGTAGCTCTCGATCTGCTCCAAATGGCCAAGCGAATTGGCCCACAGTGCGAAGTCGCCGAATACGAAGATCTGTCCGGGGAGGAAAACCTCACCCTGGACCGCATCCTTACCGATGATCGAAGGGGCCATAGAGCCTTACGGTGACGACACAGTGGAACTCTCAATGAAAGCACCAATGTCAGTTTCAAAATTGGCCGATCTCAGGTAGGGGGTCCCGAACTGTGCGTCTAAGGCGGATGGTAACAGGAGGCAGGGGACAGGATGTTTACCCAGGTTCAGGCCCTCTTGATGGAGGTAATACCCTACGTCCCGCTTGATTAATAGTGATGATATGAGTATTACAAGAGTTGATCTACCACGAGATCGTAGAGGCTAAACCCTAGAAGCTAGCCTCTGGTATGATTGTATATTGTTCTACAGACTAAACCCTCCGGTTTATATAGACACCAGAGGGGGCTAGGGTTACACAGAGTCGGTTACAAGGGAGGAGATCCACATATTCGTATTTCCAAGCTTGCCTTCCATGCCAAGGAAAGTCCCATCCGGACACGAGACGAAGTCTTCAATCTTGTATCTTCATAGTCCAACAGTCCGGCCAAAGGATATAGTCCGGCTGTCCGGAGACCCCCTAATCCAGGACTCCCTCATCCCCTCTTTATTTTTTTGTTTTTAAACTTTATAAAAGCACACAACAGAAATAAATGACTCTCTAAAACTTCCGGGTTGCAGCGCTTTCTTTAAAGCCATTAAGCTAGGCATATAGTGTTCAAGTAATGGATCCACCCGGATCCCAAGGTATATCGAAGCCAATTTTAATTAACAATGATTTGTAATTTAGTAGTGAGCACAAAGTAACATATATCATATAACAACGAAGTCTAACTCTCTTCCTATGCATCGGCATGTCATAAAAGAACAATTCATGCACACATAGTAAAGGCCAATGCATAGTGTAAACAGTTTCTTGCAATTTTATCATGTGGGAAACATAGAGAGGTAGAGATATAGTTCCTCTCTCATAATAATTGCAAGTAGGAGCAGCGAGCACATGCATATTATATTCATGAAAATCATCATGTGCAATGGTATAAGGCAACCCATCAATATAATCCTCAATAAGGGTAAACTTCTCCGATATAGTGTAGTTGGGAGGATTCAAAAAGATAATAGTACTATCATGCGTGGGTGCAATTGCAACAATTTCATGTTTAACATAAGGAACTATAGCAAGTTCATCTCCATAAGCATAATTCATATTGGAATCTTGGCCACAAGCATAGCAAGCATCATCAAAAAGGGATATTTCAAAAGAATCAACGGGATCATAGCATTCATCCTTCGGTAAGCATGAAGGGGAATTAAACAATGTATGAGTTGAAGAGTTACTCTCATTAGAAGGTGGGCACAGGTGATCAATCCGCTCTTCCTCCTTTTGTTCTTCGCTCTCTTTCCTCATCTTTTTCATCCAATGAGCTCACAGTTTCATCAACTTCTTCTTCCATAGATTCCTGCAAAATATTAGTCTCTTCTTGGACAACGGAGACTTTCTCAATAAGCGCATTAATATAGGAATTATATTCATATTTATCATAGCAATATTTTAAGATAGCTAAATTTTCAGGCCTATAAACATCATCATCATAAGCTTCATGCTTTTCAAACGAAGATTCAATTTCATAAGCACCCTTAAAAGCAACAAATTCTTCCATTTGTTCCACATCATAGTAATCATATATACCATTAGCATAAGAAGCTAAGGTTTCATTATCATTAAATTTGCATGAAAAGGGAAGGTCTGCAGCCTTCATCCTAGATCAACAAGTATAATCATAACTCAAGCATACTTGCCGAGCATACCACTTTAATATATAAACTTGATCCCATAATAGTTTCCCTTTTGTGTCAAATGATAATCCCTAAAGTATTCACGTTGATCCAATGTTACTCCCATTACCAGATTGAATGGGTTTTTCTCAGGATTATCAAAGTAGTACATAATTTCTGTCACATAACGAGCGTCGAGGGTTTTAGGAGGTTCCTCATCTCCATGAGTAGCAAGTACACCTAATTTTTTTGGTATTTCGTGTACCATATCCATAACTAAAGATAAAGAACAACTAATAACAACAAATAAAAATTACTCAGTTATAAAGCAAACAAGCACACACGAGAATATTCACCCCACGCTATTGCTCCCTGGCAACGACGCCAGAAAAAGGTCTTGATAACCCACAAGTGTAGGGGATCACAACAGTTTTTGATAAGTAAGAGTGCCGAATCCAACGAGAGAGCTAAAGGCAGAACAAATATTCCCTCAAGTTCTATCGACCACTGATACAACTCTACGCACGCTTGATGTTCGCTTTACCTAGAACAAGTATAAAACTAGAAGTACTTTGTAGGTGTTGTTGGATAGGTTTGCAAGATAATAAAGAGCAAGTAAATAAAAATTTGGGGCTTTTGTAAGTAAAGAAGCAATAAAGTAAATATAGCGAGTGTGGTGAAGTGGTGGTAAGAGTTGTGAAATTGCCCCTAAGCAATTGACTACTTTTCTAGACCGACAACAAGTATTATGTGGGAGAGGCCACTGCTAGCATGTCATCCCTGACTTGGAATTCTATGCACTTATGATTGGAACTGATAGCAAGCGTCCGCAACTACTAACGTTCATTAAGGTAAAACCCAACCATAACATTAAGATATATTGGTCCCCCTTCAATCACGTATGCATCAATTTCTATGCTAGGTTGAAGGTTCTGTCACTCTTGCCATCCAATACATAGTCCTATCAACATACAACTAACCCTATGGTGTGATCCACGCGCGCACTCATATGATGGGCACCAAGGACAGCAACATAACCACAAGCAAATTAAATCAATCATAGCAATTCATCAACCACCGATAGGACAACAGAAATCTATTCAGACATCATAGGATGGCAACATATCATTAGATAATAATATGAAGCATAAAGCACCATGTTCAAGTAGATGGTATAGCGGGTTGCGGGAGAGTGGACCGCTGTAGATAGAAGGGGGAAGGTGATGGAGATGTTGGTGAAGATGGCGGAGGTGTTGGAGTAGATCACGGTGATGATGATGATGGCCACGACAGCGTTCCGGCGCCACCGGAAGAGAAGGGGAGAGGGGGCCCCTTCGTATTCTTCTTCCTTGACCTCCTCCATAGATGGGAGAAGGGTTTCCCCTCTGGTCCTTGGCCTCCATGGCATGGGAGGGGCGAGAGCCCCTCCGAGATTGGATCTGTCTCTCTGTCTCTCTCTGTTTCTGCGTTCTGTTCTGCTACCCTTTTACCGTTTCGTATATATATGGAGATCCGTAACTCCGATTGGACCAAAACCTTCGCCGTGATTTTTTACCAAAAAATAGCATTCTTGCGGCCGAAGAAGGGCATCAACCACCTTACGGGTGGACCACGAGGGTTAGGGGCGCGCCAAGGGTTGGGGCGCGCCCCCTACCTCGTGCCCACCTCGGACACCATTTCGCGTTGATCTTTCTCCCAGTTTTTCCAAATATTCCAAAAATAAGCTCCGTCCGTTTTTATCCCATTGGGACACCGTTTGATATGGATATTCTGCGAAACATAAAACATGCAACAAACAGGAGCTGGCACTGGGCACTGGATCAATATATTAGTCCCAAAAATAGTATAAAAAGTTGCCAAAAGTATATGAAAGTTGAATAATATTGGCATGGAACAATCAAAAATTATAGATACGACGGAGACATATCACTTACAACTCTCGCTTTTGATACATTTGGTTCTTTTGAGTTGTAACACTTAAACTTGATGGTCGTCTGCTACCTTTTCGTCAACTATGTGATGCGATGAAAAATTCCGCATATGCGACAATAAATTCTACACGAAGTCATTTTGCAGACATCCATTTTTCATTATGCATGTCACTATCTTCATTATATCCCTTCATGCATGATGAATTGTCTTCATAAGTAGAAGAGGAGCTCCACAAGTACAACCTGCCATGTGCATTTGCGTTCAAAAGCAAAATACTTATATGCACATCTTTAGGGGGAGCCTTTCTGCTACTTACGAAGACAATACCTCAATCCTTCACAATTTCACATACTTTTATCCCCGTTGAGAACTTGAACCAGTTTGTCATCAATCACCAAAAAGTGGGAGATTGTAAGTGCATCTAGTGCCACCCCTAGTTGGTTTTGGAGTATTGACGATAAACCTGGTTGAGGGACTAATGTGCAAGCTTCAAAATATCGTATATCATGTTCGTATCGGTTTGGCTTTGCAATATCGGATGTCGGATATCGGGTGATATATCGGACGATATGTAGATATGTCGATCTCTAGTTTTTTTTCATTATTCTTGTTCAAAACATTTTTTAGTAAAAGAAAATGTATGATGTCAATGCTTTAACATAGCACTTTTAGATTCCTAGTTTATTGATTTGTTGATTAAGAAACTATTAAGAAAAGATTCACAAAATCCTTACTCTATGATTAAAAACACTATGATATATATGCATTTGTACGAAACATTGTGAATGACTTCGATAATATATAATGTAGTTGTAAATGCACAATCTTATTTCATTGCTATCCAATAAATAATTGTTGTCATCTACATATCGTTCTATATCGTTGGACATATCGGGCTAGATATTGGCCATTCGGTTGATATTTCGGTCCGTATCGTATGATATATTATGTTTATATCGGTGGAGCCCCAAAACTGATATATCAGCTATATATCGGTCGTATCGGCCTACATTTAAAAGCTTGCTAATGTGTTTGTGAGAATTGCAGGATAACACAGGTAGTAGTCCCTCAATGATTCGGTTTACCTACTGGAGATGAACCCTAAAAATGTGTGAAGACAATGGTGGTATGTGATGATATTCACATTGAAGACTATGGTATGAGAAGACATCGCATGAAGACTTTGGAGCACGAAGACATAGTTGTTTCATAGTTTCATCTTCTTCTTGGTTGAGTCATAGGAACCACCGTACTGTTAAGTGGGGTCCAAGTGAACATAGTCAGAATGACTAAGGTGATGCTCAACCAAATCCTAAGTCTTCGAGCGAAGACAATGAGAGCAAATCTTATCTAGAGCTGGATAAGTCATCTTTACTTGTAGCCCAATTTAAGCTGCCGCGTGTGTTTGAAATCTAACCATTGGAACACGTGTCAGTTCCTTAGTGACCCATGGTCATTTCGGACATATCAGGTCGGGTTGCCTAGTGGCTATAAATAGCCCACCCCCTACACCATAAATTGGTGGCTGCTCAGAGTTAGTGCACGGCTTTTGTCATTTGAGAGCAACCCACCTCCAAAGCCTTTGAGAGAAAAATCCTTGCGAGGACAAAGCCCTAAACACCCAGAGCCAAAGAGTGTTAGCCATCACTGAAGTCTTCCTGTCTATGTGATCTGAAGACTTGTTACACTTGAGGATTGTGAATCCTCCAGCCAGTTAGGCGTCGCGTTCTGAGCATCCAAGAGTCATTGTGGATCGCCGGTGAACAAAGTCTATGAAGGTTTGGAAGTCTACCTTGAAGACTTACTTGAGTGATTGGGCGAGGACTGTGTGTCCTTAGCTCAAGGGGAATAAGGTGAAGACACCGTCCTCTGAGTTAAATCTCAGCCTCCCTAACCAGATGTACAGTTGTCACAGCAACTGGAACTGGTCCAACAAATCATTGTCTTCAACAAGCAACTGGTTCTATCCATCCCTTCTCTTTATTTACAGTTGGTACTTGTGAAGTCATTGTCTGTTTACATTATCTGTTTATCTTCACTGTGTGACTGTTTGTTTTGATTGGCTTCATACTATCTTCCATTCTGATCCATACTGCCTAGTTAATATTAGTCTTCGTGCTTTCATTTCATTGTATACTTGACTATGGCTTGCCTAGTGTAGTCTAACTTCCGCTGCATGTTTATAGGTTCATTTCTATCGTTTGTCTTCGAAACATCCATGCTTTGAAGACTTTCATAAAAATCGCATATTCACCCTCCTTCTAGTCGATAACTAGCACTTTCAATTGGTATCAGAGCAAGGTACTCCCTTGTTCTATGTGATTCGGTTTAACCACCTGGAGTTTTAGCTATGTCGACTGCAGGGATAATCAAAGTCTCCGCTGCGTGCACCGTCTTCAATGGAACTGAATATCCCTACTAGAAGAATAAGATGTGTATGCATCTTGAAGCCATTGATGTCGACCTCTGGTATGTCGTCAAGAATGGCATTCCCAAGACTGGTGAAGGTGTCACCCCTGCTGATGTCAAGAAGTTCGTTCAACTAGATTATACTGGCAAGAACATCATTCGTGGTCATCTAACCAAAGGACAGTATGGCCGTGTGAGTGCTCTGGAAACATCGAAGCTAGTCTGGGACTGGCTCTCCAAGGTCAACGAAGGCATCTCAACCCAGAGAGATCAAAGGATCAGTGTCCTTTGCAACCTCTTCAACTGCTTCAATAGAAACTACAATGAGAATGTTCAACTCACGTTTGATCGCCTCACTGACATCACAAATGAGCTTCAAGCTCTCGACGCTATTGAGATCACCAAGCATGAAATCGTCAAGATGCTCCTGAGATAACTTGATAGCTCGTTTGACACCCTAGCCCTGATGATTCAAGAACACCCTGACTTCAAGACAGTCGATCTGTCTGACATACTTGAAAGGCTCAACACACATAAGTTTCAGCTTTCTGAGAAAAGAGATATCTACGGTCCCAACTATGGCCGAACTCGCGCCTTGAAGGCAAAAGTTGTTTCCTCATCTGAAGAAGAATCTGACTGCAGTTCTGATGATCCTGAAGATATTGGAAAAGAGCTTGCTATGCTAGTGAAGAAGCTCCAGAAGTTCACTAGGAAGAAAGGCTTCAGAAAGTCTTCACGATCCAGCTCAAGGAATGATGAAGCTTCTACTGATGACTACAAGAAGAGAACATGCCATAAGTGAAAGAAACCTGGTCACTACATCTCTGAGTGTCTGTAGTGGGACAATGAGAACAACAACAAGAAGAAAGGCTTGTCCATTTTTTGATGTCATTGCTACGCTAGATCATTGCACACCCCGGTACACCGCCGGAGGCATTCATATGGAGTCATATTTTGTTCTAGTATCGAGTTGTAATATTGAGTTGTAAGTAAATAAAAGTGTGATGATCATCATTATTAGAACATTGTCCCATGTGAGGTTATCAAAAAAAAGTGGCCAAAGAAGTCCCCAAAAAAACAAGAGAGAGAAGCCAAAGAAGCCTACAAAAAAATAAAAACAATAAAAAGAGAAAAAAATGAGAGAAAAGAGAGAAGGGACAATGTTACTATCCTTTTACCACACTTGTGCTTCAGAGCAGCACCATGTTCTTCATATAGAGAGTCTCTTGAGTTATCATTTTCATATACTTGTGGGAATTTTCATTATAGAACTTGTCTTGTATATTCCAACGATGGGCTTCCTCAAATGCCCTAGGTCTTCATGTGCAAGCAAGTTGGATGCACACCCACTTAGTTTCAGTTTGAGCTTTCATACATTTATAGCTCTTAGTGCATCCGTTGCATGGCAATCCCTACTCCTTGCATTGACATCAATTGATGGGCATCTCCATAGCCCGTTGATTAGCCGCGTTGATGTGAGACTTTCTCCCTTTTGTCTTCTCCACACAACCTCCACTATCATATTCTATTCCACCTATAGTGCTATATCCATGGCTCACGCTCATGTATTGCGTGAAAGTTGAAAAGTTTTGAGATCGTCAAAAGTATGAAACAATTGCTTGGCTTGTCATTGGGGTTGTGCATGATTTGAATATTTTGTGTGGTGAAGATGGAGAATAGGCAGACCATATGATTTTGTAGGGATAACTTTCTTTGGCCATGTTATTTTTAAAAGACATGATTCCTTTATTAGTATGCTTGAAGTATTATTGTCTTAATGTCAAATGATAGACTATTGCTTTGAATCACTCGTGTCTTAATATGCATGCCATGATTAGATTACATGATCAAGATTATGCTAGGTAGCATTCCACATCAAAAATTATCTTTTTTACCATTTACCTACTTGAGGACGAGCAGGAATTAAGCTTCGGGATGTTGATACGTCTCCGTTGTATCTATAATTTTTGATTGTTCCATGCCAATATTATACAACTTTCATATACTTTTGGCAACTTTTTATACTATTTTCGGGACTAACATATTGATCCAGTGCCCAGTGCTAGTTCTTGTTTGTTGCATGTTTTTTGTTTTGCAGAAAATCCATATCAAACGGAGTCCAAACGGGATAAAAACTGACAAAGATTTTTTTGGAATATATATGATTATTGGGAAGAAGAATCAATGCAAGACGATGCCCGAGGGGGCCACGAGGCAGTGGGGCGCGCCCCAGGGGGCCAGGCGCACCATGGGCCCTCGTGGCCACCCTGTAAGGCGGTTGGTGCCCTTCTTTCGGTGCAAGAAAGCCAATATCCGGATAGAAATCGTGTTAAAATTTCAGCCCAATCGGAGTTACGGATCTCCGGGAATATAAGAAACGGTGAAAGGCCAGAATCTAAAACGCAGAGACAGAGAGAGACAGAGAGACAGATCCAATCTCGGAGGGGCTCTCGCTCGTCCGCCGCCATGGAGGCCATGGACCAAAGGGGAAACCCTTCTCCCATCTAGGGAGAAGGTCAAGGAAGAAGAAGAAGATGGGGGGCTCTCTCCCCCTCTCTCCCGGTGGCGCCGGAACGCCACCGGGGCCATCATCGTGTGATGGCGATCTACACCAACACCTCCGTCATCTTCACCACCATCTTCATCACCTTCCCCCATCTATCTACAGTGGTCCACTCTCCCGCAACTCGCCGCACCCTCTACTTGAATATGGTGCTTTATACTTCATATTATTATCCAATGATGTGTTGCCATCCTATGATGTGTGAGTAGATTTTCGTTGTCCTATCGGTAATTGGTGAATTGGTATGATTGGTTTAATTTGCTTGTGGTTATGTTGCTGTCCTTTGGTGCCCATCATATGAGCGCGTGCATGGATCACACCATTGGGTTAGTTGTATGTTGATAGGACTATGTATTGGAGGGAAAGAGTGACAGAAGCTTCAACCTAGCATAGAAATTGATGCATACGGGATTGAAGGGGGACCAATATATCTTAATGCTATGGTTGGGTTTTACCTCAATGAACGTTAGTAGTTGCGGATGCTTGCTAATAGTTCCAATCATAAGTGCATAGAATTCCAAGTCAGGGATGACATGCTAGCATTGGCCTCTCCCACATAAAACTTGCTATCGGTCTAGTAACGTAGTCAATTGCTTAGGGACAATTTCGCAACTCCTACCACCACTTTTCCACACTCTCTATACTATCTTTATTGCTTCTTTACCTAAAACAGCCCCTAGTTTTTATTTACATGCTCTTTATATTCTTGCAAACCTATCCCGTTACACCTACAAAGTACTTCTAGTTTTATACTTGTTCTAGGTAAAGCAAACGTCAAGTGTGCGTAGAGTTGTATCGGTGGTGGATAAAACTTGAGGGGAATATTTGTTCTACCTTTAGCTCCTTGTTGGGTTTGAAACTCTTTGTAACATCCCAAATTTTCAATTTGGAATGTTTTACAATTATTAGTTAAGCATCTATGCATTTTGTTTGAATTGTGTGGCATTTGGAAATTTTCAGAGGCATTTGAGTTTTGTTTGAATTGGATTCAACTTGGCAATTGAAATTTATTTCAAAAAGAAATGCCTGACAAAATACTTAAGCAAAAGTATGAGAGGAGCTAACATGACACTCCAAAAATGTCAGAAGAAATTAATGCCAAAAAGTTTGAATTCAAATTTGAATCTTATTTGGGATTTCCAAAAGATGTTTTTTTAGTTTGTGTTTTGCCTCTGGAAAAATGTCCACGTTGTAGGATTAATTCCCCTGAGAATTTTGATATATATGTCTTATATAAAAATATTATAGTTTTCTCTTAGTTTAGTTTTTTCTCTCTGCCTTAATTCAAAAAAAGGAAAAGAAACCCCCGAGCTGGCCAGACCAACCAGCCCAGCCAGCCACACGACGCGGCCCAGCAGCGAGCCGCAGCCACAGCCCAGCCGCGCCCGCACCCGAATCCCCTCGCGGCCAGTTGCCCGCTCGCCTCATCCTCTCTCTCTCACTGACCACGGGGGCCCGCCCTCATCTCTTTCCCCTCCCCCATGCCATGCTGCACCAGAGCGTGACCACCGCCGCCCGACACCGCGATCTTATCGGGATCGCGATCCCGCGTCGCCCCCTCCTCCAAGACCTTGCCCTATATAAACCCCTCGGCCTCCTCTCTCGAATCCCCCTAAAACCCTACTCCAAAACCCACCACAGCTCCACCACCATCCGAACCAATCTCGCTCCGCCACCGCCGTTCATCCGCCCCACCCGACGCCGGTGAACATCACCTCGACCCCTTTTTCCATCCACACGAACACCCTATTCAGTACGCACCTCTTTGACATCCTCTCTTCGCCTAGGGAACACCGCTCGTCGCCGCCTTGAGTATCACCGCTCGTCGCCAGAGTTGCAGAGCACCAGGAGCCCCGCCGAGCTCGTCCAACTCATCTTCGTCGTCCCCGACCGCAGCAACCGCCACCCTCGACCTCGCCTCGTTTTGCCGCATCGCCCGGACACCTCCGTCACCTTCCCCGACGACCATAGCCACCACACCATCGCCACCTTCGCTGTCGAGTTCGTTGTAAGCCGCCGGAACTCCTCTCCACCGTTCGATCTATAGTCTATGGTGTAGATTAGAAGTAGTGAAGGGTTAGTTTTTATTATTAGATCGGTTTTAGTTTACGGTTTATTTCTGGTTTAGTTACCTGGTTTAGTTAGACCAAACCGATCGGTTTATTTCTGTTAGCCCATGGACGCAATGGTCTATTAATCGCTCGCGCGTTAGATAGTTTTAGAGCGCTCACTGTTTCGGCCCGTTAGCGCACTAGTTGTTTTAGTTTTATTTTTAGTTTCTGTTTTTAAAACAGAATAGTTCTGTTCTTGTAAAGTCTATATCTTTTAGGTTATTTATTATTTTTAGTTGATTCTTTTTTTGTTAGTTTACAAATTTCCTATAGTTTCTGTAGAAAATAGATTCGGCCATGTTTAAGCTTATAAAAATAGTTTGATATTAGTTTAGTCAGATTAGTATTTCTACTATAATTTGAGCTAGAATTAATATTTTTAGGTGATTCTTTTTGGCACTGCTTAGTTTTGACCTAGCCTAGCGGTAGGAACTTGTTGGGGTATTTGTAGATTGTATTAAAATTAGTTTTAGTCGAAATCAAGCTTTTCTAGTTTTATTTAGCTTGCTGCTGCTTCCTGCTATTCTTGTTATTTGAGAATTTTAATTTACCCCTGTTATAATTTATTTTAGATTAGTTTCTGTAGTTACAGAGGGTGAACATTTATTTACAACAAAATAAAAAGTTTTATTTTATTTTCTTATTAGTTTTGTTTTAGGTATAACAGGAGTTCTATAATAGATATTGATGTGATTCTTTTTGCACCTAGTTTATATGATGTTTTCCTTTATGTTAGTTTGCAAAACCCTTGTTTTGATCCTGTTAAGAAAAGTGTTAGTAGGATAAAACTATTTCTTTGTTGTTGCTTGAAGTGATGAAAACCTTGATTTTGTTTTCCTCGAGTTTTCTTTGGTTTTGGTTTGAGTGCTTGTGTGATTTCCTTTAGCTTGCTGTTATGTTATTTAGTGGAATACTTATTTGTGCTATTGTTTGACTCGATAGAATTTCAGGAGTGAGAAGCTTGCTATCTCGAGTCACCAGCGTTTGAAGACCGTCAGCCAGGCAAGTCATTTGATCATGTTTTACAGTACCTATGATTTTGTTGCATTAGAATTATTCCTCCCCACCATGCATGCAGTAGGAGAATTTTAAGTAATGTCTTGAGTAGTATCATGAGGTAGGATGAACCCAATTCCCCTTGCTACTATTACCCGGAATGATGTAGTTTATCTTGCTATGCTCGTAGACGGGGTTGGTTGAGAGATTCATAAGGGAGATGTGAGAGTCAAGATGATGACAACCCCATGACTTCAAGATCAAGGTGGACTTCAAATTCACTACTGGGTGGAGGACGGTTGACGACACCCTGGAGAAACCAGCGGATGGCCGGGATGCATGGAGAAGCGCCATGACATCTTGCGAAAAGCTTCACCCAGCACAGAGAGACGGATGGATACCCCTTGACCGGAATCTTACCTGTGCAGCCGCAAGCCATTATGGGCTCTGGCTGGGTTGACCTTAGGCGTGATTCTGGACGGACGGTTCCAGCAGATGTAGAAGTACGGTAGGACATGGATGGGCACCGGCAGTGCCCAGAGAAACTCTACGGAAGACCCTGTTTCGTTCATCCCGTCTTCAAACACCAGGCAGTGTGAGGACATAAAGGAGGGAACGATTCTTGCGGGTAAAGTGCACAAGACTCTGCAGAGTAACAACCTAATCGATTAGCCGTGTCCTCGGTTATGGAAAAATGAGCCTCTAGAAACTGGAGTATTTCGGAAATCTCAACACCGAACAAATAAATTAATCGAGGGGTTAATTAATAATTGGGAATGAGACATTGGCTGGCAGAACCATCTCAATAACTAACAAAATTTTGTAGTAATTGCAAGCAAGTCCTTTATTATAGGGAAAAATTGGCTTTTTCGCAAAAACATAAAACTTAGAGCCTCACAGCCAAATTGCATATAGTGTGAGTAAATTTATTGTTGTTCTCTCTTCATGACTTGTCGGCATATTCAAAATGCTAACCTAGACGGCTGTAACGTCTTATGTTGCAGAGGAGTTTTCCGACCAGGAGTGAGGCTACGATCCATGCTTGGTGATTGCCCTATGGAGTCGGATGGACTCGCTATTCGTCTACGCTTCCGCAGCTTTATTTAGTTTATTTCTCATGAGTTGGCCTTCGGCCGAATTTATTATGATGTAATAAAGACTCGATATGAGAATCGTGTAATAAATTCAGGTGTGACTGAACTTTGAATCTTTTCATCAATGTACTGTGTGCCAGCATGATCTTGGGATGGTACAACTACACAAAGACTTGACTGATTTTGGGTCGGGTCATTACACTCTTACTTATCAAAAGAGGCTACAATTGATCCCCTATACTTGTGGGTTATCAGTGGCCATCGGGAAGAGGGCCCCTGATGATGATTTCTCCTTTCGGCAGGGTGCCGGAACGGGCTCCCGATTGTTTTTTGTGGCTATAGAGACTTGAAGCGGCGGAACTTCTGATCTAGGGTTCCTCCCGGGGGTTTTGGAATATTTGGGAATTTATAGGGCGAAGAGGCAGTGCAGGAGGCCACCGAGGTTGGCACAACCCACCCTAGGCACGCCCTGGTGGGTTGTGCTCACCTCGAAGATCCCCTCTGGTACTTCTTTGGCCCACCGGGTGTCTTCTGGACTAGAAAAAATCTCCAAAAAGTTTCGCTACGTTTGGACTCCGTTTAGTATTGATTTTCTGCGAAGTAAACAACAAGCAAAAAACATCAACTGGCACTAGGCACTATGTCAATAGGTTAGTCCCAAAAAATGATATAAAGTTGCTATAAAATGATTCTAAAACATCCAAGAAGGATAATATAACAGCATGGAACAAGCAAAAATTATAGATACGCTGGAGACGTATCAGCATCCCCAAGCTTAATTCCTACTCGTCCTCGAGTAGGTAAATTATAGAAACATAATTTCTGATGTGGAATGCTACCTATCATGTTCATGAAATATTCTTTTGTAACACCCACGATGCGACTATAGCTCCCACGTGTCGAGGCACGACTTAGAGGCATAACCGCATAGTGGTTTTGTCACAAGAAGGGTCATCTTCACAAACATCCCATGTAATGAACAAGACAGGGATAAACAGAGTTGGCTTACACTCGCCACGTCACACAATACATAAATAATTCATACATCATCCAAAATACACTCATAGACCGACTACGGTCAAATACGAATAAAAGGAAGATAAACCCCAAATGCCAGATCCCCGATCGTCCCAACTAGGCTCCACTACTGATCATCAGGAAACGCAACATAGTAACGACCAAGGTCCTCATCGAACTCCCACTTGAGTTCAGTAGCATCACCTGCACTGGTATCATCGGCACCTACAATTGTTTGGAAATATCCGTGAGTCACGAGGACTCAGCAATCTCACACCCACGAGATCAAGACTATTTAAGCTTATGGGTAGGATAAGGAAATGAGGTGGAGCTGCAGCAAGCGCTAAGAAAATATGGTGGCTAGCATACGCAAATAAGATTAAGATGAGAAGCTACGCAACGGTCGTGAAGCTAGAAGCGATCAAGAAGTGATCCTGAAACTACTTTCGTTCATACATAACCCAAAACTTTGTTCACTTCCCGGACTCCGCCGAAAAGAGACCATCACGGCTACACGCGCGGTTGATTCATTTTAATTAAGTCAAGTGTCAAGTTCTCTACAACTGAATATTAACAAATTCCCATCTGCCACATAACCGCGGGCACGGCTCTTGAAAGTTTATACCCTGCAAGGGTGTCCCAACTTAGCCCATCACAAGCTCTCAGGATCAATGAAGGATATTCCTTCTCTCGGAAAGACCCGACCAGTCTCAGAATCCCAGTTACAAGACATTTCGACAATTGTAAAACAAGACCATCGACCGCCCGAATGTGCCGAAAAATTCCGACAGGAGCTACACATATCTCATTCTCAGGGCACACCGGATGGGCAAGACGTCGGGTTGGCATTGACCCTGGTTACCCAGGGGGCGCCAGACATCACCCAGTTCGAACCAACACTCAGAGGAGCACTGGCCCGGGGGGGGGGGATAAAATAAAGATGGCCCTTGGGTCTGCAGAACCCAAGGGAAAAGGCTTAGGTTTTTAGGAAAATGTAAAACCAAGGTTGGGCCTTGCTGGAGGAGTTTTATTAAAGGCGAACTGTCAAGGGGGTCCCATAACCCCAACCGCGTAAGGAACGCAGAATCAAGGAACATAACACTGGTATGACTGAAACTAAGGCGGCAAGAGTGGAACAAAACACCAGGCATAAGGCCAAGCCTTCCACCCTTTAGCAAGTATATAGATGCATTAATTAAATAAGAGATAATGTGATATCCCAACATATCCATGTTCCAACATGGAACAACCTGCAAGGCACCTGCAACTAGCAACGCTGTAAGAGGGGCTGAGCAAAAGCGGTAACATAGCCAAACAACGGTTTGCTAGGAAGGTGGGTTAGAGGCTTGACATGGCAATATGGGAGGCATGATAAACAAGTGGTAGGTAGCGCGACATAGCGATAGAACGAACAACTAGCAAGCAAGGATAGAAGTGATATCATGGGTAGTGGTCATCTTGCCTGCAATGTTCTCAGAGTTGTCGAAAGCTTGTTCCTCGTTAGCGTACTCAACAGGTTCCTCGTTCACGTACTTGTCTCCCGGCTCTACCCAAAGCAAGAACACAAGCAACGGAACATGAATCAAACATGGTGCAATGCACAAGCAACATGATGCAATACATGGCATGGGATGCAAGGTATGACGTGCAATGCATATGGGTACTTTGGAAGGAAAAGAATGATCAAGGCATCAACTTGTCAAAACAAGTACGCCACTAGAAAGATGAGGTGATTTCGGTCAAAATCGATATAAGGATCACCGGAAACGGATGCATGGTTTGCAAATGACAAGCAACACAAGAATGATGCAAATCTGCGATTAACAGCATCATAGCACTTAGAATGCAAAAAGAAACTATGCTACTTCACTCCAACATAGCAACAAAGCACATGACCAAAAGTTACACATGAAGCTCTACAAATCATGAACACTAAGCTCCTACTATTTCTCACTAGAAGAAGCTCAAAATAGAATGGCCAAAATGCAGATGATATCAGCTTCACATACTTAGAGAAAATACTAAACATGTCAAAACAACAGCATATAGCAACGTTTAGAGCAAGCAAACAACATGCTACAGGAACATATCATGGCAAACAAAGGCATGGCATGGTAGTACTAAACACATAGGACAAATCTCCCTTACTTATCTTTAACCCAAGAGGCATGGAAAATAATGTGGCACCCTTGCAAACATGGCAAGTTACATGAACAGTTTTAGACAGAAGAAAAATAGAGCATGGCATAAACAGATTCATGATAGCAACTTTGCAAGCTCAATTCACTCACCACATGGCATTACATGGCATGACAAGGTAACCAACATGAAGTAGACATGTTCAGGAATCTAATAATGGCAAGAGCTAGCTCATAGGGTACCTGGATCACTAGTAACAACCATGGCAAAGTCGAATATCATGTTAACAATCTGCCAGGAATAATATTTAGCAAAAGTAGAGCAAGGAAATGGCATGCTAGATTGGTCCATAATTGCAACTAGCGGTATGAATGGATATAGAAATACCACATCCACAAAACGTGCTTACTGAACTATCTCAAAATGTGCATGGTTCTCATGGTAGCAACAAGTTTACATGGCATAAAAATATAACAGGAAAAAGACGGCAAAATCACTAACTGTCTGAAATCAGCAACATTATGAAGCCTACTTTGCATGCTTGTGCTAATCACCACATATATCCCAAAAATACAAGACTTGCACCCAAGTAAATATGGCTTGATGGAGCTCATAAAACATGTAGACATCATGATCATCGGATGCACACACAAAATGCAACGAAAATGACAAATCACCATGTTCTGCTAAAATCCAGCAGACAACATCATATAGCACTTTTGCAACAATAATGAAGGCATCAATATGGATAGCAACATGCATGCAAGTGAAACTACCATGAAGAGCATCACGATACGAACATTTTGATATATCATATGCGCAAAATGGAGTCGCGGTCATGGAGATATGACATGATGAACAGGGGCATAAAATGCTAGGGACTTAGGGAAAAACGGGGTGACCTTGTAGATCTAGGGTTCATGCGGAAATCGAGGCTCAACGGAGATCTCGCCGGAGCATGGCCGGAGACGACGAAGGCGGTGGCCGGAGCACGGTGGAGGACCGGATCCGGGGAGTGGTGGAGCCGGCGACGAGAGGAGGCGACGCGGCGGCATAGGGCAGCGCCGGGCGGCGAGGTCGGCGGTGGGCTGCGGCGAGGACGGCGAAGAGCGGCGGAGGCACACCGGTGGAAGGCGCGCGGTGACCGATGGCGCAGGCGGCGGGGATGGGCGGCGGGGACGGGCGCTGAGGCGTGGGGAGGTGACCCGGCCGAGGGGGCCCGCGCTGGGCCTGGCGTGCCGGTGGCAGTGGGGATAGCGGCTTGCCACGTGGCGGCCCGGGATTGGCACGGACGTGACAACGATTTCGTCCGACGAAGGTCGGACGTGTTCGGTGGTGGTTGGGGAGGATTTTTAGGGTTTCAACTACGAAATTTTGGGGGAGAGGCACATATTTATAGGTAGGGGGATCTAGGAGAGTCCAAATGAGGTGCGGGTTTTGCCCACACGATCGTGATCCAATGATGGAGAGCATGGAGGGGTTTAGATGGGTTAGTGGGCTGTTTTGGAGGGGTGTTGGGCTGCAACAGAAGATGGGCTTTTACAGCTACCCGGTTAACCGTTGGGGCATCGAACGACCTCCAAATGGAGCGAAATTTGACTGGCGGCCTACCGGTGATGTACCAAGGCCACTCGACAAATCTCAACCCATTCCAAGATTGTTTTTCTCCTGCTCACAAAACGAGGTTTGAGGGGTGCAACGGGTGCATGTGGGAGTGTCGGATTGCAAAACGGACAACGGGGAAAATAACTGGATGCATGAGATGAACACGAATGCAAAAGAGATGCACATTATATGAAATGCATGACATGAACAAAATGCAAAACGAAGACACAAACCCAACCACAAAGGGAATATCATATCACATATGCGAAAATGGCAAGAGTCGGTGTTACAAATATGGAAAGTTACATCCGGGGTGTTACATCTTTTCTTTTGTGGCATGAACATTTGGACTTTTATATGGTTCAAAGTAATAGTCTAGTTTTGACATGAAGATTTCAATACTCAAGCATATCAACTAGCAACCATGTCTTTCAAAATATCAACACTAAAGAAAGTTATCCCTAGACCATCATGCTCAATCATTGATCCATTCATGAAACACACTCGAATATTAGCTACATCCAATGCTCAAGTATGATCATAGTGCTCCCTAGTTGGTGCTTTATAAGATAAGATGGAGACTCAAATAGAAATAAAAATTGCATAAAATAAATAGATAGGCCCTTCGCAGAGGGAAGTAGGGATTTGTAGAGGTGCCAGAGCTCAAAGCGAAAAAGATAGAGATAAAATTTTTGGGTGGCATGCTTTTCCTGTCAACGAAAACGATCGAGTAGTTACCAATACTTTCCGTGCTAGATATACCATAGGCGGTTCCCAAAAAGAAAGTAAAGTTTATTCCTTTTTCCACCATACTTTCACATTCCACGACTAACCGAATCCACGGGTGACATCCATACCAACACTTTCTTAGGAATTTATTATTTGACAACGTACTGTAAATTCATTTTTCATTTTGGGACTGGGCATCCCTAATACCTTTGCCATACTCTCATGCAATGACAAGTGACTAAACACTCATCTTGATAATAAGACATCTAGCATGGAAAAATATCAGCCACCCCCTATCGTTTCATGAGCGGTACGAGCACACAAAAAGGAAATTATTTTGAAAACTAGAGATGGCACATACAAATTTGCAGAATACCGCATATAGATAGGTACGGTGGACTCATATGGAAAACTGGTTTAAAGGGTTCTCGATGCATAAGTAGTATTCCTACTTAGTACAAGTGAAGGTTAGCAAAAGATTGAGAAGCGACCAACCAAGAAACGAAAAATCTCATAAGCGAGCATTAAGCATAACTAACACGCAATAATGCACCACAAGTAGGATGTAATTTCATTGCATAACTATTGACTTTCGTGCTTGCATAGGGAATCACAAACCTTGACGCCAATATTCTTACTAAAGCACAATTACTCAGCAACATGACTCGCATATCACTATCATCATATTTCAAAACTATTACAAAGAATAAAGTTTATTTGTCCAATGATCTTCATGAAAGTTTTTATTATACCCCTCTTGAATATCTATCACTTTGGGACTAATTTCATATATTGAATTGCTTCTAACAAGCTCAAACAAATTTAAGTGAAGACCATGAGCATAAGTATTTCTTCAAAAATTTCAACTCTGAAAATTATCTAAGTGAAGCACAAGAGTAAATATCAAACTACTCCAAAAAGATATAAGTGAAGATCAAATGAGTAGTTAAGTAAATGGTAGCTATGTGAGGACTCTCTTTTATTTAAGAACTTTCAGATATAAGTATTTTATTAAAACAACAAGCAAAATAAAATAAAACAAAATTCTAAGAATAGCACACATCATGTGAAGAAGCAAAAACTTAGGCTCCACCGAGGCAAACCGATAGTTGTTGATGAAGAAAAGTGGGATGCCTACCGGGGCATGCCCAATCTTAGATGCTTGAGACTTCTTAGAATATTAACTTGGTATGCCTTGGCCATCCCCAAGCTTGAGCTCTTGTGTCTTCTTCGTTCTTCTCATAACACGGTTTCCCTAATTCTTAAAAACTTCATCCACACAAAACTCAACAAGAACTCGTAAGATACATTAGTATAAATCATTGCAATACCTTATCATTCTCTACTGTAGAAAATCAGTAAAATTATAACTTAACATTGCATACTAAATGCCTATGCATATTTAATAGTCCTATCCTCAAATAGAATCATCAAACAAGCAAACATATGCAAATAATGCAACGATAACAGCAATATGCCAAAACAGTACAATCTCTAAAGAATGCAAGAACATTCATACTTTTGTAACTCCAAAAATTCTAAAAATTTACCACACTGTAGAAAATTTATAATAGCTTAGTGTGCAAAAAGTTTCAACATTTTATCACATTCTGTCTTTTCTAGAGAATTTTCCCAACAACGATAAACTTTCTGTTTTCAAACAGCAACATGTAGACTTGCAAAATAAGCATAGTAAAGGCTAGCATTGCCACTTTTATTGAAATAAAAGATGAAAATATTTTTCTAAATAACAACAATCAAATCCTAGTAAAATAAAATGATGCACCAAGCAGAACTTATAGCATGTGACGAATGAAAATATAGCTCCAAGTGAGGTTACCGATAATGTTGGAGACTAAAGAGGGGATGCCTTCCGGGGCATCCGCAAGCTTAGTTGCTTGGATCTTCCTTTAATATCACCTTGGAGTGCCTTGGGAATCACCAAGCCTACTGTCTTTTCACTCGTTATTCTCCTCACATCGATATCCCACCCAAAACATGAAAACTTCAATCACACAAAACTTAACGGAACTTCGTGAGATAGGTTAGTATGATAAAGACAAATCATTTACTTAGGTACTGTCAAAGACAGGATTAATAATTGTTATCACATGATTCCTAATATAACTTATAATTTCCACAATTTATATTGATCAATATAAGCCATAGAAACTAGGAAACAAGCAAACTATGCATTGAAAACAGAATCTGTCAAAAACAGAACAATTTGTAATGATCTGAATAACCATACTTCTGCTACTCCAAAAATTCTGAAAAATTAGGAAAACCTGGGAAATTTATATATAAATCTTGTGCAAAAAGTATCAGGATTTTATCACGCTTCTGTAAATAGTGAAAATCATTTTACTGGGTGCAAAAATTTCTGTTTTTCAGCAAGATCAAATCAACTATCACCATAGACCATCCCAAAGGTCTTACTTGGCACTTTATTGAAACAAAAGCTACAAAACATAATTACTACAGTAGCCTAATCATGTGAACACATAAAAACAATGGGGGTAAATGTTGGGTTTTTTTTCCAAACAAGCGCTTTTCTTTAATGCCTTTTTAGCTAGGCATGATTATTTCAATGATGCTCGCATAAAAGTTAAGAATTGAAACATAACAAGAGCATCATCAAACACATGGCAAGCATATTTAAGCCTAACCCACTTCCTATGCATAGGGATTTTGCGAGCAAACAACTTATGGGAACAAGAATCAACTAGCATAGGAAGGCAAAACAAGCATAACTTCAAGATTTTCAACACTTAGAGAGGAAACTTGATATTATTCCAATTCCTACAAGCATAAGTTCCTCCCTCATAATAATTTCAGTAGCATCATGAATGAATTCAACAATATAACTATCATATAAAGAATTCTTTTCATGATCCACAAGCATAGAAATTTTATTACTCTCCACATAAGCAAATTTATTCTCATGAATAGTAGTGGGAGCAAACTCAACAAAATAACTATCATGTGATTGAAAAATTGAAATCATGATGACAACTTTCATGGTTATCATTATTATTTATAGCATACATGTCATCACCATAATCATCATAAATAGCAACTTTGTTCTCATCATAATCAATTGAAACGTCTTCCAAAATAGTGGATTCATCACTAAATTAAGCCATGACCTCTCCAAATCCACTCTTATCAATATAATCATCATAAATAGGAGGCATGCTTTCATTATAACAAATTTGCACATCAAATCTTGGGGGACTAGAAATATCATCGTCCTGAAACATAGCATCGCCAAGATTACGAATTCGCATATTGTTAGTATCATGGATATTCAAAGAGTTCATACCAACAACATTGCAATCATGCTCGTCAATCAAAGATTTTTGTCAAACATTTTATAGAATTCCTCTTCTATCGATTGAGCACAATTTTCCTTTCCATCATTTTCACGAAAGACATTATAAAGATGAATAATATGATACAACCTCAATTCCATTTTTTGTAGTTTTCTTTTATAAACCAATCTAGTGATAAAACAAGATACTGAAAGACTCAATTGCAAGATCTAAAGATATACCTTCAAGCACTCGCCTCCTTGGCAACGGCTGTCGGCGGTCTGGGAACATGGCTACCCAGACTTGCCTGCCTGCGGCCCACGGCGTGGCTCCATTGATGTCCTAGTACCGGCCAGCTTCAGCATCAACAACTCAAGACCCTCTCGAGGGGCCAAGCCTCGCGAGGCGAACAATGCCAAGGCCTCCATGGAGAGCGGTCTCGTCAGGCTAGCTCCCGAGGAGCGGAGATATCTATGCAAGGCTGACCTCGTGAGGTCCGGATGACGTGAGCCGTGATGACAAAGGCCAGGCGGGCACCAGCGGCGCAGTGTACCAGTTTCCTCTGTGATGCCAAGGAGGCAAGCGCAGGTGCGGAGTCCCGAGGAATCAGCCAAAGGTTTTCATTCCGGTGCAACAAGACCAAGACCGCCAGGACAGAGGTCATCGCTGAGCCCACCGTGGCGTCACCACCAGCGGCTTTTGCACGCAAAGACTACTTTTGTCAGGATGGCATGTACTAGTTGTCTCCCTTCCCGCCTTGATTTGGGCAGAGGACCAAGGCCACTATAAATAGGACTTAGCCTCCACCATAGAGGGGGACGAATCATTCAGGTTGCCCTCACACCCACCAGCTCATCGAGCACAAGAACACTCCTCCTCCTGAGGTTGTTCTCCCACTGTACTACTTCATCTTCAGCCCCTGGAGGCCAATCCACCACAAAGCGGGAGTAGGATTTTACACCGCAAGGTGGCCCGAAGCTGGGAAAACTGTTGTGTCCCTTTTCCGTTCAGTTCATCAAGCTAGGCCGTGAGATTAGCGTGTAGGAAGGCTAGGGAGGAAGAGTTCTTCGCACGCACCCCAAAGTTTGAACCTCTCAAGGGTCTGCGGAACCTGAAATCCGACAGTTGGCACGCTAGGCAGGGGTGCGTAGGAGCCTCTCTTCTTCCAGCCGGTCCACCACCGCCCTGCAATTTTCATGGCTGACGATCCGAGGGCTCACATCGAGCACTGCGCGGCTTGGCCCGCCTGGGCAGTGCCTTGCACCCAAGAAGATCTCCACTCCGCGCTCCTGGCGGCCTGCACGCCACCCAACACCATGGGACGTGGGGCGACACGGGCCGACGCCGTCTGCCCTTGCACCGTGGTGTGCGCACGCCACCACACAATCTTCGGGCTACGCCAAAGGAAAGACATCACACACTCGCCGGGAGCAGGCGAACATGCGCGCCACGCTCATCGTGACACGAGAGCTGCTGCGTTGCAGATTGGTGGAAGGCGACCACAACGCCCTGCTGGAGCGGGTTATCGAGCTGCTTGATGCCGCCTGCAGGGGCGTGGCGCCTTTCTTCACTCTGCCCACGCTGCAGATTGTGGCGGAGGCGCGTGCCGGACCCTGCTGCGCCCGTGCACCCCCTCCCGGAGCAACGGGGGGACTTGATGACATTAACATGGCCCGCAGTGCCGCCCATCCTACCTCGACCGTGCCTCCCCCGGGTGAGACAAACTTCGGTGGTCCCTCCTGAGGTCGTGCCGGGACACTGCCTCACGGACATCAGAGCCTGGCTCCGGGCCTGGTGGCCCGCAACGTAGGGCACCCAGGCGACGGCCATGGCGCAGCAATTTCAGACGCGTACATGACCCCGTGATGGACCCGACGTACACGCCGTGGGAAGGCCCATGCCCGTTCCCCGAGCTAGGTTGGGTAGCAGGGGCACAAGAGACTAGAGCCTTCCAAGAGCCGCCCAAGAGCTTCATCGACCCCTTCAAGGACAACATCCACTTGGTACAACCAATATCTCTAGAGCATGATTATGGTAACCATGGACCACAGGTGAACCAGGCCACGACGGCGGCCAGAGACCCCAGGGCGATGGCAGTGCTCCAGGCGAACGGAGCATGCTAGGGGCTGCGTGGGAGGAGCCCGAAGCCAGGGCTTCCCCCGCGCCGCATGGAGCAAGGCGCTGCGCGGAGGTAGGTCCTCTGCCAGGGAAGGTGCCGGCGAGCCCTTCCCCTCGGCGGAGGGCCTGCGGTCGTCGAGGGCGCCACCAGCGTCCCCCTGCCCCTTGGTCTCGTCCTGGAAACCGGACGCCCCAACGGTGGTCATGGGAGGCGCAGGGCGGGGTCCTCGTCAGGAGACATGAAGCAAGGCACCGTGCCTTTGAAGGTCTCCGCTCGTGACACTCTCACGTAATAATGAGTGGGGCTCTACATTCCCAGAGTCCCCTAAGTGCCGCCCTTGGGCCTCACGGGGGCTCCCACCCACGTCCAAGTGGAAAGACCATGCTCCATGTTGGCCGTCGACATTATCCCCCAATGACTATGCTCACGCCTAGTGAAAGCACTTTGCTCTGCGCTGGTGAGAAGACAAGAAGACTAGCTAGGTGCCGGACGCGGCCATTTGGTTTCTCCTTTCTTTCTGTAACTCATCTTGCCGCCTTTTGGAATGAGATTTGGAATTTCGTGTGTTTATCAAAGAAAAACGGGGGGAGATTTTCTTGTTTCGTTGTGATTTCTTGCTTTCTGGTTTCGTGTTTTGAGAGCAAGGCTCGCGCCTGCTACCCCTCCCCGCGAGCGGGCGCTGGGCTTGGCATGCGCGCGCCAGAGCATGCTTGGGCTGGCCCTAAAAATGCCAGGGCCCCCAGGGGGCTGGGGCGCAACCACCGCAGGATCATCGCGCGCACGCCTTGCCATGATCCTACAATTGGCTCCTCACGAGGCCCTCTCAGGGGGCCAGCAGGCCCCTCGAGAGACCTAAAACCTTGAGAGCCCCGGAGGGCTCGCCTCAGGAGGAAGGTACATCCGTGACCTTAGGACCCGGTCAAGACCTACTAAACCAAGATAAGTCGCTACAACAACCCCTCTTGGGAGCTCCCAAGCTCGCGATGGCACATTTCAAATCCTATTTTGGAAGACAGATCATCATTTCATACATTACAAGGGGCACACCCCTCTTTTTCCTCAAAAATGCTTTCACGCCCCATGGGGCTGTGCTCGAAGGTTTTTACATGCAGATCAAGGCAAAGAGGAATGCATGCCTAGCTGGATGCGCTGCTTCCGGCGCCGTCCTCGTCATCTTCGTCTGCGCCATCTCCAGCATTGTCTTTGTCATCGTCCTCTGCGTCACCTCCATCGGCCACAATCACGGCCGCATCGTCCATGGGGGCGAACTCTACGAGCAGGGTGTCCATGTTCTCATTCAACCAGTTCGCCAGGTTGTCCTGGATGACCCCGGGCACGGGTGCTATGGCGGCATCAAAGTCAAAATGGGGATCGAGGTTCAGGAGGTGACTGAAGAGGCGTGAGAACACGCACCCGAGAAGGTCCTGGCTTCTCTCCTCAACGAGCTCGCAAGCCCTCACGTCCCGGTCCTCCAGGCGGGTCACGACCTCAGTGAAGAAGCGAAGGTGGCTACTGTAGTCACCCTCATGCAGGTGAGGGGCGCTCTCCTCGCAGATGGTGCTCAAGGCTCGGCTGGCCCTCACCCTGAGGGCCTAGAGCATCGAAGCATGCTTGCGCTGTAGCGTCTGACGGTGGCACGCTTCATCCACATTCTTCTTCGCGAGGGACGCGGCGCCCTCGATCTGCTGCTGGAGTGAGAGCAAGTTGGCGCGTGTGGAGGCCAAGTCAGCCTGGGCATAGGCTTGAGCTGCCTTGGCGGCCCTCTCACGCTGCTCCGCCTTCTCCAGCTTTGTCCTAAGGGCGGCGATCCTGCCCTCAACCTCGGCTTCCATGTCACGGGATTTCCGCGGACACCTATGGGACCGAGTGGCCCCTTTATTTGTTCGGCAGGGGGACAACACGTTGCACAAAGAGCAGACCAGCGCACGGCTGCGTGGCAGGGATCGCACACTCGATTTACCCAGGTTCGGGCCACCGCGAGGCGTAAAACCCTACTCCCGCTTTAGTGGATTGATGGAAGAATGGATGTGGTAGTGCGTAGTACACTTGCATGGAAATGTTTGCCTGCGGCTACAATGTGTATGTGGTGGTTTGGGGTTGTCAAATTTCCAACCTTCTAACCCCTCCCACATGTGCCATGGGCCTCCTTTTATAGATTAAGGGGTCACCACAGTGGCAAAGTGGTCATTATCCACTGATATGATAGTAAATAGTTCTATCATACCTAACTTTGCAGGCTGACATGGCGCATTAAATGCACCACTTAGTGTCACATCACTGGGCAACTGCCAAGGCCTACCGGGCTATCTCGCCAGCTCTGCTCCTGCTCTCTTGACACGTCGCAGGACGTGTGTCATCTGTAGGATTCTCTGTAGGAAATGACTGCCCTGTGGCGAATGGCAGCCACTTAATCATCTTGCGGCTTAACACCGCACTGATTGACAACGTGGGTCATGCTTGAGTGGTTGGTGAGGCGGTTCTGCCCCCGCGAGCCCCAGCAGGCTCTGTCGGGGAGCCTTGGTTGCTTTGCTTCTGGTGGTGGCCTCGCCCCTTGTCGGGCTTGCCTGCCCGGCAAGGGAGGCCCTTCTCTTGCCGATATCCTACTCCCTAGGCTCAGTCTTGGTTCTCCTGAGCTGCATGTTGGTTCTCCAAATCTCTTGGCCCTTCAATCACTGTCTTGAGCTAGTGCTTCAATCTTGATCTTGTGCCTGTGCATGGTTGGTTAACAGACCCAGGGTTTGTTGCACCGGCAGAAGCCCCCGGGCCTTCCCCGAACGTGCCGCTAAGCGTCGTCGGGCTAGGGCCTAATAAGTGCACAAGCAAGGTTGCTAAAGGGGTTGGCCCCTTGAATCTTCCGTTGCTGTTTTACCAGCCCTGATTCCGGGCCAGTTTCCCATTTTACCGCGTGTGTTGTGTGCAGCGTTGTGGAAGAACTTGGATCATGGCCCGCAGATTCTCCTCACACTAATATCATGGGGTGGAAACTACCACCCCACTCGCCCCCCGTTCCACATGCACCCCGCCATGTGTCCTACATGCATTGGGCGTGGTAGGTGGTGGATGCGGAGGACACGGGGGAGAGTGCCATGGCTGAAATCCGAGCGTCGACGGTTGGGGCAGAAGGGCGGCTTCGACCTCCAGAGTTATAGTGGGTGCAGAGAGGCTGTATTGGAGGAGAGGGGCGACCGTTTCCCATAGGAGGAACCAGCCCCCTGCCCCACCCTCCTATAAAGAGGGTCGGGGCAGTGTTCTCCTGCACACACTTCTCCCTCTCCTTCGTGATTCTTCTCATCTGGCCATGGCGCGAGGGCGAGGGCGTGATGGAATTCCGATGGCGGCGACGAGTGCTTCTTCTCGACAGCGCGCCCATCCTCCTTCAGACCCTGAGGCAGTGTGATCGTCCGCAAGGAGAGGAGGCAGGGGGCATGGTCATGGTCACCGTGGTGCTTGAGGAGGAGGAGGAGGAAGGGGCGGTGCCCTGGTGGCGCCTCCGCCGGCGGCCCCACCTCTGATGGAAGGCCATGTCGGGGACCAACCTCGAGAGTTCATCATCAGGCTGTATAAGCCTTTGCGCAGCCGCCTTCGTATCCTAACCTTCTTTGCATGGGAGATGGAGCTCGAGCGTCCGCACGCCTTGAGGCTACACATGAGGGGCAATGGGGACGGAAACACGAGGTTTGATGTCAACTTCCCCACCCCTCATGTAATGTACCGCCGCCGTGGCTGGAAGACCTTCTCCTGTGCCCACAGCTTCTCGGAGGGGCACATTCTCCATTTCAAATTAATGGAGAGTTGCCTGCTCTCCGTCAAGATCTTTGAGCGCTCGGGAGGTCACTTAGGGTGCTACGTGGAGAGCTCGACTGACGACAAAAGCTCCTCCTCGAGCGAAAGCGACAAGGAGGACAATGACGGCGATGACTCCGGCAACGGGCGGAGGAGCGACGACTCTGACTCCGGTTGATCGTCGCTTGCACCATCTTCATCACGCGGCAGCACCACCATCTGCATCTGCGCTCTCCCCCGGAAATGTGATTTGCCGAGGAGTTGAATGCATAGGTGTGGATGGTGCTTCTGGGCTCCTCCAACAGTCTTCCAGCTAGACCCTGGCAGGCTTCATCTTGGGTTGTAGCTCTGTTAGCCCTGCCTAGTCCTGCTGGCCCTGGTGACGGTGGTTGACGGGGGCCGCCTTCCCCCGTGCTCTTCATCGAGGCCTTCCCTTGCGCTTCTGTTCCCACCGGGTTACCTCAGCCCGATGAGAGGGGGTTGGGCCTCCGCCAAGGCGCTCCTTTTGCCCTCCTTGCCCCCGACAGCCGCACCTAGGAACAGAGGGACAAGAAAGGGCATTATGGAGCACTTATCTTTTTTTAATCTTAAACTTGTAGGCAATTGCCAAATTTTAATTCAAATAATGTAAACTCTCGAGTCCATCTTTGTGTTCTGTAATGCTTGTACTTGTATTTGCATGTCAATGAAAGAGATAAACCTTGCCGATAACTCGTGCATGTATACATCCATGCAGAGGTGGAGTGCTTCTTTATTGTAGTTAAACGAGTTTTCCCGACAGGATATCCTGCCGGCACCCTTTTCATCTGCCGGAGAACCATATCTTCTAGGGAACATACCGAGGCGCCAACCCCCCGCTCACTCCCTTTCCGTCAAGGGCCACTGCCACCATCCAGGCCAAACCAAAGTTTGATCCAAGGATTGGAGGACCCTAGTTTCAAAAGAGCGGCGAGGTTTCTCTATGCATAAGTTATAGCTTATAGAACACTAATGGACAGGAGGTAAACTTATCTATTTGGCTTGCCGGGGACCATGGTGTCGTGCAATCTTCTCGTCCCTTGTCGGAGTCAAGTTCACGACAGGAACCTGCAACTCCATGTAGATGAGAATGAATGCAGGATGCAGTCCTATCTATATGCATATGCAAATGCTCATGAAATGTGTATGCAATGATCTGGATGTGCTTGTGCATGCATGCAATCTTAGTTGGGCCCCCCCTACATCGCTTCTTTATTTTATCTCGCACGAGGTCATCGCCCCGTCTTGTACAGGGGTTACATGCAACTTCATCAAGGCCATGTACAATGGGCGCCTTACGGGTAGAACTTACGAAGATGCTCAATATTCCATGAGTTTTGCAACTGTGTGCCATCTCCGGTCTTCAGACGGACTGCGCCAGGTCTGGTGACTCGTACCACCTGGTAAGGGCCTTCCCACTTTGGTGATAACTTGTTTGTACCCTTGGCGGACTGAACGCGCCTAAGGACAAGGTCACCTTCCTCAAAACACCGGGCGTGAACCCTGCAGCTATGATAGTGACGCAGGGCTTGTTGGTAGCGTGCAACACGTGTAGCAGCCCGGAGACGGTTCTCCTCAAGTAGCACCGCGTCGTCACGCCGGTGCTAATCTTGCGCTACTTCATCGTAGGCATGCACTCGAGGGGACCCGTAAATGAGTTCCGTGGGGATATCTGCTTCTGCCCCGTAGACTAGGGAGAAGGGAGTCTACCCGGTAGCTCGGTTAGGTGTCATTCTGAGGGACCAGAGAACTACCGACAGCTCCTCGATCCACCGCCTGCCGTGCTTGTGCAGCGTATTTGTCTTGAGTCCACGTAGCACTTCAGCGTTCGCCCTCTCAGCTTGTCCATTGCTCCGGGGGTGTGCCACATAAGCGAATGAGATTTTGCATCCGAGGGTATGAACATATTGCATGAAGGCGTGGCTCGTGAACTGGGTGCCATTGTCTGTGATGATCCTTGTCGGAACTTCGAAATGACACACCAATTCTTTCAAGAACTTGATAGCTGACTGAGCAGTCACCTTTCTCATGGCAGTCACTTCCAACCACTTTGTAAACTTGTCTATGACAACGAACAAGAATTCAAAGCCCCTGATTGCTCGGGGGAATCCAGCCCCCAGACCGAAAATGGCCATGATAGCGGGATTGTCTGAAGGGCTTGGGCAGGCAGGTGTGTTCTCTTGGAATGGAACTGACATGCTTCACATTTCAAGACGAGCTAAACTACATCCTGGAGGGCTGTGGGCCAATAGAATCCTTGTCGGAATGCTTTCCCAACTAATGCCCTTGATCCAATGTGTGAGCCGCACATTCCTCTGAGAATCTCAGCCAGAAGTTCCTTTCCATCCTCCCGGCAAACACACTTCAATTTCACACCGTTGGGCCTCCTTCTATACAGAGTGTCATCAAGAAACTAATACATACTGGACCTCTGGGCTACTCTTTAAGCTTCATCATGATTGCCAGGGAGTTCTCAAGTTTGGAGGGCGGACAATGTGCCTCGCCCAAGTGGGAGCCTGAGGCTCGGCAATGAGGACTAGCGGCACCTCCTCGGCTGCGGGAGCACCAGCCTCGTTCGCTGGGTCCATAGGCCCGGCTGGAGGGGGTGGTCCGACAGGCTGTGAGGAGTTGTTTCCGGCAGGGTCTCTGCCGGGAGCGCATGGCTCTGCGGGAGAGGCTTATCGTAGTCCATCTTTCCCCTTTTCCGGGCCATTGTGGCTGGTGATATGGAGGGCTGAGAGAGATGGAGAACAAAAGTTCTTGGTTCCACAGGAAGCTTCTGCGCAGCACACTTTGATAGGTTATCAGCTATGCTGTTTTCCACACGGGGTACGTGCTCTGTTTGCAACCCGTCAAAGTGCTCCTCCAATCTCCTCACTTCCTCAACGTATGCTTCCATCAATGGGCTTTGGTAATCCTTGTTGACTTGTCTCACCATGAGCTGTGAGTCTCCTCTAATGATCAGCTTCTTAATTCCCAATTCTGTTGCAATCCTGAGCCCGGCAAGGAGCCCTTCATACTCTGTTGTATTGTTAGTGGCTTCTTCCCGAGTAAAGTGCATCTGGATGACTACTACCTCTTGAGTACTACGTTGGTATTCCCTTGAAGAGGAAAGGGTGATGCATTAAAGTAATGTAAGTAGCGTAAGAATAAAAATATAGCTCCAAGTAAAGTTACCGATAGACGAAGACGAAAGGGGGGATGCCTTCTGGGGCATCCCCAAGCTTAGGATTTTTGGTGTCCTTGAATTTTACGTTGGTGTTCTATGGGCATCCCCATGCTTAGGATCTTGCCACTCCTTGTTCCATAATCCATCAAATCTTTACCCAAAACTTGAAAACTTCACAACACAAAACTTAAATAGAAATCTCGTGAGCTCCGTTAGCGAAAGAAAACAAAACACCACTTCAAGGTACTGTAGTGAACTCATTCTTGATTTGTATTGGTGTTAAACCTACTGTATTCCAACTTCTCAATGGTTTATAAACTCTTTTACTAGCCATAGATTCATCAAAGTAAGCAAACAACACACGAAAAACAGAATCTGTCAAAAACAGAACAGTCTGTAGTAATCTGTAGCTAACGCAAACTTCTGGAACCCCAAAAATTCTAAACTAAATTTCTGGACGTGAGGAATTTATCTATTAATCATATGCAAAAATAATTAACTAAATATCACAATCCAAATAAAAATGGCAGCAATTCTCGTGAGCGCTAAAGTTTCTGTTTTTTACAGCAAGATCAAAAAGACTTTCCCCAAGTCTTCCCAACGGTTCTACTAGGCACAAACACTAATTAAACACACAAAACACAACCAAAACAGAGGCTAGATAAATTATTTATTACTAAAAAGGAGCAAAAATCAGGGAATAAAAATAAAATTGGGTTGCCTCCCAACAAGCGCTATCGTTTAACGCCCCTAGCTAGGCATAAAAGCGAGGATAGATCTAGGTATTGCCATCTTTGGTAGGCAATCCATAAGTGGCTCTCATAATAGATTCATATGGTAATTTAACTTTATTTATAGGGAAGTGTTCCATGCCTTTCCTTAATGGAAATTGTAATTTAATATTCCCTTCCTTCATATCAATAATTGCACCAATCATTCTAAGGAAAGGTCTACCAAGAATAATAGGACATGAAGGATTGCAATCTATGTCAAGAACAATGAAATCTATGGGCACATAGTTCCTATTTTCGACAATAAGAACATCATTAATTCTTCCCATAGGTTTCTTAATAGTGGAATCCGCAAGGTGCAAGTTTAAAGAACAATCATCAAATTCACGGAATCCTAGCAAATCACATGAAGTTTTCGGAATCGTGGAAACACTAGCACCCAAATCACACAAAGCATATCATTCATGATCTTTAATTTTAATTTTAATAATAGTTTCCCACACATCATAAAGTTTTTTAGGGATAGAAACTTCCAACACAAGTTTTTCTTCATAAAATTGCATCAAAGCATCAACGATATGTTTAGTAAAAGCTTTATTTTGACTATAAGCATGAGGAGAATTTAGCACGGATTGCAACAAGGAAATACAATCTATCAAAGATCAATTATCATAATTAAATTCCTTGAAATCCAAAATAGTGGGTTCATTGATATCTAAAGTTTTGACCTCTTCAATCCCACTTTTACCAATTTTTGCATCAAGATCTAAAAACTCCGAATTTTTGGAACGCCTTGTATGTAAAGGTGGATCATCTTAAGTCCCATAATTATCAAGATTCATATTGCAAAACAAAGATTTAATAGGAGACACATCAATAACTTTTAGATCTTCATCTTTATTTTCATAGAAACTAGAAGAACACGCTTTCACAAAGCAATCTTTCTTAGCACGCATCCTAGCAGTTATTTCTTTGCACTCATCAATGGTAATTATCATGGCCTTGAGAGACTCATTGATATCATGCTTAGGTGGAATAGATCTAAGTTTCAAAGAATCAACATCAAGGGAAATTCTATCAACGTACTCATCAATCTTAAGCAATTTTTCTTCAAGCAAAGCATTGAAATTCTTTTGCGAATTCATAAACTCCTTAACACTAGTCTCAAATTTAGAGGGCATCTTATTAAAATTCCCATAAGAATTGTTGTAGGAATTACCATAATTATTAGAGGAATTACTAGGAAACGGCCTAGAATTAAAATTACCTCTATACGCGTTGTTACCAAAATTGTTCCTACCAACAAAATTCACATCCATAGATTCATTATTATTCTCAATCAAAGTAGACAAAGACATATCATTAGGATCAGTAGGAGAACTCTTATTAGCAAACAATTTCATAAGTTCATTTATCTTTCCACTCAAAACATCAATCTCTTCAATTGCATGCACTTTTTTACTAGTAGAACTTTCAGTGTGTCATTGAGAATAATTAAGCATAATATTATCTAGGAGTTTGATAGCTTCTCCTAAAGTGATTTCCATAAAAGTGCCTCACGCGGCCGAATCTAAAAGATTTCTAGAAGCGAAATTCAATCCAGCATAAAAATTTTGTATAATCATCCATAAATTCAAACCATGTGTAGGGAAATTACGTATCATTAATTTCATCCTCTCCCAAGATTGTGCCACATGTTCATGATCAAGTTGCTTAAAATTCATAATATCGTTTCTAAGAGAGGTGATCTTAGCGGGAGGAAAATACTTAGAGATAAAAGCATCTTTGCATTTATTCCATGAATCAATACGATTTTTAGGCAAAGACGAAAACCATGCTTTAGGACGATCTCTAAGAGAAAACGGAAATAGCTTAAGTTTAACAATATCATCATCCACATCTTTCTTCTTTTGCATATCACACAAATCAACAAATTTGTTTAGATGGGTAGCGGCATCTTCACTAGGAAGGCCGACGAATTGATCTTTCATGACAAGATTCAACAAAGCAGCATTAATTTCACAAGATTCAGCATCGGTAAGAGGAGCAATCATAGTGCTAAGAAAATCATTGTTGTTGGTATTGGCAAAGTCACACAATTTAGTATTGTCTTGAGCCATCACGACAAGCAAGCAATCCAACACACGAGCAAACAAGAAGCAAGCGAAAAAGAGGCGAACGGAAAAAGAGAGGGCAAATAAAACTGCAAGGGTGAAGTGGGGGAGAGGAAAACAAGAGGCAAATGGCAACTAATGTAATGTGAGGGATAAGAGTTTGTGATGGGTACTTGGTATGTATTGACTTGACTTGGCGCGAATCTCCCCGGCAACGGTGCCAGAAATTGTTCTTGCTACCTCTTGAGCACTGCGTTGGTTTTCCCTTGAAGAGGAAAGGGTGATGCAGTAAAGTAGCGTAAGTATTTCCCTCAGTTTTTGATTACCAAGGTATCAATCCAGTAGGAGATCACGCTCGAGTCCCACGCACCTACACAAACAAATAAGAACCTCCCAACCAACGCGATAAAGGGGTTGTCAATCCCTTCACGGTCACTTATGAGAGTGAGATCTGATAGATATGATAAGATAATATTTTTGGTATTTTTATGATAAAGATAAATAAAGATGCAAAGTAAAATAAACGGCAATAGAAAGTGTTGGAAGATTAATATGATGGAAGATAGACCCGGGGGCCATAGGTTTCACTAGTGGCTTCTCTCAAGAGCATAAGTATTACAGTGGGTAAACGAATTACTGTCGAGCAATTGATAGAAAAGCGACTAATTATGAGAATATCTAGGTATGATCATGTATATAGGCATTACGTACGTGACAATTAGACCGAAACGATTCTGCATCTATTACTATTACTCCACATATTGATCGCTATCCAGCATGCATCTAGAGTATTAAGTTCATAAGAAGAGAGTAATGCTTTAAGTAAAATGACATGATGTAGAGGGATAAACTCATGCAATATGATATAAACCCCATCTTTTTATCCTCGATGGAAACAATACAATACGTGTTGTTTCCCTTTCTGTCACTGGGATCGAGCACCGCAAGATTGAACCCAAAGCTAAACACTTTATCAATCTAGTAGGCCAAACCAAACGATAATTCGAAGAGACTTGCAAAGATAAAAAAATCATACATAAAAGAATTCAGAGGAGACTCAAATCTTGTTCATAGATAAACTTGATCATAAACCCACAATTCACCGAATCTCGACAAACACACCGCAAAAGAAGATTACATCGAATAGATCTCCAAGAAGATAGAGGAAAACTTTGTATTGAGATTCAAAGAGAGAGAAGAAGCCATCTAGCTACTAGCTATGGACCCGAAGGTTTGAAGTAAACTACTCACACATCACCAGAGAGGCCATGGAGTTGATGTAGAGGCCCTCCGTGATCAATGCCCCCTTCGGTGGAGCTCCGAAAAAGGCCCCAAGATGGGATCTCTCGGGTACAAAAGGTTGCGGCGGTGGAATTAGGTTTTGGTGGTGCTCTAGGATGTTTGGGGGGTACATGGATATATATAGGAGGAAGAAGTACGTCGGTGGAGTAACGAGGGGCCCACGAGGGTGGAGGGTGCGCCTAGGGGGGTAGGCGCGCCCCCTGCCTCGTCGCCTCCTCGATTATTTCTTGACGCCCACTCCAAGTCTCCTGGATAACGTTCATTGAGAAAATCACATTCCCGAAGGTTTCATTCCGTTTGGACTCTGTTTGATATTCCTTTTTGGTGAAACTCTAAAATAGGCAAAAAAACAACAAATTGGGCTGGGCCTCCGGTTAGTAGGTTAGTCCCAAAAATGATATAAAGGTGTAAAATAAACCCCATTAACATCCAAAATAGATAATATAATAGCATGGAGCATCGAAAAATTATAGATACGTTTGAGACGTATCAATGACGTACCTCAAGTGCTCCCCGGATGGGGCAACAAGGAGCACGCCAGCCCCTGCACCTTGTAGGGAAAAAGCACCATCAAAATACATAATCCATTCTTGAGAGGATTCCTTGCTGGGGAGAACTGTCTCTGTCCTTTCCTCCTCAGGGGTTGACGTCCATTCTGCAATAAACTCTGCCAATGCCCTACCCTGAATAGTTGAAGCGCTCTCAGACTTCAAACCAATGCTGGATAACTCCAAAGCCCATTCCACTATTCTGCCAGTTGCCTCAGGGTTTCAGAGTATCCTTTGCAACGGGAAACGACTGACAACCGTGATCTCATGGGCTTGGAAGTAGTGGCGCAGTTTCCTTGAGGCCATAATGAGACCAAAGATCAACTTTTACATGCCAGAGTACCTCGATCTAGACCCCTGTAATAAGGAGCTGATGAAGTACACTGGGCACTAAACCACTTTCTTCCTTGCCGTGTCCTTGGGGTTGTTCTCGTTGCCATGCTCACTGTTGTCCTGATCCTTTTCTGACTTTGTCGCGATCTGGCCACTTTCTGCTTCGTCCACCTCTCGCTGTGCTACCAAAGATGCACTGACCACTTGATTGGTTACCGCCAAGTATAGCAACAATGGTTCTTGGGGTCTGGGTGCAACCAAGGTAGGCATAGACGATAGGTAGGCTTTCAATTCTTGAAGAGCTGCATCTGCTTCCCGGGTCCACTTCATAGCTGTTGCCTTCTTCAAAACCTTGAAGAACAGCAGGGCATGCTCGGCAGACTTGGAGATGAATCTGCTCAGTGCGGCAACGCATCCCGTCAAGTGCCTCACATCCTTAACTGTCCTTGGTGCTTGGATCTGCTCAATGGCCTTGTTCTTGTCAGGGTTGGCTTCGATCCCCTGGTGGGACACGAAGAACCCAAGTAGCTTGCTGGAGGGAACACCAAACACACATTTCTCCGGGTTAAGCTTCAGATTGATCTTGCGCAGATTGGCAAATGTCTCTTCCAAATCCTAGATAAGGGTGGCCTTATCCTTAGTTTTGACCACAGTATCATCCATATAGGCTTCTATATTTCTGTGCAATTGTGGCTCGAAACCAATCTGGATTGCCCTTGCAAAAGTGGACCCTACACTCTTTAATCCGAAAGACATGCAGACAAAACAATACGTACCACATGGAGTGATGAATGATGTCTTCTCTTCATCTTCTTTGGACGTGAAGGTCTGATGATATCCTGAGTATGCATCCAGAAAGGATAGCAAATCACATCCCAAAGAAGAATCCACGATCTGGTCAATGCGCGACAAGGGAAATGGGTCCTTCGGGCAAGATTTGTTGAGGTCTGTGTAGTCAATGCAAAGCCTCCACTTCCCATTAGCTTTCCAGACCATTACTGGATTTTCCAACCATGTAGGGTGCCGGACCCCTCTGACCAAACGAGATGCTTCCAACTTCTTGATCTCGTCGGCAATGAACTGCTGCCTCTCCAAGGCCTACTTCTGTACTTTCTGCTTGATGGGTCGGGCATGTGGGCAGACAACAAGGTGGTGCTCAATTACCTCCCTGGGAACACTGGGGATATCAGATGGTTGCCAATCAAACACATAGATATTCACCCACAGGAAGGCAACGAGCACGCTTTCCTATTTGTCATCGAGGGTGGCGCTGATAGTGAAAGTACCATCAATGCCAGCCAGCCCTACCGGGACCTTCTTCACTTGGGGTGCATCAACCTTGGATCTCTTGTTGTTGGAACACTCCGGCACGTCATCAATGGGTGTCGTGCACTTGGAGGGGGTACGCTTCCCGGACTCTTTGTTGGATGTCCTACAGTCCCTCCTCTTTCCTTTGTCTTCCTTGGCGGGAACTGCTACCGCTGTAGCCTCTGCCGCACTGCATCCCGATACATCTTGTCCACACAGATAATTGCATCCTTCTCATCTGACGGGATAGTGAGGACTCCCAATGGCCCAGACATTTTCAGCGTGCTGTAAGCATAGTGGATGCTGCCATGAACTTGGCTAGGGCTGGTTGTCCAAGAATCTCATTGTATGGTAGGGGGAGATCAACCACATCAAACACAATCTTTTCGGTTTGAAAGTTCAGCTCTCCCCCAAACGTCACCGACAACGTGATCTTCCCCTTAGGATGACTCCTGCCAGGGTTAACTCCTTGAAACTTGCCGGGGGCATCTAGCTCTTCTTCTCCTATCGGAAGCTTGCTGATAACTGCTGGGGAAATTAGATTCAACCCGGCCCCGCCATCCACTAACATATTTGTGACCTTGAGGTGTGAATTGTTGGGGAAACCAACAATGGCAAGCACCCCACCTCCGTGGTGTGGCCAGGGTGATCCTCCTCATCAAAGATGATGGGTGTGCGGGATCACTTGAGCGGTTTCCGGGCCTCTGGCGTTGGTTCCACAACATTGACCTCTTTGTGCCCATCATTTGAGTTGGTGATGAGAGGTGTGCAAAGATGCACCTCCATCAATGCATAGGGCATCAGTGGCCTTCTAAAATTCCTGCTCACTAGTTTCCTCTTCATCCCCTTCATTACACACATCCCCACAGATTTCTCTTGGCCCCTGGTGGGCTTTCCTTGGTTCCGAAAGGGTTTGCCGGGGCAATTTGCTTCACTGTCTCGGCCCTTACTGCCAGCAGCATTTCGACCTTTCTCCTTATAATGCTTATCGTATTCTTCTCCGTGTCTCTTGACAAGCTGCTCAACCTGATAACACTCCTCAAGGTCGTGGCCTTTGGTCCGATGGATCTTGCAGTACGACCCATCACCTTTCCCAATTTTTTTCGCGACAGCAGCCTGCCGGCAGGTAGTGCACGTGGCAGCTTCCTTGCCGGGGGACTCAGCCTTGGCTTTCTTGCTGGTACTTGGTGTGCCCGAACCTTCCACAGCCATCATTGCCTTATCTCTTGGCTTCTTACTACGCTTCTTGCCCTTCCTCGGACTGGTTGATTCATCCTCATCCTCTGAGTCAACATTAATGCAATCTTCCTCTCCGGGCAGCTTCCTTCCTTCTTCCATCCAGGCACATTTATCCACTAATGTATATAGTTCTTTCACAGTCTTGGGCAACCGCACATTCATTTTGGAACTAATGCGGCGGTTGCGCACATTGGACTGGACAGCTTCTATAATAGCTACTGGATGGATATTTGGAATATTTCTATGAACTCTACTGAATCCCTACAAATACTTACGGAAGGTTTCTCCTTCCTTCTTCCGGAGAAGCTACAGGTCGCTGGGCCTGCCAGGCTCTTGGTGGCCACCAGTGAAGGCACCGATGAACTCGTGGCACAGGTCCGCCCATGATGAAATGGAGTTCTCCGGCAGGTGCATCAGCCAAGACCTCACATTGGACTTGAGGGACAAAGGGAAGTAGTTGGCGAACACCTTCTCATCTCTTCCCCCGACAGCCTGAACAACAATGGTGTAGATGCCCAGGAACTCTGCCGGGTTCAACCTTTCGTCGTACTTCTTAGGTATCTCTGGCTTGAACATGCGAACGGACGGCGAATGTACTTGCCGTAGCTCTCGTGTAAAGGCAAGGCAGCCAACCTCGAAGGGTAGGCACGCGCCAACACTGAGTGCGGGATCGTCGACGTTGAGGCCGTCGCACCCGTCGGCCTGGCAGGGATCGTTGCGGCGCCGCTCGACGACGGCCTGAGCATCCTCCCATTGCCTGTCTTCCGGGGTTCGACGTTGGCTTGGACATGCTCGAGGGTCAGAAGAGGCAATAAGACGTCGTCAAGGCCCTAGTTCTGCTGCATCCTTGCCGGCTACCATGGCAGGGACTGAACCATGGGGAGGGCCCCCTTTGTACGGCTATCGGCGCGGGCGTTGGCTGTTCCTTGGGGAGGTTGCAGTGGGCTAGCTCATTGTGAGCCCCCAGCTTTGGCAAAACCGATCAGGCTTTGGATGGTGGCGTGCCACTCATCCATCTGCTCGGCTACTAGCGGGAACCTCAGTAACAACTGAGCTTGCACCATGGCCTCCGTGGCCGTGCTTGGCATGGATGTCAATGACGTTGACCGCATCGTCGCCCTGCTCTGGACGGTGCCAGTGGTGATGGTGATGGCACCGTGCCCACGCTGCGGTGGGGCGACCACCGGGGAAGCGGGGTCACGCAACAACGGTGCTTGAAGATCAGTGGCTCCGTTGAGCGCAGCGGCCTGGTTGGCTCGTCCCGGAGGAAGCACGCGCATCGCAGCTGCTCCCACGATGGGGGCAACCGGAGGGCGATGGCTCGCCCCGGACTGAACATCTTTGCTACGGCTATGCTCGTCGGCGAGAGGAGGGGGTGCAGACGGAGTGACCCCCTCGCCCGCACCTTGCAGAGCCTGACCGTCGAGACGCTGCTGATGTTGTTCTCCTCCGATAGCTATGGCTCCTGTGTCGGCCGCAGGGGAGGCGGTAGTGGTGCCTGTCGGTGTCAAAACCAGCCGATCTCGGGTAGGGGGTCCCGAACTGTGCGTCTGAGGATCATAGGTAACAGGAGGCAAGGAACACAATGTTTTCCCAGGTTCGGGCCCTCTTGATGGAGGTAATACCCTACTTCCTGCTTGATTGACTTTTGATGAGTATAGGGGTTACAAGAGTTGATATACTTCGAGATCGTAATGGCTAAACCCTAGATGTTTTGCCTATTTCATTATCATTGCCTCTACGGACTAAATCCTCTAGTTTATATAGACACTAGAGGGACCTAGGGTTGTACAGAGTTAGTTAACAGAGAAAGGAATCTTCAAATCCGAACGCCAAGCTTGCCATCCACGCAAAGGAGAGTCCCATCCGGACACGGCAGAAAGCCTTCTATCTCGTATCTTCACGGCCCATCAGTGTGGCCCATGTCGCATAACCCGACCATCTGAGGACCCCTTAATCTAGGACTCCCTCAGTAGCCCCTGAACTTGCCTTCAATGACGATGTAGTATCCGGTTTTTATGTCTTTGGATTTGCAAGGCGATTTCTCCATTATAATTCAGACTGACGACAGTTCGGCTCCATATTAAATATCATGTTGTTTGCCGCCGCGGCTCCAGCTTCCACATGTCAGACGAATGCGAATGGTTCAGGTATATTTTACAAATAACCCCTCGACCATGCAAGGATGGATTCTATTTAAGGGGATTTGTATCTCAGATGCCATTCCACACCACGCAGAAATCCTTAGAACTCGCCACAGGAAATCGTCCAAACATGGCCGACACTCCTAGTTCCTCCTCACGCCCCTACGACCCTTAAAAGGTGACTGGGAAGCCTGCTCTATGTCACACCCCATCTGAATGAACTTCAGAGGTAGGGATATCTTCCTCTCGGGGATCTAGTCTTTGTTCGGGCTGGGTTAACCTCTCTTAATGGCGAAGCCCTGGCGGAAAATTTCCCCTATCCTTCTAAAGAGGAGTGGGTGTTCTTTGTTTCTTTCCTTCTGGGAGGCATATGATTCCCTATCCACCCTTTCCTCAGAGGTCTCCTGGAGTATTATGGCCTCCAACAGCACAATCTGACGCCAGGCTCCATCCTGGACATCGCGGGCTTTGTTGCTCTCTACGAGCTGTTCCTGGGCTGGGAGGCCCATTTCGAATTATGGCGGAAATTCTTCTGCCTCATTCCCCGCTCCCAAAAGGGATCTATATTCAAGGTAGGTGGCGCCGAAGTATGGCGTATAGTCGGGACAGAATACTTGTCCGGGACTCCGAAGAACGCATCCGAAGAAGGCATCCGAAGAGTGGCCCTCGTAATGGTTTTATATCGAGACGTCATTCTTCCGGACCCAATCCGGCGCGGCCTTCCCGAATTCTCGAGCACTCCTTTAAAGAAGTGCAGCAGCTAGCGTCCCTGAAGCCTCGAGGAAAGAGACAATGCGGAGGTCGAGAGGTTGGCAAGCAAAATCAGAGTACTTTCCAACTCCGGGCTATCAATAATTGAGGTAATGGAAATTTCAATAACACGAAGTGTTCAGCTGCTCCAATCCAGTGGTTTTCCTATGTGGCATTACAATGGGGAGGACAATGCATCCCGTTCTCTATGCCAGGGTCTGGACAAATTTGCCACCCTGGCCACTGTCCTAGCTGATCTTTTCAAAGGGGAGAAGGAAGACTTCACCCTCTTGAAGTGTCGGGAAGGTTTTTCCATGTACAACCCCATCGACTTGGTAAGTTTTTGACGATCGGCTTTACTAAATCCTTTTCCAGAGTTATGCTAGTTGAATCTAATCCGGCTGCTTCTAATAGGAATGGAGAAAGATCGTCGAGGGGATCTATAGCCCCGCTCCACAGCCAGAGGATCACAATCGAGATTTAGACCCCGGATATGAAGAAGATCCGGACATATTTATAGAGCTTAAGGAGGGAATTTTTTTATCAGGCGAGCTATGATGGCACGAAAGTGGCTATTATAGCCGATTACCCCGGCCTTCTCCCCTCCTCCCATGTAAGTACCCAGGAGACGTCTCCTCTGTAAGAGTTTTTCCGTCGCACCTCACCCACCGCACTGTCTCATGCTCCGAAGGGGCGGCGCTCGTCTCGCTGAGCTATACCGAAGGTGTCTTCTAGGAAGGCGACACCTACGCAGGGTGAGTCCTTAAAAAGAAAGGACAATGGTGATACTACCGCGCTCCCACCTTCACCAAAGAGGTATAGTTCTCAATAGGCACCCGATGGACATACCGAATTGTGACATTTTCTGTTGGGCCATTTTGTAGGAAGAGCATACGTCAGACTACATATGGGGACCTCGCCAGCCGTGCATCGACCAATCTGGCCCCGCACCCTGCCTAAGGACTAGGGTTGATACGGGTAAAATGCCGGATTGTCATCTCCAAGAGGATTCAGATGATGTATCCGTCACTAATTCCGAGGTGGAGAGTGCGATGAATCATTGGCGGAGGAAAGAGGCCATGCGCGATCCTAGTTTTACCGTAGGGGCGTTCCATGCCCTAAACTCTGCAGATGCATATATCCGAGCTGCTCGAGATGGGCTTGCTGGAGCTAAACACCAACTTTCAAAGGATATGCGGGTAAGAGCTTTTTGTAGGTGCAGGACTCATGTGCCAGTAGCCCCCGAGACTTGAAACAGTTTGGCCCAAACTGATTTAAGGATCATTGTATTATCAGCTACTCGCAAAGAAAAATGACATGCTATCCAAGGAGCTTGAAGAATGTCGGACCAAGCTTACTGCTGTCACCGCCGAACAGGAGAAGTCCAAGAAGGCACCAAATGGTAAGGTTCATCACTATCTGGAAAAGTACGATTCTGCACCAGCAATGTTTTTTTTTCAAATATACACTATTTTGTTTACGGCTGCAGGATCGTCGGATCAGCTGGAGGACAAGCTGAAGGATGCGCAGGCGGATAAACAACATGCCGAATGGCAAGAAGCCGTTGGTCAACGTATACTGACACGGACCAGGGATGAGAAGAACACACTACAGGATGCCAAAATCAGGCAAGCCGAGGAGCTGAAGGACGTAAGAGCCCAACTCTTGAAAGCCTTGAACGAGAACCGAAAGATGAAGGGCGGCATATTTAGTATGTCCCTGAACCTAACTTTCATAAGATCCCCTAATGGAATTTTTTTACGAGATTTTTGCCTGCAGATTTGTTAACTGGACGGCCCGAAGGAGAAGTGTCCGGATTCCAAGGTGACGTGCTGCGAGAGCTATCCAAGGTGCACGAGCGAGCTCAGAAAGCCATGAGGAATATAGTGAAGGCTTTATGGCCATCCAATTCTCCTCCAGGAATGATGGGGGAGCTCTGTAACGCCCACGATGCGGCTATATCTCCCACGTGTCGAGCCACGATTTAGAGGCATAACCGCATTGTGGTTTTGTCGCAAGAAGGGTCGTCTTCACACAATGCCATGTAATGAACAAGAAAGAGATAAATAGAGTTGGCTTACAATCGCCACATCACACAATGATTAACTAATTCATACATCATCAGAGTACACTCATAGTCCGACTATGGACAACCAAATGAGAAGAAGATTACCCCAAATGCTAGATCCCCGATCGTCCCAACTGGGCACCACTAATGATCATTAGGAAAAGACACGTAGTAACGTCCAAGGTCCTCGTCAAACTCCCACTTGAGTTCAGTAGCATCACTTGCACTGGTATCATCGGTATCTACAACTATTTTGGTAGTATCTGTGAGTCACAAGGACTCAGCAATCTCAAAACCCGCAAGATCAAGACAAATTAAGCTTATGGGTAGGATAAGGTAATGAGGTGGAGTTGCAGCAAGTGCTAAGCAAATATGGTGGCTAACATACGCAAATAAGAGTAATATGAGAAGCTACACAACGGTTGAAAGGCTAGAAGTGATCAAGAAGTGATCCTGAACTACTTACGATTAGACATAACCCAAACCGTGTTCACTTCCCGGACTCCGCCAAAAAGAGACCACCACGACTACAAACACGGTTGATACATTTTAATTAAGTCAAGTGTCAAGTTCTGTACAACTAGATATTAACAAATTCCCATCTGCCACATAACCGCGGGCACGACTCTTGAAAGTTTGTACCCTGCAGGGGTGTCCCAACTTAGCCCATCACAAGCTCTCACGATCAATGAAGGATATTCCTTCGGCCGAAAAGACCCGATCAGTCTCGGAATCCCGGTTACAGGACATTTCGAATGGTAAATAAGACCATCAAGACCGCCCGATGTGCCGACAAATCCCGGTAGGAGTCGCACTTATCTCGTTCTCAGGGCACACCAGGTGGGCCAGACGTCGGGTTAGCTGAGACCCTGGTTGCCCAGGGGGCACCGGACATCGTCCATGTTGGACCAACACTCGGAGGAACACTGACCCGAGGGGGGGGGTTAAATAAAGATGACCCTCGTGTTTGCAACTCCCTAGGGAAAGGTTAGGTGGTTGTTAGGCAAATGTTAAAACCAAGGTTGGGCCTTGCTGGAGGAGTTTTATTCAAAGCGAACTGTCAAGGGGGTCCTATAACCCCAACCGCGTAAGGAACGCAAAATCAAGGAACATAACACCAGTACGACGGTAACTAGGGCGGCAAGAGTGGAACAAAACACCGAGCAAAAGGCCAAGCCTTCCATCCTTTGCCAAGTATATAGATGCATTAATTAAAATAAGAGATAATGTGATATCCCAACATATCCATGTTCAACCATGGAACAACCTGCCAAGGCACCTGCAACTAGTAACGCTATAAGAGGGGCTGAGCAAAAGTGGTAACATAGCAAACAACGGTTTGCTAGGAAGGTGTGTTAGAGGCTTGACATCGCAACATGGGAGGAATGATAAAAAAGTGGTAGGTAGCGTGCCATAGAGATAGAACAAACTACTAGCAAGCAAATATAGAAGTGATATCAAGGGTAATGATCAAGCTCCTCGTTAGCGTACTCAACAGGTTCCTCGTTCATGAACTCGTCTCCCGGCTCTACCAAAGCTAGAACTCAAGGAACAGAACAACAATCAATCACGGTGCAGTGCACAAGCAACATGATGCAAGACATGGCATGGAATGCAAGATATGTTGTGCAATGCATATGGGTACTCCGAAAGGGAAAGGATGATCGAGGCATCAACTTGGCAAACCAAGTGTGCCGCTGGAAAGATGGGGTGATTTTGGTTGAAATCGATATAAGGATCACCAGAAACGGATGCACGGTTTGCAAATGACAAGCAAAACAAGAATGATGCAGAACTACAATTAACATCATCATAGTACTTAAGATGCAACATGAAACTATGCTACAGCACTCCAACAAGACAACAAAGCACATGGCATTAAAGTAAAGGTGAAGCTCTACAAATCATGAACACTGAGCTCCTGCTAGAACTCACTAGAAAAAGCTAAAAATAGCATGACCAAAATGCAAATTATAATAGATTCACAGACTTAGAGAAAATACTAAACATGTCAAAACAACATCAGGTAGCAAGGTTTAGAGCTAGCAAACAACATGCTAAAGGAACATATCATGGGAAGCAAAGGCATGAAATGCTAGTACTAAAGACATAGAACAAAACTACCTTACTGAACTTTAACCAAAGATGCATGGAAAATATGGTAGCACCCATGCAAACATGACAAGTTATATGATCAGTTTGAGACAGAAGAAAAACAGAGCATGGCAGGAACAGATTCATGATAGCAACTTTGCAAGCTCGTGCCACTCACCACAAAGAATTTCATGGCATCACAAGGTGACCAATAGTAAGTAGACATATTCACGAAGCTAAACATGGCAAGATCAAGTTCATAGGGTACATGTATCACTAGCAACACTCATGGCAAAGTTGAACTTCATGTTGACAATCTGCCAGGAATAGTATTTAGCAAACGTAAAGCATGGAAATGACATGCTATACTACTCCATAATTACAACTAGAGGCAGGAATGGATGGATCAATACCACATCTTCAAAACACTCTTACTGAACTACCGCAGAATGTGCATGGATCTACTGGTAGCAACAAGTTCACATAGCATCAAAATGTAATAGGAATTGACTTAGCAAAATAACTAAGTGTCTGAAATCAGCAACATCATGAAGCCTAATTTGCATGCTTGTGCTAGTCACCACATAGATCATAAAATATAAGAGTTCCACCACTTTAAAGATGGCATGGAGATGCTCCAAAAACATATAGATATCATGCTCATAGAATGCACACACACAATGCAACGAAAATGACAAATCAGCAAGTTATGTTAAATTCTAGCAGACAACATCATAGCACTTTTTCAACAAAGATTAGGGCATCAATATGGACAATAACATTCATGAAAACGACACTAACATGAAGAGCATCACGAGACGAACATTTTGATATATCATGCATGCAAAACGGAGTTATGAACATGGAGATATGGCCTGATGAACATGGCAACAAAATGTTAGAATTTCAGGACTTAGACAAAATCGAGAGGTTCAACCTCAGATCTAGGGTTTCGGCACAGATCACGAGGTTCATCGGGGTCTCGCCGGAGAAGCTCTCCGGAGTTGAGGGAGAGGTGGCCGGAGTTGTCGGGGCAGCGGATCCGGCCGGAGCTCGTGGAGGTCGGGGTCACTGGAGTTGGAGGTCACCGGATCCGGTGGTGTCATGGCAGTGCAGGGCTGGCGACGAGCTCGGCGGCTACGGGGCGGTGGAGGCGGCGCCCGGCGAGCGGAGGAGGCGGCGGGGACGGGCGCCGGTGTTGTGCGGCGGAGGAGCTAGGCGGCGGCGCGGCAAAGTCGCGGTGGCGGCGGCGGGCGTTGACCCGGGCGGCGGGAGGCGCGGGCTGCGGTGAATGGTGGTGCCGGGCCGGGAGGGCCGCGGTCGGGCCCCCGCGGGCCCGCACGGGTGGCGGCCAAGTGGGGCGTGGGCGCGGGCAACGTGGCGCGTAACGATAGGTTCGGGCAGCGGCGGCGCTGAGGTGGCGGCATGGGATTGTTGGAGACGTGGCCGGGGGACGTGTCCGTCGCGGGCGGACGCGTCCGGCGGCATGGTGGAGAAGGGGCTAGGGTTTGGACCCGTGATTTGGACGGGGAAGGCATATTTATAGGTAGGGGGAGCTAGAAGAGTCCAAATGAGGTGCGGTTTTCGCACACACGATCGTGATCCAACGGTGGAGAGCATGGAGGGGTTTAGATGGGTTAGTGGGCTGCTTTGGAGGCGTGTTGGGCTGCAACAAGAGAGGGGCTTTTACGGTTACCCGGTTAACCGTTGGGGCATCAAACGACCTCCAAATGGAATGAAAGTTGGCAGGCGGCCTACCGGTGATGTACCAAGGCCACTCGGCAAATCTCGACCCATTCCGAGAACGTTTTTCTCCCGGTCACGAAACAAGATTTGAGGGGTGCAACGGGTGCATGTGGGAGTGTCGGATTGTGAAACGGACAACGGGGAAAATGACCGGACGTATGAGACGAACACGAATGCCAATGAGATGCACATGATGACATGAGATGAGATGCATGACATGAAAAAAATGCAAAATGAAAGACAAAAAATCCAACCACGAAGGGAATATCATATCACATCGCTGGCAATGGCAAGAGTTGGAGTTACAAATTTGGGAAGTTACATCCGAGGCGTTACAACACTCCACCACTACAAGAGGATCTCGTCTCAAGATCTAGGACTGAAAGAACTCCAGATATTTGGAACGGAGGTGATCCTCGCGTTCCCAGGTGGATTTTTGGTCAGAATGGTGTGACCACTTAACTTTCAGAAATTTGATTGACTTGTTGCGAGTTTTGCGCTCAGTTTCTTCAAGAATGGCAAAGGATGCTCATGATCAGACAAATCTTCTTGGAGATCAATCTCTTCAAAGTTGATAGTGCGCTCGGGGGTCTTGAAGCACTTGCGAAGCTGTGACACATGAAACACACCGGGCACATTTGCGAAGTTGGACGGAAGCTCGAGTTGATAGGCGAGGTCGCCTCTTTTGCCAATGATCTTGAGAGGACCCACATATCTAGGGGAAAGCTTCCCTTTGATACCTAAGCATCCAGTGCCTTTCATTGGAGAGACACGGAGGTAGACATGGTCTTCGATATCGAAAGCCAAGTCACGGTGCTTGCTATCATAATAACTCTTTTGACACGATTACGCGGCTCTGAGATTTTCACAGATGACTTTACACATTTCTTCAGCTTCGATGATCAAGTCGTTGCTAAGAAGTTGGCGTTCACCAGTCTCGGACCAGTTAAGAGGAGTACGACACTTTCTGCCATATAGAATTTTGAATGGGGCTTTGCCCGAACTTGCTTGGAAGCTGTTGTTGTGGGAGAACTCAGCATATGGGAGACAATCTTCCCACATCATACCGAAAGAGATGACACAAGCCCTGAGCATGTCTTCGAGGATTTGATTGACTCCCTCGACTTGCCCACTTGTTTGAGGATGGAAAGCTGTGTTGAAGCGAATGTTGGTGCCCATGGCCTTCTGGAAGGAGTCCCAGAACATAGAAGTGAAAATGCTTCCGCGGTCCGAAGAGATCAATTGCGGAATACCGTGCAAGGAGACAATTCTGGAGGTGTATAGCTGTGCCAACTGAGCTGCCGTGATCGGTTCTTTGATTGGAAGGAAATGAGCCATTTTTGTAAGCTTGTCAATGACAACGAAAATGGCATGATTCCCACGCTTGGACTTGGGGAATCCAGTGACAAAGTCCATTTCGATATGATCAAACTTCCATTCTGGATTAGCAAGAGGCTAGAGGAGACCAGCTGTTCATTGGTGTTATGCTTTCACCCTTCGATAGACATCACATTCATTCACGAATTGAGCAATTTCTCGCTTCATTCGAGTCCGCCAATACGACTGCTTGAGGTCATGGTACATCTTCGAACTACCTGGATGAATGGAAAGGAGAGAATTTTGTGCTTCTTTCATTATGACCTTCCTTAGATCACGTTTAGGAACCACAATCCGGTCCTCGAAGAATAAGGTGTCCTTGTCATCAATGCGATAGCACTTGTATTTGGGTAGGCCCTTGGAAATACCATGTTTCACCTTCTTCACCATGGTATCAAGGAGTTGTGCCTCACGAATTTGGTCTTCCAAAGTTGGAGTGACTTGAAGGTTGGCAAGAAAACCTTGAGGAACAACTTGGAGGTTGAGCTTGCGGAAAGCTTCACAAAGATCTGGTTGGAATGGCTTGAGAATTAAGATGTTGCAATAAGCCTTCCGGCTCAAAGCATCTGCAATCACATTGGCCTTGCCTGGTGTATATTCAACGCTTGGATTGCACTCTTGAATCATTTCGACCCAACGAGTTTGCCTGAGGTTGAGGTTGGGTTGAGTGAAGATATATTTGAGGCTCTTGTGATCGGTGAAAATGTCCACTTGCCTTCCCAACAAGAGATGTCTCCATGTTGTTAATGCATGGACCACTGCCGCCAACTCAAGATCGTGAGTGGGGTAGTTCCTTTCGTTGGGCTTCAACTGACGACAGGTATAAGCCACAACTTTCTTCTCTTGCATTAACACGACACCTAGACCTTGCAATGAGGCATCGCAGAAAACTTCGAATGGCTTGGATTCATCAGGAGGAGTTAAGACAGGAGCTGAGACGAGCTTCTCTTTGAGAGTGTTGAAAGCAACGTCACACTTAGGAGTCCAGACATACTTAACATGCTTCTGGAGGGGGTTGGAAAGAGGCTTTGCAATCTTTGAGAAATTCTCAACGAATCTTCGGCAATAGCTTGCAAGCCCAAGGAAACTACAGAGCTGCTTGACATTCTGAGGAGGCTCCCAATTCACAATTGTAGAAACCTTCACTGGATTAACAGCAATGCCTTTGGCGGAGATGATGTGACCAAGGTAAAGAGCTTCATCAAGCCAAAAATCACATTTGGAAAACTTCACATAGAATTGATACTGTCTGAGCTTGTCGAGCACCAAGATATCATCGAGATACACCAGGACGAATTCATTTGTGTAGGGGTTGAAGATGAAGTTCATCATACGAGAGAATGTTGGAGGAGCATTGACAAGGCTGAAAGACATGACAGTATATTCATAAGAACCAAAGCTTGCTCTGAATGCTGTCTCAGGGATATCTTGTTCACGAATGCGAATCTGATGATAAACCATGCGGAGGTCAAGCTTGGAGAACACCTTTGCACCTTTAAGTTGCTCGAATAACTCATTGATGTTGGGGAGTGGGTACTTGTTCGTGATTCTCTTCTTGTGCAATGGACGGTAATCAACGCAAAGTCGGTCCGTGCCATCCTTCTTCTGGACAAAAAGAACACCACAACTCCACGGAGATGAACTCGGTCTGATCAGACCCAAACGCTCTTGTTCATCGACCTGTTTCTTCAATTCCTTCATCTCCTTTGGTCCAAGCTTGTATGGACGCTTGCAAACGGGTTTAGTGCTAGGCTCAAGATCGAGAACGAACTCAACTGGCAGGTGAGGAGGCATACCCAGAAGCTCTTCTGGAAAGACGTCTTGGTACTCACAAACGACTGGCATATGGGAAATTGCATCTAACTCGCCCTTCTCATTGAACGAAAATGTAACATCCCAAATTTTCAATCTGGAATGTTATACATAGGTCGTTCATGCATATCATATTTTATCGCATTTCATTTCGCGAATCCTCGAAATTCTAAGCAACTCAAGGACCCACAGAGAGAGTTGGGAATTTCGTTATTTTAATATTTGAGTTTTCTCAAATTTTGAAAAGAGGATCATTTGGTTTTAATTATCATTCCTCTCCGAAAATATTTCTAATTAAAATATATGAGAGGAGATAATATGACTTCTGCAAAATAAATGAAATATTAGAGGAAAAATATTAAAATCAAATAAGTGATTTTATTTGGATTTTTGTTGCAATTTTTTTTGAATTAGGAAAAATATGCGTTTTCAAAATTGCATTAGAGGCGTAAGTAAATGTTCACTTTGTCTGCAATATTATTAGAGGGTCGTGAAAATTTATTTCAGGATTTTTGGAGTCCGTTTAGTATTTCTTTCGTTAGTTTTTCTGCGCCAGGATTTAAAAAAAGAAAAAAAGTCACCGACCTACCGGGCCATACCCGAGCCAGAGACCTCCGGCCAGGGGCTTTATAAGTCGCAGCCCGCGACCCCCCGAGGCCCAACTCGTGCCGCCGCCCGCCAAACCCTAGCCACCCGCGCCGCCACCCGCCGTCGCCGGATCCGCCGCCGCCGTCGCCGGATCTCGCCGGAGGTATAACCGCCGCCGCTGCCGGTTTTCGCGAGAAAACCGTTTGGTTTCTTAGAAACCCTAGTTTCGTTTTGTTTAGATCGGTTCGTGTTTTTCCGGTTTGGTTAAATAGCAGACGTTCGTCCGTATGTTCATTTTAATGAACACCGTTCGTCAGTTAGCCGCAGCCGGCGAACGTTTGTTCGTTAGCCTGTTTGTCTTGTTTTATTTTCCAGTGTTTTTCCACGATTATTCTCAACCGCGATTTCTGCCCTAATCTTTGTTTTAGTTTATCTTTTCGATTGTTTATCGAAATCAGGTGAAACAAGCGTATAGATCTTTGTCTCTAAGCCCTCTTTCTTCTTAACCAACTTGAACAAGATTTTGGTACTGTATAGTTTGACTTTAGTCCAGATTAGTAATCGGATCTTGTTTCTTTCGTAGTTTGAGTTTCGTTGCTCCATTTGATTTGATTCTTTTTGCAAACTGGAGTTCTTCAGTTGAACTTTCTGGTTAGATCTTCTTATTTGAGTTTTCCCCTTGTATCTTTGTTTGATTGCTTATGTATGTTATTGTTTGTTCGTGATAGAATACCCCGAGTGCAAAGCGTGCTACTATGAGTCACTAGGTTTTGCAGATCGACAGCAAGGCAAGTAACACAGTGATAATACCCCTTTATTTACCTAGTTTTATGCATTAGTTTCAACCCTCACACATTGCATGAGTAGGATCTCTTAACATGTGAGTTTGGGAAGTAGTTGATGAGGTAGAACCTGTTGCTCTATTTATTATCAAACCTTGGGAGTTACTACTATGTTATGCTTATTGCCATGCTGTGCTCGTAGACGTGGATTGGGTTTGAGAGTATCCATGGTAGATGTGAGATTGTTAATTAATGGTTCAACTTAAGGTGGCAACCTGAATACACATCTGGGTGGATTGCTTGTGGGCACCTGGGGTTATACTAGTGTTGTCCTAGGAGATCGCGGGGGTATACCATGTGCAGCCACAAGCTATTATGGGCTCTAGTATAGTGGAGTAAGTTGCATGGCCTCTTCCATTGGTAGACTAGCAGATGTAGGGGATGTAGGTTGGTACGGTCTACCCGGGGTTAGAGTTAATGCTTCTGAAAAACTGTGTCTCGATCATCCGTTCCTCAAACACCATGTAGTGCGAGAAATCCAACGGAGGAGATCGAGTCTTGTGGGGAAAAGTGCGCGAACCTCTATAGAGTGTACAAACTAATCATGCTTAGCCGTGTCCCCGGTTATGGACATCTTGAGTATCTAGTTCTTGGATTATCATATGGATCTCATCACTTTAACTTAATTTGTTGGGTTGATTATTACTTTTAATTGGGATTGAGATAGGGGTACCATTCTCAATGTTGTTTCAACTACCATGATAGTTAAAAAATATATTCCTTTGTTGTAGGGAAAAATTGGCTTTTCGCAAAAACATTGTAACCATAGAGCCTCCACCAGCCATATATGCATGTAGTGATAGCATTTATTTGTTCATTGCTCTATTGTGTTACATTGCTAGCATATTCCATGTGCTGACCCGTTTTCGTGCTGCAACGTATCATGTTGCAGACATTTCAGACAACGAGTAAGGTGCCATACGTCGGTTGTCGTGCACTCAGCTATGCCGTTGGAGTTGATGGACTCACTTTGTCTTCCAAGTATTCCACTATTATCTTAAATAGATGGTCTTAAGCCACATTTATTGTAATAAGTTCTCTTTTGAGACATTCGATGTAGTAAGTGTGTGATTGCTACTCTGTTATAAATCCTTCGAGTACTGTGTGTGTCAGCATTACCGATCCAGGGATGACACTGAAGCACAGAGACTTGAGCGTCTGAGGTTGGGTCGCTACAAGATGGTATCAGAGCACACGCTGAATGTATGACACGACCACTAAGATGAGCTATAGATCACTCTTCTCTACTCATTTCTGACCCCTCTCCATTTTCTACTCTTTAGGATGGCGGACTCAAGGAACAAGTTTACACAGTCGGATGAAGACACCCCGTTTGGACGACACTTGAAGGAAATCACTAGGTACCTGAACATCGGAATACCAAGCTTCATCGGGACCTACACCGCCACACTGCCAGAAGAGGAACATTGGATGATTCGAGTTCAAGTACCAGGAAGGACATTCCGCCAGTCACTGAGCCCATAGAGTTTTCCTTTGATGCACCAACCTAGAGTCTAGGAAAGAGCATGGCAGCCCACATCGCCATGGGATGCATCGGCGAAGTTTATCACAAGGAGCTTAAGGACACTATCTACCAGATATGTGGGCGCCGAGATGAGCAATGGGAGATGATCAGCACCAGGAAGGACAGGTCCATTGCAACATTCATCCAGGAGTTAAACCATCACATACGTCGCCAGGAGAACCAGATGTTCGCAAGCATGATAGATTTGAAGAAGGCGATGACCAGGATCACAGAGCTAGAAGAGGAACTCAAGTCTACACGCGATGGATATGAGGAGGAAATGACGATACATGTGGAGATGAATGACGACCTGACGAGGAAGCTAGGAGTTTTTATGGGAGACCCCGCACCAGGAGGAGAAGACGATGAACCCAAGGAGATTCGTTTTGAAGACTACATCATCATTGACGACACCGACTCCGACCTCGATGGTAGTGATGATGATTATGAAGACGAAGCTGGAGCGGATATCATGGAGTCTTCCACGGATCAAAATTTCTAGTAGACTACCATATGGTCAGTACTGTTTCCCCATGTATATAGAATAGTCCGAGCACTACAGCGATAGCTAGATCGATTGTATGCCCTTGCTTGATTGATTGAGTGATATGATATGATTGTGTTTGTCTCATGTGCATATGGGTAGTGCTTTCTCCTTAGACCTCATTCTATTCTGATATCTCCCCCTTAAACCCATCAGATGCCTCCGAGACGTGACCCCAGATTTGTCTTCCCACCGGAGTTCACTCAGTTGATCCAGCAGCAGAATGCCTTGATGCAGTTGTTAGTTCAGAACCAAGGCAACAACAACAATAACAATAACAACAACAACAACAACAACAACAACAACCCACCGCCACCACCTCCAGTTGACAACTTAGCCCGTTTTCTAAGGTTACAACCGCCGGTGTTTTCCAGTAGCACTGAGCCCATAGTTGCGGATGACTGGCTACGTATGATTGGAAGGGAGTTAACCACTGCCGGTTGCACAGATGCTGAGAAGGTGCGTTTTGCCGCACACCAATTGGATGGACCCGTAGCCGCATGGTGGGAAAATTACACGGCCACTTTTCCCATAGTCAATGTTACTTGGGAGAAGTTTCAGCAAGCTTTCTGCACATCCCACATCTCAACTGGAGCTATGAGCATGAGGAAGCGTGAGTTTCGCAACTTACGCCAGGGGGAATCGTACTGTAGCCCAGTACATGGAGGAGTTTAGTATGTTATCTCGTTATGCCCCTGATGATGTCGCCACGGATGCCACTGTCGGCGTTCTGGGAACTGGGGTCCGCAAACTTGCCTTCCTGTGGCCCACGGCTTGGCTCTGCGAGCGGGCCCGTACGGCCCGTCTTCACTAGCAAGGACTCAAGACCCTCGCAAGGGGACAAGCCTCGTGAGGCGGACGACACAAGACCTCCTCAGGAGAGGCCTCACCAGGCTGGCTCGCAAGGGGCGGAGAGATCAAGGCCAGGCAAACCTCACGAGGTTCCGATGACGTGAGCCATGACGATCGAGACCAGGCGGGCGTCAGGCGGGCACCAGGCTGGCGCCAGCGCGCATAGTGTCCTTGTTTCCTGTTTTGTGCTAAGGAAGCAGGCGCAGGCGCGGAGTACCGAGGCATCAAGCAAAGGTTTCCATATCAGTGCAATGAGACCAAGACCAGCAGGACGGCAAGTGGAGGTCACCGTGGAGCCCAAGACGGCGTCACCACCAGAGCCTTTTGCAGGCGAAGACTGCTTTTGTCAGGATAAGCTGTAATCGCTGTCCCCTTTCGAATTGGCCGTTGTTGGCTCCCTTCCCGCTCAATATTTGGGGAGAGGACCAGGGCCTCTATAAAAAAGGACTAGCCACCACCGTAGCTATAGAGGGGGGACAAATCGGAGAGAGGGGAGACGGATGGGTGAGATCGATAGATAGATCGGTTGGACCAAGAGGGACCAGGACAACCACAAGTTCACCAAGCACAAGAACACCTCTCCTCAGGAGGCTGTTCTTCCCCTTGTACTATTCATCCTCAGCCCGAGAGGCAATCCACCACACCACACACTGGAGTAGGGTATTACACCACAACGGTGGCCCGAACCAGTATAAATCTTATGTCCTTTGTATTGTGTGTTCGTCGAGTTAGCCCGTAATATCTTAGAAAAGCTAGGACGTCGGTTGGTAGGGGGAGATCTTGGCGCGCACCCCAGTGTTCGAACCTTGAGGGTTTTGCCAAAACCCGTGATCCGACAGCCACGAAGCAGGAGAAGTTTATGGAAGGGTTGGATGATGAGATGAGCATGCAGTTAATGGTGGCAACATTCAACAACTACCAGGAGATGGTAGATAGGGCTCTTATGATTGTAGGGAAGCAGTAGCAGATTGAGAGCCGCAAGAGGAAGTATGGACAAGGGAAGTACAATGCAGGAGCATCGCAGAAGCCTCGTTTTACCCTCAACTTGGGAGGATACACCCATACTCATGGAGGCCACACTCATAATGGAGGAAGTTCTCATAACCACAATGTCCCAAAGAATGAGAATGGGAATGGAGCGAGCAGCAATCAGAACCACTCTAACCCAGCCACACCCGCCAAGAAGGACCAGAGTCATGTTACCTGTTTCAAGTGCGGGAAGACTGGGCACTACGCTAATTATTGTCCAGAGTTGAAGAATGGCAACGGTAATGGAAGCTCGGGGAAGAAGCCCAACCCTTTCAACAGGGGACAAGTGAACCACGTGAACATGGAGGAGGTTGAAGAGTAGCCAGATGCGGTTATCGGTAAGTTTTTGGTTAAGTCATTTACCGCTCTCATTATTTTTGATACTAGTACATCAAATTCATACATTTCAGGGGATTTGTGGACAAGTTTAAGTTACTCGCCTTAGCCCTTAGGACACCCTTGCTAGTGAGCTCACCAGGTGCAGAGTATATGGCTAGCCGATGATGCGACCGGATACCCTTAACCATTGGCAGCCATGTTTTCCCCTCATACCTAATAATTTTGGAATCCCAAGGATTAGATGTGATACTGGGGATGGATTGGTTATCGAAGTATGGAGGAAACATTGATTGCGCTAGTAGGTCAATCTACTCACCACCCCGGAGGGAAAAAGGATTAAGTATGTATCCAGGCATACTCCTAAGAGTACTCACGTAAATTCTCTCATGGGAGTTGTTCAGGAAGAAGTGCCTGTAGTGAAAGGTTACCCGGATGTATTTCTAGAGGAATTACCAAGCATGCCGCCAGATCGTGATATTGAGTTTTTGATAGAGTTGTTGCCAGGAACCGGACCGATATCGAAGAGACCATACCGGATGCCTGCAAATGATTTGGAGGAGATTAAGAAGCAAATCAAGGAGTTATTGGAGAAAGGTTACATTCGACAAAGTTCGTCACCATGGGGAGCCCCAGTGCTCTTGGTTGAGAAGAAAGATAAATCTCTGAGGATGGTTGTTGATTATCGCGCATTGAATCAAATGACGATCAAGAACAAGTACCCACTGCCGATGATCAATGATTTGTTTGATCTATTGCAAGGAGCTAAAGTGTTTTCAAAGATCGATCTTCGATCAGGATACCACCAGCTGAAGATTCGAGAAAAGGATATACCTAAGACAGCTTTCCACACAAGGTATGGGCTATATGAGTATACGGTTATGTCATTTGGATTGACTAATGCCCCTGCCTATTTCATGAGTATGATGAACAAAGTGTTCATGGAATTCTTAGATAAGTTTTTTGTGGTGTTTATTGATGATATTCTGGTATACTCGAAGAATGAAGAGGAACACAAGGAGCATTTGTGTTTAGTTCTTGAGAAGCTCAGGGAACATCAGTTGTATGCCTTCTTCAGCAAGTGTGAATTTTTGCTGGAAGAAGTTGGATTCCTTGGACATGTTATATCAGGAGAATGTATAGCAGTAGACCCCACCAAGGTTAAGTCAGTCACTAAGTGGTTGGCACCCACCTCAGTTGGAGAGATCCGCAGTTTTCTAGGACTCACGGGATGTAACGCCCCGAGACCGATGTGCCAGGTGTTGTCCAGTTATTCGTTGTTGTTACCATGTCATTGCTTGCGTGTCATGCATTGCATATCATGTCATCATGTGCATTTCATTTGCATACGTGCTCGTCTCATGCATCCGAGCATTTTTCCCGTTGTCCGTTTTGCAATCTGGCGCTTCGTTCTCCTCCGGTGGTCATTTCTACCTTTCTTTCATGTGTGGGGGTTAAACATTTCCGGATTGGACCGAGACTTGCCAAGCGGCCTTGGTTTACTACCGGTAGACCGCCTGTCAAGTTTCGTACCATTTGGACTTTGTTTGGTACTCCAACGGTTAACCGAGGGACCGAAAAGGCCTCGTGTGTGTTGCAGCCCAACACCCCTCCAATTTGGCCCAAAGCCCACCAAACTCTGCTCCATGTCCTAGAGCGTTCGATCACGATCGCGTGGCCGAAAACCGCACCTCATTTGGACTCTCCCAGCTCCCTCTACCTATAAATATGTGTTCCTCCCGGAATTTTCGCGCAGATGAACCCTAACCTCCTCCTCCGCGCGCCGCCAGACAATTTCCCATCGCGCCCGGACATGTCCGCTCGCCCTCCACCTCACCCCGCCCAATGGGAAGCCGCCTTATCAGCCGCGCCACCGCTTCCGGCCAACGGGAGAGCGCCACATCGCCCCGCCGACTGGCCTCAGCCGCCGCCTCCACCGCGCGGCCCGCGGGACCCAGATCGGGCCCGCGCGAGCCCGCGCCGCCGCCGCTGTCCGCACCTTGGCCGGATTCGCCCCACCGCGCCTCGGGAGCTTCACGCCGCCGCCTCCATCGCCGGCGCCGCCTCCATCGCCGCCATCCTCTCGTAATTGTTTTGATCGTGAGAATTCTTTTCACCCATCCGGAGCAATTCAAGATTCTTTTCAGTTTGTTTCTCCGGAGTCCATCATCTCAGAATTTATTCATTCTCAGCTTTCAGCTATGGTTCTCTAAATCTTACCGGTGTTTCGTTCAAGTGATCTCTTCGTTCTCATGTATCTAAATTCTCTCAAGCATCTTCGTTTAATTGCTAATTCTTCCCGGTGTGTCTTCATGTTTTAATCGTTCTTTTTAATTCTTACGGTGGTTCGTTCAAGGTTTCTATTCCTTCATTATCATATCAAATCCTTTTCTACGAGAATAAGTAATATGCCAAATCCGTTGATTGTCATCAATTTAAATTGGTGAAGGATAAGCATAATGTAATTCTTACTCTTGTTTCGTCCAAGTGATTTAATTCCTTATTTCGGAGGTTCATCAAAATTCTTGGGTTTAATAGCTCATCTTTCTTTCCCGGAGTTCCTAGCTCTCGAAATTACATCACCACAGAGATTCATCTAAATCATTGCAAGGAGTCAACCTTATTCTCTTCATCCTCCATTTCGATTGATCATTTCTTTTATTACCGGAGTTCTCATGAAGTTTCTACATGATGGTTCATAAAGGATTTAATTCCTTCTCGAAGCATTCATCAACATTCTTTTCAGAGGAGCTCAAGATTTTTTTTTCTTTTTCATATTGTAATCCGGAGTGCAATTCTTTCTTCCGTATCTTTGGAGGTGGTATTATGTCATTTTGATAATTTGAGTTCATGCTTCATGATTCACACATTGTTTAGAATGAGGTATTTTAAATCCATCTTTCTCTTCATTGGAGTTATCTTGTGCTATATTTCACCTAAAGCCTTCCCTAAGGATTGTTGCTATCTATGGTGCAAATAAATGATCCAAGCTCTTCTTTATCCTCCTGGCGAAATAAGTTTCTCGTCTCCTTGTTGAAATAAATACAATTCTTTCCCGTGAGTGGCAGATTGTCACCTCATAATTTTGAGATGTATTTCATAAGACCATATCAAGATTATTCTTTTCGTTGTTGGTTTTCAACAACTCCATTCTAGCATTTGTTGTAACCGTGCTCTCTCAAGATCTTGTTTCCCTTTGTTTCGGAGTCATTGTGATGTTGCTCTCTTCAACCCATCTTTTTGTTTTGTCAGGATCGTGTTCTTTTCTTGGTTTATCCATTTAACTGGAGTGTTGTGTCCTCTGCAAAAGTTCTTTCTTCTTAACAAGTCTTTCATCTCTTTTAACCGGAGTGCTACCCGAATTGGTTCTTTCTTATTCCTCTTTCTTAACGGAGTGCTTTCAACTTCGTTCATCGCTGTTGCTTCTTTCTTTCAATTTGCTCAACCTTGCAAGGTTCTTGGTTTCACTCGTTTGCCAAAGAAGCAACTTAGTTTTACCTCTTCTTTTTCTCTTCCGTTTTCCCTCCGGTGCCATTCTAGATCTCGGGACGAGATCCTCTCATAGTGGTGGAGTGTTGTAACGCCCCGAGACCAATGTGCCAGGTGTCGTCCAGTTATTCGTTGTTGTTACCATGGCATTGCTTGCGTGTCATGCATTGCATATCATGTCAACATGTGCATTTCATTTGCATACGTGCTCGTCTCATGCATCCGAGCATTTTTCCCATTGTACGTTTTGCAATCCGGCGCTTCGTTCTCCTCCGGTGGTCATTTCTACCTTTCTTTCATGTGTGGGGGTTAAACATTTCCGGATTGGACCGAGACTTGCCAAGCGGCCTTGGTTTACTACCGGTAGACCGCCTGTCAAGTTTCGTACCATTTGGACTTTGTTTGGTACTCCAACGGTTAACCGAGGGACCGAAAAGGCCTCGTGTGTGTTGCAGCCCAACACCCCTCCAATTTGGCCCAAAGCCCACCAAACTCTGCTCCATGTCCTAGAGCGTCCGATCACGATCGCATGGCCGAAAACCGCACCTCATTTGGACTCTCCCAGCTCCCTCTACCTATAAATATGTGTTCCTCCCGGAATTTTCGCGCAGATGAAACCTAACCTCCTCCTCTGCGCGCCGCCGGACAATTTCCCATCGCGCCCGGACATGTCCGCTCGCCCTCCACCTCACCCCGCCCAATGGGCAGCCGCCACATCAGCCGCGCCACCGCTTCCGCCCAACGGGAGAGCGCCACGTCGCCCCGTCGACTGGTCTCAGCCACCGCCTCCACCGTGCGGCCCGCGGGACCCGGATCGGGCCCGCGCGAGCCCACGCCGCCGCCGCTGTCCGCACCTTGGCCGGATTCGCCCCACCGCGCCTCGGGAGCTTCGCGCCGCCGCCTCCATTGCCGGCGCAGCCGTCCGCCGCCGCCACCGCAAGCTCCGTGCGCGCCGCCTTTCTCCACCGCCGCCGACCGCCGTTGCGCCTCGCCGCGCCGCCGCTCTCGGCTTCCGTGCGCGCGCCGCCGCGGAGCACCTCGCTGGCGCAGCAGCTCTGGCCACCACGGCCGCGTCGCCTCATCACCTCGCCACCTCGCCGGATTCGACGATTCCGGCCATCTTCCCCAACTACGGCGAGCTCCACGGCCGTCCTCGTCATCCGCGCCAACCAGGACCAGATCCACCACTCCCTCCATCCAAACATAGCCTCGCGCCGCCCGGATCCCTCCGTCCCGGGATATCCTCCTCCCGTTGACTTTTGGCACAGGGTATAAATTTCTACTAAGTCCTCGGAATCTGCAGATCCATATGCCCATGTTCGCGGCTCCGTAACTTTGCATCCGTAACTCCGATTCATGCATATAGCATATCAAAATGTTCGCCTCGATGAGTACATCGTTTCATTCCATTGCATCATTTTCATTTGAGTGCATCTTGATGCCCGAAATACTGTTAGAAGGAGGCTTCGTGAGTTAATTGTCAGATCTGCTAGTTCATCTTAGACTTTTGTCATTTTTGCCATGATTATTGTGTGCATGATATGCCTGTGAGTCCTTCATATGTTTTGTTAAGGATTTTGTCTTGTTTCCAGAGGTGCAACCCATGCATTTTTAGGATGTGTGTGGTGACTTGTGCAAGCTTGCAAAGTGAGTCACCCGGTAAATCTGTTTTCAGGGACTTGGTAGTTTTCACTAAGTCTGGGATTATTTAGTTCATGATGCCATATGTTCTTGCTGATTCCTAGCGATCCGTGCCTCTTTTGAGGATGATCAGTAAAGGAGTTTTGTTAATCTTGTTATGCTATATCCATCCATGTCTTTGTTTGCAATTATGGAGCAACCTAGCTTGAGTCAATCAAGCTCTACTTTTGATTCGTTGTGAATCTGGGCAGATCGTCAACTCGTTTGCGATTTTGCTGATGTTATTGTAGTTGATCCGTGCATGCTATGCCATTGTTCTTGCCATGTCTAGCTTGTATTTTGTGCCTTCTTAATGGATGTATGCTTGTCTTTCCATGACTTGCACCGTGGTGAGTGCATCGAGCTCGTAAACATGCCTTCGTGAGTTATGTTACCGCATGTCCCAGTTTTCACTAAGTCTGAAAACTGATTATGTCTTTGCTATGTTCGTGTGCTTGTTAGTATATTTTGCGATCCCTTTTGGCTCAATGTCACTAAGGAACTTTTGTTAATATTGTTGAGTAGCTCCATGCCATGTCTTTCTTTGTCATGTTCAGGTCCTGTAGCATGTTGTTTTGTTGCTCCGAAGAGGGCTATACGATCTGAAATTTCAGACAAGTGTTAATTTCACTAAGTCTGAAATCTGTTTTGCATTTGCGTTTTTGACATGCTTGTTTGAACCTGTTAATGGATGATTTGGCCGTAGCTCAGTGCTAGACTTTTGTGAAGCATCTTGTGTGCATCCCTGCAATGTATTTTATTGTCTTGTTTGGTGGCTGTAGCATGTTCATGTCATTGCATTTAGATGCCTACTTGTTGTAAATCGCAGACCGGTGTCATATTTGCATCGTTTGCCATTTCCAAACCGTAACTCTGATTCCGGCGTTCTTTATATCGTTTTCAAGCGATTTCATCTCATCTTTCCAGTAGCACACTTGAATTTCCAAGTTGAGGCCAGGTTCTTTCATCTCTTGTTAAATCATGCATATGCATCGCATACCGCATCCCGCATATCATATCATGTTCATGTGTTGGTTGTTTACTATGTTGTGTGCTTCTTTTCCAGTGTTGCTTCTTCGGGTTGGTTCCGAAAACATCATGTTGTGAGGATTCGTTCGACTACGTCCATTTGTCTTCGTCATGGACGCGGAGTTCTTCTTCCTTGCGAGATTTCAGGCAAGATGATCATACCCTCGAAATCACTTCTATCTTTGCTTGCTAGTTGCTCGCTCTTTTGCTATGCCTATGCTGCGATACCTACCACTTGCTTATCATGCCTCCCATATTGTTGAACCAAGCCTCTAACACACCTTGTCCTAGCAAACCGTTGTTTGGCTATGTTGCCGCTTTGCTCAGCCCCTCTTATAGCGTTGTTAGTTGCAGGTGAAGATTGGAGCTTGTTCCATGTTTGGAACATGGATATTTTGTTGGGATATCACAATATATCTTATTTAATTAACGCATCTATATACTTGGTAAAGGGTGGAAGGCTCGGCCTTATGCCTGGTGTTTTGTTCCACTCTTGCCGCCCTAGTTTCCGTCATATCGGGGTTATGTTCCCGGATTTTGCGTTCCTTACGCGGTTGGGTTATAATGGGAACCCCTTGACAGTTCGCTTTGAATAAAACTCCTCCAGCAAGGCCCAACATTGGTTTTACCATTTGCCACCTAGCCTCTTTTTCCCTTGGGTTAGGCCAGCCCAAGAGTCATCTTTATTTTAAACCCCCGGGCCAGTGCTCCTCTGAGTGTTGGTCCAACCCAGAGCACCGTGCAAGGCCATCCCTTGGCAACTTGGGTTACGTCAGCTCCTGTGCGCTCAGCTTATCCAGTGTGCCCTGAGAACGAGATATGTGCAGCTCCTATCGGGATTTGTCGGCACAACGGGTGGTCTTGCTGGACTTGTTTTACCATTGTCGAGGATGTCTTGTAGTACCGGGATACCGAGTCTGATCGGAATGTCTCGGGAGGAGGTCTATTCCTTCGTTGACCGTGAGAGCTTGTGATGGGCTAAGTTGGGACACCCCTGCAGGGATTGAACTTTCGAAAGTCGTACCCGCGGTTATGGGCAGATGGGAATTTGTTAACGTCCGGTTGTAGAAAACCTAAAGTCGAACTTAATTAAAATGAATCAACTGCGTGTGTAACCGTGATGGTCTCTTTCCAGCTGGGTCCAGGAAGCGAACACGGTTGTTGGAGTTATGCTTGACGTAGGTTGTTTTAGGATCACTTCTTGATCATACTTTTATCGACCGTGCTTTGCCTTCTCTTCTCGCTCTCATTCGCGTATGTTAGCCACCATATATGCTAGTCGCTTGCTGCAGCTCCACCTCATACCTTTACCTTACCCATAAGATTAAATAGTCTTGATCGCGAGGGTGCGAGATTGCTGAGTCCCCGTGGCTCACAGATACTTCCAAAAACCAGCTTGCAGGTGCCGATGAGACCGTGCAGTTGACGCAACCAAGCTTAGGAGGAGCTCGATGAAGATCTTGTCCTATGTGGTGTTTCGTTCTAGTTGATCAGTAGTGGAGCCTAGTTGGGGTCGATCGGGGACCTTGTCGCATTTGGGGTTCTTCTTTTATTTTGGATCCGTAGTCGGACCTTGATTGTATTTGGATGATGTAATGCTTTATTCATGTAATTGTGTGAAGTGGCGATTGTAAGCCAACTATGTAAATTCTTCCCCTATTTTATTACATGGGTTGTGTAAAGATTACCTCACTTGCGACATTGCTTTCAATGCGGTTATGCCTCTAAGTCGTGCTTCGACACGTGGGAGATATAGCCGCATCGAGGGCGTTACACGGGATATTATCGGAGATTCATTGAGAATTTCTCTAAGATTATGAATCCCATGAGAGAGTTGTTGAAGAAGGACACTAAGTTCAAATGGACGGATGAATGTGAGGCAAGTTTTCAGGAGTTGAATAAATGTTTGACTACAGCCCTAGTGCTGATTCTACCAGATATACGCAAGGATTTCCAAGTGTATTGCGACGCGTCTCGCTTAGGACTTGGAGGTGTACTTATGCAAGATGGAAGAATTGTTTCATATGCCTCACATCAACTTCGGCCACATGAGTTAAATTATGCCAAGCATGCTTTGGAGTTAGCAGCTATAGTGCATGCACTCAAAACCTGGAGACATTTTCTTATTGGAAACCATTGTGATGTGTACACAGATCACAAGAGTTTGAAGTACATTTTCACACAGAAGGAGATAGATCTCAGGCAAAGGAGATGGTTGGAGCTTATAAAGGATTATGATATGAAGTAGCACTATCATCGAGGCAAGGCCAATGTCGTAGCAGACGCTTTGATCCAGAAGAGTTATGCCAACACTTTAGTAACATGAGGTTTGCCAAAGGAGTTAGCAGAAGATCTCAGGGAGATTCGTTTGGAGATTGTACCTAGAGGTTTTGTTGCGGCAATGGAAGTTTAGTCTACATTGTTGGGAAAGATTTGTGAAGCTCAGAAGGATGATAAGAAAATTGCTAAGATAAAGGAGAGAATGAGCAAAGGAAAAGCCAAAGGTTTTCGTGAAGACAAGCACGACACCCTGCGGTTTGAGGACCGAGTTTATGTGCCCAATAATGCAGAGATCAAGAAGTAGATACTTCAGGAAGCTCATGACTCGCCATACTCGATACACCCCAGAAACACCAAGATGTATTTGGATTTGAAGGAACGTTTCTGGTGGACTGGTATGAAGAAGGATATTGCCGAGTATGTAGCCGTATGCGATGTATGTCAGAGAGTGAAGGCAGAACATCAGAAGCCAGCAGGATTTCTCCAGCCTATGCCGATACCCGAATGGAAGTGGTACAAGCTTGGCATGGATTTTATCACCGGATTACCTGAGATAGTCTATTAAGATGGAGATAGAGCATATCTTCGTGTGTCACCGCTGCGCGAAGTTAAGCGATTTGGAGTCAAGGGAAAGTTAGCCCCAAGATTTGTAGGACCATACCGAGTTTTGGAACATATGGGAGAGGTAGCCTACAAGTTGGAGTTACCCGAAGGACTGTCAGGAGTTCATGATGTGTTTCACGTTTCCTAGTTGAAGAAGTGCCATGCAGAGATGGCCGATATCCCTCTGATTGATACAGTGCCCCTGGAAGCAATCCAGTTGGATAGTGATCTGACCTATGAGGAGAAACCTGTTAAGATTCTTAAGTTTGCCAGCCGAGTTACTTGCAGCAAGGTTATAAAGTTTTGCAAAGTTTAGTGGAGCCACCATACGAAGGATGAAGCCACCTAGGAACGAGAGGATGATCTACGCAAAGACCACCCACACCTATTTTCTAGCCAACCCGAATCTCGAGGGCGAGATTCATTTTAAGGGGGGTAGGTTTGTAACATCCCAAATTTTCAATTTGGAATGTCATACATAGGTCGTTCATGCATATCATATTTTATCGCATTTCGTTTCGCGAATCCTCGAAATTCTAAGCAACTCAAGGACCCACTGAGAGAGTTGGGAATTTCGTTATTTTCATATTTGAGTTTTCTCAAATTTTGAAAACAGGATCAATTGGTTTTAATTATTTTTCCTCTCCGAAAATATTTCTAATTAAAATATATGAGCGGAGATAATATGACTTCTCCAAAATAAATGAAATATTAGAGGAAAAATATTAAAATCAAATAAGTGATTTTACTTGGATTTTTGTTGCTATTTTATTTGAATTAGGAAAAAATGCATTTTTCAAAATTGCATTAGAGGCCCAAATAAATGTTCACTTTGTCCGCAATATTATTAGAGGACCGTGAAAATTTATTTCAGGATCTTTGGAGTCCGTTTAGTATTTCTTTTGTTAGTTTAGCTGTGCCAGGATTTTTTTTAAAAAAGTCACCGACCTACCGGGCCGTACCAGAGCCGGAGACCTTCGGCAAGGGGCTTTACAAGCCGCAGCCCGCGACCCCCTGAGGCCTAGCTCGCGCCGCCGCCCGCCAAACCCTAGCCGCCCGCGCTGCCGCCGCGCCGCCGCCCACCGCCGCCGGATCCGCCGTTCGGTTTTTTAGAAACCCTAGTTTCGTTTTGTTTAGATCGGTTCATTTTTTTCCAGTTTAGTGAAATAGCGGACGTTCATCCGTATGTTCGTTTTAATGAACACTGTTCGCCAGTTAGCCGCAGACAGCGAACGTTCGTTAGCCTGTTCATCTTGTTTTATTTTCCAAGGTTTTTCCACAATTATTCTCAATCGCGATTTTTGCCCTAATGTTTGTTTTAGTTTATCTTTTCGCTCGTTTATACAAATCAGGTGAAACAAGCGTCCAGATCTTCGTCTCGAAGCCCTCTTTCTGTTTAACCAACTTGAACAATATATTTTTATTGTAAAATTTGACTTTAGTCCAGATTAGTAATCGGATCTTGTTTCTTTCATAATTTGAGTTTCGTTGCTCCGTTTGATTTGATTCTTTTTGCAAACCGGAGTTCTTCAGTTGAACTTTCTAGTTAGATCTTCGTATTTGAGTTTTCCCCTTGCATCTTTGCTTGATTGCTTATGTATGTTATTGTTTGTTCGCGATAGAATAACCGGAGTGCGAAGCGTGCTACTACGAGTCACTAGGCCTTGCAGATCATCAGCAAGGCAAGTAACACATTGATCATACCCCTTTATTTAGCCAGTTTTATGCATTAGTTTCAACCCTCACACATTGAATGAGTAGGATCTCTTAACATGTGGGTTTGGGAAGTAGTTGATGAGGTAGAACCTATTGCCTTGTTTATTATCAAACCCTTGGGAGTTACTACTATGTTATGCTTATTACCATGCTATGCTCGTAGACGTGGATTGGGTTTGAGAGTATCCATCACAGATGTGAGATTGTTAATTAATGGTTCAAGTTAAGGTGGCAACTTGAATACACATCTGGGTGGATTGCTTGTGGGCACCTGGGGTTATACTAGTGTTGTCCTAGGAGATCCCGGGGTTATACCGTGTGATCCTCCTATGGTCCGCCACCCAGGCTCAAAGGGATTGTAAGATTATTCATGCTAGAAACATCCGTGTGCAGCCACAAGCTATTATGGGCTCTAGCATAGTGGAGTAAGTTGCATGACCTCTTCCAGTGGTAGACTAGCAGATGTAGGGGATGTAGGTTGGTACGGTCTACCCGGGGTTAGAGTTAATGCTTCTAAAAGACTGTGTCTCGGTCATCCGTTTCTCAAACACCATGTAGTGCGAGAAATCCAACGGAGGAGAACGAGTCTTGAGGGGAAAAGTGCGCAAACCTCTATAGAGTGTAGAAACTAATCATGGTTAGCCGTGTCCCCGGTTATGGACATCTTGAGTATCTGGTTCTTGGATTATCATATGGATCTCATCACTTTAACTTAATTTGTTGGGCTGATTATTACTTTTAATTGGGATTGAGATGGGGGTACCATTCTCAATGTTGTTTCAACTACCATGATAGTTAAAAAAATATATTCCTTTGTTGTAGGAAAAAATTGGCTTTTCGCAAAAACATTGTAACCATAGAGCCTCCACCAGCTATATATGCATGTAGTGATAGCATTTATTTGTTCATTGCTCTACTGTGTTACATTGCCAACATATTCCATGTGCTGACCCGTTTTCGGGCTGCAATGTATCATGTTGCAGATTTTTCAGATGATAAGTAAGGTGCCATGGGTCGGTTGTCGTGCACTCAGCTATGCCGTTGGAGTTGATGGACTCACTTTATCTTCCAAGTCTTCCGTTGTTATCTTATTTAGATAGCCTTAAGGCATATTTATTGTAATAAGTTCTCTTTCGAGACATTTGATGTAATAAGTTTGTGATTGCTACTCTGTTATAAATCCTTCGAGTACTGTGTGTGTCAGCATTACTGATCCAGGGATGACACTGAAGCACAGAGACTTGACCGTCTGAGGTCGGTCTGCTACAGAAAATGATCGAATGGTTTCGTCCCAAGCGGCATCGATGATCACATCCTCAGAAGAGTGTGTCAATTCAATTTCCCTAGCAGCACAATCAAGTTGAGCCTTGTGCTTAGAAAGCCAGTCCATCCCGAGAAATAGATCAACATCCGAGTCACCAAGAACAATTGGAGAAGACAAAAATTTATAGTTGCGCATCATGATAGAAACATCCCGAACCACCGAGCTTGCGTTCATGAATTTACCCGGAGAAACAACTGATAACGGTCTTGGAAAATCTTGAAAAACCAACTCATGCTTTAATGCAAAAGGTCTTGAGATGAAACAATGCGATGCACCTGTATCAAATAAAACTTTTGCAGGAATATCATTAAGTTGGAGATTACGCATGATCACTTCTATAGAATCCTCTGCTTGAACTGAGTTCATCAAGTCCCTTGCAGACTTGGGATTATGCTTGACCACTACATTGCTTGAAGACCTCACAGGAGGAGGAGGCGGAAGGTGCCTTTGGTTGAAGCACTTGTTTTCATAGCGACCTTTCTGCTGACACTTGTTGCAAGTAACTTCTGAGAGCGGACGGTGATAAGAAGGAGTACCACTTGTCTTTGGAGCTTGATTCTGAGACTTGTTCTGATAGCCTGGGTTGGGTGGGTGGGAAGATCCATGGCCACCTTTGTTCTTTTGCTGGTCAGGCTGGCGAAGCGGAGGAGGATGCCAGAACTTCTGTTGCTTAGCTGCCACTTGTGAGGAAGAAAAAGACTGAACTGCATCCATGATTCTCTTTTTTGAAGCCTCACACTTGAGCTGAGCAATTTCTTGCTTGAGAGCCATGTTATAGAATTGATCGAACTTAGTAGGCTCAAGAAGCATGAGAGCTAGCTGCAGATCCTCTCTGATGCCACCTCTGAAGTGATAGATCATGCTCTTTTCATTAGGAACGTCCTGCCTTGCGAAGCGAGCAAGTTTCTAAAACTAGTTGTTGTATTGGTACATAGACATGCTTCCTTGATTGAGACTGCGGAATTCCTCACGCTTGCTCTTAGCAACACTTGTAGGAATGTGGTGAGCTTTGAAATCCCAGCAAAAATCATCCCAGGTAATCACTCGACCTCCTTTGGAATCTTTGTATTGTTGATACCAATCAGCAGCTTGGTCCTTGAGCTGAAATGAAGCGAACTTGACGTAGTCCTCAGGCCTGACATTGCTACATTCAAAATGCTTGCTGATGTCCACAAGCCAATCATCGGTGTCCGTGGCCTCAACACAGTTGCTGAAATACTTTGGCTGATTTGCAAGGAACTGGTTGATGGTAACAAACTGAGGCTGATTGTTGAATTGCCCTTGACCTTGATTGCCTTGGTTGCCTTGACCTTGGATGTGCTCTTGCAAGAGTTGCAAAAGCATCTGGGTGTTGGCATTGGTGGCTGCCATGACAGCTTGCCATGCCTCCGGAGGCGGAGGTGGAGGTGGAGGGTTCTCCTGTTCCCCATCATTGCGTTACGGATTCAGACGCGTTGGAGGAGCCATCCTAAAGAGGGTGACATCCATTAGAACCATGATAGACAGATAGACAAGCTGAATCAATGGATAGAAAATGTAACATATAGTCTCCACAAAAAACATTCAAACAAGGATTGAACGAATGAATTCCAAAGTTAACATTACACGACCATTAAGGTGAGAAGCCACTTAGATAAAGGTTGATGAATGAAACAACAAGGTACGACTGGAACAAATAAGTGGTAAGGATTACCCAATCACAAACAAATATCTGCGAGAAATACTAAGAGCTACTTGAATTCCCACCTATTAATTCCCAAAACGTTTTGGTTATGCAATCTGGTGTTGGGGATATAGGGAGGCACAATATATATCACACAACTAACAAGCCCTACGCTCCAACTGTATCCATCCGTCAACACATAACCAAGAAAACACCGAAAATCGTGTACCTCAACCTTCGAAAAGCATCCATTATACTAGCTATGGCAATAGTCCCGAACTCGCGCCCCAGTACTGGGTGGCATCGAGGTTATCTCACCACTAGTTGCATAAAAGAGATTTTTGATGTCGGCAAACTCAGGTATTACCGAAAAAGGCTTTTTCCCCGATTTATAAATAAAGCTAACCGCCAAGAGCACACATACAAGGACTAGTTCAGAACACACACACCCAGTTCACACAACATGAAGCACAAAGGTTCTGCTGAGGGCATAGCTCAACAAGCCCAAAAACAACAAAACAAAGGCGGCCACAGCCGGCGACGACGAACACACCGGCGTCGAGGCTCTGGGGGAGGCGGAGGCAGCGGCGGCGATAGGCGGACGACCATCGAGCGGAGGTCGGCGGTGAAGGTGGAGATGGCATCCCGATCCTGAGGGCGGCTAAGCGGCCGCCAGAGCTGCAAGAAACCAGACAATTTGAATAGAGCGTCAGTAGCCCGCCAAAGAGGGACGTGCTGAATCACAAGCTTATTGCGGATTGTCCACAGGGTCCACGCGAGTGCCCCAATCTCGAGCCACCTAATGTGGCAAGAGGGCAGGGGGGAGTCCTTGAGTTCGGCGAAGAGGTCGGGGAAGTTGGTGTGGCACCAATCACCACCCACCACCTCTCTAAAGCAGCTCCACACGAATTGGGCAGACACACATGAGAAGAAGATGTGATTGGAATCTTCGGGGGTACCACAAAGCGGGCGGAGGCCAGACCCAGGACCGTTGCGCCTGCGAACCTCCACCCCAGACGGGAGCCGTCTGCGGATCCATTGCCACATGAAAATCCTGATTTTCAGTGGCAAACGGATGGGCCACACCGCTAAAAGGGGGACCGGAGTGGACGAGGGGGCGATGGACAAATAGAGGGACTTGGTGGAGAATTGGCCCGAAGGCTCGAGCCGGCTCGTGGAGGGCGATGCAGTCAAGCAGCTCCTGCCAAGCGGTGGCCTCTAGAGGCCCAAATGGCCTCCGGAAGGTGAGGCGCCCTAACTCAATAAGGGCCCTCTCTACAGAGATCGTGGGGGCGACAGCGATGGAGAAGAGGTCGGGGAAGCGGGCCGCCAAGGGGGAGTCACCAGCCCAACGATCGAACCAAAACAAAGTAGCCGCCCCCGATCCAACCGAGATGGACGTTCCAATGCGGAGGACGGGTAGCAGTTGGATGACCGACTGCCAAAACTAGGAACCGTTGGACCTTTGACAAAAGGCCAGTGGTGGCCCACATAGGTACTTGTTCCGGATGATGTCCAACCATAGGCCGCCATGCCCTTGCGAAATGCGCCAAAGCCAGCGGGAAAGGAGGGCAATATTCATGTGCTTAGAGCACATGATACCGAGGCCTCCTATATCACGGGGCTTGCAGATGTCCAGCCAGCTAACCATATGGTACTTCTGCTTATTATTATCGTCAGCCCAATAGAATCGAGATTGGATTTTGGCGATCTCATGGTGAAGGGTCTCGTGAAGGCTGTAGAAGCTCATGAGGAACAAGAGGAGGCTAGAGAGGGAGGAGTTGATGAGAATCGTCTGAGCCGCCTTCGACAACCATCTACCCTTCCAAGGCTCAATGCGAGTCTGCAACTTGGCCACAGACGGACGCAAGTCCGCGACTGTGAGCCGAGAGTCACTAATGGGTGTGCCCAAGTAGGTCGTGGGGAAGGAGCCCAGGCGGCAGTTAAGGCGGTTGGCAATGTCAAGGGCCCGAGTCGGGGTGTATCCCAGGACCATCACATCACTCTTGTCGAAGTTGATCTTGAGGCCAGACATTTGTTGGAAATAGAGGAGGAGGAACTTCAGGTTTGTGATATCTGCGTCCGAGCCTTCTACCATGATGATGGTGTCGTCAGCGTACTGGAGCAGGGAGATCCCGACGCCACCGACCAAATGGGGAGTGATCCCTGAATATGGTCCGCTGCCTTAGCCTTACCCAGGATGGCCGCAAGCGTGTCCACCACAATATTGAACAAGAATGGGGAGAATGGGTCGCCTTGTCTGACCCCACACAGGGTGGGGAAGTACGGGCCAATCTCCCCATTGATGTTCATGGTCGTGCGACTGCAAGAGACCGTCTGCATCACTCTGGTAATCCAACATTCGTCGAAGCCTTTCCGGAGCAGGACTTCTCGAATGAAGGGCCAACTAATAGTGTCTTAGGCCTTATGGAAATCAATCTTCAGGAAGACCGCCTTGAGGAGTTTGGATCAGACCTCGTGTAGGACTTTGTGAAGAATGAGCACCCCATCCAAGATATATCGGCCTTGGATGAAGGCGGATTGGTTGGGGTGGGTAATGAGGTCAGCAAGAAGGGTCACCCTATTGGCGTACCCTTTTTCCAGAATCCAGAAGATCACATTAGTCCCCGTGATTGGGCGAAACTACCGAATGTCAGACGCCCCAAGCACCTTGGGGATGAGCGAGATGATCCCATAGTTGAGGCACCCAAGGTCGATGGATCCCACGTAGAACTCGTCGAAGATGGCCATGATCTCAGGCTTGATCACATTCTAGAAGGACTAGAAGAATTTAACTGGGAGGCCATTCGGGCCCGGGGCCGAGTAGGGTTCATGCCTTTAATGGTAGCCCAGACCTCGCCCTCGGAAAAGGGGGCTGTAAGGGCCACATTCTCTGCATTGGAGACTAACTGGCGGCCGGACGAACAGTCAAGGGCCAGCGATAAGCCGCTCCGAGGAGCGACTGAGAATAGGGTCCTATAGAAGCCAGCAACATGGGCCCTAATATCAAGAGGGTACTGAAGGAGGGTAGGGCCATCCCAAAGGAGGGGGATGGTGTTGCAACGATGGCGGCCATTCGCAATGGCCTGGAAATAGGCTGTGTTCACATCACCCTTCAGCACCCATTTTTGGGCACCACACAAGTGCCAATTGGTCTCTTCGTCGGTGTAGATTACAGAGAGCTGGTCTTCCGAGTCATATCGAGCAAGCCACTCCTCCGGGGAGAGGCCCGACGCATCGGCACGGAGGTCCAGTGCCTGGATGGCGGACAACAGAGCCTTCTTGCGTTCGCAGAGGTCACGCCCCAGGTTGGCGCCCCACCCCTTCATGAACTGTCGGGCTCGCTTGGCACAAAAGTGCCAAGAGTCAATGGCAAAGGGGGGATGACGCTGAGGATGGGCTCGAGCCTCCACTGAACGGGCGCCAACTGGCTCCAAGAAGCCAGTTTGGGACAGCCAGAAAGTCTCAAACTGGAATCGGGGGGGGGGGGTCGGGGGGCGCTCGTCAGCGGAGGAGAGGAGGAGGGGGATGTGGTCGGAGCCAATCTGAGTTATGGCACGGAGGGAGGCAAGGGAGCACCGGAGGTCCCATTCCAGGGAGACTAGGACCCGGTCCAGGACGGTCTGGGTCGGGGAAGCCTGACGGTTGGTCCAGGTGAACCTGGCACCATGCCAATCTATTTCACGAAGACCAAAGTCGGCAATGTAGTCATTAAACATTTGCATGCGAGCAAAGTTGACGTTTGAATTGCTCTTGTCCTCCGTGAACAACCACTGGAAGAGTCGCTGCCGAAACCTTCCGGTGGAGCTCCCCGAGGAAGGAGGTAGACCAACTATGGTCTGCAGGGTCGTAGACGATAATAACCTCCCACTTGAAGTTCAAGGCCCATTCGAAAAGCTCCATGCTAACAAAGAACCGGCCTCGGTCCATACTCCCCACCTCGAAGGTGGCATCCTTAACACCTAGCAGGATGCCACCGGAGTGGCCAGTGCTCCCACTATAAGGGAGCCAATGCCAAGCGAAGAGGTGGGAGCTGAGGCGATCGAGCTCGGGAAGGGAGAATTCCGTTCGCATGGTTTCTTGAATGGCGACAATGTCAATGTGTTCCGCACGCATGTACTCAATGAGTTGGTGGCGCCGGCCATCATGGCTGAAACCGCGGATATTCCAGAAGAGGGCTCGCATTAGGAATCCATTGGGGGGCTGCTTGACCCCAGGAAACGGGCGCTCTGGGCACGAAGAGCGGTAGTCCGAGACCGAGTGCGACCACGAAGGTCAGCGGCAGCCAGCGGGAGGAGGCCACCGGTCCGCCGAGGAGGGGTCGGGGCGGGAGTCCCCTCTACAGGCTCAAGAGCGGCAGGAGAGAGCAGAGCCGCACGAGCTTCCTCTAGTCTACCATCCAGGATCTCATGGGCCCTGATGGCTTCGATCTACACTAAATGGGGAGACACCTCCCCCCTGAAGATGATCGCGGAGTCGGTCGTGACTCTCAAAAGGTGCCCAAGCGGGGCTGACTCGAGAGCAGAGAATGAACAAGTAGAAGCAGAGGATGGGGCTGCAGAAGTACCTGGCTCCAGGTTCCATGCCGTAGCATGGAGCTCCGCCCGCTCCAGATGGGCAGGGCCGGGCCACCATCGAGACGCGCGATGTCGAGCCGAGCGCTTCGACGGGAGGCCGTCACCGGAGAGGAGGCAGACCGGGCACGGCGGGAGTAGGCAGTAGACCGCGGCGGGGGAGGTTGGGCGGCCACGGGAGTGGTCACCCGTGTCTCCCCATCCGGGCCGGGAACCTCCGCGGGGGGGGGGGAGCTGGAGCTCCGGTCCAGAGCAGACAAGGACCAGCGAGGTTGGAGTCGAGCATGTCGATGGCGGCGCCGGAGCGGGGGGCGAGGGGCGCCAGGTCCACCAGCGGCAGCGGAGCCACATGGGAGGGCACGACCATGGGTGGCAAGACAGCCCCGGGGGCGCCGATGGTGGTGGCGCGGACGGAGAAGCCGCGGTCGGGGACGGGAGAGCAGTCACGAGCCGCAGAAGGAAGGCCAGGCGAGGCCGCGTCGGGGACCGGGACCGCAGACGTGAGCGGCATGACCACCAGGACAAACTCGATGGAGATGGGGCCGCTGGAGAGCTGGGGGAGGCGGCGGGGCATACGACCAGCTCGACGCTGGAGGTATCGCTCTCCTCCGGGGCCCCGGCCGCCTGGTCAGACGGAACCCCAAGAGGCGCCGCGGGGGAGGCGGGCAGTCCTGGTGCGGCCTGGCGATCGTGGTCCCCGGTGGCTGGAGGGGAGGGCGAGCGGGATGGGGAGGGGGAGGTCAAGTCGTCTGACCCCCCTCCTCCTTGGTGCGACGGCCGCGAGGGGGGTGGCAACCGCGGTAACCCCCCATCGGCACCCGGGTTGGCATCAGGTGGGCCATCGTCGAAGAAGCGGGGTGCCGACGTGGTTCGGAGTCTCGGGGGCAATCCGGAGGTCAAATCCCTAGTCATTAAAGAACACATGCACGGTGGCACGAAGCTTGGAGGAGTCCAGGCACTTGACCTTAACCCAGACCTCCTCCTCTTTGCGGAGGGAGAGCTCGTCCACCACCACCACCTTGCCCAAGCGGTCTCGAGGACGGCCACAGCCTTCGCATCGAGGATCGGCTCAGAGATGTCGACGAGCTGGTTGAGGGCAAGGGTGATCTGGCCACTGCGGGTGGCATAACTGTAGCTGACTGTGTCGGGGAAGACCACGGTGAAGATGTCGCCAGCGGTAGGGGTGACCATCCAGTCCCACTGGCGACGGTAGAGGTGGTTGAGCTCGGCCTCAATCATCTCCAGGGAGGCCACCCCATCGACCACGGTGACAATCGCCTAAAGTGAGGGGGTGGGAGGCGGGAGGTCGGGCACCTCAAGGTGGAAGACCCTCGATACCTTGGCCGTACATCATGAGCTCCGACGTCACCGGACGATCCAGACACAGCAGGGCGGGATAGCCCAGATCCTTACATATGTAGCAACACTGGGGGTTGACGCAGTTGACTTGCGAGTGACCCGCCACCCCGCAATTGAAGCACGGGGGGAGAGGGAGGCTGGAGACCGGACCCGGGGCAGAGGAGGAACCCGGTCCACCGGGGGAAGCGAAGCTTGGGCGCCCCGCACTTGACCGCGATGCTTCTTCTTCTTGGCCGGTCCTTTGTGGCCGCGGGACGGGCCGGCGCCCGGGGTGGCTGCGGAGGACGGTGCCGAGAGCGCGGCGGCGTGGGGCGGGATATATTTCCGCGAAGCAGGGGCGGGTGGCTGAGCATGGTAGAGGGGAGACGAAGGGTACACGAGCAAGATGGGGACGAGCATCGGCCGCACCGATTAGCCGGGGACGACGAGCGCGCCGGGGGCGCCAGTCCCCCGACACCGCCGGACGGGGGGGGGTGTGGGATCTGCCCCGGGTGTCGCGACGGGGCGGAGAGTGCCGGTCATCGCGACGACCGTCGTGGAGCTCCCTCAGCTCGCGACACAGCTCTTCCTCGCGGCGCAGCGCGTCGGGAGATGGACGGGGAGGGTCGCGGCGGTCATCTGTGTGCCGCTTCGGCCGGGGCTCGCCGCCGTCCCACTCGCGCGGCATGGCTGGCCGCGGCAAAGGAGGGGGAGGAGGGGACGAGCGCACGGCAGGGGACAGCAGGGAGGAGGGAGGGTGAGGTGGGTCGCGTGGTCGGACGAGTGAGTCGAGCGTGGCGGCGGGGAGGGGAGATGGGGCAGCTGGGAATCCACGAGGAAGCCAAATCAAGCCAGCTGACGACTTGAGCCTAGGGCACAGGCGCAGCCCAGCCACCGCGGGCCGGCCCAGCCAGGGGGAGGCGGGCCCAGCAAGCGCAAGCGGCTGGTGGACCGGACTGCGGCCCAAAATGGCCGGAGCGGGCGATGAGTGGCCCAGGTGGTGGCAGGGGGTGGGGGAGAGACCCATAGGATTTCCCCTCGACCACCAGGCGGCGCCACCGGCGCTGCCGCCACGGACACGCCGCCAACGAGGTGCAACCAGGGACGGCACAAGGGGATGGAGGCCTGGAAGCGTAGCGATGAGGACCCAAAGGTGGCGACAAACGGGCAAAAGGGGGAGGAGCGAGCCACCGGAGCCATGGGAGCCGGACCTGGGCGCGTCGCCGGTGATGCTGGAGCAGTCACCAGGCGCAGAGCAGCCATCGGGCGGCGCCACGGCGCACGGGCAGAGCTGCGGTCGGAATGGCCAGCCACGCCTCACGAGCGGACGCGCCGGCGGCGAGCATCCCCGCCCCTCAAGGTCCCGCCTTGCGTCCCCGCGGCCCGAGATGAACTCGAAGGCGACGTTGGCGACCGCACCAGCCGCCAGCCGGCAGCAGAACCCCGCACCTGGGGGGTTGAGCCACCGGCCGTCCGGGCTAGGTAGTGCGACGGGGAGCAGCGGGAGGAGGGGGGGTGCCCGGCGGGGGAGGGCAGCGGATCCTCGTCAACAAAGTCCGCCCACTGGACGCGAAGAGCAGGCGCGGGGACGAGCGGAGGAGGTGGCAGGATGGCCGCCGTAGTCGGCGCCGGCAGCGAGGGAGGGGACGCGGAAGCCATGGAGGCGAGAGGGTCGGAGGGCGCGGCGGCGGGGGGAGCCAGCACCGCGGGCGGGGGCGGGTCGCCGTCGCCGTCGGGAAGCAAGCCATCCTATCCTTCAAGTGGTGGTCAAACTCAGGTATTCCAGATAAAATTGTGACGACAACACCTGAGAGCTCAACTCCCCGAGACACTGCCACAACTCCTAAATGTCAGGAGGCACCAAGAACAATGTTCTCGTCACAAGAATATCAGATTGATTCCATGATACCCGCGTGATCCTATCTTTTTTTTGTAAAATTTGAGGAGAGGAAAGACAAAGCATCTACATCAGGAGACCTCACCAGAGCGAGGAAGGGGACTGAGGAGTAAAAAGAATCCTACTCTCCGTTATATATAATCTTAAGACTAAAAACATTTTTGTTCTAGACTCAACAACGTTAGCAATTCGATCAAGCAGGGGGCTCCTAATTCGGGGATGACTCTGATTACCAACTTCTAACGCCCATGATGTGGCTATACCACCCACGTGTCGAGGCATGACTTAGAGGCATAACCGCAGTATGCTTTTGTCGCAAGAAGGGGCATCTTCACATAATGCCATGTAATGAACAAGAAAGGGATAAATAGAGTTGGCTTATAATCGCCACGTCACACAATGATCAAATAATTCATACATCATCAGAGTACACTCATACTCCGACTACGGATAATCAAAAGAAAAGAAGATAACCCCAAATGCTAGATCCCTGATCATCCCAATTGGGCACCACTAATGATCATCAGGAAAATACACGTAGTAATGGCCAAGGTCCTCGTCGAACTCCCACTTGAGGTCAGTATCATCATGTAACGCCCTTGATGCGGCTATATCTCCCACGTGTCGAAGCACGACTTAGAGGCATAACCGCATTGAAAGCAATGTCGCAAGTGAGGTAATCTTCACACAACCCATGTAATACATAAGGGAAAAGATACATAGTTGGCTTACAATCGCCACTTCACACAATTACATGAATAAAGCATTACATCAACCAAATACAATCAAGGTCTGACTTCGGAACCAAAATAAAAGAAGAACCCCAAATGCGACAAAGGTCCCCGATCGACCCCAACTGGGCTCCACTACTGATCAACTAGAACGAAAACAACACAAAGGACAAGATCTCCATCGAGCTCCTCCTGAGCTTGGTTGCGTCACCTGGAATGGCATCATCGGCACCTGCAAGCTGGTTTTGGAAGTATCTGTGAGCCACAGGGACTCAGCAATCTCGCACCCTCGCGGTCAAGACTATTTAAGCTTATGGGTAAGGTAAACGTATGATGTGGAGCTGCAGCAAGCGACTAGCATATATGGTGGCTAACATACGCAAATGAGAGCGAGAAGAGAAGGCAAAGCACGGTCGATACAAGTATGATCAAGAAGTGATCCTATAGCAACCTACGTCAAGCATAACTCCAACAACCGTGTTCACTTCCCGGACTCCGCCGGAAAGAGACCATCACGGTTACGCACGCTGTTGATATATTTTAAATAAGTAAAGGTTCAGGTTATCTACAACCGGACATTAACAAATTCCCATCTGCCCATAACCGCGGGCATGGCTTTCGAAAGTTCAAATCCCTGCAGGGGAGTCCCAACTTAGCCCATCACAAGCTCTCACGCTCAACGGCGGGATAGACCTCCTCCCGAGACATTCCGATCAGACTCGGCATCCCGGTTCTACAAGACATCCTCGACAATGGTAAAACAAGTCCAGCAAAGCCGCCCGATGCACCGACATCCTGATGGGAGCTGCACATATCTCGTTCTCAGGGCAACACCGGATAGGTCAAGCTACGAGTAAAACCAGCCCTCAAGTTTCCCCGAGGTGGCCCCGCAGGCTGCCCATTTTGGACCAACACTTAGACAAGCACTGGCCCTGGGGGTTAAAATAAGATGACCCTCGGGATGCGTGACTACCAAGGGGAAAAGGCTAGGTGGAGAATGGTAAAACCAAGGTTGGGCCTTGCTGGAGGAGTTTTATTCAAGGCGAACTGTCAAGGGGTTCCCATTATAACCCAACCACGTAAGGAACGCAAAATCCGGGAACATAACACCGATATGACGGAAACTAGGGCGGCAAGAGTGGAACAAAACACCAGGCATAACGCCGAGCCTTCCACCCTTTACCAAGTATATAGATGCATTAATTAAATAAGATATATTGTGATATCCCAACAAGTAAACATGTTCCAACAAGGAACAACATCTCCATGTTCCAACGAGGAACAAAACTTCAATCTTCACCTGCAACTAACAACGCTATAAGAGGGGCTGAGCAAAGCGGTAACATAGCCAATCAACGGTTTGCTAGGACAAGGTGGGTTAGAGGCTTGGTTCAACAATATGGGAGGCATGATAAGCAAGTGGTAGGTATCACAGCACAGGCATAGCAAAAGAGCGAGCAAGTAGCAAGCAAAGATAGAAGTGATTTCGAGGGTATGATCATCTTGCCTGAAATCCTGCAAGGAAGAAGAATGAGTCCAAGAAGAAGACAAACGGAAATAGACGAACGGGTCCTCACAAACGCGACGTTATCGGAACCAACCCGAAGAAGCAACACCGGAAAGAAAGCAAACAACATAGTAAACAACCAACACATGAACATGGTATGATGCACAACCGAGTATGATGCATGTCCGGTTTAAAGAAACATGGCATGGAAAAATGCACAAAACAATCCTACAAATTAAGTGGAGCTCAATATGCAACGAGTTGCATATTGACGAAACACCACATTAAAGTTATTTAGTTTCGATCTTGTTTATGTACCCACCAATATTAAATGTTGTTAAAACATGGCAAGAGGGTGAAGCGAAGTAAAACTACCTATCTAGTCAAGTTTAAATGAGGCCGGAAACAACAAACAACAATTCCGTTAAATCCCCATGTGCATATATTAGGTTTGGTCCTGTTCTGCCCTAAACCATATTTTATAGTTATTCAACATGCAAGATGATGCCACCATGTTAAACTAGGCAAAATTCTACCCCATTTACATATAAAGTTTGTTAAAAACGGAGCTACGGTCATATAGTTATGAATTAAACCATTTAAGCATGGCATATGGACAAAGTTACACAAACAGTATTTTAAACATTTTAAACATGGATGGAAATGACATATTATGAAACTACACAAAATTCTAAGCATCTTTCATATAAAGTTTGTTATAAAATGATGCACCGTTTGTGAGTTATAATATGCATGTTGTGAAAGGGGTTTTCTGTAAAACTGCAAAACTTGGGATAATAGCTAAATTCGCAGAGGTTAAAAAAATAGATACTAGACCGGATCTGCTGGCCCAACAACAGGAAAAAAGGGGTGGGGCGCCAGGGGTGTTCTCACCATGGGCCAAGCCCAATCGGTGAGGAGAGGGGCTGGCAAGGGAGGCACTGGGCCGACTGGATCTGGGAAGCCCACTGGCGGTCGCTCGCAGCCGCAGCGCGGTCAACGGGTACGAGCGGGGCATCGTCCTCCTCTGCACGAAGCAGAGGCTGGACAGGCGCGGCGCGATGGGGATTGGGCACGGGGCTGCAGGGGCCATGACGGTGCGGGGACTTGGACGATGCGGAGGATGCGAGCGGGAGGAAGAGGAGCTCAGGAGCGCTCGGAGTCGAGCTCGCGCGCGAGGGACTTGACGGGGAAGCCGGTCTGACGAGGAGGCCGGGGACGATGCTTCGGGAAGAAGATGGCAGCGGGCGGAGGCGTGGAGGGAATGCCAGGGTTCGGTGGGGATGGATGGATTCGCCTGTTTCTGGGCCGGATCCGGCCAACGGGGCGTCGACGGAGCTCCGGCGAGGGTTGACCAAGGCGGCGGCGACCTGCAGCTGATGAAATACAGAGAGAGAGGAAGATCGAGAGAGGTTAGAGGAAGGAGGAGAAGGAGATGGCCAGGGAAGGAGGAGCAGGGCGGCGGGGTCCGGCCTGGGAGGTGTGGCAACGCTGGTTCTTGCAGCTGAGGAGGGACTCCGGCGGTGTCGGTTCCCGGAGCGGCTCGGATCAGCGACCGAGGTGAGCTCCAAAACCATGGCGGGGACAAGGGCGTCGGGGAGAAAGGAGCATGTGGGCGCGCTGGATGTCTGTGGGGGATCCATGCTTGATGGATTGAAATGATGGGAGGAGGTGGTTGGCCTGGTTGAGAAAACGAGGAGGAGGGTGGCGCTGTGGATGGATGGATTTTATAGATGACTGCGGTGTCTGATCCGAGGAGGGAGGAGCCTGTAGGTGGCGGCGGCAGCTAGGAGGATCCCTAAAAATTAGGGATTCGGTCTCGGGTTAGTCCAATATATATATAGCGAGTTGAATAGGTTAGGGGCTATCTTGTCCCTTCGATAAAAATCAGACGGATAGGAAAAATAGGCTAGGGAGTCTAATAAATAAAATGGAGAGGTTTTGTAGACGTTTGGGGATGGTCCGGACACAACGGTGACGACTGCCCGGGTCGGGTCCGAGACAAATTTCGGACGCGCGCGAGGGGGGTCGCAGGCTAACGAGAGAGGTTAGGTTGGACCTGGCGGTAGGTAGTGGGCTGTGTAGACGGTCTCTAACTAAGAGAAGAGAAGAGAGGGAGGCCCCTCGACTATTTCCGGAGGCTGAAAACGTCCGACGTTAGACCGGCTACTATTGCCGCTATATTTATCCGTTGGGGCGTCAAACGGACTCCGAATGCGATGAAATTTGGCAGGAAGTCTACCTACACTAAGACAAGACCGCACGCCAACTCTCATCCCATTCCGAGAACATTTTCCGGCCACTTATAAAATAATATTTCGGACGTGCCGCGGGCGCATGCAAGTGTGTCTGGGCTCAGAACGGACAGCAGAGAGAACGGGGGAACCCGGATGAATGCAAGTATTGAAAACATGATGATGCAATGCACATGATGACATGATAAGATGCAACACGCAAGCAAAAGACATGACAACGACAGAGAAAAACTGACGGACACCTGGCACATCGGTCTCGGGGCGTCACAACACTCCACCACTACGAAAGGATCTCGTCCCGAGATCTAGAATGGCACCGGAGGGACAACGGAAAAGAAAGAGAAGAGGTAAAACTAAGTTGCTTCTTTAACAAACGAGTGAGACCAAAGAACCTTGAGAGGTTTAACAAATTGAAGAAAAGAATGCAACGGAGATGAACGAAATTGAAATCACTCCGTTAGGAAAGAGGAACGAGGAAGAACAAAGTTGGACAGCACTCCGGTTGAAAAGAGATGCAAGGCTTGATAAGGCGAAAAGAACTTGAACAAAGGGGCACAATACTCCGATTAAAACAAGATAGGGAAGGAATAAGAATGATATAATTTGGACAGCACTCCGCCTGTAAATGGAAGGAATTGAACTAGACAAGATGAGAGGATACTTGAAAAGAGGACACAACACTCCGGTTGAAAGGATAAGCACGAAAAGAACACGATCCTGATAAAACAAGAAGATGGGTTGAAGAGAGCAACATCACAATGCCTCCGGAACAAAAGTAATAATGGAATGAATGAAGGGAATAAAAAAACGAGAGCACGCTTACAACAAATGCTAGAACGGAGTTGTTGGAAACCCAACAACGAAAAGAATAATCTTGATATGGTCTTATGGAATACATCTCAAATTATGAGGCGACAACCTGCCACTCATGGGAAAAGAATTGGATTGATAAGAACAAGGAGACGAGGAACTTATTTCACCGGGAGGATAAAGAAGAACTTGGGTCCTTTATAAGCACCATAATAGCAACAATCCTTAGGGAAAACTTTAGGTGAAATATAACCCAAGATAATTCCAATGAAGAGGTTGATGGATTTAAAATATCTCATACTTGATAACTTGTGAAACATGAAAACATGAACTCAAATTATCAAGAATGACATAATACCAGCTACAATGATACGGTTGAAAGAATTGCACTTTAAAATGCAAGATAAAGAATACTTGAGCTCCTTTGAAAAGAATCTCGATGAACACTTCGAGAAGGAATTAAATCCTTGGTGAACCACCATGTAGAGCCTCCCTGAAGAACTCCGGTAACAAAAGGATAATGAAAAGAAAGAGAAGTTGAAAAACACGAGGTGAAACCTTGTAATGATTTAGATGAATCTTCGTGGCGGCATACTTGAAAGAGCTTGGAACTCCGGGAAAAAGAGAAGATGAAACAAATGGAACCGAGAATTTAAAGAGCCTCGGGAATAAGGAATTAATCACTTGGATGAAGCAAGAATAAGAATTACATTATGCTCGTCCTTCATCAATTAAATTGGTGACAATCAATGGATTTGGCATACTACTTATTCTCGTAGAAAGGATTAAGATAGATAATGCGCAAACTTGAAGAGGCCTTCGATGATCCACCGGTAGGATTTGAAAGAACGGAAGTATGATAACGTAAGAAGAGGAATCTTGAACAAACCACCGTAAGAATTGAAAATGAACGAAGAGAAGATAAAGAAACACCGGAAAGAATTAACAAATGAACGAAGAAGCTTGAGGGGATTTAGATACATCAGAATGAAGAGATCAAGAACTGATTAGAGGATATTTGATTGATGCACCGGCAAGATAGGAGAATGATAACTGACAGCTGAGAATGAATAGACTTGAATTGATGGACTCCGGATAACAAACTGAGAAGACTCTTGAATTACTCCGGATAGGTGAAAAGAATTCTCACAATCAAACAATTATGAGAGGATGGCAGAGAATGGGGCAAGATTTGAAAGAAACTCTTCTTCGGTCTCCGAATCTGAGAATGACGACGAGAAACACCACGAATAATTATTTAGATACTCCGGAAGAGTCAACACGAAGAGGTTGAGCCAACGATGAAATTTTTTTTGAAAGATCTTGGGGAAAAGCATTTGACTGATGATAAATCATTCTTACGTCAAACTTCAAAAAGAAATTTGAGGATAGCTCCGGGAAAATAAGAAGAGTCAGGTAAGATCCTAGGAAAAGACCTGTGGGTTAGGGCCCACTCAAAAGAAAAACCATTGAAATGATTTAAAAGGGAGGTTGCACCGGTTGAATTGAATGACTTGAATGGGATAACAACCTCGAAATAGGTTGAACTGATCTTAAATGAAAAGATGAGCCTTCTGAGATATCTTTAGCACTCCGGAACAAATGAATAGCGAGAAATGAATTATTATGAGGTGCACCGGTATGAAAAGGTATTTGAAACGAGGGAAAAGGGATATGAGATCAACAACGAAAGCTTGATTTGAATCCACCGGAGAAGAAAAGAATGACGAATGACGAACTTGAGGCTCCGTTAGTATCTTCATGAGAATCACCGGATAAGAACATTGAAGGAAAAAGGATGGAGAGACTTCACATCAATAAGATGGATACTTGATCAAGAAATCTGAATCCTTCAAGAAAACAAGGGTGGGTGGGTGGGAAAACACTGTTGAGAATGAAACGAACACCGTTGAGAAGAAATGATAATTGATCTTGCTGATGTTGAAATGATCGGATCCACTTGAAGAGAAAACACGCCGGTGAACAGGATTGACAAGACAATCTTGATGATCAAGAAGGATTAGTATTCACATAGGAATATGAGAACACCATTTGGGGAAGGTATGGAATCAACATTTGACTTCGAAGCAACTCGAATACCACAACTCAAAACAAAACAAAGGATTGGCTTGCAGAATAAGCCGGAACCAACATATGAAAGAGATTTCGTCCGAAGTTTTCGTGGTGGGGCCTACACGGGCTCGATCATACAACACCATCATGTACAAGGCAGTGCACATGACATACGAAGCGTCCCCAAGTCGGCATAGCCAAGGACTCTTTCAGACACAACGAGACCACTGTAAAACCAACCGTGAATAGGCAGACCACAAGACGTCGAACCCCAATTTCGTATCATACATATGTTGGAAAGATATCCTAAGAGCTACTTGAATTCCCACTTATAAACTCCCGAAATTTTCCGGTTATGCAATCAGGTGTTGGGGATACAGGGGAAGCATAATATCTCACCCAAAACTAGCAAATCCTACATCCAGCTGTATCCATCCTTCAACACATAACCAAGAAACCTTCGGAAATCATCTACCTCAACCTTCGAAAAGCATCCGTTATACGAGTTATGGCGATACTCCCGAACTCCCGCCCCAGTACTGGGTGGCGTCGAGGTTATCTCACCAACAACTACATAAAAGAGATTTTCGATGTCGGCGTACTAAACTCAGGTATTCCAGAATTGCAACGATAAAATTGTGACGACAACACCTCGGAGCTCAACTCCCAGGGACACTTCCACAAAACCCCTGTCAGGAGGCACCAAGACAATGTTCTCATCAGAAAACCATCAGAATGATTCCAAGATACCCGCGTGATCCTAAATTTTTTTTAGTGAAATTTGAGAAGAGAATAGTCAAAACTCTACGTCAGGATGCCTTACCAGAGCGATGAGGAGACTGGGAAGTAAAAAGAATTCCTAAACTCTCCGATATATAATTCCTAAATGACTCAAAACATTTTTCTAGACACAACAACGGCTGCTAAAAACGATCAAGCAATGGGGCTCCTAAGGTCGGGGAAGGCTCTAATACCAACTTGTAACGCCCTCGATAAGGCTATATCTCCCACGTGTCGAAGCACGACTTAGAGGCATAAACGCATTGAAAGCAATGTTGCAAGTGAGGTAATCTTCACACAACCCATGTAATACATAAGGGAAAAGATACATAGTCGGCTTACAATCGCCACTTCACACAATTACATGAATAAAGCATTACATCAACCAAATACAATCAAGGTCCGACTACGGAACCAAAATAAAAGAAGAACCCCAAATGCGACAAAGGTCCCCGATCGACCCCAACTGGGCTCCACTACTGATCAACTAGAACGAAAACAACACAAAGGACAAGATCTCCATCGAGCTCCTCCTGAGCTTGGTTGCGTCACCTGGAATGGCATCATCGGCACCAGCAAGCTGGTTTTGGAAGTATCTGTGAGCCACAGGGACTCAGCAATCTCGCACCCTCGCGATCAAGACTATTTAAGCTTATGGGTAAGGTAAAGGTATGATGTGGAGCTGCAGCAAGCGACTAGCATATATGGTGGCTAACATACGCAAATGAGAGCGAGAAGAGAAGGCAAAGCACGGTCGATAAAAGTATGATCAAGAAGTGATCCTATAGCAACCTACGTCAAGCATAACTCCAACAACCGTGTTCACTTCCCGGACTCCGCCGGAAAGAGACCATCACGGTTACGCACGCTATTGATATATTTTAAATAAGTAAAGTTTCAGGTTATCTACAACCGGACATTAACAAATTCCCATCTGCCCATAACCGCGAACATGGCTTTTGAAAGTTCAAATCCCTGCAGGTGAGTCCCAACTTAGCCCATCACAAGCTCTCACGGTCAACGGCGGAATAGACCTCCTCCCGAGACATTCCGATCAGACTCGGCATCCCGGTTCTACAAGACATCCTCGACAATGGTAAAACAAGTCCAGCAAAGCCACCCGATGCGCCGACATCCTGATGGGAGCTGCACATATCTCGTTCTCAGGCAACACCGGATAGGTCAAGCTATGAGTAAAACCAGCCCTCAAGTTTCCCCGAGGTGGCCCCGCAGGCTGCCCATTTCAGACCAACACTTAGACAAGCACTGGCCCGGTGGGGTTAAAATAAGATGACCCTTGGGATGCGCGACTCCCAAGGGGAAAAGGCTAGGTGGCGAAAGGTAAAACCAAGGTTGGGCCTTGCTGGAGGAGTTTTATTCAAAGCGAACTGTCAAGGGGTTCCCATTATAACCCAACCGCATAAGGAACACAAAATCCGGGAACATAACACCGATATGACAGAAACTAGGGCGGCAAGAGTGGAACAAAACACCAGGAATAAGGCCATGCCTTCCACCCTTTACCAAGTATATAGATGCATTAATTAAATAAGATATATTGTGATATCCCAACAAGTAAACATGTTCCAACAAGGAACAACATCTCCATGTTCCAACGAGGAACAAAACTTCAATCTTCACCTGCAACTAACAACGCTATAAGAGGGGCTGAGCAAAGCGGTAACATAGCCAATCAACGGTTTGCTAGGACAAGGTGGGTTAGAGGCTTGGTTCAACAATATGGGAGGCATGATAAGCAAGTGGTAGGTATCACAGCACAGGCATAGCAAAAGAGCGAGCAAGTAGCAAGCAAAGATAGAAGTGATTTCGAGGGTATGATCATCTTGCCTGAAATCCTGCAAGGAAGAAGAATGAGTCCAAGAAGAAGACAAACGGAAATAGACGAACGGGTCCTCACAAACGCGACGTTATCGGAACCAACCCGAAGAAGCAACACCGGAAAGAAAGCAAACAACATAGTAAACAACCAACACATGAACATGGTATGATGCACAACCGAGTATGATGCATGTCCGGTTTAAAGAAACATGGCATGGAAAAATGCACAAAACAATCCTACAAATTAAGTGGAGCTCAATATGCAACGAGTTGCATATTGACGAAACACCACATTAAAGTTATTTAGTTTCGATCTTGTTTATGTACCCACCAATATTAAATGTTGTTAAAACATGGCAAGAGGGTGAAGCGAAGTAAAACTACCTATCTAGTCAAGTTTAAATGAGGCCGGAAACAACGAACAACAATTCCGTTAAATCCCCATGTGCATATATTAGGTTTGGTCCTGTTCTGCCCTAAACCATATTTTATAGTTATTAAACATTCAAGATGATGCCACCATGTTAAACTAGGCAAAATTCTACCCCATTTACATATAAAGTTTGTTAAAAACGGAGCTACGGTTATATAGTTATGAATTAAACCATTTTAGCATGGCATATGGACAAAGTTACACAAACAGTATTTTAAACATTTTAAACATGGATGGAAATGACATATTATGAAACTACACAAAATTCTAAGCATCTTTCATATAAAGTTTGTTATAAAATGATGCACCGTTTGTGAGTTATAATATGCATGTTGTGAAAGGGGTTTTCTATAAAACTGCAAAACCTGGGATAATAGCTAAATTTGCAGAACCTAAAAAAATAGATACTGGACCGGATCTGCTGGCCCAACAACAGGAAAAAAGGGGTGGGGTGCCAAGGGTGTTCTCACCATGGGCCAAGCCCAGTCGGTGAGGAGAGGGGCTGGCAAGGGAGGCACTGGGCCGGCTGGATCTGGGAAGCCCACTGGCGGTCGCTCGCAGCCGCAGCGCAGTCAACGGGTACGAGCGGGGCATCGTCCTCCTCTGCACGAAGCAGAGGCTGGACAGGCGCGGCGCGATGGTGATTGGGCACGGGGCTGCAGGGGCCATGACGGTGCGGGGACTTGGACGATGCAGAGGATGCCAGCGGGAGGAAGAGGAGCTCAGGAGCGCTCGGAGTCGAGCTCGCACGCGATGGACTTGATGGGGAAGCCGGTCTGACGAGGAGGTCGGGGACGATGCTTCGGGAAGAAGATGGCAGCGGGCGGAGGCGTGCAGGGAATGCCAGGGTTCGACGGGGATGGATGGATTCGCCTATTTCTGGGCCGGATCCGGCCAACGGGGCGTCGACGGAGCTCTGGCGAGGGTTGACCAAGGCGGCGGCGACCTGCAGCTGATGAAATACAGAGAGAGAGGAAGATCGAGAGAGGTTAGAGGAAGGAGGAGAAGGAGATGGCGAGGGAAGGAGGAGCAGGGTGGCGGGGTCCGGCCTGGGAGGTGTGGCGGCGCTGGTTCTTGCAGGTGAGGAGGGACTCCGGCGGTGTCGGTTCCCGGGGCGGCTCGGATCAGCGACCGAGATGAGCTCCAAAACCATGGCGGGGACAAGGGCGGTGGGGAGAAAGGAGCATGTGGGCGCGCTGGATGTCTGCAGGGGATCCATGCTTGATGGATTGAAATGATGGGAGGAGGTGGTTCGCCTGGTTGACAAAACGAGGAGGAGGGTGGCGCTGTGGATGGATGGATTTTATAGATGGCTGCGGCGTCTGATCTGAGGAGGGAGGAGCCTGTAGGTGGCGGCGGCGGCTAGGAGGATCCCTAAAAATTAGGGATTCGGTCTCGGGTTAGTCCAATATATATATAGCGAGTTGAATAGGTTAGGGGCTATCTTGTCCCTTCGATAAAAATCAGACGGACAGGAAAAATAGGCTAGGGAGTCTAATAAATAAAACGGAGATGTTTTGTAGATGTTTGGGGATGATCCGGACACAACGGTGACGACTGCCCGGGTCGGGTCCGGGACAAATTCCGGACGCGCGCGAGGGGGGTCGCAGGCTGACGAGAGAGGTTAGGTTGGACCTGGCGGTAGGTAGTGGGCTGTGTAGACGGTCTCGAACTGAGAGAACAGAAGAGAGGGAGGCCCCTCGACTGTTTCCGGAGGCCGAAAACGTCCGACGTTAGACCGGCTACTATTGTCGCTATATTTATCCGTTGGGGCGTCAAACGGACTCCGAATGCGATGAAATTTGGCAGGCAGTCTACCTACACTAAGACAAGACTGCACGCCAACTCTCATCCCATTTCGAGAACATTTTCCGGCCACTTATAAAATAATATTTCGGACGTGTCGCGGGCGCGTGCAAGTGTGTCTGGACTCAGAACGGACAGCGGAGAGAACGGGGGAACCCGGACGAATGCAAGTTTTGAAAACATGATGATGCAATGCACATGATGACATGATAAGATGCAACACGCAAGCAAAAGACATGACAACGACAGCGAAAAACTGACGGACACCTGGCACATCGGTCTCGGGGCGTCACACATCACCTATACTGGTATCATCGGCAGCTGCAACTATTTTGGTAGTATTTGTGAGTCACGAGGACTCAACAATCTCAAAACCCACGAGATCAAGACTATTTAAGCTTATGGGTAGGATAAGGTAACGAGGTGGAGTTCCATCAAGTGCTAAGCAAATATGGTGGCTAACATACGCAAATAAGAGTAAGATGAGAAGCTATGCAACAGTCGAAAAGCTAGAAGTGATCAAGAAGTGATCCTGAACTACTTACGATCAGACATAACCCAAACCGTGTTCACTTCCTGGACTCCGTCGAAAAGAGACCATAACGGCTACACACGCGATTGATACATTTTAATTAAGTCAAGTGTCAAGTTCTCTACAATCGGATGTTAACTAATTTCCATCTGCCACATAACCTGCGGGCACGGCTCTCGAAAGTTTATACCCTGTAGGGGTGTGCCAACTTAGCCCATCACAATCTCTCACGATCAACGAAGGATATTCCTTCAGCCGGAAATACCCGATCAGTCTCGGAATCCCCGTTACAATACATTTCGACAATCATAAAACAAGACAAGCAAGACTACCCGATGTGCCGACAAATCCCGATAGGAGTCGCATGTATCTCGTTCTCAGGGCACACCAGATGGGCCAGCCGTCGGGTTAGCTGAGACCCTGGTTACCCAGGGGGCGCCGGACATTGCCCAGGTTGGACCAGCACTCAGAGGAACACTGGCCCGGGGTGGGGGGGGGTTAAATAAAGATGACCCCCGGGTTTGCAACTCCCTAGGGAAAAGGTTAGGTGGTAGTTAGGCAAATGTTAAAACCAAGGTTGGGCCTTGCTGGAGGAGTTTTATTCAAGGAAAACTGTCAAGGGGGTCCAATAACCCCAACCACGTAAGGAACGCAAAATCAAGGAACATAACACCGGTATGACGGAAACTAGGGCGGCAAGAGTGGAACAAAACACCGAGCAAAAGGCCAAGCCTTCCGCCCTTTGCCAATCATATAGTTGCATTAATTAAAATAAGAGATAATGTGATATCCCAACATATCCATGTTCCAACATGGAACAACCTATAAGGCACCTGCAACTAGCAACACTATAAGAAGGGCTGAGCAAAAGCGGTAACATAGGCAAACAACGGTTTGCTAGGAAGGTGGGTTAGACGCTTGACATGGCAACATGGGAGGCATGATAAACAAGTGGTAGGTAGCGCAACATAGCGATAGAACGAACAACTACCAAGCAAAGATAGAAGTGATATCAAGGGCAATGATCATCTTTCTTGCAAAGTTTTTAGAGTTGTCGAAAGCTTGCTCCTCGTTAGCGTACTCAACAGGTTCCTCGTTCACGTACTTGTCTCCCGGCTCTACCCAAAGCAAGAACACAGGCAACAGAACAACAATCAATCACAGTGCAATGCACAAGCAACATGATGCAACACATGGCATGGAATGCAAGATATGATGTGCAATGCATATGGGTACTCCGGAAGGGAAAGGATGGCCGAGGCATCAACTTGGCAAGCCAAGTGTGCCGCTGGAAAAATGGGGTGATTTCGGTCGAAATCGATATAAGGATCACCGGAAATGGATGCACGGTTTGCAAATGACAAGAAAAACAAGAATGATGCAAAACTGCAATTAACATCATCATAGCACTTAAGATGCAGCATGAAACTATGCTACAACAGTCCAACAAGACAACAAAGCACATGGCATTAAAGTACAGGTGAAGCTCTACAAATCATGAACACTGAGCTCCTGCTAGAACTCACTAGAACAAGCTCAAAATAGCATGACAAAAATGCAAATGATAATAGATTCACAGACTTGGAGAAAATACTAAACATGTCAAAACAACATCTGGTAGCAAGGTCTAGAGATAGCAAACAACATGCTAGAGGAACATATCATGGCAAACAAAGGCATGGAATGCTAGTACTAAAGACATAGAAAAAACTTACTTATTGAAGTTTAACCAAATATGCATGGAAAATATGGTAGCACCCATGCAAACATGACAAGTTATACGATCAGTTTCAGACTTAGAAGAAAAACAGAGCATGGCAGGAACATATTCATGATAGCAACTTTGCAAGCTCATGCCGCTCACGAAAAAGAATTTCATGGCATCACAAGGTGACCAACAGTAAGTAGACATATTCATGAAGCTAAACATGGCAAGAGCAAGTTCATAGGGTACATGTATCACTAGCTACACTCATGGAAAAGTTGAACTTGATGTTAATAATCTGCCAGGAAAACTATTTAGCAAAAGTAGAGCATGGAAATGACATGCTACACTACTCCATAATTACAACCAGAGGCATGAGTGGATAGAGCAGTACTACATCTTCAAAACACTCTTACTGAACTACCTCAAAATGTGCATGGATCTACTGGTAGCAACAAGTTTACATAGCATCAAAATGTAAGAGGAAATGACTGCAAAATAACTAAGTGTCTGAAATCAGCAACATCACGACGGCTACTTTGCATGCTTGTGCTAGTTACCACATAGCTCATAAAAATACAAGGCTTGCACCACTGTAAAGATGGCATGGAGATGCTCCAAGAACATAAAGATATCATGCTTATAGAATGTGATGAAGCTATGTACCTAGGGTAGGGGCATGGACCTGTCCTAAGAGCCCTACCAAGGACATCCCTGGAAGAAGTCACCTTTCAATCGACTTGAAGGTATCCCACTCGACGGATTCAAGACACTCGACCAGGAAGCTACCACTCGACTACGAAGACCAACCACTCGACTGACAGGAGATCTAAAGTCACTCCGCAAGAAAACGGTCGGCCATTATGTAGTCTTTATGGTCATCATAGCACTTTAATAGGGACGTTACCAGTAATGCCCAGTCTTAATGTATTTTAACCCTGCGTTACTGAGCACCGGAGGGGTCTGGCGAACTCTATATAAGCCACCCCCCCTCCTCAGTAGCGGGAGTTGGCACCCCTGTAATTCATACACACATAATCCAGTCGACCGCCTCCGGGCACCGAGACGTACGGCTGTTACTTCCTCCGCGAAGGGCCTGAACTCGTACATCCTGGTGTATTTACAGCTTCTCCATAGCTGAGATCTAGCCTCTCCATACATACCCCCCTACCTCACTGTCAGAGTTAGAACCACGACAGTTGGCGCCCACCGTGGGGCAGGAGTCTTAGCGCCTAGTTGGAGAAGTTGCGATTTTTCCGATCCCTTTGATCATGTTTTCGTGCGGAGATTTGGTGGAGGGCCACGAGATCCGTCTCGGCGCACTCACGTTCATCACCGACAACTCCGCTTGGCTTCAGGAGGCTCCGCTCGACATCGACGCCCTCCCCATCCGCGGTGCGACGCACTTCCGCGCATGTGTTCGTGGCGTCCTCCTGCGGCAGCCGTCGACCCAGTATCGGTCGGCTCCCGTGTCATCTTCCCGCCCTGTCCCCCACCGGCGCAAGCGCTCCGGCCGGTCGAGACTTCAGAGGTGGGTGAGGCATGCCGTGGCCCGCCAGTCGGCAGCCCCACAAGTCGCGGCAATCGAGCCCGACGAATCCCTCTACGACCTGTTCGACCTGTCGACTGGCTCCGCGGAGACCGCATCCGAGTGCGGTAGCAGCGACCCGGCGGCTGAGGTTCTGGCGGTCGATGGAACACACAGTCCTCCCGGTTTCCCTCGCACCGATGGAGGCACGGGTGGAGGTGACCCGTCGCATCCCCACGATGAGTATCTCCCCGAACCTCTCACGTCATTGCAGCGAGAGGAGCTTCGCCGCCGGAACATGGATGCACTCCGCACTCCTATCGTCGGAGAAACCCCCGAGGCCTGGGCCTTGGAGGACGCGCGCTTGGCTAACTTGGTCGAGCGCACTCGACTGGAGAATCTCCAGCGGATACTCGAAGAGCAAGCGCGTCAGCGAGCTCCCGAGTCCAGTCGACGTCAGCTCTTCCCGCCTACGCAGGTATATCGGACCCCAGTTCAAAATTTGGCAGCCGCGGCCCGTATAGCAGAATCGATTCAGCCCTCCCAGTCGGAGGCTGGCAGGGGCTTGTTGCAAATCAGAGCGTTGCTCCGGGCAGCGGGGGACCAGAATTCCGCTGTTTCTCAGTCGCGGAATAGGATCCACAGTCGTTCCGTTGTAACGGATACAGTCCAGTCGGCTCACAGCCCAAGATCGCCCCCGAGGCGTGAGGGACGCGGAGACCGGCATGATCAGTACAGAAGAAATGAGCAGTATGATCACCGGTTTGATCGACGTCGAGTGCCAACCCCTCCCCCGAGGAGTGGGTCATATGCGTCTCGACAGCAGGATGACAGACACCCTCATAGTGTTGGGCAGAGAGTTCCAGTCGACCCCAGGGACCCAGGCTTTGATGCGAGATCCATCCTCGTTCAGGGTCTGGTTGACAGGAACAGAGCTCACCGAGAAGGCCACGACATGGATGCGCCTGCCAGCAGCAGAGTACGTGTTTCGGGGCCAGAGTGTTTCATTCGAGCCATCAGGGCCGCAGTGATTCCTCCCAACTTTCGGTTGGCGACTGGAGTCAGCAAGTTCACCGACGAGTCTAAGCCTGACACTTGGCTCGAAGACTACCGAGTGGCTGTCCAGATTGGTGGCGGCAATGATGAGGTGGATATGAAGCATTTGCCTCTCCTGTTAGAGGGCTCAGCCAGAGCGTGGCTGAATCAGTTAGCACCCAGCAGCATCTACACTTGGGAGGATCTCTCTCGAGTGTTTGTCACGACCTTTGAAGGAACATGCAAGCGACCAGCAGGCCTTACAGAATTGCGGTCTTGCGTGCAGAAACCGAGTGAAACTCTGAGGGATTACATCCAGAGGTGGATCACTTTGCATCACACAGTTGAGAACGTATTGGATCACCAAGCAGTTTGTGCCTTTAAAGAAGGCGTCAAGAACAGAGAGCTGAACCTGAAGTTCAGTCGGACTGGAGAAATGTCTCTGAATCAGATGATGGAAATTGCCACCAAATACGCTAACAGAGAAGATGAAGATCGACTCCAGAGTGGCAAGCAAAAAGCAGTCGCCCAGGAAACCGGAGGCAATTCCAGTCGGAAGCAGAAGCGGAAGGCCGAGCCAGCCGCTCCTGGGGAGGCCCTGGCCGTAACCCAGGGAAAATTCAAGGGAAAACCCAAGGGGCCCTGGAACCCCAAGAAAGTCAAGGATCAAGATGGAAATGATGTTTTGGATCTGCCATGTCACATCCACACCAAGAAAGATGAAGAGGGTAACCTTATTTACCCAAAGCATACCACTCGACAGTGTCGGCACCTGATCCAGCAGTTTCAGGGCAAGCAGTCCAAAGACAAGGAAAAAGAGTCAGACAGAGTTGAGGACAAAGAAGATAGTGATGATGGATACCCCCAAGTCAATTCCACCTTGATGATTTTTGCTGATGTCGAAAGCATAAGTTGACTGAAAGTCATTAACCGTGAAGTGAATATGGTTGCCCCGGCAACACCCAGCTACCTGAAGTGGTCTCAGACTGCCATCACGTTCGACCAGTCCGATCACCCTGCGCACATTGCCACCCCTGGGAGGCAAGCTCTGGTGGTCGATCCAATTGTCGAAGGCACTCGACTGACCAAAGTCCTGATGGATGGTGGCAGCGGCCTGAACATACTGTATGCAGAAACGTTGAAAGGGATGGGCATTCCGATGTCCAGACTCAGTGCCAGCAACATGAGTTTCCATGGAGTCATTCCTGGAAAGAAAGCCAAGTCACTCGGCCAGATTGCTCTCGATGTGGTTTTCGGTGATTCAAAGAATTACCGCAAGGAAAAGTTGACATTTGAGGTTGTGGACTTCCAAAGTGCATATCATGCTATTCTGGGCCGGCCAGCTTATGCACGCTTCATGGCTCGACCGTGCTATGTGTATCTCAAGTTGAAGATGCCCGGCGCCAGAGGTGTGATCACCGTTACAGGCAATCGGAAGAAAGCAGAGGAGTGTTTTCACAAAGGATCAAAGATCGCTGATGCTCCGATGTCAGTAGTCGAACTGCAAGAGTACCAGAAGACTGTTGATCCGAGTGAATTGCTGCGGGCCAAGAAGCTAGCTTCAGAATCAGCTTTTCAGTCGTCCGTTGAAACTAAGCCAGTTCACATTCACCCGACTGACCCCGATGCTGCTCCGACTCACATCTCAACGACGCTCGACTCCAAATAGGAAGAAGCGCTCATCCAGTTCCTCCGTGAGAACTGGGACATCTTCGCATGGAAGCCTTCTGACATGCCTGGAGTTCCCAGGGGGCTGGCTAAGCACCGTCTACGAGTCGACCCGAAGTTCAAGCCTGTGAAAGAACATCTTCGATGGTCCGCCATCCAGAAGAGGAAAGCTATTGGCGAGGAGGTGGCTCGGCTCTTAGCAGTGGAGTTCATCCGAGAGATTTACCACTCCGAGTGGCTCGCCAATGTTGTCATGGTCCCCAAGAAGGACAAGTCACTTCGCATGTGCATTGACTTTAAACATATCAATCGGGCCTGCCCGAAAGATCATTTCCCTCTCCCCCGCATCGACCAGGTAGTCGACTCGACCGCGGGGTGTGAGCGTTTGTCTTTTCTAGATTCTTATTCATGGTACCATCAGATCCGTCTGTATGGACCCGACGAGATCAAAATAGCTTTCATCACCCCATTCGGGTGCTTCTGTTATATCACCATGCCCTTCGGCCTCAAGAATGCTGGAGCCACGTTCATGAGGATGATTCAGAAGTGTTTTCTCACTCAGATCAGTCGGAACGTAGAAGCATACATGGATGATATTGTGGTTAAGTCACGGAAAGGTTCCGACCTACTGACTGACCTTGCCGAAACCTTTGCTAACCTTAGGAGATATGATATCAAGCTCAATCCATCAAAGTGCACATTGGGAGTTCCAGGTGGAAAGTTACTCGGTTTTCTCGTTTCCGAACGAGGAATCGACGCCAATCCCGAGAAAGTTGGCACCATATTACGGATGAAGCGCCCTGTGCGTGTACACGATGTCCAGAAGCTTACAGGTTGCTTGGCCGATCTAAGTCGATTCATTTCTCGTCTCGGTGAAAAGGCGTTGCCTCTTTACCGACTGATGAAGAAGTCTGACAAGTTCAAGTGGACTCCAGAAGCTGATGCAGCATTCGCAGAGCTCAAAGCTCTGCTCTCCACCCAGCCGGTTCTTGCTGCCCCAATCAGTAAAGAGCCTCTGCTGCTTTACATTGCGGCCACGGGACAAGTTGTCAGTATAGTACTTACGGTCGAGCGGGAAGAAGAAGGAAAGGCCTTCAGAGTTCAGCGCCCAGTATATTATGTGTCTGAAGTTTTGACTCCTTCGAAGCAAAGATATCCCCATTACCAGAAGCTTGTATATGGGATTTACATGACCACGAAGAAGGTTGCACACTACTTCTCTGACCATTCCATTACAGTCGTCAGCGACGCTCCACTGTTAGAGATTTTGCACAACAGAGATGCAGCTGGTCGAGTGGCGAAGTGGGCGATTGAACTCCTTCCCCTAGATATCAAGTTTGAAGCAAAGAAGGCTATCAAGTCCCAAGCAATTGCAGATTTCGTCGCCGAGTGGATTGAACAGCAGCTTCTGACTCAAGTTCACTCGGAGCACTGGACCATGTTCTTCGATGGATCTAAGATGCTGAATGGTTCCGGTGCTGGGGTAGTATTGGTCTCCTCCCGAGGAGATAAGCTCAGATATGTTCTCCAGATTCACTTCGATTCCTCCAATAATGAAGCAGAATATGAAGCACTCTTGTATGGGTTGCGCATGGCCATTTCACTCGGCGTCCGGCGCCTCATGGTCTACGGCGACTCAGATTTGGTGGTTAATCAGGTGATGAAGGAGTGGGACGTCAGAAGCCCAGCTATGACTGGCTACTGCAACGCAGTAAGAAAGCTAGAAAAGAAATTCGAGGGGTTAGAGCTTCATCACATCCCCCGACTGAAAAATCAAGCAGCTGATGATCTGGCAAAGATAGGCTCCAAGAGAGAAGCCATTCCCAGCAATGTGTTTTTGGAGCACATCCGCTCGCCGTCAGTCCAGGAGTATCCTTTTACAGAAGAAGCCCCGCAACCGAAAAGTGCCACAGATCCGACTGAAGTCGAAATTCCTGCTGTGGTCGACCTAGTCATGGAGGTCTTGGCAATCACTCCCGACTGGACGATACCATACATCGCGTATATCTTGAGGAAAGAACTTCCAGAGGACGAAGAAGAGGCTCGACAGATCGTTCGTCGATCTAAAGCTTTCCCAGTCATTAAAGGACAGTTGTATAGAGAAAGCGCAACTGGAATCGGTCAGAAGTGCATAACGCCAGAAGAAGGTCAGATAACTTGATGATATCCACTCGGGGACCTGTGGTCACCATGCGTCCTCTCGGACCATCACGACCAAAGCATACCGAGCGGGTTTTTACTGGCCCAGGGCAAACGAAATGGCAAAAGAGATAGTCGACAAGTGTGAAGGCTGCCAGTTCTACTCCAACATGTCGCACAAGCCAGCATCAGCTCTGAGGACCATTCCACTTGTCTGGCCCTTCGCTGTTTGGGGACTGGACATGGTTGGTCCACTGAGAACAGGCAGGAGCGGATTCACACATGTGCTTGTGGCAGTTGACAAGTTTACCAAATGGATTGAAGCCAAGCCTATCAAAAATCTTGATGCTAGCACTGCTATCAGTTTCGTCAGAGAGTTGATATTCAGATATGGGGTCCCGCATAGCATCATCACTGACAACGGGTCAAACTTCGATTTAGACAAGTTCAGAGCTTTTTGCGCCTCTCAAGGCACACGAGTTGACTACGCGTCGGTCGCGCATCCCCAGTCGAATGGACAAGTTGAAAGAGCAAATGGTCTAATTCTCAAAGGACTGAAGCCTCGACTGATGCGTGATCTCAAGAACGCAGCAGGCGCTTGGGTCGACGAGCTTCCGTCAGTTTTGTGGGGACTGAGGACCACCCCGAACCGGTCGACTGGAAGAACGCCATTCTTTCTGGTTTACGGAGCCGAAGCCGTCCTGTCGAGTGATCTACTTCACAACGCCCCCAGAGTCGAGCTTTATAACGAAGACGAAGCAGAGCAAGCCCGGCAAGACGCAGTCGACCTCCTAGAGGAGGAAAGGGAAATGGCTATGATCAGATCGACCATCTATCAACAAGACTTGCGTCGATTCCATGCCAGAAATGTGAAGAGCCGAGCCTTCCAAGAAGGAGATTTGGTCCTCCGAGTGGATCAGCAGAAACCACACAAACTTGCTCCTACTTGGGAAGGCCCCTTCATCGTCACCAGAGTGCTCCACAATGGAGCATATCATCTCTACAACGTTGGTCGCCGGATCGACGAGCCACGAGCTTGGAATGCGGAACTACTCCGCCCATTTTACACTTGAATTTTCACTCGGATGAGGTGTAATAAGAAAAACTTCTGTAGTTTATTTTTATCAAAGACAAGAGTGTCCCAGTTCTTCCTGTAATTGCTGTCACTTTTGTTCGCGTACAAAATCCCCCGGTGGGTAGCTTAGCTGCGAATCTGTTTCACCTAAGTTTGCAAAAAATCCTACCGAGTGGCGAGCCAGACTCCCACTCGGGGGCTTAGCTGCAGCCCAGTGCTCGCCTAAGTATATAAAAATCCTACCGAGTGGAGAGCCAGACTCCCACTCGGAGGCTTAGCTGCAGCCCAGTGCTCGCCTAAGTGTTTGAAAATCCTACCGAGTGGCGAGCCAGACTCCCACTCGGAGGCTTAGCTGCAGCCCAGTGCTCGCCTAAGTATATAAAAATCCTACCGAGTGGAGAGCAAACCTCCCACTCGGGGGCTTAGCTGCAGTCCAAGTACTCGCCTAAGTGTTTGAAAATCCTACCGAGTGGAGAGCAAACCTCCCACTCGGGGGCTTAGCTGCAGTCCAAAGTACTCGCCTAAGTATTTGAAAATCCTACCGAGTGGTGAGCCAGACTCCCACTCGGAGGCTTAGCTGCAGCCCAGTGCTCGCCGAAGTATATAAAAATCCTACCGAGTGGAGAGCAAACCTCCCACTCGGAGGCTTAGCTGCAGCCCAGTTCTCGCCTAAGTGTTTGAAAATCCTACCGAGTGGAGAGCAAACCTCCCACTCGGGAGCTTAGCTGCAGTCCAAAGTACTTGCCTAAGTATTTGAAAATCCTACCGAGTGGTGAGCCAGACTCCCACTCGGAGGCTTAGCTGCAGCCCAGTGCTCGCCTAAGTATATAAAAATCCTACCGAGTGGAGAGCAAACCTCCCACTCGGAGGCTTAGCTGCAGCCCAGTGCTTGCCTAAGTGTTTGAGAATCCTACCGAGTGGAGAGAAAACCTCCCACTCGGGGGCTTAGCTGCAGTCCAAGTACTCGCCTAAGTATATAAAAATTCCCGAAGATATTCAACGATAAATCAAGTTCGAATAAAACCCAAAGGTCCAAGACCTCAGATCAAAGTACTCGAGCCCTCGGCTCGACAGAGTTTAACGGTTACAAAATCCACTCGGCATTCCGAGGCAAATTTAAAGTGAAGCACAAAAGTTTTTCATTCCTCAAGTGGAGGACTGGAAGGGGCGACGAACTCGTCCAAGTCGATCCCGTCTGCAATACGAGTAGCAGCAGCAATGAAAGTCTCCATGAAGTCTTGAAAGCTGTGCTTCCTGGTTTGGCAACTTGAATGGCGGCCAGCTTTTATTCTCGCGCCTCCTTGCAATGGACGCGGACCAGAGACAGAGCGACATCAGCACCACATCTGGCAGAAGATTTCTTCCATTCCGCCACTCAACCCGGGACTTCATCCAGTCGAACCATCAGGGACTCGAGGTCATTCTGAAGCATCGTTCCAGGCCAGAGTGATGTGTCGATCCGCGACATCGCAACCTTCAGCCAAGCAAGATAGTCAACAATACTGGTAACACGAGACTCCAATCGGAGCACGTTCATAGCAGCCTCGTCCTTCACGAGAGAATTGGCGGGATCCAAGCCTAGCTCCACTCGACTGGTTTCCTCTTTGAAGCTCTGGCAGAATTCTGCAAACACGATTCAAGAATAAGACAGTGGCCTTACGCGGGCTTGGTAACTGCAAGATAGCCGGGTCAGAATAATTACCTTTGAGCATGACGAACAGCTTCTTCGCGAGTCCACCGAGATAAGCCTCCAGATCGTTTACCTTCCCCGCCAGCTCACCCGCCTTGTCGTGCAGAACCATCTTTTCTTTCTTCAGTCGACTGACCTCTCGATTAGCTGTTTCGAGAGCAGATTTCAGTCTGGAGTTCTCCTGTTCAAGAGTTCCGACCGAAGCCAGTTTCTCTTCTGCAAGCTTCGTTTTGCTCGAGGCCTCCTTTTGTGCTTCGGCAAGATCTTGATCCTTCTTCTTCAGAGCTTCCTCCAGTTCATCTACAGAACGTCGAGTGAACTCAATATCAAGAATGGGCAAGAAAGGGAAGTCACTCGTCAAGAATGAGAAACCTCGCCAGCCATACCTTTTGCTTCGTCTCGCGCCTTCTACAGGTTCTGTTGAGCGAGCTTCAAGTCAAGATCGAGCTGGATCTGTTTGTTCTCCAACTCAGTGTAGAGAGCCACAAGTTCACAGGATTTCTGCAAAAGTCAGTCGACAGAGGTCCAAGATAAGTTGCTTCCGAGTAACCAAGAGACAATGATGACGTTTCTAAGACTACAGCCGAATCAAAAACATTCAACAGTAGTCTCGGGGACTACACCCAGTGGGTGCACTCAGCGTGCCCCCACTGGTTTTGAAAAAAAAAATCGACTGCCCCAGTCGACCGGATACAGTTTCATTCGACATGGCCTGGCCAGACCGAGTGAAGGAGTAAAACTACAGCAACACAATATAAAGACTACAGTCGACTGCCAGCAGTCCACCGTAGTCTTGGGGACTACACCCAGTGGGTGCACTCAGCGTGCCCCCACTCGACCAAAAAACTTAACAGAAACACCCAGTGGGTGTACAAATTTAAAAGATCTTCGGAAAAGAGATTCTTCAGACAGCATACCCTAACAGAACAAGCAGTGAATCGACTGACCTGGACGTTACTCTGAAGAGCTGAACTCGTGTCATAAGCCACTTGGCTGGCTTCTCGAACCACCTTGACCTGCTCCATCATGATGCCTGCCTGGCGTATAGCTTCCTTAGCTGCACCCACTTGGTCCTCATGGACGTGGTGTGTGGCGAAGAGCGAAGGCGGATTTACGGTCGACATCGAGGGCCGCGCACGCGCCAGAGGATTGGCGAAAGTCACAGAAGCCCGGGTGGTATCGCCACCGTCTCGAGCTACAGCCTCAGGCGCCGGAGTGGATTGTGGAGTCTCGCCAGCCGACGCTTTCCTGTTCCGCCTCACTCTCAGCGGCGCTTCGTCTTCGTCGTCAGGAAGGCTAATAACATGAGGAGGATCTACGAGAAAAATTCAATCGACCAGAGTTATGAGAAATCGTCAGTCGATTCAAGGCAGAACATCAGTAATCATACCAGGGTTGGAAGTAACAGCATCTTCCATCTCTCGATCGTCGTCCTTGGCGGAGATCTCAGAAGTAGCAGCACTGCAAATTTTGAAAGACCGTCAGTCGGCGTAGTGGATCGACCAAGGATCCGTCCACGGTCGACAAAGGAGAACAAGTTCTATCATTACCCAGAAATGGTGGGGACAGTCATCCTCATCTTGGGCAGAGCCTTGGGTGGCTTGGACGGCGCTGCGCGGGGGTGCTTGGGAGCTTTCTCAGTCGGCGCTGGAGAAGAGGTCCGAGGGTGCTTCGACGACTGCCCAACGGGAGCAGTCGCCTTACCACGTTCCCGCGCAGGGTCGTGTGTAAGCTTGGATCGCCTTTCCGAGCGGGGAGGTCCAGCTTCCTCCTCCTCCTCTTCGCTGGAGTCGACGCCGTCGTCTCCATCTCCTTCGCCGTCAGACTCCCACTCCTCCTGTTCGTCTCCGCTTTCGCCTCCGCTCGCCTCCCCTTCCTCGGCCTACCCCTGTGCTCCGTTGGGTGTCGAGTACATCTCTGTAGTTTCCTGGAGAATAGCAGACAAGTCGAAAGTCAGTCGACCGATTCAAAGAGAGCAAATGAAGAAAGCAAGATCTCAGTCGGGAACACAAGGTCAGACCTGGTCCACCTCGTGTGTACTGTCAAGCGGGACAACCCTCCTGGCTCCTCGGGGGTTGTCTTTGTTCCCTGTGATGCTTGACAGCCACCCTTCCAGCATCTCGTCGGTGACCTCCTCTGGGTGAACCCGAGTGGTGTCGTCGAGACCCGAGTACAGCCACATAGGGTGGTCACGATCCTGAAGCGGTTGGATGCGCCTCCGAAGGAAGACCTCCAGCAGGTCCATACCGGTCACGCCGTCTCGGACAAGCTGAACCACTCGACCAACCAGCACCTTGACTTGCGCCTTTTCCTCCGGCAGCACTTTTAGAGAGGCAGGCTTTTGAGCTCGGTCCAGAGAGAAAGGGGGAAGACCAGTCGACTGCCCTGGGGTCACCTGGTCTTGGCAATAAAACCAGGTCGACTGCCAACCACGGACCGACTCGGGAAAAGTGATAGACGGGAAAGAACTTTTACCCCTCATCTGGATCGCCAGGCCCCCGCATAGCTGGATCACTTGCATCCGTTCGTCACTCGTCTTGGCTTTCTTTACCGATTGGGAACGGCAAGTGAAGATGTGTTTAAAGAGTCCCCAATGAGGGCGGCAACCCAAGAAACTTCCGCACAAGGAAACGAAAGCCGCAAGATACACAATGGAATTGGGAGTGAAATGGTGGAGCTGCGCTCCGAAGAAGTTCAAAAAGCTCCGGAAAAAAGGATGAGGAGGTAGAGAAAATCCGCGATCGATATGGGTGGCGAGGAGGACGCACTCACCGTCACGAGGTTGGGGTTCGACTTCTCCCCCCGGGAGACGCGCAGCTTCGTGGGGAATGACTCCCCCCTCGACCATGTCATCAAGATCTTCCTGCCGAATCACCGAGGGCATCCAGTCGCCCTGGATCCAATCCCTGGGCAGAGCAGTCTTCGAGGAAGATCCACCTCGAGCGGACTTCTTTCCCTTCCCCTGCACCTCCGCCTTCTTCGCGCGCTCCAAAGCCGACGTCTTGTCCTTCACCATCGTCGCCGGTGAGGCTCGAATGGGCCTACGGCGCTAGGGTGAGAGCGGAGGTGGCGGAGGACCTTGCGGGGGGGAGAAGGAAAGGCGAGAGCACACTGTTGGGGAGCCCCGAGCCGGCAACTTATAAGGAGCCGCTTCCGACTGGCTGACCGGTAGGCCCAGGCGATCCGTCAAATCCCGCAACAGGCGCGCGCACGGTACGTGGCGAAAAAGGTGGCACGGAGATCGAGGAGCTTCCATCCTATCCCATCCGATTACTTCGGCCGCCCCCGTCTCGCTCGCTTCCCGAAATTTGAATCCCGCAAAATCCGCGGGCTGCAGAACAACTCATCAAACTGAAGAGCCCGCTCGTGCCGGCACTCGGTATTCCACAAGTAAGGAAATTCACTCGACGAGAGACCAAGAATGGATCAAGGTGACCAAAAGAAGTTGACAACGTCATCCGTGACGATTGATCCAGTACAAGACATTCGTATAACGCTAAGAACCAGTCGGAAGGACCCCCAACTCCTTCCCCACTCGAACCTCGATCCATTCGGGGGCTAATGATGAAGCTATGTACCTAGGGTAGGGGCATGGACCTGTCCTAAGAGCCCTACCCAAGGACATCCCTGGAAGAAGTCACCTTACAATCGACTTGAAGGTATCCCACTCAACGGATTCAAGACACTCGACCAGGAAGCTACCACTCGACTACGAAGACCAACCACTCGACTGACAGGAGATCTAAAGTCACTCCGCAAGCAAACAGTCGGCCATTAAGTAGTCTTTATGGTCATCATAGCACTTTAATAGGGACATTACCAGTAACGCCCAGTCTTAATGTATTTTAACCATGCGTTACTGAGGACCGGAGGGGTCTGGCGAACTCTATATAAGCCACCCCCCCTCCTCAGTAGCGGGAGTTGGCACCCCTGTAATTCATACACACATAATGCAGTCGACCGCCTCCGGGCACCGAGACGTAGGGCTGTTACTTCCTCCGCGAAGGGCCTGAACTCGTACATCCTAGTGTATTTACAGCTTCTCCATAGCTAAGATCTAGCCTCTCCATACATACCCCCTACCTCACTGTCAGAGTTAGAACCACGACAGAATGCACACACAAAATGCAACGAAAATGACAAATCAACAAGTTATGTTAAATTCCAGCAGACAACATCATAGCACTTTTGCAACGAAGATTAGGGCATGAATTTGGACAGTAACATGCATGAAAATGACACTAACATGAAGAGCATCATGAGACGAACATTTTGATATATCATGCACACAAACGGAGTTATGAGCATGGAGATATGGCATGATGAACATGGCAACAAAATGTTGGAATTTCAGGACTTAGACGAAATCGAGAGGTTCAACCTCAGATCTAAGGTTTTGGCACGGATCACGAGGTTCATCATGGTCTCGCTGGAGAAGCTCGCTGGAATTGAGGGAGAGGTGGTGTTGACACCAGATTTTGGCATGGTCACGAATCCGGGTTCGTATGCAAAAGTTAGAGGCAACACTTCGCGGGCCGGCCCTAAGTGAGAAAGTATTTGGCCTTTGCCGGCTAAATGAAACCTTGTCGGGGTAAAAGCTTGCCGATGTGAGGGCTTGCCAGCATGGAAAGCTTGCCGGCGGAGAAGCTTGCCGGCGTGGAAAGATTGACGGCGGAGAAGCTTGCCATTGTGAAATCTTGCCGAGGGAGAAACCTTGCTGAGGAGGAACTCTTGCCGGGGTAGAAACCTTGCCGAGGAGGAAATCTTGCCGGGGTAGAAACCTTGCCGAGCTAGGGAGGAACCCTTGCCGGTGTAAAAACCTTGCCGGGGTGAAACCTTGTCGGTGCGGAAAGCTTACCCGGGTGGAAGGCCTGCCGGGGTGGAGGTTGTGATAGTCAAGCCGACGAGAAGTTGAAGATGGGCTCAGAAGCTAATTCAGATGATCTTGGATGGAGAAATGTCCTACACGGAAGTTTTGCGTCTCGTCGAAATGGTCGATTTTGATATACAAATCGTCCCAATCCGAGTTCGTATGCAAAAGTTAGAGCTATCGGAGTGCAGCCCTGTCACGAGGCGAGATGTGGCGCGCCCCACCAGACATAGGTCTGATGGGTAGCGCAAGCGAACAGGTGTTCTGCGTGACCGTTTTGGCCTAGAAGATGGCCTCAAATCGAAAAACGTTCAACATTAAAATTGTTCGTCTCGTCGAAACGATCAAGATTTCTTTTGGGCTCGTTTCCATCCGAGGTTGTTTGTCACCATGAAAAGGACCCTCAAAGTACAGCCAGTTTAAATCGAGCAGTTTTGGAAAGTTCGGATAAAATCAGTCCGAATTTGACTACGGTTTTGAACGTGAATTGATGTAATTTTCTTGTAAGGAAAGCCTAGATAAATCCTTTTCTTGTACGGGAAGTCCAGCCGCCTCTTATATATGTTGGGGGTGACGGCCGATTGAAACACACAATCGAACAAATCAATATACTACTTTTTCATCTATGTTTTATCTCTCCACCATTTTTCTCTCTCGTTCTTCCCTGTTCTTCGTGTTTGAGAGCTTCGAATCCCGAGGCTCTAGGGGCGAGCGAATCGACCTAGGGCAGCCCATAGCCGCCACAATCCCTGACGGGGTCCCTCCCGGGTGCGCGGGGTTTCGGGTCTGCAAAAGTGCCCGCCGAATGTCTTATGTATCGCGCTGTTGGTCGGGTCTCCTTCGACGTGAGATGCGGTGCATCACCCGCGGCGTCGAGGGTACACGTGGCGTGTTCGTGTGTCAACACACTTTTTGGCGACTCCGCTGGGGAACGAAGATCAATCGTCATCATCCACCATGTCTGATATTCCCAAGCCATCTGAGGTAGACGCCGATAACATCATTAAGCCCAGTCTTGATGAGATATCGGCCGATCATCGCCAAGTTTATGAGGAGTACAAGAAGGCGCGCGAGGAGAAGGACTTGCAGGAGTTCCTTGCAAAGTTCAAGAAGGATCGCCAAGGCAACATCACTCCGATTGAAGAAATCAAGTTCCCTCCTCTTCAAGCCGAGCAGGTTAAACCCTCTGTAAGTACTGCCTTTTCTCCTGAGTAGTGCGCTGAGATTGAAAGTCATATTGCTGATGGTAACAATCTAGTCTACCAAACTTTCATAGAAAATACTAATGCTCAGAAGAATACATCTCAATCGTCTAGTGGTAATGATGGTGTAGCTGCTAGTGTGCAAAACCCTAATCTGGCTTTACCTATTGCATCGGCGCCTCCCGTGCCGATGGCTTATTATCCTACCCAAAAAAATCAGATTGTGACTGCACCCATCAACCCTATTATGAGCATGCCAGGTTCGGTGGCAGCGCCGAACCAAACCCTACCTACAGCTACAACCACTCGACCACTACCAAATTACGGGTCGACATACATGCCACAATTCCTACCTGCAGCTAGTAACCCTACTCCTCTTATGCCACTGCCACAAGCTTCATCGTCCACTATGGATGATGGTCTAGCTAATCTTAGAGAAGAGATGGCTAAGATGCTTCGAGAGAATTTTGGAGTTGAGTTACCTCGGAATCGGATTTACCAAAAGCCGTACCCCGAGTACTTTGATGCCATCCAGTGCCCTCCAGGATATAAAATTCCAGATTTTGTTAAGTCTAATGGAGAAGGCACAAAAACCACATGGCAGCATGTTAGTCAGTATTTAGCACAATTTGGTGAGGCAGGCTCATTGAATGAATTGAAAGTGCGTTTATTTCCTTTATCATTAACTGGTACCACATTTTCATGGGTTTCTTCTTTACCCCATGGTTCCATTCGGGTTTGGTCGCAGCTAGAGCAGAAGTTTCATGATCACTTTTATAGCGGAGACAATGAACTAAAGCTATCACATCTAACATCGGTTAAACAGAAGCATGATGAATTGGTCTCCGATTACGTCAAGAGATTCAGAGAAACAAAAAACCGGTGTTTTAGTTTGGTGATAACCAAGAGGGACTTGGCAGACCTAGTGCTGAGTGGTTTGAGAACTCCCCTTAGAGAAAAGCTAGAAGGCTACAAGTTCTTAAATATCAACCAAGTCTTACAAAGGGCTTTGGCTCAGGAAAGTCGAAGCAAAGACCTCAGAGAAGTGCATAGATACAAAGCCGATCGTCCAAAGATGAATATGGTGGAATATGATAGTGATCACTCGGACGATGAGGGTGATGTTTTTTCTACTGAATTTGTTTGGCCAGCTAAGGCCAAACCCTTTACTTGCAATGATCTGGAACCGATTCATAAGAATCGTGATGAAGAGATGAAGTTTACTTTTAACATTGCTAAGTGTGATAAAATATTTGATGCTTTGCTACAGGCTAAGATTATTAGAATATCTCATACTTTACCGCCGTTTGAGGAGCTGAAACGGCGCGCTTATTGCAAATATCATTATTCTTTTTCTCATGCTACTAACGATTGCAATGTTTTTCGACGGCAGATACAATCGGCCATTAATGACGGACGATTGAACTTTTCTGAGATGCAAGTTGATAAACAGCCTTTTCCAATGAATACCATGGATCTGGAGGGAAAGAAGCTACTCATTCGGCCGGAGGTTGCCGAATCTACTAATAAAGCTAATGTCATTGTTGGTGAGCCCAAGAAAGACAAGGAGGGCGACAAGGTCTTGGGGAGACAATCAAAATCACCATCAAAAATCCTACACTTGGGGGGCAACCGCAAGCGCAAGAAAATACTCGTGTTAAATTTGTCAAGCCCAAAAGTCCAGAAGTTGGCAAGTGGAAGACGAATGAAGCTAAAGTGCAGCGCAAGAAAATCAAGCCAACTTTTGATATGTTGCTGTCCAAGTATGCCAATCATGCAGCCGGTTCTAGCTCTAACCGGTCACCACATTTGAAGCGCTCAAGGTCACCTCCTCGGGAAGAATTTCAGCATCATGCAAGGCCATATGGGTCGTGGGCGCCGGGACCATGGGTACCGCCTCTCCCCTATGTACCATATTACATGGGAGACTTCAATGGAGGGTGGTGGCAGCCCCAAATGGCCCCTTATGCTTTTCATCCGGGTTGGGCAGAACAAAGGAGGCCCGTTCATGAGAGACTTTCTTATCCCACACGAGGCTGTTTGAACAATAGTGTCAATCGGCCAGTGCAAGATAATCAAAAAAGGGTCGGCAAGCAAGAATGGTGTGTTAAGTCGCCAAGTGCTGTAACGGTCGAGTCAAGCAAAGGCAAGGAAAAAACCGATGCCGACTCACTCATCTTGGGCACTGAAACATTCACCATACAACAATCGATTATGCATAGCAATCCGACTGAGCTGATACTTGCTATCGCACCAAAGCACTCGGCTAATGACCTTGAAGGAAACACCAGCCAAGTAAAGATGAGAGATCCTAAATACACTCAGCCAAAGTGGTGTCCTCTAGGGCTGACAAAAACACAAAAGAGGAAATTACAGAGGTTAAGGAGTCAAGAGATGACAGAACAAGAAGCCGAGAAGCAAAGGGATAAGTTGTTCAATGACACTCGGCCCATGGTGCCTACAAAACAAGTGTGGAGGCCTAAGCAAATACAAGATGCAGTTGCCTCTACACCTACCACAGCAGCACCTGCGCCACCAAAGGAGGACGATACGACAGCTATTACATTGTCTGTGACACTTCTTACTTCTTCTTCACTTGGACAAATTTCAGAATCGGTAGATGCACTTGAAGAAGAGGATGATATGTTGGACAATGAGTCTACGCCGGTTCATGAAGGTATGGATATCAATATGGTATATTACTTACCTGCTGAGTTTCGTGCTGTCAATGAGGAAGGAGAGGTGGCTCAGCTGGATTTTGGCCCTAAAATGCAATATTCGAGAAGCTAAAAGACCAAGTAACGCATGTGTAACCGTTGTATCTGAAAGGTCATATCAATGGATCACCGCTCACTCGGATGCTTGTTGATGGTGGTGCTGTGGTGAATCTTATGCCGTATTCGGTATTCAAAAAATTAGGGCTGCGTGATGAAGAGTTGATAAAGACCAACATGGTGCTCAATGGATTTGAAGGCAAAGAGAAAACTGAAGCCAAAAGGTGTGATGTATGTGGAGCTCACGGTGGGAAGTAAAACTTTGGCTACCGCATTCTTTGTCGCTGAGGTGCAAGGCAACTGCAATGTCATACTAGGCCGTGATTGGGTTCATGCAAACCAGTGCGTGCCATCCACTATGCACCAGTTTTTGATCCAGTGGGTTGATGATGAAGTGGAAGTCATTCATGCGGATAACTCGGCCTGTGCTGCTTTGGCCGAGGCATCGGTGGATTGGCAACACCCAAATGCTACTTGCTTGACGGGGCGTGACTTGTCAGAATTCGATTTTCTCAACGCAACCAAGAATGGTTTCGTGCCCGTCTCTCTAAAGCCGACTGAATGCAATCGGCTCCAAGGTATGATATGTTTAAATGGATCCTAACTCAGAGTGGTTACAAAAGCGACTTGTAGAATATCGGTCCAATGAGAATGATATGTATGAGTCCATAGAAGATTTAGATGATATGGATAAATTAGGACAAGGTTTTACATTGGCCGATCCATTAGAAGAGATAGATATAGGAGATGGTTCAACTCCTAGGCCGACATTTGTAAATGCAAATTTAAGAGCCGATCATAAAGCTAAGTTGATCGAGTTGTTGAAAGAATATGTCTGTTGCTTTGCGTGGGAATATCATGAGATGCCAGGTTTAAGCCGAGAGCTAGTGGAGCATCGGTTACCTATAAAGTCTGGTTTTAGACCATATAAACAATTGGCCAGAAAGTTTAATCCAAAAACATATGACCGGATCAAGGAAGAGATCGGTCGTTTGCTTAAAGCTAATTTTATTAGACCTTGTAGGTATGCCGAGTGGATTTCTAACATTGTCCCAGTGGAAAAGAAAGGATCCGGCAAGTTGAGGGTGTGCATTGAGTTCAGAGATCTGAATAGGGCTACACCCAAAGATGAGTATCCCATGCCAATAGCCGATATGCTTATTAATGATGCTTCTGGACATAAAGTTATTAGCTTTCTAGATGGTAATGCCGGATACAATCAAATTTTTATGGCCGAAGAGGACATGTCCAAGACAGCTTTTCGTTGCCCTGGTTTTCTTGGTTTATTCGAGTGGACAGTGATGACATTCGGATTAAAAAATGCTGGCGCCACATATCAAAGGGCTATGAATTTGATTTTTCATGATTTACTCGGTGTCATACTTGAAGTCTATATTGATGATATTGTTGTCAAATCGGATGCTTTTGAATCTCACTTGGCCGATTTGCGTTTAGCTTTTGAAAGAATGAAAAACTATGGACTAAAGATGAATCCTTTGAAGTGTGCATTCGGTGTGTCAGCTGGTAAGTTTTTGGGCTTCATTATCCATGAAGATGGCATAGAGATTGATCACAAAAAGATAGTGGCCATACAGAAAGTGGAAGCTCCAACATGCAAGAGAGATATACAAAAGTTCCTTGGCAAGGTCAATTACTTGAGGAGGTTCATAGCTAATCTGTCAGGGAAGGTTGATGCGTTTACTCCTATCCTTCGGTTAAAGAATGATGTTGATTTCACTTGGGGGGCAAAACAGCAAAAAGCATTTGATATGATCAAGAATTATTTGTGCACTCCTCCGGTGATGAAAACACCCAAGCATAGGGAACCCTTCAGGCTTTACATTGCAGTAGAGGAAGGAATTATTGGTGCTGTTTTGACTCAAGAAACCGAAAGAAAAGAGCATGCTATTACATATTTGAGCAGGCGCTTATTAGACGCCGAGACAAGGTATATATTTATTGAAAAATTATGTCTATGCTTATATTATGCTTGCACAAAATTGAGACATTATTTAGTGCCGAGTGCTTGCGTAGTAGCTTGTCAGACCGATGTCATTAAATACATGTTGCATAGGCCAATTCTTAGTGGTAGAATTGGCAAGTGGGCTTATGCTTTGATTGAATATGATTTGGCATATGAATCTCTAAAATCCATGAAAGGCCAAATTGTTGCTAATTTCATTGTTGAACATCGGATTAATGACAAGCATGATATTGATATGAACCTTGTTTCAGTAGTACCATGGAGATTATACTTTGATGGTTCAGTTTGTAGCAATGGCCAAGGTGTTGGTATTGTTTATATATCTCCTCATGGTGCTATTTTTGAAGCCTCGTGCCGCCTAGAATATTTTTGCACAAACAATCAAGCCGAATATGAAGCATTGTTATTCGGCCTAGAGATGTTACTTTCTATAGGCGTTACACATATTGAGGCTTACGGTGATTCGTTACTAATAGTGCAGAAAGTATCCAAAGTCTTTCAGTGTTTGGACGAATCACTTAATGTTTATCTTGATAAATGTCTAGATATAATTTCTACATTGGATTGTTTTAGCATTACTCATATATCTAGGCATGACAATTGGAGAGCAAATGAGTTGGCACAGCAAGCATCCGGCTATCATGTTGATCATGGCATGTTTCATATTTCTCAAAGACCGATGTCTTGTCTTGCCAATATAGGAGAGGCCGAACCAGAACCCACTGATTCGGCCCTTAACAAAAAATCTAGTGCAGGTGACAATACCGACTGGAGGAAGCCCATTGTTGATTACTTGTGCAATCCGAGTGAAAGGGTGGACAGGTCTGTTCGGCGTATGGCTTTCAAGTATACAGTGAGAGATGACAGTCTTTATCGCCGAACAGTCGATGATGTTCTTCTAAAGTGCTTGGACGAGGACCAGGCAAGAGTTGCTATGGGAGAGGTACATGAAGGCATTTGTGGCACTCATCAGTCGGCTCCCAAGATGAAATGGTTATTGCGACGTGCTGGGTTTTATTGGCCGACTATGATTAATGATTGCTTCAGGTATTATAAGGGGTGTGAAGCTTGTCAAAAATTTGGTGATATTTAATTGGCTCCTGCTGCTATGTTACATCCTATTATCAAGCCGTGGCCTTTCAGAGGTTGGGGTTTAGACTTCATTGGACAAATCCATCCATCTTCCTCAAAAGGGCATCAGTTCATATTAGTGGCAACTGATTATTTCACTCAATGGTCTGAATCAGTACCTCTCAAGAACATGACACATACGGAGGTAATCTGATTCATAACTGAGCACATTATTCATAGATTCGGTATTCCTCAAACGTTAACTACAGATCAAGGTTCATCTTTTATGTCACACCAAGTCAGAGAGTTTGCCGAATCTTATAATATAAAGTTGCTCAATTCCTCTTCGTATTATGCCCAAGATAATGGACAAGCCGAGTTTAGCAATAAAATTATAATCAAGCTCATCAAGAAGAAGATTGAGGATAATCCGAGGAGATGGCATGAGTTGTTGCCTGAAGCTTTGTGGGCACATAGAATTTCAAGGCATGGTGCTACAAAGGTGACTCCATATGAGCTAGTATATGGTCAAGAGGCTGTTTTACCGGTGGAAGTAAATTTGAATGCTTTGAGAATAGCCAAACAAAATGATTTATCGATAGTAGACTTTTATAACTTAATGATGGACAATATTGATGAGGTTGCCGATAAACGTTTGGCTGCTTTGAAGGCCATAGAGACGGACAAGTTGAGGGTAGCAAGGGCTTACAATAAGAAAGTTAAGTTGAAGAATTTTCAAGTTGGCAATCTCGTCTGGAAATTAATTCTCCCGATTGGTTCAAGAGACAGAAAATTCGGGAAGTGGTCTCCAAGTTGGGAAGGTCCTTTTAGAATTGCAAGAATAGTTCCCGGAAACTCTTATTTGGTGGAATCCATACGAGGGGCACTGTTACCTCAAGCTCTCAATGGCTAGTACTTGAAGAAATACCACCCAAGTGTGTGGCAAGAAGCCTAAGTGGGCAATGGCCGATATATGACTATCGCCCTTAGCACAAACATGGCCGATACCTGATTATCATCCTGAGGAAAATAAATGGCCGATGGAGTGTTGACATCGTCCTTAGAACAAACACAATACAAGTTATTTTTCGGCACACAAGCTTTGCCGAAAAACAGGGGGGCATGTGTTGACACCAGATTTTGGCATGGTCACGAATCCGGGTTCGTATGCAAAAGTTAGAGGCAACACTTCACGGGCCGGCCCTGAGTGAGAAAGTATTCGGCCTTTGCCGGCTGAATGAAACCTTGCTGGGGTAAAACCTTGCCGATGTGAGGGCTTGCCGGCGTGGAAAGCTTGCCGGCGGAGAAGCTTGCCGGCGTGGAAAGCTTGCCGGCGGAGAAGCTTGCCGTTGTGAAATCTTGCCGAGGGAGAAACCTTGCCGAGGAGGAACTCTTGCCGAGGAAGAACTCTTGCCGGGGTAGAAACCTTGACGAGCTAGGGAGGAACCCTTGCCGGTGTAAAAACCTTGCCGGGGTGAAACCTTGTTGGTGCGGAAAGCTTACCCGGGTGGAAGGCCTGCCGGGGTGGAGGTTGTGATAGTCAAGCCAACGAGAAGTTGAAGATGGGCTCAGAAGCTAATTCAGATGATCTTGGATGGAGAAATGTCCTACACGGAAGTTGTGCGTCCCGTCGAAACGGTCAATTTTGATATAAAAAGCGTCTCAATCCGAGTTCGTATGCAAAAGTTAGAGCTATCGAAGTGCAGCCCTGTCACGAGGCGAGATGTGGCGCGCCCCACCAAACATAGGTCTGATGGGTAGCGCAAGCGAACAGGTGTTTTGCGTGACCGTTTTGGTCCAGAAGATGGCCTCAAATCGAAAAACGTTCAACATGAAAGTTGTTCGTCTCGTCAAAACGGTCAAGATTGATTTTGGGCTCGTTTCCATCCGAGGTTGTTTGTCACCATGAAAAGGACCCTCAAAGTACAGCCAGTTTAAACCGAGTAGTTTTGGAAAGTTCGGATAAAATCAGTCCGAATTTGACTAGGGTTTTGAACGTAAATTGATGTAATTTTCTTATAAGGAAAGCCTAGATAAATCCTTTGCTTGTACGGGCAGTCCAGCCGCCTCTTATATATGTTGGGGGTGACGGACGATTGAAACACACAATCGAACAAATCAATATACTACTTTTTCATCTACGTTTTATCTCTCCACCATTTTTTTCTCTCGTTCTTCGCTGTTCTTCGTGTTTGAGAGCTGAGAATCCCGAGGCTCTAGGGGCGAGCGAATCGACCTAGGGCATCCCATAGCCACCGCAATCCCTGACGGGGTCCCTCCCGGGTATGCGGGGTTTCGGGTCTGCAAAAGCGCCCGCCGACTGTCTTGCGTATCGCGCTGTCGGTCGGGTCTCCTTCGACGTGAGATGTGGTGCATAACCCCCGGCATCGAGGGTACACGTGACATGTTCGTGTGTCAAAAGGTGGCAGGAGTTGTCGGGGCAGGGATCCGGCCGGAGCTCGTGGAGGTCGGGGTCGCCGGAGTTGGAGGTCACCGGAGCCGGTGGTGGCGCGATAGTGCGGTGCCGGCGACGAGCTCGGTGGCTGCGGGGCGGTGGAGGTGGCGCTCGGCGAGCAGAGGAGGTGGTGGGGACGGGCGCCGACCTTGGGCGGCGGAGGAGCTAGACGGCGACGTGGCGAAGTTGCGGTGGCGGCGGCGGGCATTGAGCCGGGCGACGGGAGGTGCGGGCCGCGGTGAGTGGCGGTGCCGGGACAAGAGGGCCGCGGTCGGGCCCCGGCGGTCCCGTGCGGGTAGCGGCGAAGTGGGGCGCGGGCACGGGTGATGTGGCGCACAGCGATAGGTCCGTGCGGCGGCGACACTGAGGTGGCGGCATGGTATTGGTGGAGGAGACGTGGCCGGCGGACATGTCCGTCACCGGCGGACACGTCCGGTGGCGCAGTGGAGAAGGGGCTAGGGTTTGGACCCGTGATTTGAATGGGGAAGGCATATTTATAGGTAGGGGGAGCTAGGAGTGTCCAAATGAGGTGTGGTTTTCGCCCACACAATCGTGATCCAACGGCGGAGAGCATGGATGGGGTTTAGATGGGATAGTGGGCTGCTTTGGAGGGGTGTTGGGCTGCAACAAGAGAGGGGTTTTTCCGGTTACCCGGTTAACTGTTGGGGCATCAAACGACCTCCAAATGGAACGAAGTTTGGCAGGCGGCCTACTGGTGATGTACCAAGGCCAGTCGACAAATCTCGACCCATTCCGAGAATGTTTTTCTCCCGCTCATGAAACAAGATTTGAGGGGTGCAACGGGTGCATGTGGGAGCATCGGATTGCAAAACGGACAACGGGGAAAATGACCGGACGCATGAGTCGAACACAGATGCCAATGAGATGCACATGATGGCATGAGATGAGATGCATGACATGAACAAAATGCAAAATGGAAGAGAAAAAACCCAACCACGAAGGGAATATCATATCACATCACCGGAAATGGCAAGAGTTGAAGATACACATATGGGAAGTTACATTCGGGGTGTTACAAGCTCACAGAGTTATTCAAGGGAGCTCGTCTTCGTTTTAAGCTGTGGAAGGCATCGACATGTCGAGAAGGTGCACGGGAGGCCTCGGCCATGGTGAAAACGTGGTATACTGGACTTGACCCGAACCAAATGGCATGAGTTGTACCTCGGGGACCAGACGGACAAGAAATTCCGGTTAGCTTGGTGTACAACCAATTAAAGATAGCCACCAAATTTTCACAGCAGGACTGTAAACTAGATAGCCTGATAGATGGCATAGATAAAGAGCAGGCGTGTAATTTTTATGTGATGATACACTTTATCGATAAAGCTTATCTCCGGCTGAATTGAAAAAGATTGTTGTGGCAGACTTTCCGCTTTCAAACTCCAAAACCCAAGGGTGGAGTGTTTCCGAATAATACACATGTGGGAAACACCAAGTATGTTTGGAAACCAGGCGATTCGGTCATAATGCTTGAACAGATAAACTGTATTCGGGAAGTTATGTTATATTACTATTTAATGTAAGAAACATCTTCCAGAAAGAATAGGTCCGTTAAGGGTTCCTCACCCTGGGTCGGCATGTGTTTATGCATGACTAGGTAGTGATGCGAAAGAATCGCGGGAGTCTTTATGTTTTAGTAGTTTATATTGCTGCAAAGGCAGTTTGTCTTTTGTCCGCCGACCAATTATTCCCTCAAGAACGCTAGCTTTCGGCTTCACCCGTCTGAGGTACATGTCCAGATGACCCGGTTGTAACAATCACAGATGTGCTCCCTTTATGCCCTAGCCGAACGAGCAGGAACGTAGGGCATAAGCACAGGAGCCAGGCAACCCAGCTTGGCAAAAACTTAAGTCATAGAGGTGCATATAATGGCGAATACAATAGGTTTATGAGCAAACAACACACGTATATATATATGGTGAGATTTATGCTTGAAATGATGTAGAGGCTGGGTTGCCTGGCTCCTCAAGTGTGCGGCTTACCCGAACACACACTAGAAGTTGTAAGGGAAAAAGAAAAAAAAGTGAAAAAAGGATAAAAAGGTAACGAACAATGTGTCCAGACTTAGGCGTAGAATCTTCGGAGTCTGGCAGTGTTCCATGGGTTCGGCTCTAAGCGATTGTCCGATGCGTTGCGAAGGCGATAGGCTCCTCCAGTGAGAACATCATCTATGATGAAGGGACCCTCCCATTTGGGTTTGAGCTTGTCCTTTTTCTTCTCTGGTAGGCGTAGAACGAGTTCACCGACATTATAAGTCTTAGCCCGCACTTCTCTGCTTTGGTATCTTCGAGCTTGTTGTTGGTAGAATGCGAAACGGGCCTTTGCGACATCGCGCTCCTCCTCCAGGCCATCTAAGTTGTCTTGCCGATCGAGCTCAGCCTCTCTCTCCTTGTACATGCACACTCGAGGTGAGTCATGAATAATATCGCAGGGCAGGACAACCTCTGCGCCGTACACCATGAAGAATGGTGTGTATTTGGTCATGCGATTGGGTGTGGTCCGCATCCCCCAGAGTACGGAGTCGAGCTCCTCAACCCAGTGTTTATCCGACTCCTTTAAAGATCACACTAGTCTGGGCTTGATTCCACTCATTATCAGGCCATTGGCCCGTTCCACTTGACCATTTGTTTGGAGGTGATACACGGAGGCATAATTGAGTTTGATACCTAGATTAGCACACCAATTTTTCACCTCGTCCGCTGTAACGTTAGATCCATTATCAGTAATAATACTGTGTAGGACACCATAACGGTGTACGACACCGGATATAAAGTCTATCTTCGGTCCAGCTTCAACCGTTTTAACCGGTTTGGCCTCTATCCACTTAGTGAATTTATCTACCATAAACAACAAGTATTTTTTCTTATGGCTTCCCCCTTTAAGGGGTCCGGCCATGTCCAGCCCCTAGATCGCGAAAGGCCAAGTAATGGGGATTGTTTGTAGGGCAGTGAGCGGCATATGGCTTTAATTGGAAAAGGCTAGCATCCGACGCGATGTTGTACAAGGTCTTGCGCGTCTGCTTGGGCCGTGGGCCCAAAGAAACCTATATGGAAGGCCTTACTTACAAGGTCCCGAGCTGCGACGTGGTGGCCACCAAGACCAGCGTGTATTTTGGCCAAGAGCTATCGTCCTTCCTCTTCGGAGATACATCTTTGAAGGACTCCGGTAGTGCTTTTCTTGTAGAGATCTCCTTCATGAAACTTGTAGGCTTTCGAACATCGAACGATGCAACGAGCCTCATTCTGGTCCTGAGGGAGCTCCCGCCTATTAAGGTAGGCCAGGAAGGGTTCGGTCCATGGGGCGATTACCACCATAATTACATGGGCGGAAGGTGTTGGATCTGTGCCCGATCCCCCGATGATGTCCGAATCGTGTTCGGCATCCGGGGGTGTGATCGGCGCTGGACTGGTATTTCCGCTCTCATCCTGCCATACCACGGATAGCTTGAAGAGCCTTTCCATGAAGGTGTTAGGCTGGGCGGGATCACGTTTAGCGCCCATTGGAGCAAGGATGTCTGCTGCTTGGTTACTGTCTCGGGCCACATGATGAAACTCGAGCCCCTTGAACCGAGCTGATATTTTGAGCACATCATTGCGGTAAGCTGCCATCTTTGGATATTTTGCATCGAATTCTCCGATTATTTGGGATATTGCGAGGTTTGAATCCCCGCACACCTGGAGGCATTGTATGCCCATAGAAACAGCCATTCGGAGACCATGCAGTAGGGCCTCATATTCGTCTGCGTTATTGGAGTCCGTGTACATGATTTGCAATACATAACGGACTGTGTCCCCTGTAGGGGATGTTAAGCTGACACCAGCCCCAATCCGGCTAACATTTTAGAGCCGTCGAAGTACATCACCTAGTTTGAGTATGTACCGTATTCTTTGGGGAGTTCGGCTTCTGTCCATTCAGCGAGGAAGTTGGCCAACACCTGAGATTTAGTAGCCTGGCATGGTTTGTACGTTATTTCAAATGGTAGGAGCTCGATGGCCCATTTTAGAATGCGGCCGGTGGCGTCTCGATTATTTATGATATTATTGAGTGGTACCTCGGGGGCCACCGTGATCGAGCACTCTTGAAAGTAGTGTCTTAGCTTCCGAGATGCCATGAAAACCGCATATGCTATCTTTTGATAGTGCGGGTACCGGGATTTAAATGGTGTGAGAACCGCCGATATGTAGTATACGGGTTTTTGGAGTAGGAATTTATGTCCCTCTTCCTCTCGTTCAACGACGAGTACTGCGCTCACCACCTGGTGAGTTGCAGATATGTATAGTAGCATGGGTTCACGGATGTTAGGTGCGGCAAGGACTGGGTTGTTTTCTAGTAGAGCTTTTATTTCTTCCAACCCGGCTGTTGCCGCATCCGTCCACTCAAAGTGGTCGTTACCTTGAAGCGGGCAATATAGCGGCAGCGCCTTCTCTCCTAATCTAGAGATAAAGCGGCTCATGGCTGCCACACACCCACCTAGTTTTTGGACCTGCTTTAGGTCTGTTGGAATTCCCAACTATGAAAAGGCTCGGATTTTGGCCGGGTTTGCCTTGATTCCACTATTGGAAACGATGAACCCGAGCAGCTTTCCTGCTGGATCACCGAAAACACATTTATCCGGATTGAGCTGTATGTCATATGTTCGAAGTTTTTTGAATGTAAGACGTAATGTCACATCCCTAGTTCTGGTATGATCTAGGCTTGCTTTGTGCATCATGTTGAAGTTTCAAATGAAATTGAAATGGGGAATGTTTCAAACCCTAGCAACAAAGCAAATTCAAATAGATTCAAATTTAAAAATGGAATTTCAATGAACCCAAAATGCTCTTCAAAAATGTTCATGGTCTTTGGAAAATGTTGGAAACAACAACCAGAGGTGATGCACATTTTTGCTAAACACTTTGGATTTTTGAGTGAACCCATATGTATTTGAATTGGAGCTGTTTAAATAATATAAATATTTTAAAGGCTCCAAAAATGTTGGAAATTGGTGAGGGCCTCTAGTATATTATAACTAGTGGTCACGAGGAATCTCAACATTTTTAGAATTGTGCTAGTATTTATTTTAAGTCAAAAAGAAATGTCAGAAATAGAAAAGAAAACAAAAATATGGGAAAACTTACCTGGGCCACTTACCTGTGCAGCCGGGCACTGTGAAGCCTAGCGGTCCAACAGGCCGGCCCAGCTAATTGGCACTGCCAGTCGTCGTCTCCACCGCGCCAGGAGGACGCCGAGCATGCGCTCGCCGCACGCGGCCACCCGCCCGGCCACCTCCTGCCTCCATGCTTGCTCCGCGACCCCCTGCAGCGTCGCCATGCACCCCCCAAGGCCTTTCTCACTCTCTCTCGTTCTCCCTCCTCCCCTGGATCCCTCTCTCTCGACCCGCCCGAGCGGAGCTCGTCGCCGCCGCTCGCTGCCCGCGCAGCCACCATCTTCCCCTCGTCCTCTCTTCGTGTCCGGGTGATCCCCCTCGTCGCATGCATCGTCCTGGACGAGCCAAGCGACCGAGGATGCGCTGTATCGCCGCCACCATCATCGTCTTCACCTCCGGCCTCCAGAGATTGCTGTCGTCGTTTCGGCCGCACCGGTGCATCCCTGAGCTCGCGCACGACACCGTCGAGACCGCTGTGAGCTCTCCTCCGTTTCCCCCTCCTTCTCCGCACTTGATTTCGTGCCGTAGCCCTGCTAACCATCGAACCCGCGAGCGCCATGCCGTCGACCATGTCGCCGCCGTGGCTAGGGCCACCGCAGCTCGCAACCGAGCTCGCCGTTGCACTCACTGCACTCCAGCGAGTCAAGCGGACCCGCTCACAACCTCCCCCGTGCCCCGCAACATCAAAACCCCCGATGGCCGACCTCCGGCCGCCGCACCCGTCGTCACCGGTGCCACTCCGGCCACTCCCCGACCGCGCCACCACCACGTTTGGATGCGGACAAGCGTCCGCGTCCCGTAGCTGTGCTCCGCGCGCCAAATGGCGCTCTGTTGGCGAATCCCGCAGCGCACCGCCGTGTCTGGACTCGCCGGCGATCGCTGACCGGGTGACCGGCGTGGGTCGACCCCACTTCCCGATTTGACCTCCCCCTATCTCTCACTGACTTGCGGGCCCACCCGACAAATTACTCTAGTTAGCACTAATTAACTAGTTAGGTTAGTTATTTCAGTCACTAACTAGTGGGCCCTGCCTAGTTAGTTAGGGCTAACTAACTTAGTTAGTTGACTGGGTCACTGACCAGTGGGACTCACTGGTCAGGTTTGACCTGTCAGCCCCGTTTGACTCGCTGATGTCATACCACTATCATGCAGTTGCAGTTAATCATTTTCTGGTATTGAAATAAATCAGGAAATCCATAAAATGATATAAACTTCTAAAAATCATAGAATTTCAACCGTAGCTCAGAATGAAATAATTTATATATGAAAAATGATCAGAAAAATGCAAGGAATCCATTTGTGCCAGTTCCATGCATGAAAAACCAACTTATACATGATGTATAAGTGAAAACATAATACCACCATTTTAAATGCTTCATTTTGAATTTGCATTTGAATCTTTGATTCAAATGGGCTTCAACCAACTTGGTAGCATCTTGCATTAGCCCAAACACTAGCATTTCCACATGTCGTGTCCATGCATCATATTGTTGCATTTGTTTGTGTATTGATCGCCGGCACCATTTCTTCTCGATAGGTTCCACTCCGGAAGGTGTTCCCGAGTACCTGTCAGAGGAGCAGTGCCCCTTCATTGATCTATCAGGCAAGCAATCCCTCTTGAGAATTTCGATAAAATCCCACTCTCTCGCTCCTGCGCCTTATACTACATTAGGACAACAATGATTCAACTGCTACTTTTTGCTGCGGTAGTTGAACCCATTCCTCTGCATGACCTGTCATTGCCATAGTAAATAGTTGAAACCCACTAGCATGAGTAGGAGTTGCTTGAGCCTTGATGTGCCTACACATCCATGCTTTTTTTCTTTATGCCAGCTATGCTTAGAGTTGTGTCAGGTCTGATTCAACGGGAATGAATCAGAGTGGTGAACAAGTCCTACCGATAAAGGCTAAGTGTGTGAACACCTTTTGGTAAAGGTAGCGATGAGAGGCCATGTAGGAGTACATGGTGGGTTGTCTCATTGGAACCGTCCCTAAGCACTGAGTTCTATGTATGTTATCCAAGTCCAGTTACTACCACACATTGGGTTCCGGTTATCCGGCCCCTCTCGGCTTATTAATCTACTTGATCTCTGTCCAGGAGTTGCAACTAGTTTCTAGCGTTTGTAGGTAGTCCTAGTTGTCTACCAGGTGGTGTCCGACGGGACGGGCTTGGGACAGACTAGGCACCGTGGCATGGTGTACCAAGTGGCACCCGGATGGTGGGCTTGGGAATCCTGCGCACATCGTTTGGGGCCGTACTAGAGACTTCGACCGGAACTCCCTGCAGATGGAACTCGAATAGGCGATAAACCTGGACGAGAGACTTGTGTGGTTAGTCAGGTCGTGGCCGACACCCTCGCCCGGCTTCCACTTGCAGGTTGCCTAGGTACATGGCGTGTACATGGCGATAAGTGGCGAGAGCGTGTGTGAAGAAGTACACCCCTGCAGGGTTAACATTATCTATTCGAATAGCCATTTTCCTCGGATATGGAAACTTGGAGGATTTAGGTAGTACATAGACAACTCGAAGTGGATACTCTAAAATATGCAAGATAAGTGTGAGTGCTATGGATGGCCTTCTCGTAGGGAGACAGGAACGGATCCATAGTGGAGTTTTGATATGGTGAATATGTGGACTCGTGTGCGTCTTCTCACCTCAAAGAAGTTTCTGATACTTGTAGTATAGGTTAGCCACTGAGTCAAAGCGGCCTTGCTGCTGTTAAAACTCCACCACCCCCTTTGTTGATATTGTTGCATATGTAGATAGTTCTGATGTAAGACTTGCTGGGTACCTTCGTACTCACGTTTGCTTATTTATGTTTTGTAGTTGGTTACACTAGTGACTTCGACAAGTATCTTGTACCCCAGCTATGATCTTGTACCCTTGGGAGGGTCTTGTAGATAGTCAGGCTTCTTAGCCTTTTTCTTTTGTAGTTGTTTGTGCTCAGACATGTAATGCTTCCGTTGCTTGTATGCTCTGAATGATGGGTCATGAGACCCTTGTTTGAATTGAATGCTATGTGGCTCTTCTGGGCATTTATCCATATGAGTTTGAGTTATGTTGTGATGCCATGTTGTACAACACATACTTGCATGTTATGCGTATGTGTGACGTGTATTGCTATGTGTGGGATCCGACAATCTAGTTGTTTATCCTTGGTAGCCTCTCTTATGAGGAAATGTAGTGTAGTGCTTCCACCGAGCCTTGGTAGTCCGCTACAGCCCGGTTTACCGGAGTCCTGCTAGCCCAGCACTACTGCTCCGGAACACTTAGACTGGCCGACATGTGATTCACTTCATTCCTGTGTCTGTCCCTTCGGGGAAATGTCATGCGGAGACATCCGGAGTCCTGTTAGCCTGCTACAGCCCGGGTTCCCAGAGTCCTGTTAGCCCAGTTGCTACAGCCCAGATTCATATGTTGTTGACCGACATGCTCGTGGTTGATTCATGTGTGCATGTCCCTGTAAGTTAATGCCACTTTGGGTTCCTGACTAGTCATGTTGGCCCGAGTTCTCTGTCATATGGATGCTAGCGACACTATCATATACGTGAGCCAAAAGGCGCAAACGGTCTCGGGCCAGTTAAGGTGGCACCCGTGGGGATACCGTCTGTGAGGCCGCAAATTGATATGATGTGTTACATGCTAGATCGGTGTGACTTAGGATCGGGGTCCCAACAGCGTTGTTATAAGATCTTGACTAACTGTAGGATTACCAAGCCAAACTGGTCGAAGTTGAGTCTAGAAATGATTTAGTTATATAAGGGAATTGATTGTGGAAGGGAACGTAAGGATCTTTTTACTCCTTTACCTCATGTCATTCTTTCTGAGTCAGCCTCTTCTTTTCTACGAGGGTTAAGGACTAGGCTTCTCCTCTATCTCTCAGGATGACGTGTTACTAAACCCTAAAGTCTTAGGATTGTTGGGTTTGGGTCTCCATACAGTTCTACTACTTCCGTGTGTCATCAGTTTGACCTAGAACCTTGATATTATGATGCTGAGTGATTATGCTATTCCTTCGATGAATGTCTCAAAATCCTTTTTGAGCATTTACAGCCGTTATGCTGCAGAAATTTTCCTAGGATTTCAAGAGTTTCCAATGCTTTTGCATTACATTCCGCATCCTTATGTCTATGCTAACTCCATCCTTGTTTCCTTGGTTTCTATGCCAGGATGTCGTTTGCTAACCGAGGTTCAGTTGCTCATAGCAAGAACCACGAAGATGGTAGGGATGAGGATCCTCCTGACCAGCCTTTGATGGCAGAGTTCTTGTTAGCATCCGAGAGGAACAAGCGTGAGACTAACCGCTTGCTTGCACAGATTGAGAAGAACACCGCACATCAGCGTAAGAAGTTGGTTTTCATAACCAACTTCATTGGTCTGAAACCACCCACCTTCCATCATTCCATTGAGCCACTCGATGCAGATGACTGGCTTCGTAGCATCACTCTTAAGCTATGTTCTGCGAACGTGGCTGAAGGTGACAAGGTCACCTATGCTACCTATCACCTGGAAGGTCCTGCTAGTATTTGGTGGCAGAGCTATGAGGCTATGCTTCCAGCTGGCCAGATTCCTACCTGGAAGGATTTCATCGAGGATTTTCGTGAGCACCACATTCCTCAGGCTCCCATTGACCGCAAGAGGGAAGATTTCTGTAGTTTTACCTAGGGTAAGATGCCTGTTGATGCTTACAGTAGCGAGTTTGGAAGCCTCGCCCGCTATGCTACAGAAGAAGTGTCCACGAACGCTAAGAAGCAGGCTAGATTCCGGAAGGGTCTCAACCCCAAGCTGCGTCGTGATCTCCACGTGCACCATTGTGATACATTCCAGGCTCTTGTGAACAAGGCCATCAATGCAGAGACAGCTCAGATCACTTATGAGGAGTCTCGTAAGCACAACCGTGATCTGGGTTCTTCCTCCCGCCCTGGCTCTCAGAAGCGGCAGGTTTGGATTCCGAACTCAGCTCTTCCACCTGGATATGCACCGAGCCCATCCGATGTGGCACCTCACCCAGCTCAGCAACGTGCTCCACCCAGGCCTATTAGTTGACCACTTGCCAATGTAGGTCCGCGTCCTACCTTAGGAACTTGCTTTACCTGCGGAGAACCAGGACACTATGCACGTGGCTGCCCTCAGTCCAGTTATACTCCACCCCGGTCTAAGAGGTCTGTTGGCCGTGAAAAGGCATCAGGCAAGATGATCAGTAGCAAGCCAGCCACCACTGAACGAGCATGTGTGCACCACGTCTCAGCTACAAAAGCTTAAGATGATCCCGACGTCGTACTAGGTATGCTTCTTGTCAATTGTCACCCAGCTTAAGTTCTGTTCGATACTGGAGCATCTCACTCCTTCATATCCGAAGGTTATGCTCGGTTGCATGACATGTCATTTTGTGATATGCCAACTCCACTAATAATCCGGACTCCTGGTTCCAAATGGCAAACCTCCAAGGTAAGCCATGGTAATGAAATCCTTGTTGACAGACTGGTATTCCTTGCTTCTTTGATATCTCTCAAGTCTTCAGATATTAACATCATCTTGGGCATGGACTGGATGACAGCTCATCACGCGAAGATCGATTGTTACACTAGATCTGTTCAACTTACACATCTATCTCGCAAAATAGTCATTGTCTCCACTAGAGTTGCAAAGCGTCAACTCTATTCTCTTAATGTCAGCCCTCTTCCAGACCCTGAAGATATCCCAGTTATCCGTGACTTCCCGGATGTCTTTCCAGAAGAACTGCCAGGTGTTCCACCTGTCAGAGATGTAGAGTTTGTCATAGAACTTATCCCAGGAACTGTTCCAATCTCTAGGAGACCATACAAGATGGCACCTTTGGAGTTAGCCGAGCTTAAGAAACAGCTTGATGATTCCTTGGAAAAGGACTTCATCCGTCCCAGTTCTTCTCCTTAGGCTTGTCATGTCCTCTTCGTCAAGAAGAAGGATGGTACAGATCATATGGTTGTAGATTATCGTCCCGTTAATTTGGTCAAGATAAAGAACAAGTATCCGCTCCCCAGGATCAATGACCTGTATGATCATCTCGCTGGATCCTCAGTCTTTTCCAAGATGGATTTGAGGTTAGGCTACCACCAAATCAAAATCAGAAACAGGGACATCCCCAAAACGGCCTTTGTCACTCGTTATGGTCAATACGAGTACACCGTGATGTCTTTCGGTCTAACCAATGCTCCAACTACTTTCTCCCGCTTGATGAACTCGATCTTTATGGAGTACTTAGATAAGTTCGTCGTGGTTTACCTCGATGATATTCTTATTTACTCGAAGAACGAGGAAGAGCATGCCCAACATCTTAGACTTGTGTTAGAGAAACTCAGAGATCACCGCCTTTATGCCAAGTTCTCCAAGTGTGAATTTTGGTTGCCAGAAGTGACCTATCTACGCCACGTGATCTCTAGTAAGGGCATTGTTGTCCATCTCGAGAGAGTTAAAGCCATTCTCGATTGGACTCCACCCAAAACGGTCAAACAAGTTAGGAGTTTCCTTGGTCTAGCCGGTTATTCTCGCCACTTTGTTGAAAACTTCTCCAAAGTGGCCAAACCCCTCACGGAACTTCTCAAGAAAGATAAAAGGTTTGAGTGGACCCCATAGTGTGAGCACAGTTTTCAGGAACTGAAAAGATGCCTGACTTCTGCGCCCATACTCGTGCCACCGGATTTTACTAAAGACTTTGTTATCTATTGCGACGCTTCGCGTCAAGGAATAGGTTGCATTCTTATGCAGGATCATCATGTGATTGCCTATGCATCTCGCCAGTTGCATCCACATGAGGAAAATTATCCTACACATGATCTAGAGCTTGCAGTCGTAGTCTATGCACTTAAGACTTGGCGACATTACCTTCTTGGTAACCATTGCGAAATCTACACTGACCATCAGAGTCTCAAGTATATCTTCACCCATCCGGATCTGAATCTCAGACAAAGACGTTGGTTGGAGTTGATCTCGGATTATGACTTAGGAATCACCTACACCCCAGGCAAAGCCAATGTCATGGTTGATGTTTTAAGTCGTAAATCCTATTGCAACAATCTCATGTTGCAACAATGTCAACCACCCCTCCATGAGGAATTCTGTAAGTTTCACCTTCACATAGCTCCTCATGGTTCCCTTTCTACCTTGGTGGCGAAACCTACCCTTACGGAACAGATCATAGAGGCTTAGAAGCATGATACGGGAATCTCCCGGATCAAGAAAAATATTTCCAAGGAAGTTGCCGGCTCCTTCTCTATGGATGAACGAGGTGTTGTTTACTTTGGAAACCATTTGGTGGTTCCCAAATGTCAACAGATGCAGCAACTGATCCTTAAGGAGGCCCATGAATCTCCTCTCACGATTCATCCCGGTAGTACCAAGATGTATCAGGACCTACGCTAGAGGTTCTGGTGGACTAGGATGAAGAGAGAAATCGCTCAGTATATTGCCAACTATGACGTTTGTCGTCGCGTTAAGGCAGAGCATTAAAGACCTGCTGGAACCCTTCAACCTTTAGCTATTCCCGAGTGGAAATGGGACAAAGTTGGTATGGACTTCATCACCGGCTTTCCCAGGACCAAGAAAGGAAATAATGCTATCTTCGTAGTCATTGATCGTCTTCCCAAAGTGGCTCACTTCCTACCTGTTCGAGAGAGTATCACCTCTAGTCAGCTCGCTGACTTATATATCTCCCTAATAGTGTCACTCCATGGTGTTCCACTAGAGATCACTTCATACCGTGGCCGTCTTTTCACCTCTCATTTCTGGGAAAGTTTCCAGAATGCCATGGGAACCCATCTTTCTTTCAGTACCACTTTCCACCCTCAGTCAAGTGGTCAGGTGGAAAGGGTCAACCAAATTCTCGAAGACATGCTTAGAGCTTGTGTTATCTCATTCGGTATGGATTGGGAGAAGTGTGTTCCTTTCGCCAAGTTTGCTTATAACAATAGCTATCAATCCAGTCTTAAGAAAGCTCCTTTTGAGATTCTCTATGGACGAAGATGTTGAACACCTTTGAACTAGTCAGAAACTGGTGAAAGACAATTCTTTGGACCAGATATGATCCAGGAGGCAGAAGAGCAAGTTCGCATCATTCGTGAGAATTTGAAAACAGCCCAATCTCATCAAAAGAGCCAGTATGACCGTCATCATAAGGAAGTGGCTTATGAAGTTGGCGACAAGGCTTACCTTCGGGTTTCTCCTTTGAAGGGTACCCATCGTTTCGGTATCAAGGGAAAGTTGGCTCCTCGTTACATTGGTCCTTTTCGCATTCTCGCTAAACGAGGAGAGGTTCCCTACCAGTTGGAACTACCCCCACATCTTTCCCGAGTACATGATGTCTTCCACGTCTCCCAACTCAGGCGTTGCTTCTTGGTTCCCATCCGCGGAGTGGACCATGAAACGCTTGATCTCCAGGATAACCTCACATATAGAGAGTACCCTATTCACATTCTTGATCAAGCAGGCGTGTCACTCAACGTCATAACATCAAGTTTCTCAAGGTTCAGTGGTCTCATCATCCGGAGAGAGAAGCAACTTGGGAGCGAGAAGATCGTCTTCGACTTGAGTACCCCACTTTCTTTCCGCCAACTCCTGAATCTCGGGACGAGATTCTTTCGAGTGGGGTTGAGTTGTCACATCCCTAGTTCTGGTATGATCTAGGCTTGCTTTGTGCATCATGTTTAAGTTTCAAATGAAATTGAAATGGGGAATGTTTCAAACCCTAGCACCAAAGCAAATTCAAACAGATTCAAATTTTAAAATGGAATTTCAATGAATCCAAAATTCTCTTAAAAAATGTTCATGATCTTTGGAAAATATTGGAAACAACAACCAAAGGTGATGCACATTTTTGCTAAACATTTTGGATTTTTGAATGAACCCATATGTATTTGAATTGGAGCTGTTTAAATAATATAAATATTTTAAAGGCTCCAAAAATGTTGGAAATTGGTGAGGGCCTCTGGTATATTATAACTAGTGGTCACAAGGAATCTCAATTTTTTTAGAATTGTGCTAGTATTTATTTTAAGTCAAACACAAATGTCAGAAATAGAAAAGAAAACAAAAATATGGGAAAACTTACCTGGGCCACTTACCTGTGCAGCCGGGCACTGTGCATCCCAGCGGTCCAACAGGTCGGCCCAGCCGACTGGCACAGCCAGTCGTCGTCTCCACCGCGCCAGGAGGACGCTGAGCACGCGCTCGCCGCACGCGGCCACGCGCCCGGCCACCTCCTGCCTCCCTGCTTGCTCCGCGACCCCCTGCACCGTCGCCACGCACCCCCCAGACCTTTCTCACCCTCTCTCGTTCTCCCTCCTCTCCTAGATCCCTCTCTCTCACCCGCCCGAGCGGAGCTCATCGCCGCCGCTCGCTGCCCGCGCAGCCACCACCTTCCCCTCGCCCTCTCTTCGTGTCCGGGTGGTCTGCCTCATCGCCTGCATCGTCCTCGATGAGCCAAGCGATCAGGGACGCGCTGCATCACCACCACCATCGTCGTCTTCACCTCCGGCCGCCCGAGATCACCGTCATCATCCCGGCCGCACTAGTGCATCCCCGAGCTCACACACGACACCGTCAAGACTGCTGTGAGCCCTCCTCCGTTTACCCTCCTTCCCTGCGCTCGATTTCGTGACGTAGCCCTGCTAACCATCAAACCCGCGAGCGCCATGCCGACGGCCATGTAGCCGCCATGTCCAGGGCCACCGCAGCTCGCAACCGAGCTCGCCGTTACACTCAGTGCACTCCGGGGAGTCGAGCGGACCCGCTCGCAGCCTCCCTCGTGCCCCGAAACATCAAAACCCCCGACGGCCGATCTCCGGCTGCCGCACCCGTCGTCGTCGGTGCCACTCCGGCCACTCCCCGGCCGCGCCACCACCACGGTTGGATGCCGACGAGCGTCCGCATCCCGTAGCTGTGCTCCGCGCGCCAAATTGCGCTTTGTAGGCGAATCCTGCAGCGCACCGTCTTGTCTAGACTCGCCGGCGGCTAAACGCCGGCGACCGCTGACCTGTTGACCGGCGTGGGTTGACCCCACTGCCCGATTTGACCTCCCCCTCTCTCTCACTGACTTGCAGGCCCCACCTGACTAATTACTCTAGTTAGCACTAATTAACTAGTTAGGTTAGTTATTTCAGTCACTGACTAGTGGGCCCTCCCTAGTTAGTTAGGGCTAACTAACTTAGTTAGTTGACTGGGTCACTGACCAGTGGGACCCACTGGTCAAGTTTGACCTGGTCAGCCCTGTTTGACTCGCTGACGTCATACCACTGTCATGCTAACGCAGTTATTCATTTTCTGGTATTAAAATAAATCAGGAAATCCAGAAAATGATATAAACTTCCAAAAATCATAGAATTTGAACCGTAGCTCAGAATGAAATAATTTTTATATGAAAAATGATCAGAAAAATGCAAGGAATCCATTTGTACAAGTTCCATGCATCAAAACCCAACTTATACATTCTGTATAAGTGAAAACATAATATGGGCATTTTAAATGCTTCATTTTGAATTTGCATTTGAATCTTTGCTTCAAATGGGCTTCAACCAACTTGGTAGCACTTGCATTAGCCCAAAAACTAGCATTTGCACATGTCATGTTCATGCATCGTATTGTTGCATTTGTTTTTGTATTGATCGCCGACACCATTTCTTCTCGATAGGTTCCACTCCGGAAGGTGTTCCCAAGTATCTGTCAAAGGAGCAGTGCCCCTTCGTTGATCTATCAGGCAAGCAATCCCCCGTGAGCATTTCGATAAAATCCCACTCTCTCACTCCTGCTCCTTATACTGCATTAGGACAACAACGATTCAACTTCTACTTTCTACTGCGGTAGTTGAACCCATTCCTCTGCATGACCTGTCATTGTCACAGTAAATAGTTGAAACCCACTAGCATGAGTAGGAATTGCTTGAGCCTTGATGTGCCTACTCATCCATGATTGTTTTCTTTATGCTAGCTATGCTTAGAGTTGTGTCAGGTCTGATTCATCAGGAATGAATCGGAGTGGTGAACATGTCCTACCGATAAAGGCTAAGTGTGTGAACACGTTTTGGTAAAGGTAGCGATGAGAGGCCATGTAGGAGTACATGGTGGGTTGTCTCATTGGAACCGTCCCTAAGCATTGAGTTATGTGTATGTTATCCAAGTCCAGTTACTACCACACATTGGGTTCCGGTTATCCGGCCCCTCTCGGCTTATTAATCTACTTGATCTCTGTCCAGGAGTTGCAACTAGTTTCTGGCGTTTGTAGGTAGTGCTAGTTGTCTACCAGGTGGTGTCTGACAGGACGAGCTTGGGACAGACTAGGCACCATGGCACGGTGTACCAAGTGGCACACGGATGGTGGGCTTGGGAACACCGCACACATCGTTTGGGGCCGTACTGGAGACTTCGGCCGGAACTCCTTGCGGATGGAACTCGAATAGGCGATAAACCTGGACGAGAGACTTGTGTGGTTAGTCAGGTCGTGGCCGACACCCTCGCCCGGCTTCCGCTTGAAGGTTGCCGAGGTACATGACGTGTACAGGGTGATAAGTGGCGAGAGCATGTGTGTAGAAGTACACCCCTGTAGGGTTAACATTATCTATTCGAATAGCCGTTTTCCTCGGATATGGAAACTTGGAGGACTTATGTAGTACATAGACAACTCAAAGTGGATACTCTAAAATACGCAAGATAAGCATGAGTGCTATGGATGGCCTTCTCGTAGGGAGACGAGAACGGATTCATAGTGGAATTTTGATATGGTGAATATGTGGGCTCGTGTGCGTCTTCTCACCTCAAAGAAGTTTCTGATACTCGTAGTATAGGGTAGCCACTGAGTCAAAGCTGGCTTGCTTCTATTAAAACTCCACCACCCCCTTTGTTTATAATGTTGCATATGTAGATAGTTCTGATGTAAGACATGCTGAGTACATTCGTACTCACGTTTGCTTATTTATGTTTTGCAGTTGGTTACACTAGTGACTTCGATGAGTAGCTTGTATCCCAGCTACGATCTTGTACCCTTGGGTGGGTCTTGTAGATAGTCAGGCTTCTCAGCCTTTTTCTTTTGTAGTTGTGTGTACTCAGACATGTAATGCTTCCGTTGCTTGTATGCTCTGAATGATGGGTCATGAGACCCCTGTTTGAATTGAATGTTATGTGTCTCTTCTGCGCCTTTATCCATATGAGTTTGAGTTATGTTGTGATGCCATGTTGTACAACACATACTTGCATGTTATGCGGACGTGTGACGTGTATTGCTATGTGTGGGATCTGACAATCTAGTTGTTTATCCTTGGTAGCCTCTCTTATCAGGAAATGTAGTCTAGTGCTTCCACTAAGCCTTGGTAGTCCGCTATAGCCCGGTTTACCGGAGTCCTGCTAGCCCAGCACTACTGCTCTGGAACACTTAGACTAGCCGGCATGTGATTCACTTTGTTCCTGTGTCTGTCCCTTCGGGGAAATGTCACGCGGAGACATCCGGAGTCCTGTTAGCCTGCTACAGCCCGGGTTCCCGGAGTCCTGTTAGCCCAGTTGCTACAACCAAGATTCATACGCTGTTGACCGACATGCTCGAGGTTGATTCATGTATGCCTGTCCCTATAAGTTAGTGCCACTTTGGGTTCATGACTAGTCATGTCGGCCCGGGTTCTCTGCCATATGGATGCTAGTGACACTATCATATACGTGAGCCAAAAGGCGCAAACGGTCCCGGGCCAGGTAAGGTGGCACCCGTGGGGATACCGTGCGTGAGGCCGCAAAGTGATATGATGTGTTACATGCTAGATCGGTGTGACTTAGGATCGGGGTCCCGACACGTAAATCTTCCACCAAAGACTCGACATGTTCAGTTTTGATGACTACATCATCTACGTATGCCTCCACCCTCTTGCCAATTTGTTTTTCTAGGCATGTTTGAATCATGCGTTGGTAGGTGGCACCGGTGTTTTTGAGTCCGAAATGCATAGTGTTGAAGCAGAAAGGCCCATATGGGGTGATGAATGTCGTGGCAGCTTGATCGGATTCCTTCATCTTAATTTGATGGTATCCGGAGTATGCATTGACGAAACATAATGAATCGTGTCTTGTGGTTGCATCGATGATCTGGTCAATGCGAGGTAGTGGGAAGGGGTCCTTAGGGCAGCCTTTATTGAGGTCTTTGAAATCGACACAATGGCACCAGGATTTGTCCTTCTTTGGCACCATGATTAGGTTTGCTAGCCAATCCAGGTGTTTTATCTCTCGAATAAACCTGGCTTCAAGTAGTTTGGCAAGCTCCTCCCCCATAGCTTGTCATTTGGGTTCGGAAAATCGCCGAAGCGTCTACTTGACTGGCTTGAACCCCTTTATTATGTTGATGGGTGCCAGGCAAAGATGTCCCAATTCTCGCCTGGGAATGCTCTTAGAGCGGCGTTGACCGTTGGATCCAGCTATGCTCCGATGGCTGCTGTTGATCCGTCGGGTGGACTTGGAATTTGACTATTTCGTCTGCTGGATTGAAAGACGTGGATTTAGGCCTCTTATCGAGAATCACGTCGTCTCTTACCACTGTGGAGTGTAGAGCAGTGAGCTCCTTGGCCGTGAGGGCTTCGGATAGTGCCTCGAGGGCCAGGGATGCGGTTTTGTTTTCGGCACGGAGTGCTATGTCCGGATCACTAGCAATAGTGATCACTCTGTTGAGCCTAGGCATTTTGAGCTTCATGTACCCGTAATGAGGTATAGCTTGAAAGCATGTGAATGCGTCTCACCCCAACAGGGCGTGATATCTGCTATTGAAAGGAGCTACCTGGAAGATTAACTCTTCAGACCTGTAGTTCTCAGGCGTGTCGGATACTACATCAAGTTTAATTTTTCCGGAACATCGTGCTTCTCGACTGGGAATAATGCCTTGAAAGGTTGTACTACTCTGCTCGAGGCGGTTCTTGTCCATTTGCATTTTGTCAAGCGTGTCCTCATAAATGAGGTTTTATCCGCTTCCACCGTCCATGAGCACTTTAGTCAGCCAAAAGCCATCCACAATTGGGTTCAAAACTAGAGCGGCTAGTGCTCGGACTGATCGGGCCCATGGTTCATCGATAGCGTTGAAGGTTATCGCCATGTCATTCCAAGGATTGACTGCGGCTACTTGGTTGACTTCGGCGAGTTTGCGGAGCGCCCTTTTGCGCCGATTGTTTGAAGAAAGGTCTCGAAGACCGTAAGCACATTGAGATCGTTGAGGATGGCTTCACCACTCTTAGCCACCTGCCAGAGTATCCAATATGCCCAAGGACTTGCGGAGGATGCTTCTCAGGAGATCTCACCGCCGCAGCCGAAGGGATCCTGAGGAGCCATTATCAGGGAAGGACGTGACACATAGGAATTCACGAAGATAAGGTACTTACTCGTCTATGGCTATGTACTTCCTCTGCTTCAGCAGCCGGTAGGCATCACCACTGCAGCTCGGAGTCCCTTCCCTCTTGCGGAGCACTTCGAGGTTCAGGCGAAGCCGACCGAAGTCCGGAGCTCGACCGTCAGCATCTAGGGCGTTCGGCGGGGCTTCGTGGGCTGTCACATTAGGAGCGTCGGACGATGCCAGCTCTCCAACCATCACCTCGGGACTGCTCGCCCGAGCTTCGGGGGTTGTTGCCTCAGGAGCGTAGGGCTGCGTCAACTCTCCAGCAGCCGCCCCAGCGGCACCCGGCGGCGCTTGCCCCCTGCATCCACATCTAGGGCGCACACCGCAGGGTCGGCGAGCAAGGGAACCACGAGGACGGGATTCTGGCAAGGCCCTTCAAGGCCCACCAGGCACAGCCCCCATTCGTCGAAAAGGGGCATCTACCTCACGAAGTCCACTTTGTTCGAGCATTGGTACAGGAGGAAGCCCTCCTCTGAAAGCACGGATGGCTCCGAGTCGCCCGTCGGAAGCTTGAGCATCGTGCATGGTGTCTTGGAAGGAAGCGCGGGCATCTGGAGTCTCATGGGATCCTTAGTGCCGAAGAAGGCCCACATTGGGCGAGAATGGTGCTGGAGCAGAGCGATGCGCCAATGGATGAACTCCCTCATGACCACCAGCGCTGTCACCCTGAGCTTCTTCAACCTGGTCAACTGACGCCAGACATGGGTGAGCCGATGGTGAACAAGCTTCGCGTGCCTCTAGCCGGAGCTGGGTATGGCTGGCACTCGTGGAAGCAGGAGCAAGGAGTTGAGCACGCCGGCATCCACAAACACCCACCGCTTCCAGACTCCACTTACAACTAGCGAGAGCTCGAAGTCGATGCCAAAGCTAGATGTCACCACTACAGCCTGAAAGGCCACGCACCCCAAGCGCTGGCGGGCGTCAACTAGGTGAAGCGAGAAGAAATGGCGAAACAAGGCCACGGAAGGGGCGATGCCCACCAGGGCCTCGTAGAGGAAGGCAAAGACGGCAAGGAGGATGATGGATTGAGGACCCAGATGCAGCGTGTGGACTTGGTAATGCGAGAGTATGGTGTTGAAGAAATCAGAGAAAGGGGGCATCAGGCCAGCCAGGAGGGCGTGAAGATGGATGGGGATCTCGGTGGCCGCCATGTCGACCATGGCCTGGGAAGCAGGCCAAGCCACCATCACCTTCCGCCCATTGGAATCGGTGGCAAGGGCCGGACGGAACTTGGCTAGCCCCTCTTCGTTGATCACCATCGACCTCTCGAGGGCAGGCTTAAAGGCTGGCTGGGATCCGACAGGAGCACTGGTTTTCCCCTTCTTCTTCGACTGCGGCGCCATGGCGGCTAGGGAGGACCTGTGCTGGCGTCAAATCTGGGAAAATAACTAATGTTTCTCGAGAAGGTGAAGGAGCCAAGGGCGAGCATGGCAAGCCATGAAGGCAGAGCTGCGTTGACAACGGGCGGCCAACAAGCCCGGCGAATATCAAGGCTGCGTGGGGAAGTGGGGCGCCCATGTCCCGTCGAGCGCCATGCGTCTATCAAGGCCACAGGAGGATAGGGCCCGCGATGCTCCGCACTTGCCCTTTTGGCTTCGCCTCGAAGCCAAGTTTGAGCGCGCCTTGGGCCCGGGGGCTACTGTCAGTGTTCTGGGAACAGGGGTACCCAGACATGCCTGCCTGGGGCCCACGGAGTGGCTCCATCGACGTCCTGGTACGGCCTAGCTTCAGCATCAACAACTCAAGACCCTCGCGAGGCGGACGATGCCAAGGCCTCCATGGAGAGAATTCTCCTCAGGCTGGCTCCCGAGGAGCGGAGATATCTATGCAAGGCTCACCTCGCGAGGTTCGGATGACGTGAGCCATGAAGACCAAGGCCAGGTGGGCGCCAGCGGGTGCAGTGTACTAGTTTCCTCTTTGGTGCCAAGGAGGCAAGCGCAGGCGCGGAGTCCCGAGGAATCGACCAAAGGTTTCCATTCCGATGCAACAAGACCAAGACCGCCAGGATGGCAGGACAGAGGTCATTGCTGAGCCCACCGCGGCGTCACCACCAGAGGCTTTTGCAGGCGAAGACTACTTTTGTCAAGATGGCATGTACTAGTTGTCTCCCTTCAAATTTGGTCGTTGTGGGATCCCTTCCTGCCTTCATTTGGGAAGGGGACCAAGGCCACTATAAATAGGACTTAGCTACCACCATAAAGGGGGACGTATCATTCAGGTCGCCCTCACACCCACCAACTCATCGAGCATAAGAACACTCCTCCTCCTGAGGTTGTTTTCCCACTATACGAGTTCATCTTCAGCCCTTGCAGGCCAGTCCACCACAAAGCAGGAGTAGGGGTTTACACCGCAATGTAGCCCAAACTTGGGTAAATTGTTGTGTCCCTTTTCTGTTCAGTTCATTGAGCTAGGCCATGAGATTAGCATGTAGGCAGACCGGGGAGAAGAGTTCTTCAGACGAACCCGGAGTTCGAACCTCTCAAGGGTCTGCGGAATCCAAAATCCGACAACCGGCGCCAGAAAAGAGCTTGATGTCTACTACGTAACTTTATTCTTGTAGACACGTGTTGGGCCTCCAAGCGCCGAGTTTTGTAGGACAGTAGGATTTTTCCCTCAAGTGGATGACCTAAGGTTTATCAATCCGTGGGAGCCATAGGATGAAGATGGTCTCTCTCAAACAACCCTGCAACCAAATAATAAAAAGTCTCTTGTGTCCCCAACACACCAAATACAATGGTAATTTGTATAGGTGCACTAGTTCGGTGAAGAGAGGGTGATACAAGTGTAATATGGATAGTAGATATTGATTTTTGTAATAAGAACAATAAAAAACAGCAAGGTAGCAATTAATAAAATGGAGAACAAACGGTATTGCAATGCTTGAAAATGAGGCCTAGGGTCTGTACTTTTGCTAGTGCAATCTCTCAACAATGCTAATCTAATTGGATCATATAACCATCCCCCAAAGTGCGACGAAGAATCACTCCAAAGTTCCTATCTAGCGGAGAACATAAGAAGAAATTGTTTGTAGCTATTCTTTCCGAGCGATCTATCCAAGAGTTCATACTAAAATAACACCAAGTTATTCTTTCTGGTCGATCTATCAAGAGTTCGTACTAAAATAACACCAAGTTATTCTTTCCGATCAATCTATCAAGAGTTCATACTAAAATAACACCAAAGAAAATTCAGATTCATAATACTCAATCCAACACAAAGAACCTCAAAGAGTTCCCCAAGATTTCTACCGGAGAAATGAAAGACGAGAACATGCATCAATACCTATGCATAGATTACCCCAATGTCACCTCGGGAATCCATGAGTTGAGTGCCAAAACATATCTCAATTGAATCAATATAATACCCATTGTCACCATGGGTATTCATAGGCAAAACATATATCATGTGCTCTCAAATCCATAAAAGTATTCAATCAGGTAAAACAAATCTCAAAGGGAAAACTCAATTCATCACAACAAGATAGAGAGGGAGAAACACCATATGATCGAACTATATTAAAAATCCCGTGATACTTCAAGATCGTGCCATCTCAAGAACATGAGAGAGAGAGAGAGAGATTAAACACATAGCTATTGGTACAAACCCTCAGCCCCGAGGGTGGACTACTCCCTCCTCATCATGGTGGCTACTGGGATGATGAAGATGGCCGCCGGTGATGATTTTCCCCTCTGGCAGGGTGCCGGAACGGGATCCCGATTTGTTTTTATGGCTACAGAGGCTTGCGGCGGTGCAACTTCTGATCTAGGGTCCCCCCGGGAGTTTTGGAATATTAAGGAATTTATAGGGCGAAGAGGCGGTGCGGTAGGCCACCGAGGTGGGCACAACCCACCTAGGCGCACCTGGGCCCCTAGGCGCGCCCTGGTGGGTTGTACTCACCTCGAAGCTCCCCTCTGGTACTTCTTTGGCCCACCGGGTGTCTTCTGATCTGGAAAAAATCTCCAAAAAGTTTTGCTACGTTTGGACTCCATTTGGTATTGATTTTTTGTGAAGTAAACAACAAGCAAAAAATAGTAACTAGTACTTGGCACTATGTCAATAGCTTAGTCCCAAAAATGATATAAAGTTGCTATAAAATGATTGTAAAACATCCCAGAATGATAATATAATAGCATGGGACAAGAAAAAATTTATAGATACGTTGGAGACATATCATGGGATCATCTTGTTGAATCTTGCGAGATAACACATTCCCTTCAGCAGGTTTCTTCATGGGCGATGTTGCTTCTGATTCATCGAGCAATTTGCGCAACTGAAACCGAAGTAAATTAGTTGTTGGCTCACAAGCTGACAGTGGCAGAGTAATGTGATCTTGAAAATCCCAAGCAAAATACCCTTGGTCAATATACTCATAGAGTTCTTTGAGATCAGAGGTGCTCAATTGCTTCTTGGATAAGAACATCCGAAGCAATTTTCATAGGCGCTTCTTATTTTCTGTCGTGATCATGTGCACAAGTTGTGTTCGGTTGTTGATAACATTTAGTTTGGCAGCCAGGTGTTCTTTCTCTTGGCGATCTTCAGCCATATGTTTTAGCAGCAGCTGTTGGGTGTGCAGGTTCACTTCGAGATGTGAAGGAGGTTGAGTGTTCGGTTGATGATCATGCCGAGGTAGTCGTGGTACATTGAAAGTGTTATGCTAATCAGGAGCGCTAGACACTGGTGCTCCCCTCCCCCCCAAAAAAAAATCTTCCATTACTCTCAAAGTATCACGCACAAGAGTAATGAAGCTTTTGTGACTGACTTTGGATAAATATTCGGTTTTCATTGCATAGTCAACCATATTTTGAATCCAGGGCGCAAATACCTTGATAGTTTTCGCGTGCTGAGATAAATCCATCAGTATGCGCAGGAACGTGTCTTCGACATCAAAGATAAACCCTTGGGAGATGGCATGGATGGTGTTTCAAAGAACATCAGATATAACATTATCATACTTCATTCCAGCCAAAGGACAAATGTTGTAAGAGAGCATATGATACATAGTTTGATTGTTGAAGGTCAACTGCTCGGGCAAGGGAGGACCAGTGTAGCCGCGAATGTTTTCTTGATCCATTGTGCAACTGAAATCTTCATCAGAGATGGCATAAATGTTATGAACTCAAATCTCCGTCTTGCCATGCTCGAATCGAGGGAAATGAAAATGAGACACAAAGTCCATAGATGAGGACTTCATTCTTTTCCCTTCAGTCATCCATTCCATGATCCACTTGGTCTTGTCAGCTTCATCACCAGACATATACATTGTGGCATAAAATTGAAGAATAATCTCTCTGTTCCATGGATGCTGAAATGCATAGACATGCATGAGGACAAAGTCTTCGATGCCTTGCAATACTTGATTGAAGCAGCTGATGTTCTTCTTCGCAGCGATATCTGGGAACTCATGAGGGGAAATCTTGTGGCTATCGTAAAGAATCCGAGAACAAAAATATTGCATGTTCCTAAGTCCAGAACCGAGAAGATTCAGAAGTGCAGTGCTTGTTGTATAGACTCTCTTGAAAGAACTTAGGATGAATGTTCTGATTGAAAAGTGGCCCTTTGACACCAACGCCAATTTAAAACAAGGGCCGTTGTTCGCGAGGATAAGGGTATTTCAGCTCATCTTCAAAGAAGATCACTTCATCGCAATAAATAACTGAGTCTGAGTGATGATCAGAAGCTGATTCTGCTACAGAAGGACCAGCATCTGAAGTTCTTCATGCAGTGTTGTGGGAATGTCAGGACCCCGATTCCAAGTCACATCGATCTAGCCGATAACGCCTCACATCACTTTGTGGCCTCATGCACGGTATTGTTGGAAATATGCCCTAGAGGCAATAATAAAAGCATTATTATTATATTTCCTTGTTCATGATAATTGTCTTTATTCATGCTATAATTGTGTTATCCGGAAATCGTAATACATGTGTGAATAACAGACACCAACATGTTCCTAGTGAGCCTCTAGTTGACTAGCTCGTTGATCAACAGATAGTCATGGTTTCCTGACTATGGACATTGGATGTCATTGATAACGAGATCACATCATTAGGAGAATGATGTGATGGACAAGACCCAAACCTAAACATAGCACAAGATCGCATAGTTCGTTTGCTAGAGTTTTCCAATGTCAAAGTATCTTTTCCTTAGACCATGAGATCGTGTAACTCCCAGATACCGTAGGAGTGCTTTGGGTATACCAAACGTCACAACGTAACTGGGTGACTATAAAGGTAGACTACGGGTATCTCCGAAAGTGTCTGTTGGGTTGACATGGATCGAGACTGGGATTTGTCACTCCGTATGACGGAGAGGTATCGCTGGGCCCACTCGGTAATGCATCATCATAATGAGCTCAAAGTGACCAAGTGTCTGGTCACGGGATCATGCATTACGGTACGAGTAAAGTGACTTGCCGATAACGAGATTGAACGAGGTATTGGGATACCGACGATCGAATCTCGGGCAAGTAACATATCGATTGACAAAGGGAATTGCATACGGGGTTGATTACATCCTCGACATCGTGGTTCATCCGATGAGATCGTCGTGGAGCATGTGGGAGCCAACATGGGTATCCAGATCCCGCTGTTGGTTATTGACCTGAGAGTCGTCTCGGTCATGTCTGCTTGTCTCCCGAACCCGTAGGGTCTACACACTTAAGGTACGGTGACGCTAGGGTTGTGAAGATATGTATATGCAGTAACCCGAATGTTGTTCGGGGTCCCGGATGAGATCCCGGACGTCACGAGGAGTTCCGGAATGGTCTGGAGGTAAAGAATTATATATAGGAAGTGCTGTTTCGGGCAACGGGACAAGTTTCGGGGTTATCGGTATTGTACCGGGACCACCGGAGGGGTCCCGTGGGCCCACCGGGTGGGGCCACCTGTTCCGGGGGGGCACATGGGCTGTAGGGGGTGCGCCTTGGCCTACATGGGCCAAGGACACCAGCCCTACTAGGCCCATGCGCCTAGGGGTTTCCACCAAGGAGGAGTCCAAGTGGTGGAAGGCACCCCGAGGTGCCTTGGTGGGAGGGAAACCCTCCCCTGGCCGCCGCACCTAGGAGATCAGATCTCCTAGGCTGCGCACCAACCCCCCTGGCACCCCTATATATAGTGGGGGGAGAGGAGGGATTTCACACCAGCCCCTGGCGCCTCCCTCTCTCCCCGTTGCGTCTCTCCCTCGTAGTCCTGGCGAAGCCCTGCTTCTGTGACGCCCTGCATCCACCACCACGCCGTCGTGCTGCTGGATCTTCATCAACCTCTCCTTCCCCCTTGCTGGATCAAGAAGGAGGAGACGTCTCCCGTCCCGTACGTGTGTTGAACGCGGAGGTGCCGTCCGTTCGGCGCTGGTCATCGGTGATTTGGATCACGTCGAGTACGACTACATCATCACCGTTCTTTTGAACGCTTCCGTGCGCAATCTACAAAGGTATGTAGATGCATTAGATGACTCGTTGATAGATGAACTCCTGGATGATCTTGGTGAAACGAGTAGGAAAATTTTTGTTTTCTGCAACGTTCCCCAACAGTGGTATCAGAGCTAGGTCTATGCGTAGTTCTTCTTGCGCGAGTAGAACACAATGAGTTGTGGGCGTAGATTTGTCAACTTTCTTGCCGTTACTAGTCTTTTCTTGCTTCAGCGGTATTGTGGGATGAAGCGGCCCGGACCAACCTTACACGTACGCTTACGTGAGACCGGTTCCACCGACTAACATGCACTAGTTGCATAAGGTGGCTGGCGGGTGTCTGTCTCTCCCACTTTAGTTGGAGCGGATTCGATGAACAGGGTCCTTATGAAGGGTAAATAGAAGTTGACAAATCACGTTGTGGCTTTAACGTAGGTAAGAAGACGTTCTTCCTAGAACCCTAATTCAGCCACGTAAAACTTGCAACAACAATTAGAGGACGTCTAACTTGTTTTTGCAGCAAGTGGGTTGTGATATGATATGGCCAAAGTTGTGATGAATGATGAATGATCTATATGTGATGTATGAGATGTTCATGCTATTGTAATAGGAATCACGACTTGCATGTCGATGAGTATGACAACCGGCAGGAGCCATAGGAGTTGTCTTTATTCTTTTATATGACCTGCATGTCATCGAGAATCGCCATGTAAATTACTTTACTTTATTGCTAAACGCGTTAGCCATAGTAGTAGAAGTAATAGTTGGCGAGCAACTTCATGGAGACACGATGATGGAGATCATGGTGTCAAGCCAGTGACAAGATGATCATGGAGCCCCAAGATGGAGATCAAAGGAGCTATGTGATATTGGCCATATCATGTCACGTTTATTATTTGATTGCATGTGATGTTTATCATGTTTTGCATCTTGTTTACTTAGAACGACGGTAGTAAATAAGATGATCCCTCATAATAATTTCAAGAAGTGTTCCCCCTAACTGTGCACCGTTGCGACAGTTCGCTGTTTCAAAACACCACGTGATGATCGGGTGTTTTATTCAGACGTTCACATACAACGGGTGTAAGACAGATTTACACATGCAAACACTTAGGTTGACTTGACGAGCCTAGCATGTACAGACATGGCCTCAGAACACAGAAGACCGAAAGGTCGAGCATGAGTCGTATAGAAGATACGATCAACATGAAGATGTTCACCGACGTTGACTAGTCCGTCTCACGTGATGATCGGACACGGTCTAGTTAACTCGGATCATGTAATACTTAGATGACTAGAGGGATGTCTAATCTAAGTGGGAGTTCATTGATAATTTGATTAGATGAACTTAATTATCATGAACTTAGTCTAAAATCTTTGCAATATGTCTTGTAGATCAAATGGCCAACGTAGTCCTCAACTTCAACGCGTTCCTAGAGAAAACCGAGCTGAAAGACGATGGCAGCAACTATACGGACTGGGTCCGGAACCTGAGGACCATCCTCATAGCTGCCAAGAAAGATTATGTCCTACAAGCACCGCTAGGTGATCCTCCCGTACCATAGAACCAAGATGTTATGAACGCTTGGCAGACACGTGTTGACGACTACTCCCTCGTTCAGTGCGGCATGCTTTACAGCTTAGAGCTGGGGCTCCAAAAACGTTTTGAGAGACATGGAGCATACGAGATGTTCGAAGAGCTGAAAATGGTTTTTCAAGCTCATGCCCGGATCGAGAGATATGAAGTCTCCGATAAGTTCTTCAGCTGTAAGATGGAGGAAAATAGTTCTGTCAGTGAGAATATACTCACTATGTCTGGGTTGCATAACCGCTTGTCTCAGCTGGGAGTTAATCTCCCGGATGATGCGGTCATTGACAGAATCCTCCAGTCGCTTCCACCAAGCTACAAGAGCTTCGTGATGAACTTCAACATGCAAGGGATGCAAAAGACCATTCCTGAGTTGTTCTCAATGCTGAAATCAGCGGAGGTAGAAGTCAAGAAGGAACATCAAGTGTTGATGGTCAATAAAACCACTAAGTTTAAGAAAGGCAAGGGTAAAAAGAACTTCAAGAAGGACGGCAAGGAGGTTGCCGCGCCCGGCAAGCAAGCTGCCGGGAAGAAGCCAAAGAATGGACCCAAGCCCGAGACTGAGTGCTTTTATTGCAAGGGAAGCGGTCACTGGAAACGGAACTGCCCTAAGTACTTAGCGGATAAGAAGGCCGGCAAAACAAAAGGTATATGTGATATACATGTAATTGATGTGTACCTTACTAGTGCCCGTAGTAGCTCCTGGGTATTTGATACCGGTGCAGTTGCTCACATTTGTAACTCAAAGCAGGGGCTGCAGAATAAGCGGAAACTGGCAAAGGACGAGGTGACGATGCGCGTCGGGAATGGTTCCAAGGTCAATGTGATCGCCGTCGGCATGCTGCCTCTGCATCTCCCTTCGGGATTAGTTTTAAACCTTAATAATTGTTATTTAGTGCCAGCTTTGAGCATGAACATTTTATCGGGATCTCGTTTAATTCGAGATGGCTACTCTTTCAAATCTGAGAATAATGGTTGTTCCATTTTTATGAGAGATATGTTTTATGGTCATGCTCCTATGGTGAATGGTTTATTCTTTATGAATCTCGAACGTGATGCTACACATGTTCATAATGTGAGTACCAAAAGAAGTAAGGTTGATAGTCCCACATACTTGTGGCACTGCCGCCTTGGTCACATAGGTGTCAAACGCATGAAGAAGCTCCATGCTGATGGACTTTTAGAGTCTCTTGATTATGAATCATTTGACATGTGCGAACCATGCCTTATGGGTAAAATGACCAAGACTCCGTTCTCAGGAACAATGGAGCGAGCAACCGACTTATTGGAAATCATACATACTGATGTGTGAGGTCCAATGAGTGTTGAGGCTCGCGGTGGCTATCGTTATGTTCTCACCCTCACTGATGATTTAAGTAGGTGTGGGTATATCTACTTAATGAAACACAAGTCTGAAACCTTTGAAAAGTTCAAGGAATTTCAGAGTGAGGTTGAAAATCAACGTGACAGGAAAATCAAGTTTCTACGATCAGATCGTGGAGGAGAATACTTGAGTCACGAGTTTGGCACACACTTAAGAAAATGTGGAATAGTTTCGCAACTCACGCCGCCTGGAACACCTCAGCGTAACGGTGTGTCCGAACGTCGTAATCGCACTCTATTGGATATGGTGCGATCTATGATGTCTCTTACCGATTTACCGCTATCTTTTTGGGGCTATGCTTTAGAGACTGCCGCATTCACTTTAAATAGGGCTCCGTCGAAATCCGTTGAGACGACACCGTATGAATTATGGTTTGGAAAGAAACCTAAGCTGTTGTTTCTAAAAGTTTGGGGATGCGATGCTTATGTCAAGAAACTTCAACCTGAGAAGCTCGAACCCAAGTCGGAAAAATGCGTCTTCATAGGATACCCAAAAGAAACTATTGGGTATACCTTCTACCTCAGATCTGAAGGCAAGATCTTTGTTGCAAAGAACGGGTCCTTTCTAGAGAAAGATTTTCTCTCGAAAGAAGTAAGTGGGAGGAAAGTAGAGCTTGATGAAGTATTACCTCTTGAACCGGTAAATGGCGCAACTCAAGAAAATGTTCCTGAGGTGCCTGCACCGACTAGAGAGGAAGTTAATGATAATGATCAAGATACTTCTGATCAAGCTCCTACTGAAATTCGAAGGTCCACAAGGACACGTTCCGCACCAGAGTGGTACGGCAACCCTGTCCTGGAAATCATGTTGTTAGACAACGGTGAACCTTCGAACTATGAAGAAGAAATGGCGGGCCCGGATTCCGAAAAATGGCTAGAAGCCATGAAATCCGAGATAGGATCCATGTATGAAAACGAAGTATGGACTTTGACTGACTTGCCCGTTGAACGGCGAGCCATAGAAAATAAATGGATCTTTAAGAAGAAGACAGACGCGGATGGTAATGTGACCATCTACAAAGCTCGACTTGTCGCTAAGGGTTATCGACAAGTTCAAGGGGTTGACTACGATGAGACTTTCTCACCGGTAGCGAAGCTGAAGTCCGTCTGAATCATGTTAGCGATTGCCTCATTCTATGATTATGAAATATGGCAAATGGACGTCAAAACGGCATTCCTTAATGGTTTCCTTAAGGAAGAATTGTATATGATGCAGCCGGAAGGTTTTGTCGATCCTAAGAATGCTGACAAGGTGTGCAAGCTCCAACGCTCGATTTATGGGCTGGTGCAAGCATCTCGGAGTTGGAACATTCGCTTTGATGAGATGATCAAAGCGTTTGGGTTCACGCAGACTTATGGAGAAGCCTGCGTTTACAAGAAAGTGAGTGGGAGCTCTGTAGCATTTCTCATATTATATGTGGATGACATACTTTTGATGGGAAATGATATAGAACTCTTGGACAGCATCAAGGCCTACTTGAATAAAAGTTTTTCAATGAAGGACCTTGGAGAAGCTGCTTATATATTAGGCATCAAAATCTATAGAGATAGATCGAGACGCCTCATAGGTCTTTCACAAAGCACATACCTTGATAAGATATTGAAGAAGTTCAATATGGATCAATCTAAGAAGGGGTTCTTGCCTGTGTTACAAGGTATGAAATTGAGCTCAGCTCAATGTCCGACCACGGCAGAAGAAATAGAAGAGATGAGTGTCATCCCCTATGCCTCAGCCATAGGTTCTATTATGTATGCCATGCTGTGTACCAGACCTGATGTAAACCTTGCCGTAAGTTTGGTAGGAAGGTACCAAAGTAATCCCGGCAAGGAACACTGGACAGCGATCAAGAATATCCTGAAGTACCTGAAAAGGACTAAGGAAATGTTTCTCGTTTATGGAGGTGACGAAGAGTTCGTCGTAAAGGGTTACGTCGACGCTAGCTTCGACACAGATCTGGATGACTCTAAGTCACAAACCGGATACGTGTATATTTTGAATGGTGCGGCAGTAAGCTGGTGCAGTTGCAAGCAAAGCGTCGTGGCGGGATCTACATGTGAAGCGGAGTACATGGCAGCCTCGGAGGCAGCACATGAAGCAATATGGGTGAAGGAGTTCATCACCGACCGAGGAGTCATACCCAATGCGTCGGGGCCGATCAAGCTCTTCTGTGACAACACTGGAGCTATTGCTCTTGCCAAGGAGCCCAGGTTTCACAAGAAGACAAGGCACATTAAGCGTCGCTTCAACTCCATTCGTGAAAATGTTCAAGATGGAGACATAGAGATTTGTAAAGTGCACACGGACCTGAATGTAGCAGATCCGTTGACTAAACCTCTCCCTAGAGCAAAACATGATCAACACCAGAATTCCATGGGTGTTCGATTCATCACAATGTAACTAGATTATTGACTCTAGTGCAAGTGGGAGACTGTTGGAAATATGCCCTAGAGGCAATAATAAAAGCATTATTATTATATTTCCTTGTTCATGATAATTGTCTTTATTCATGCTATAATTGTGTTATCCGGAAATCGTAATACATGTGTGAATAACAGACACCAACATGTTCCTAGTGAGCCTCTAGTTGACTAGCTCGTTGATCAACAGATAGTCATGGTTTCCTGACTATGGACATTGGATGTCATTGATAACGAGATCACATCATTAGGAGAATGATGTGATGGACAAGACCCAAACCTAAACATAGCACAAGATCGTATAGTTCGTTTGCTAGAGTTTTCCAATGTCAAAGTATCTTTTCCTTAGACCATGAGATCGTGTAACTCCCGGATACCGTAGGAGTGCTTTGGGTATACCAAACGTCACAACATAACTGGGTGACTATAAAGGTAGACTACGGGTATCTCCGAAAGTGTCTGTTGGGTTGACATGGATCAAGACTGGGATTTGTCACTCCGTATGACGGAGAGGTATCGCTGGGCCCACTCGGTAATGCATCATCATAATGAGCTCAAAGTGACCAAGTGTCTGGTCACGGGATCATGCATTACGGTACGAGTAAAGTGACTTGCCGGTAACGAGATTGAACGAGGTATTGGGATACCGACGATCGAATCTCGGGCAAGTAACATATCGATTGACAAAGGGAATTGCATACGGGGTTGATTGAATCCTCGACATCGTGGTTCATCCGATGAGATCGTCGTGGAGCATGTGGGAGCCAACATGGGTATCTAGATCCCGCTGTTGGTTATTGACCTGAGAGTCGTCTCGGTCATGTCTGCTTGTCTCCCGAACCCGTAGGGTCTACACACTTAAGGTACGTTGACGCTAGGGTTGTGAAGATATGTATATGCAGTAACCCGAATGTTGTTCGGGGTCCCGGATGAGATCTCGGACGTCACGAGGAGTTCCGGAATGGTCCGGAGGTAAAGAATTATATATAGGAAGTGCTGTTTCGGGCAACGGGACAAGTTTCGGGGTTATCGGTATTGTACCGGGACCACCGGAGGGGTCCCGTGGGCCCACCGGGTGGGGCCACCTGTTCCGGGGGGGCACATGGGCTGTAGGGGGTGCGCCTTGGCCTACATGGGCCAAGGGCACCAGCCCTACTAGGCCCATGCGCCTAGGGTTTCCACCAAGGAGGAGTCCAAGTGGTGGAAGGCACCCCGAGGTGCCTTGGGGGGGAGGGAAACCCTCCCCTGGCCGCCGCACCTAGGAGATCAGATCTCCTAGGCTGCGCACCAACCCCCCCTGGCACCCCTATATATAGTGGGGGGGAGAGGAGGGATTTCACACCAGCCCCTGGCGCCTCCCTCTCTCCCCGTTGCGTCTCTCCCTCGTAGTCTTGGCGAAGCCCTGCTTCTGTGACGCCCTGCATCCACCACCACGCCGTCGTGCTGCTGGATCTTCATCAACCTCTCCTTCCCCCTTGCTGGATCAAGAAGGAGGAGACGTCTCCCGTCCCGTACGTGTGTTGAACGCGGAGGTGCCGTCCGTTCGGCGCTGGTCATCGGTGATTTGGATCACGTCGAGTACGACTACATCATCACCGTTCTTTTGAACGCTTCCGTGCGCAATCTACAAAGGTATGTAGATGCATTAGATGACTCGTTGCTAGATGAACTCCTGGATGATCTTGGTGAAACGAGTAGGAAAATTTTTGTTTTCTGCAACGTTCCCCAACAGTGGTATCAGAGCTAGGTCTATGCATAGTTCTTCTTGCGCGAGTAGAACACAATGAGTTGTGGGCGTAGATTTGTCAACTTTCTTGCCGTTACTAGTCTTTTCTTGCTTCAGCGGTATTGTGGGATGAAGCGGCCCGGACCAACCTTACACGTACGCTTACGTGAGACCGGTTCCACCGACTAACATGCACTAGTTGCATAAGGTGGCTGGCGGGTGTCTGTCTCTCCCACTTTAGTTGGAGCGGATTCGATGAACAGGGTCCTTATGAAGGGTAAATAGAAGTTGACAAATCACATTGTGGCTTTAACGTAGGTAAGAAGACGTTCTTGCTAGAACCCTAATTCAGCCACGTAAAACTTGCAACAACAATTAGAGGACGTCTAACTTGTTTTTGCAGCAAGTGGGTTGTGATATGATATGGCCAAAGTTGTGATGAATGATGAATGATCTATATGTGATGTATGAGATGTTCATGCTATTGTAATAGGAATCACGACTTGCATGTCGATGAGTATGACAACCGGCAGGAGCCATAGGAGTTGTCTTTATTCTTTTATATGACCTGCGTGTCATCGAGAATCGCCATGTAAATTACTTTACTTTATTGCTAAACGCGTTAGCCATAGTAGTAGAAGTAATAGTTGGCGAGCAACTTCATGGAGACACGATGATGGAGATCATGATGATGGAGATCATGGTGTCAAGCCAGTGACGAGATGATCATGGAGCCCCAAGATGGAGATCAAAGGAGCTATGTGATATTGGCCATATCATGTCACGTTTATTATTTGATTGCATGTGATGTTTATCATGTTTTGCATCTTGTTTACTTAGAACGACGGTAGTAAATAAGATGATCCCTCATAATAATTTCAAGAAGTGTTCCCCCTAACTGTGCACCGTTGCGACAGTTCGCTGTTTCAAAACACCACGTGATGATCGGGTGTTTTATTCAGACGTTCACATACAACGGGTGTAAGACAGATTTACACATGCAAACACTTAGGTTGACTTGACGAGCCTAGCATGTACAGACATGGCCTCAGAACACAGAAGACCGAAAGGTCGAGCATGAGTCGTATAGAAGATACGATCAACATGAAGATGTTCACCGACGTTGACTAGTCCGTCTCACGTGATGATCGGACACGGTCTAGTTAACTCGGATCATGTAATACTTAGATGACTAGAGGGATGTCTAATCTAAGTGGGAGTTCATTAATAATTTGATTAGATGAACTTAATTATCATGAACTTAGTCTAAAATCTTTGCAATATGTCTTGTAGATCAAATGGCCAACGTAGTCCTCAACTTCAACGCGTTCCTAGAGAAAACCGAGCTGAAAGACGATGGCAGCAACTATACGGACTGGGTCCGGAACCTGAGGATCATCCTCATAGCTGCCAAGAAAGATTATGTCCTACAAGCACCGCTAGGTGATCCTCCCGTACCACAGAACCAAAACGTTATGAACGCTTGGCAGACACGTGTTGACAACTACTCCCTCGTTCAGTGCGGCATGCTTTACAGCTTAGAGCCGGGGCTCCAAAAACGTTTTGAGAGACATGGAGCATACGAGATGTTCGAAGAGCTGAAAATGGTTTTTCAAGCTCATGCCCGGATCGAGAGATATGAAGTCTCTGATAAGTTCTTCAGCTGTAAGATGGAGGAAAATAGTTCTGTCAGTGAGCATATACTCACTATGTCTGGGTTGCATAACCGCTTGTCTCAGCTGGGAGTTAATCTCCCGGATGATGCGGTCATTGACAGAATCCTCCAGTCGCTTCCACCAAGCTACAAGAGCTTCATGATGAACTTCAACATGCAGGGGATGCAAAAGACCATTCCTGAGTTGTTCTCAATGCTGAAATCAGCGGAGGTAGAAGTCAAGAAGGAACATCAAGTGTTGATGGTCAATAAAACCACTAAGTTTAAGAAAGGCAAGGGTAAAAAGAACTTCAAGAAGGACGGCAAGGAGGTTGCCGCGCCCGGCAAGCAAGCTGCCGGGAAGAAGCCAAAGAATGGACCCAAGCCCGAGACTGAGTGCTTTTATTGCAAGGGAAGCGGTCACTGGAAAGGAACTGCCCTAAGTACTTAGCGGATAAGAAGGCCGGCAAAACAAAAGGTATATGTGATATACATGTAATTGATGTGTACCTTACTAGTGCCCGTAGTAGCTCCTGGGTATTTGATACCGGTGCAGTTGCTCACATTTGTAACTCAAAGCAGGGGCTGCGGAATAAGCGGAAACTGGCAAAGGACGAGGTGACGATGCGCGTCGGGAATGGTTCCAAGGTCAATGTGATCGCCGTCGGCACGCTGCCTCTGCATCTCCCTTCGGGATTAGTTTTAAACCTTAATAATTGTTATTTAGTGCCAGCTTTGAGCATGAACATTGTATCGGGATCTCGTTTAATTCGAGATGGCTACTCTTTTAAATCTGAGAATAATGGTTGTTCCATTTTTATGAGAGATATGTTTTATGGTCATGCTCCTATGGTGAATGGTTTATTCTTTATGAATCTCGAACGTGATGCTACACATGTTCATAATGTGAGTACCAAAAGAAGTAAGGTTGATAGTCCCACATACTTGTGGCACTGCCGCCTTGGTCACATAGGTGTCAAACGCATGAAGAAGCTCCATGCTGATGGACTTTTAGAGTCTCTTGATTATGAATCATTTGACACGTGCGAACCATGCCTTATGGGTAAAATGACCAAGACTCCGTTCTCAGGAACAATGGAGCGAGCAACCGACTTATTGGAAATCATACATACTGATGTGTGCGGTCCAATGAGTGTTGAGGCTCGCGGTGGCTATCGTTATGTTCTCACCCACACTGATGATTTAAGTAGGTATGGGTATATCTACTTAATGAAACACAAGTCTGAAACCTTTGAAAAGTTCAAGGAATTTCAGAGTGAGGTTGAAAATCAACGTGACAGGAAAATCAAGTTTCTACGATCAGATCGTGGAGGAGAATACTTGAGTCACGAGTTTGGCACACACTTAAGAAAATGTGGAATAGTTTCGCAACTCACGCCGCCTGGAACACCTCAGCGTAACGGTGTGTCCGAACGTCGTAATCGCACTCTATTGGATATGGTGCGATCTATGATGTCTCTTACCGATTTACCGCTATCTTTTTGGGGCTATGCTTTAGAGACTGCCGCATTCACTTTAAATAGGGCTCCGTCGAAATCCGTTGAGACGACACCGTATGAATTATCGCCTATCCAGGTTCCATCCGCAGGGAGTCCGGCCGAGGTTTCCACATACGGCCCCGAACGATGTGTACAGGGTTCGGAGACACCAAACGGGCGCCCGGCATGCCCGACCACGGTGTATCTACCGCATCATAGCCCACCCCTAGGGTCAGCGCTACGCACGGCCGCCAACACATATCCTATAAACACCAGAAACTAGTTGCAACTCTTGGATAAAGGACTGGAGTGGTTAAGAAGCCGAGAGGGTCCATTGGTTTCGGGCCCAATGCATGGTAGTAGCTGGTTCTTAAATCACACATACAGATCTCTGTGCTTAAGGACGGTTCCAATGAAACAACCCACCATGTACGCCTACATGGCCTCTCATCGATACCTTTACCAAATCGTGTTCAACACACTTAGCTCACACAGTAGGACATGTTCACAACTTTCCAATTCATCCCCGATGAATCAGACCTGACACGACTCTAAGCAATAGCAGGCATGACAAACAAACATGAATGAGTAGGCACATCAGGGCTCAAACAACTCCTACTCATGCTAGTGGGTTTCATCTATTTACTGTGGCAATGACAGGTCATGTACAGGAAAGGGGTTCAACTACCGCAACATGTAACAATTGAATCATCGTTGTCCTAATGCAGTAAAAGACAGCAGGAGCGAGAGAGTGGGATTGTATCGGAATGAACAAAGGGGTTTTTGCTTGCCTGGCACTTCTGAAGATGTTATAGCTCTTCATCGGTGTCATCGAATTCACCGTCAAAACACGTCTACTAAGAGGTGACAATTACCGGCAAGGGAACATAAACAACATTCAATTAATGCAATGCACAAGTGAACGAATGATATGACATATTAAGGTACTGAATTGACCTAATGCAATATCTAGCCAATTTAATTGAAGTGGAACTCAAACAAGATCAAATTCCAACTCCAAATGTTATTTCATAATTTGCCCTAATCATCATTTGTCCTATTCAGTGAGGTTAACTTGTTCAAACATGCATGATCATGGCATAAACAGATTCTTTGGATTTTTCTGATCATTTTTCATATATAATTTATTTCATTCGGAGCTACGATTGATTTTCTATGAATTTTTGAAGTTTTAAACATTTTCTGGAATTTCCTGATTACTTTTAAAACCAGAAAATGGTTAACTGCGTCAGCATGATGTCTGTGTGACGTCAGCAGGTCAACAGGTGCCGTCCAGGTCAAACCTGACCAGTGGGACCCACTGGTCAGTGACTAACCTAACTAACCAAGTTAATTAACATTAATCTAATCCTAACATAGGTTAGTTAAGGGCCTGGGGCCACATGTCAGTGTCTAAACCAACTGTCAGGGTTAATTAGCACTAATCTAATATAGCTAAAGATTAACAGAGACGGGCCCGCACGTTAGTGACCCTGGGGGTCAAACAAGGTCAACCCCAGGTCAGCAGGGTCAAACCCAACGGCGACTCGACACCGGCGACGCCCGAGACAGTGGCGCGGCTCGGAAAACACCCACAGGGCTTGGTTTTGGACGCGGTTTGTGGCTATTGGTAGCTGGGGATGCGGCGCATCCAGAGGTGGCGGCGGCTGGAGCAGCGGTGGCCGGAGATTGCCGGAACGGAGCTCGCGGCGGTGGCCGGAGTTCGGGCGCCGATGAAAATGACGACATCGTGCACGGGAGGGTCAACGGGTAGCACCTAAGGTTTCTACGCGCTCTCACAAAGCTAACAGGCATAAGAACGGGACCGATTGGCCATTGGAGCCTCGTCGGCGACGAGCTCGTGCGGCGGCGTGCTTCGGTCATCAACGGGGGCGACGGCTACGGCGATCAAACGGAGCGGGGAAGAGGGGGAAACGATGGCGGAGCTCACAACCATCACGAAGAGGGGCTCGGCTTTCTCGGGGACGGCTTGGTGACGACGAATCCGTCGATGGAGTCCGGCGGCCGTGCTCAGGGAAGACAACTCATGGCAGCGATGTGGGGCTCCCGCAGTGGCGTGGCTCGGGGTGGAAGGAAGACGGGGTCGAGGCAGAGCCTCTAGGCCGGTCAGAGAAGCGAGGGAGAGGCGGTGGCCACGGTGGTGCTTGTCGGCGGCGACGGTGGCGCTCGGACCGTGCGAAAGGGAGAGAGACTGAGGGGAGGAGGAGCACGAGGAGGGTGAGAGAAGACCAGAGGCGTTGCGTGGCGACGCAGGAGGCGTCCAGGGCGGCGAGGGAGCAGCCAGGCAGGGAGGAGGTGGCCGGCGCGTGCGCACGTGCGTTCGGCACACGCCCTCCTGCCTACTGGTAGGAGGTTGAAGACGGTGGCGGCTATGGTGGGGTGGGCCTCTGCTGGGACGTGGTGGGGCGCCAGGTAAGTTTGGGCCAGGTAGGTTTCCCTCTCTTCTGTCTTCTAATTTTTTTTGTTTTCTAATTATTTGTCTCTGTTTTGAGCTTAGGAAAAATACAAAGGCATTTCCTAAAATCCTGAAAATATTCATGGACACTTTCTGAATTATTTCAGTGGCCCAAAAATAGTTCCAACATTATTTGAACATTTAAATTATTTATAGTGTTTTAAATGCCCAAAGTCAAATACAATAAGATTTAATTCAAAAATCCAGAATGGCCTAGAAATACATGCATGATTTTTGGCAGAGGTTTTCACCTTTAACAAAAATCATGAACTTTTCTAAAGGGCATTTGGGATCATTGAAAATATTTTTATTGAACCTAGTTGAATTCATTTGGTGCTAGGGTTTCAAAAATCCCCATTTCAAGTTTCATGAAATTTAAACATGATGCATGGCTGCAATGCCACTAGTTACAAGAAGATTTCTAGGGCTGTGACAACTCACTCCCACTAAACAAGAATCTCGCCCCGAGATTCAAGCGTAGGGTAAGATGGAAGGGAAACACAAACTAACACAATCTTCATGATCCAGGTGGCACTTCATAATACCGTTGATTCGATCACCATCATTGTCTCGATGTCTTGCCCCGAGAACTCCAACTAACATGACAATGAGAGGAAAGAGAAAACTCTAGAAGGATCTATCTTATCAAAGATCGAACAACTCAAGATCAACTCATGGAGCGAGACGCTTAAACAACTCTCGAGCTGAGACACGAAGCATACGTCCAGAGGGATGGAGTGAAACACATGACAAAGGTTCACTAGGTAGGCAACAATTCCACACCTAAGAAGGTGGTCAACGGTTGTCAATGTAGCGAGGAGTTGAGTTGCCATGATACCATAACGAGACATCTTAAGGAAGATGACTCGCAGGAGTATTCCCTTAAGTGGAAAAAAGAATTACTTTTGATACATCGATCATTGAAACTCTCTATACCAACCTAAGGCAATTCACAAACGATCATTTGACGGAGTTCGAGAGAACGACATACTCGGCTAGAATGGATGATGTGGACTACCTTGTTGAAGAAAACGCGATCGATGATTTGCTTATCATCGGAAATGGATGGAACCCATGGCAGGACCACTTTGAAGATGATCCTGATCAGTAATTACTGAGAAGGGTAGTCCGTAGTAGGATGACACAATGGTGGTGCAAGCTGGGAACAAAATGCAAATGCTGGGAATGATTCTAGTAACTGGGGAGAAACCCAACAGTAGAGAGAGATTCCACTGTTTGAAAGGTTATGGCATAATCGAAGAAACTAAGAACGGATCCCAGTTAATGCCGACGATAAATCCTAGTGCTTGCGCGTGCTCTCAAGAACTTGAGCATTTCCGTATTCATCAAGGTTTTACCAATATCCGTGTCAAGGATCCTGGCAACACAACATGCTACCATGATGAATAATGGTGGAAGATGCAGATGCAAAGAAAGATAACACTTTCTCAGATTTCACCTTAGCGAGGCCAAGGGATCAAAATCTGGATGATCGACCGAGAGACATTTAGCGCTCCGCTTCTAATGTTCTCCTTGATGTGCTAGCCTAACCCATTCATTGAAATGGTTTGGTATCTAGAACATCAAGTAGCAGGTCAGACTCTGGGAGCTCAGGAATCCATAAGGAATAACTACTGGAGTAAATCCTACGTAATCCTTATGGGGAGGTGGCCAACTTACTCAATCAAGATACTGCAATAATAGGTCTTCCGGCTGGGTGTGTTGGCCACGACATCCACTTTACCAGGTTACAGAGAGACCAATATTATAGCTCATGGGAAAACGTCCCAACCATCACATCTGCCTGAGATTTAGATCTGGTTGGTGTCAGGATATTCCAAAATCATCGAGTCTAGAAAGAAACTGAAAGTTTGCAACACAAATCGACGAGATGACATTGCGAGATTCTCAGGAAATGGACTATGGTAGTAAGCTCCAAAACATGAGCTGGTTCTGCTAAACACATGTGAACACGCTGTCCCAGACAAGCATGACCACATGGTGGTCTTACAATGAAACACTACCGAGTCCTGGTTGGGAACCATCATCAAGGATATCGAAGTCCTTGCATAAGTCATATGATTAGCTCTTATGGAGAACTTCTTCTCCCTGAACAAGTCAATCAGTGGCTTGGTGTGCTAGGGATACGTATGGAATGAAGATGATCAGTCTATCAGACCATAGAATACTTCGCACGTGCATGACTGACTTGGGATGATTCCAGAGGAGGTAAAACAAACTTTCTCGAATTCACGGCGGCAACTTACATCAAATGCACGTGAATCAAGGGAAGTCACTTCTTTCATCCAAACATATACTTCATGAACGGGGTATGAAGAAAATGCTTACACAAGTTTCCAACACTAGCTGAATGTTCAACACAAATCATGGAGGAGACAAAATGCCGCTGATGGGCTCAACAGCAACTCATCGGAATTTCCATATCAGTGGACTTCCACCATTATGTGAACAATGTGATAGTATTGGTCAGACCAAAGATGTAATGGTGTATGATCGAGGAGTCAACCACGAGTAAGACAACATTACGAACATCGTTGGTTCTGATTTGATTTGAGGACAGCCCACACTCAAAACAAAGTTTGGACAAGACAATAGATCCAACAACTGATCACGAGGACCAATCGATGAAGATATCATCTTTCTTCAACACACACACAAAAGATATCCCTTGACACGAACTAAGTCAGACAAGCTTTTATCTTCCAACTCTCCAAGTTGTTGTTTAGCTTAACCAACTAGCTCAGGGGTATCCAACACAGATTCTTGGAGAATGGGTGGTTTGGAGGAAAACCAGCATGATCACAAACTCAACATAGCAGTTAGGTGACAACCTGGTAATACTTCCGAGAAGATATTCGGAACATCATGAACCACCGATATGTTACTATGCTCGAGAACAATCTTGCTTTCGAGGCAAGATGATATGATCAAATAAGAAAGGGGTTGAATAATCCTAACTCATTGATCAAAGAGTGCACCAGAAATAAGGACTAGGTAGCACGGTCAATCTTAGGATGATTATTCAATAACCAACATGCTAAGGATGAAATTGTTGTCCATTAGCTACCAAGCAACGGAGTTGCTAGTAGTATTCATTTCACACATCATAATTCACTCGTCGTCATTCCGGTTGCAACAACATGGGGGCCGAGGAATGAAAAATGAGGGCGAGAAGTACCAGATGGTGTGCAATTGCCATGACAATCTTAATATAAAGATGGTAATACTCCAAGGTAGAACAGAATCAAAAGCTGGATTGGCATTTGATTTGCGGATTACAATTGCTTTGACCCAATCCTAGAAATGGATGAGGTACTGGAGTTTGTTTCCCCTAGTCATTCCGGAATAGAATGGCTTGACGGACCACAAGAGTAATAGGCATCGATGAACACGAATGCACAACTATTCCTGACTTCAATTGATAGACTAGGGTCGGAATACAGCTGAGGAGGGTCAACTCAAGGAACAAATAACTTTCTGAGTTGTGGATGCATAGATTAGTATGTCGAACCAAGTTCAACATTTCTTCCGGATAACCCATGCAGAAAGGTAGAACTGGCAGATTCATAATGCAGAATGGAGAACTCATCAAAAGCACTCTGGTTTGTGATCTTTTGGTTCAAAAGAACTTCTGCCATAAGCAGTTCATGGTACTTGGAAGAAGAAAATACCACGGACCTCGAGGACTATCGCAAAGGTTACTAATATTCTAAAGGAACTAGCAAACACTATCAACAGAAGGTAAGTGGAGAGAATCTTGGGTCAGGAACCCAAGAGTAGAATACCTACTACTAAATGGCATCACGGAATGCTTTCGAGAATGGTGGCCAGAATAATCACACCGGGAACACAAAACATAGCTAGATTACTAGGTGACTCCCTAAAACACCTAGGGTCGTAATAATAGCTCCAACATATATGTCGAGGCAACAGAGTACCTCAACTCACCGATTAGTGTGGTTAAACTGGCCCAAAGGAACGTCGGTAATGGGAGGAAGGAATTTGCAAATGCATCAGACTAGTTAGAAACCTGGGATGACTCGGACAGCATAACGGCTGTAAATGCTCAAAAGATTTGAGACATCCTGCAAAAATGGTGGCATAACCACTCAACAACACAATATCATGGTTCCGAGATCAACTGTAAACATACGGAAGTAGTAGGAACGGAACTGAGGCTTGAAACTATCAATTCTATAAGTCTATGGATTAGTAGCACGTCATCCTGATAGATAGATGAGAAGGCCTAATTCTTAATCCCCGTAGAAAAGAAGAGGTTGACTCAAATCAGAAGGGCATAGGGTAAAGGAGTAAAAAGAGCCTTACGTTCCCTTCCACAATCAATTCCCTTACATAACTAAAGCTTTTCTAGACTCGACTTCGACCACTTTGGCTTGGTAATCCTACAGGCAGTCAGGCTCTGATACCAATGCTGTCAGGACCCCGATTCCAAGTCACATCGATCTAGCCGGTAACACCTCATATCACTTTGCGGCCTCACACACGGTATTCCACGGATGTCGCCTTACCATGGCCCAGGACCGTTTGTGCCTTTTGGCTCACGTATATGATAGTGTCGCTAGCATCCATATGATAGAGAACCCGGGCCGACATGGCTAGTCGTGAACCCAAAGCGGCACCAACCCATGGGGACAGGCATACATGAATCACATCGAGCATGTCAGTCAGCAGCGTGTGAATTCGGGCTGTAGCACTAGGCTAACAGGACTCCGGGAACCCGGGCGGTAGCAGGCTAGGCAGGACTCCGGATGTCACCGCGTGACATTTCCCTGAAGGGACAGACACAGGAATGAAGTGAAACACATGCCGGCCAGTCAAGTATCCTGACCAGTAGTGCTGGGCTAGCAGGACTCCGGTGAACCGGGCTGTAGCGGACTACTATGGCTCATGGAAGCACTAGACTACATTTACCCATAAGAGAGGCTGCCAAGGATAAACAACTAGGTTGTTGGATCCCACACATACCAAGCATTTCAATCATACACACAATATGCTCGATCAGTGTAAATACAACATGGCATCACAACATAACTCTACGACTCAAGTATTATTCATTAGGCTCCAAGGAGCGAGATATACAAACATGGGTCTCATGACCCAACAATCATAGCATACAAATAAAAGCACATGCGGAAGCTTAACATGTCTGAGTACAGACTTCTATCAATGAAAAAGGCTAAGAAGCCTGACTATCTACTAGATCCTGCCGAGGGCACAAGATCGTAGCTAAGGTATCAAGCTAAACGTCGAAGTCCACATGGAACTACTAGCGAGACTGAAGTCTCTCTGCAAAACATAAATTAAGCAAACATGAGTACAAATGTACCCAGCAAGACTTACATCAGAACTAACTACATATGCATCGGTATCAACAAAGGGGTAGTGGAGTTTAACTGCAGCAAGCCAGCTTTGACTCAGTGGCTAACCTGAACTACGAATACAAGCAACTCTTTTGAGGTGGCGCACACGAGTCCACATATTCACCATATCAATACACCACTATGGATCCGCTCCCGTCTCCCTACGAGAACGCCATCCATAGCACTCACGCTTATCTTGCGCATTTTAGAGTATCCACTTTCACTTGTCTATGAACTTTATAGGCAACCAAGTAGTCCTTTACCGCGAACGCGGCTATTAGAATAGATGATGTTAACCCTGCAAGGGTGTACTTCTTCACACAGGCTCTCACCACTTACCGCCATTTACACGACATGTACTCGGCAACCTTCAAGCGGAAGCCCAACGAGGGTGTCGGCCATGACCTACCTAAACACTCAAGTCTCTAGTCCAGGTTTATCGCCTATCCAGGTTCCATCCGTAGGGAGTCCGGCCGAGGTTTCCACATACGGCCCCGAACGATGTGTACAGGGTTCTGAGACACCAAACGGGCGCCCGGCATGCCCGGCCACGGTGTATCTACCGCATCATAGCGTGCCCCTAGGGTCAGCGCTACGCACGGCCGCCAACACATATCCTATAAACACCAGAAACTAGTTGCAACTCCTGGACAAAGGACTAGAGTGGTTAAGAAGCCGAGAGGGTCCATTGGTTTCGGGCCCAATGCATGGTAGTAGCTGGTTCTTAAATCACACATACATATCTCAGTGTTTAAGGACGGTTCCAATGAAACAACCCACCATGTACTCCTACATGGCCTCTCATCGATACCTTTACCAAATCGTGTTCAACACACTTAGCTCACACACAGTAGGACATGTTCACAACTTTCCAATTCATCCCCGATGAATCAAACCTGACATGACTCTAAGCAATAGCAGGCATGACAAACAAACATGAATGAGTAGTCACATCAGGGCTCAAACAACTCCTACTCATGCTAGTGGGTTTCATCTATTTACTGTGGCAATGACAGGTCATGTAGAGGAAAGGGGTTCAACTACCGCAACATGTAACAATTGAATCGTCGTTGTCCTAATGCAGTAAAAGAGAGCAGGAGCGAGAGAGTGGGATTGTATCAGAATGAACAAAGGGGTTTTTGCTTGCCTGGCACTTCTGAAGATGTTATAGCTCTTCATCGGTGTCATCAAATTCACCGTCAAAACACGTCTACTAAGAGGTGACAATTACCGGCAAGGGAACATAAACAACATTCAATTAATGCAATGCACAAGCGAACGAATGATATGACATATTAAGGTACTAAATTGACCTAATGCAATATCTAGCCAATTTAATTGAAGTGGAACTCAAACAAGATCAAATTCCAACTCCAAATGTTATTTCATAATTTTCCCTAATCATCATTTGTCCTATTCAGTAAGGTTAACTTGTTCAAACATGCATGATCATGGCATAAACAGATTCTTTGGATTTTTCTGATCATTTTTCATATATAATTTATTTCATTCTGAGCTAGGTTGATTTTCTATGAATTTTTGAAGTTTTAAACATTTTCTAGAATTTCCTAATTATTTTTAAAACCAGAAAATGGTTAACTGTGTCAGCATGACGTCTGTGTGACGTCACCAGGTCAACAGGTGCCGTCCAAGTCAAACCTGACCAGTGGGACCCACTGGTCAGTGACTAACCTAACTAACCAAGTTAATTAGCATTGATCTAATCCTAACCAAGGTTAATTAAGGGCCTGGGGCCACATGTCAGTGTCTAAACCAACTGTCAGGGTTAATTAGCACTAATCTAATCTAGCTAATGATTAACAGAGACGGGCCCGCACGTCAGTGACCCTGGGGGGTCAAACAAGGTCAACCCCAGGTCAGCGGGGTCAAACCAACCGGCGACTCGACGCCGGCGAGGCCCGAGATGGCGGCGCGGCTCGGAAAACGCCCACAGGGCTCGGTTTTGGATGCGGTTTGTGGCTACAGGTAGCTGGGGATGCGGCGCATCCAGAGGTGGCGGCGGCTGGAGCAGGGGTGGCCGGAGATTGCTGGAACGGAGCTCGCGGTGGTGGCCGGAGTTCGGGCGCCGATGAAAATGATGACATCGTGCACAGGAGGGTCAATGGGTAGCACCTAAGGTTTCTACGGGCTCTCACAAAGCTAACAGGCATAAGAACGGGACCGATTGGCCACCGGAGCCTCGTCGGCGACGAGCTCGTGCGGCGGCGTGCTTCGGTCATCAAGGGGGCGACGGCTACGGCGATCAAATGGAGCGGGGAAGAGGGGGAAACGGTTGCGGAGCTCACAGCGATCATGAAGAGGGGCTCGGCTTGCTTGGGGACGGCTTGGCGATGGCGAATCCGTCGATGGAGTCCGGCGGCCGTGCTCGGGGAAGATGACTCGTGGTGGTGATGTGGGGCTCCTGCGGTGGCGTGGCTCGGGGTGGAAGTAAGAGGGGGTCGAGGCGGAGCCTCTGGGCCGGTTAGAGAAGCGAGGGAGAGGCGGTGGCCGCGGTGGTGCTTGTCGGCGGCGACAGTGGCGCTTGGACCGTGCGAAAGGGAGAGAGACTGAGGGGAGGAGGAGCACGGGGAGGGTGAGAGAAGACCAGAGGCGTTGCGTGGCGACGCAGGAGGCGTCCAGGGTGGCGATGGAGCAGCCAGGCAGGGAGGAGGTGGCCGGCGCGTGCGCGCGTGCATTGGGCACACGCCCTCCTGCCTACTAGCAGGAGGTTGAAGACGGTGGCGGCTGTGGTGCGCTGGGCATTTGCTGGGCCGTGGTGGGGCGCCAGGTAAGTTTGGGCCAGGTAGGTTCTGAAGGAAATATGCCCTAGAGGCAATAATAAAGTTATTATTTATTTCCTTATATCATGATAAATGTTTATTATTCATGCTAGAATTGTATTAACCGGAAACATAATACTTGTGTGAATACATAGACAAACAAAGTGTCACTAGTATGCCTCTACTTGACTAGCTCGTTAATCAAAGATGGTTATGTTTCCTAACCATAAACAAAAGAGTTGTTATTTGATTAACGGGATCACATCATTAGGAGAATGATGTGATTGACATGACCCATTCCATTAGCTTAGCACCCGATCGTTTAGTATGTTGCTATTGCTTTCTTCATGACTTATACATGTTCCTATGACTATGAGATTATGCAACTCCCGTTTGCCGGAGGAACACTTTGTGTGCTACCAAACGTCACAACGTAACTGGGTGATTATAAAGGAGCTCTACAGGTGTCTCCAAAGGTACATGTTGGGTTGGCGTATTTCGAGATTAGGATTTGTCACTCCGATTGTCGGAGAGGTATCTCTGGGCCCTCTCGGTAATGCACATCACTTAAGCCTTGCAAGCATTGGAACTAATGAGTTAGTGGCAGGATGATGTATTACAGAACGAGTAAAGAGACTTGCCGGTAACGAGATTGAACTAGGTATTGGATACCGACGATCGAATCTCGGGCAAGTAACATACCGATGACAAAGGGAACAACGTATGTTGTTATGCGGTCTGACCGATAAAGATCTTCGTAGAATATGTAGGAGCCAATATGGGCATCCAGGTCCCGCTATTGGTTATTGACCGGAGACGTGTCTCGGTCATGTCTACATTGTTCTCGAACCCGTAGGGTCCGCGCGCTTAAGGTTTCGATGACAGTTATATTATGAGTTTATGAGTTTTGATGTACCGAAGGAGTTCGGAGTCCCGGATGAGATCGGGGACATGACGAGGAGTCTCGAAATGGTCGAGATGTAAAGATCGATATATTGGACGACTATATTCGGACATCGGAAAGGTTCCGAGTGATTCGGGTATTTTTCGGAGTACCGGGTAGTTACGGGAGAAGCAATGGGCCTTGATGGGCTTTAGTGGGAAGAGGAAAAAGGGCCAAGGGCTGCTGCGCCCCCCCTCCCCTCTAGTCCGGATTGGACTAGGGAAAAGGGGGCCGGCCACCTCTCCTTCTCCTCCACTTCCTTCTCCCTTCCTCCCCTCTTGGTGGACTCCTACTAGGACTTGGAGTCCTAGTAGGACTCCACATCCTGGCCGCACCAATTGCCTTGGCCGGCCTCCTCCTCCTCCATCCTTTATATACTGAGGCAAGGGGCACCCCATAGACACAAGTTGATCCACATGATCTTATTCTTAGCCGTGTGCGGCGCCCCAGCCACCATAGTCCTCGATAATATTGTAGCGGAGTTTAGGCGAAGCCCTGCTGTTGTAGTACATCAAGATCGTCACCACGTCGTCGTGCTGACGGAACTCTTCCCCGACACTTTGCTGGATCGGAGTCCGGGGATCGTCATCGAGCTGAACGTGTGCTAAAACTCGGAGGTGTCGTAGTTTCGGTGCTTGATCGGTCAGGCCGTGAAGACGTACGACTACATCAACCAAACGCTTCTGTTGTCGATATACAAGGGTACGTAGATCACACTCTTCCCTCGTTGCTATGCATCACCATGATCTTGCGTGTGCGTAGGAATTTTTTGAAATTACTACGTTCCCCAACAGTGGTATCAGAGCCTAGGTTTTATATGTTGATGTTATTTGCACGAGTAGAACACAAGTGAGTTATGGGCGATATAAGTCATACTGCTTACTAGCATGTCATACTTTGGTTCGGCGGTATTGTTGGATGAAGCGGCCCAGACCGACATTACGCGTACGCTTACGCGAGACCGGTTCTCCCGACGTGCTTTGCACATAGGTGGCTTGCGGGTGACAGTTTCTCCAACTTTAGTTGAACCGAGTGTGGCTACGCCCGGTCCTTGCAAAGGTTAAAACAGCACCAACTTGACAAACTATCGTTGTGGTTTTTGATGCGTAGGTAAGAACGGTTCTTGCTAAGCCCGTAGCAGCCACGTAAAACTTGCAACAACAAATTAGAGGACGTCTAACTTGTTTTTGCAGGGCATGTTGTGATGTGATATGGTCAAGACGTGATGAGATATAAGTTGTTGTATGAGATGATCATGTTTTGTTGAAGTTATCGGCAACTGGCAAAATCCTTATGGTTGTCTCTCTATTGCATAAGATGCAAGTGCCCAATAACTGCTTTACTTTATTGCTATGCGATAGCAATAGTTGCAAGAGCAATTGTTGGCGAGACGACCACGTGACGACACATTGATATAGATCAAGATGATGGAGATCATGGTGTCATGCCGGTGACGATAGAGATTATAACAGTACTTTGGAGATGGAAATCAAAGGCGCAAGATGATGATGGCCATATCATGTCACATATTTTGATTGCATATGATGTTTATCTTTTATACATCTTATTTTGCTTAGTTTGATGGTAGCATTTTAAGATGATCTCTCACTAATTATCAAGAAGTGTTCTCCCTGAGTATGCACCATTGCGAAAGTTCTTCGTGCTGAGACACCATGTGATGATCGGGTGTGATAGGCTCTACGTTCAAATACAACGGGTGCAAAACAGTTGCACACGCGGAATACTCAGGTTATACTTGACGAGCCAAGCATATACAGATATGGCCTCGGAACACGGAGACCGAAAGGTCGAGCGTGAATCATATAGTAGATATGATCAACATAGTGATGTTCACCAATGAAACTACTCCATCTCACGTGATGATCGGACATGGTTTAGTTGATTTGGATCTCGTAATCACTTAGAGGATTAGAGGGATGTCTATCTAAGTGGGAGTTCTTAAGTAATATGATTAATTGAACTTAAATTTATCATGAACTTAGTCCTGGTATTATTTTGCAAATTATGTTGTAGATCAATAGCTCGCGTTGTTGCTTCCTTGTGTTTATTTTGATATGTTCGTAGAGAAAATTGTGTTGAAAGATGTTAGTAGCAATGATGCGGATTGGATCCGTGATCTGAGGTTTATCCTCATTGCTGCACAGAAGAATTATGTCCTTGATGCACCGCTAGGTGACGGACATATTGCAGGAGCAGATGCAGACGTTATGAACGTTTGGCTAGCTCAATATGATGACTACTTGATAGTTTAGTGCACCATGCTTAATGGCTTAGAATCGGGACTTCAAAGACGTTTTGAACGTCATGGAGCATATGAGATGTTCCAGGAGTTGAAGTTAATATTTCAAGCAAATACCCGAGTTGAGAGATATGAAGTCTCCAACAAGTTCTATAGCTAAAAGATGGAGGAGAATCGCTCAACTAGTGAGCATGTGCCCAGATTGTCTGAGTACTACAATCTCTTGAATCAAGTGGGAGTTAATCTTCCAGATAAGATAGTGATTGACAGAATTCTCTAGTCACCATCACCAAGTTAGTAGAACTTTGTGATGAACTATGATATGCAAGGGATAACGGAAATGATTCCCAAGCTCTTCGTAATGCGGAAATTGACGAAGGTAGAAATCGAGAAAAACATCAAGTGTTGATGGTAGACAAGACCACTAGTTTCAAGAAAAGGGCAGAGGGAAGAAGGGGAACTTCAAGAAGAACAGCAAGCAAGTTGCTGCTCAAGTGAAGAAGCCCAAGTCTGGTCCTAAGCCTGAGACTAAGTGTTTCTACTGCAAAGGGACTGGTCACTGGAAGCGGAACTACCCCAAGTGATTGGCAGATAAGAAGGATGGCAAAGTGAACATAAGTATATTTGATATACATGTTATTGATGTGTACTTTACTAGTGTTTATAGCAACCCCTCAGTATTTTATACTAGTTCAGTTGCTAAGATTAGTAACTCGAAACGGGAGTTGCAGAATAAACAGAGACTAGTTAAGGGTGAAGTGACGATGTGTGTTGGAAGTGGTTCCAAGATTGATATGATCATCATCGCACACTCCCTATACTTTCGGGATTAGTGTTGAACCTGAATAAGTGTTATTTGGTGTCTGCGTTAAGCATGAATATGATTTGATCATGTTTATTGTAATACGGTTATTCATTCAAGTAAGAGAATAAATTGTTGTTCTGTTTACATGAATAAAACCTTATATGGTTACACACCCAATGAAAATAGTTCATTGGATCTCGATCATAGTGATACACATAATCATAATATTGAAAGCAAAAGATGCAAAGTTAATAATGATAGTGCAACTTATTTGTAGCATTGCCGTTTAGGTCATATTGGTGTAAAGAGCATGAAGAAACTCCATGCTGATGGGATTTTGGAATCACTTGATTATGAATCACTTGATGCTTGCGAACCATGCCTCATGGGCAAGATGACTAAGACTCCGTTCTCCGGAGCGAGAAACTGACTTATTGGAAATAATACATACTGATGTATGCGGTCCGATGAGTGTTAAGGCTCACGACAAGTATCGTTATTTTCTGAAACTTCACAGATGATTTGAGCAGATATGGGTATATCTACTTGATGAAACATAAGTCTGAAACATTTGAAAAGTTCAAAGAATTTCAGAGTGAAGTGGAAAATCATCGTAACAAGAAAATAAAGTTTCTACGATCTGATCGCGGAGACAAATATTTGAGTTACGAGTTTGGTCTTCAATTAAAACAATGTGGAATATTTTCACAAACTCATGCCACCTGGAACACCGCAGCATAATGGTGTGTCTGAATGTCATAACCGTACTTTATTAGATATGTTGCGATCTATGATGTCTCTTACCGATCTACCACTATCGTTTTGGGGTTATGCATTAGAGACCGCTGCATTCACGTTAAATAGGGCACCATCTAAGTCCATTGAGACGACACAATCTGAACTGTGGTTTGGCAAGAAACCAAAGTTGTCGTTTCTTAAAGTTTGGGGTTGTGATTCTTATATGAAGAGGTTTCATCCTAATAAGCTCAAACCCAAATCGGAGAAATATGTCTTCATAGGATACCCAAAGGAGACTGTTGGGTACACCTTCTATCACAAATCCGAAGGCAAGACTTTTGTTGCTAAATTCGGAGTTTTTGTAGAGAAGGAGTTTCTCTCGAAAGAAGTGAGTGGGAGGAAAGTAGAACTTGATGAGGTAACTGTACCTGCTCCCTTATTGGAAAGTAGTTCATCACAGAAATCTGTTCCTGTGACTACTACAGCAATTAGTGAGGAAGCTAATGATAATGATCATGTAACTTCAGATCAAGTTACTACCGAATCTCGTAGGTAAACCAGAGTGAGATCCGCACCAGAGTGGTACGGTAATCCTGTTCTGGAGGTCATGTTACTTGACCATGACGAGCCTATGAACTATGAGGAAGCGATGATGAGCCCAGATTCTGCAAAATGGCTTGAAGCCATGAAATCTGAGATGAGATCCATATATGAGAACAAAGTATGGACTTTGATTGACTTGCCCAATGATCGGCAAGCCATTGAGATTAAATGGATCTTCAAGAGGAAGACAGACGCTGATAGTAGTGTTACTATCTACAAAGCTAGAATTGTCGCAAAAGGTTTTCGACAAGTTCAAAGTGTTGACTATGATGAGAGTTTCTCACTCGTATCTATGCTTAAGTCTGTCCGAATCATGTTAGAAATTGCCGCATTTTATGAAATCTGGCAAATGGATAAACAAAACTGCATTCCTTAATGAATTTATTTAAGAAGAGTTGTATATGATGCAACCAGAAGGTTTTGTCGATCCTAAAGGTGTTAACAAAATGTGCAAGCTCCAGCGATCCATCTATGGACTGGTGCAAGCATCTCGGAGTTGGAATATACGCTTTGATGAGTTGATCAAAGCATATAGTTTTATACAGACTTGCGGTGAAGCCTGTATTTACAAGAAAGTGAGTGGGAGCACTACAGCATTTCTGATAAGTATATGTGAATGACATATTGTTGATTAGAAATAATGTAAAATTATTCTACAAAGCATAAAGGAGTGTTTCAAAGGAATTTTTCAGAGAAAGACCTCGGTAAAGCTGCTTACATATTGAGCATCAAGATCTATAGAGATAGATTAAGACGCTTGATAAGTTTTTTCAATGAGTACATACCTTGACAAGATTTTGAAGTAGTTCAAAATGGAACAGTCAAAGAAAGAGTTCTTACCTGTGTTGCAAGGTGTGAAATTGAGAAAGACTCAAAGCCCGACCACGGCAGAAGATAGAAATAGAATGAAAGTCATTCCCTATGCCTCATCCATAGGTTCTATAAAGTATGCCATGCTGTGTACCAGATCTATTGTATACCCTGTGTTAAGCAAGGGAGTACAATAGTGATCTAAGAGTAGATCACTGGACAGCGGTCAAAATTATCCTTAGTGGAATAAGGAAATATTTCTCAATTATGGAGGTGACAAAAAGGTTCGTCGTAAAAAGTTACATCGATGCAAGTTTTGACACAGATCTGGATGACTCTAAGTCTCGATCTAGATACATATTGAAAGTGGGAGAAATAAGCTAGAGTAGCTCCATGCAGAGCATTGTTGACATAGAAATTCGCAAAATACTTACGGATCTGAATGTGACAGGCCCGTTGACTAAAATTATCTCACAAGCAAAACATGATCACACCTTAGTACTCTTTGGGTGTTAATCACATAGCGATGTGAACTAGATTACTGACTCTAGTAAACCCTTTGGGTGTTGATCACATATCGATGTGAACTATGGGTGTTAATCACATGGTGATGCGAACTATTGCTGTTAAATCACATAGCGATGTGAACTAGATTATTGACTCTAGTGCAAGTGGGAGACTGAAGGAAATATGCCCTAGAGGCAATAATAAAGTTATTATTTATTTCCTTATATCATGATAAATGTTTATTATTCATGCTAGAATTGTATTAACCGGAAACATAATACTTGTGTGAATACATAGACAAACAAAGTGTCACTAGTATGCCTCTACTTGACTAGCTCGTTAATCAAAGATGGTTATGTTTCCTAACCATAAACAAAAGAGTTGTTATTTGATTAACGGGATCACATCATTAGGAGAATGATGTGATTGACATGACCCATTCCATTAGCTTAGCACCCGATCGTTTAGTATGTTGCTATTGCTTTCTTCATGACTTATACATGTTCCTATGACTATGAGATTATGCAACTCCCGTTTGCCGGAGGAACACTTTGTGTGCTACCAAACGTCACAACGTAACTGGGTGATTATAAAGGAGATCTACAGGTGTCTCCAAAGGTACATGTTGGGTTGGCGTATTTCGAGATTAGGATTTGTCACTCCGATTGTCGGAGAGGTATCTCTGGGCCCTCTCGGTAATGCACATCACTTAAGCCTTGCAAGCATTGCAACTAATGAGTTAGTTGTGGGATGATGTATTACAGAACGAGTAAAGACACTTGCCGGTAACGAGATTGAACTAGGTATTGGATACCGACGATCGAATCTCGGGCAAGTAACATACCGATGACAAAGGGAACAACGTATGTTGTTATGCGGTCTGACCGATAAAGATCTTCGTAGAATATGTAGGAGCCAATATGGGCATCCAGGTCCCGCTATTGGTTATTGACCGGAGACGTGTCTCGGTCATGTCTACATTGTTCTCGAACCCGTAGGGTCCGCGCGCTTAAGGTTTCGATGACAGTTATATTATGAGTTTATGAGTTTTGATGTACCGAAGGAGTTCGGAGTCCCGGATGAGATCGGGGACATGACGAGGAGTCTCGAAATGGTCGAGATGTAAAGATTGATATATTGGACGACTATATTCGGACATCGGAAAGGTTCCGAGTGATTCGGGTATTTTTCGGAGTACCGGGTAGTTACGGGAGAAGCAATGGGCCTTGATGGGCTTTAGTGGGAAGAGGAAAAAGGGCCAAGGGGCTGCTGCGCCCCCCCTCCCCTCTAGTCCGGATTGGACTAGGGAAAAGGGGGCCGGCCACCTCTCCTTCTCCTCCACTTCCTTCTCCCTTCCTCCCCTCTTGGTGGACTCCTACTAGGACTTGGAGTCCTAGTAGGACTCCACATCCTGGCCGCACCAATTGCCTTGGCCGGCCTCCTCCTCCTCCATCCTTTATATACTGAGGCAAGGGGCACCCCATAGATACAAGTTGATCCACGTGATCTTATTCTTAGCCATGTGTGGCGCCCCCAGCCACCATAGTCCTCGATAATATTGTAGCGGTGCTTAGGCGAAGCCCTGCGACAGTAGTACATCAAGATCGTCACCACGCCGTCGTGCTGACGGAACTCTTCACCGACACTTTGCTGGATCGGAGTCCGGGGATCGTCATCGAGCTGAACGTGTGCTAAAACTCGGAGGTGCCGTAGTTTCGGTGCTTGATCGGTCGGGCCGTGAAGACGTACGACTACATCAACCAAACACTTCTGTTGTCGATCTACAAGGGTACGTAGATCACACTCTTCCCTCGTTGCTATGCATCACCATGATCTTGCGTGTGCGTAGGAAATTTTTTGAAATTACTACATTCCCCAACAGGTTTCCCTCTCTTCTGTCTTCTAATTTTGTTTTTGTTTTCTAATTATTTGTGTCTGTTTTGAGCTTAGGAAAAATACCAAGGCATTTCCTAAAATCCTGAAAATATTCATGGACACTTTCTGAATTATTTCAGTGGCCCAAAAATAGTTCCAACATTATTTGAACATTTAAACTATTTATAGTATTTTAAATGCCCAAAGTCAAATACAATAAGATTTAATTCAAAAATCCAGAATGGCCTAGAAATATGTGCATGATTTTTGGTAGAGGTTTTCACCTTTAACAAAAATCATGAACTTTTCTAAAGGGCATTTGGGATCATTGAAAATATTTTTATTGAACCTAGTTGAATTCATTTGGTGCTAGGGTTTCAACAATCCCCATTTCAAGTTTCATGAAATTTAAACATGATGCATGGATGTAATGCCACTAGTTACAAGAAGATTTCTAGGGCCGTGACAGGGAAATTCGTAGTGGAGAGGGATCAGACACCATAGAAGTTGAAACTGTAGCATTGACAGGCACTAGCGACCGATGATGTTGTTCTTAGGAAGTCGTTTGAGGAGCCGAGGGAGGAACCGATTCATTTGGTTCGACATGGGTAAGAGAAGCTTTGCATTCAGACTGAGGAATTTCACCTTCTTCTAATATGTGTTGCTGAGAAGGATTTTCTTCATGAGTTTAGGAGGCCACAGGCACTGTTTTAGTGGGCCTTGGCAAAGGAATTTCTCGATCAGGAGAATTTTCTTTCTATGACTCAGCGTTAGGAGGACGAGGAGGATAATTCGTCTTTGCTATCTTATTCTTCTTCTTCTTCTTTTGCTTTAACGGATCAATGTGCCCTTTGAAAAGATCATTGTAGCCAATGACTTAGGCTTGATGATCGGGGCAGACCTTGCGAACAATTTGATCTAGGTCTGAATGAAATCCTAGTGTTCTGTTCTGAAGAATAGTCAAAGCACGAATAACATCTACATAAGATTCCTCAAGTTGCTTTATGACAAACTTGGATTTAGCAGCCTTCATATAGGTGTCAAGCTCATTCAGCTGAGCAGTTAGGTCATTGATCTCCACAAAATCATCTCTCATATCTCGAATCAGATCAGAGGCTTGAGCAATTACTTTAGAGGGAATGGGCAAAGATGCCACTTCTCCATCAAACAAGCCTTCCACAAATCTGTCAAGCCATTCCATTATGAACACTTGATTGAAATAATGTGGTGAATTAGAATCAACGTGAGGTTGTGCAACTGCAGCAATTTGTGCTACATTTTGCTCGGTTGGGGGCATAGAAGCCAATGGATGAGTCAACTTTGGATCAAATTTAGTAGCCTTTTCTTTCACAACCTCTGCTCTTGGAGCATTCTGCTCGGCAGAAGGAGCTTTGATTTGCTTCACCTTTTGCTTCGAGAGATTTTCTCCCGGCTTAGCTGTGCCCGTTCCACTTGACTGTTTGTTTGGGGGTGATACACGGAGGCATAATCGAGTTTGATACCTAGATTAGAACACCAAATTTTCACCTTGTCCATTGTAAAGTTAGAGCCATTGTCAGTAATAATACTATGTGGGACACCATAACGGTGTACGACACCGGATATAAAGTCTATCACCAGTCCGGTTTCAGCCGTTTTAACTGGTTTGGCCTCTATCCACTTAGTGAATTTATCTACCATAACCAGCAAGTACTTTTTCTTATGTCTTCCCCCTTTAAGACGTCCATCCATGTCCATCCCCCAGACCGTGAAAGGCCAAGTAATGGGGATTGTTCGTAGGGCAGTGGGCGGCATATGGCTTTGATTGGTAAAAAGCTAGCATCCGACGCAGCATTGTACAAGGTCTTGCATGTCTAATCGGGCCATGGGCCAAAAGAAACCTGTACGAAAGGCCTTACTTACAAGGGCCCAAGCTGCGGCATGGTGGCCGCCAAGACCAACGTGTATTTCGGCCAAGAGCGGCTGTCCCTCCTCTTCAGAGATACATCTTTGAAGGACTCCAGTAGTGTTTTTCTTATAGAGATCTCCTTCATGAACCTTGTAGGCTTTCAGATGTCGAATGATGCAACGAGCCTCATTTTGGTCCCGAGGGAGCTCCCACCTATTAAGGTAGGCCAGGAAGGGTTCGGTCCATGGGGCGATTACCGCCATAATTACATGGGCGGATGATGTCCGAATCGTGTTCGGCATCCGGTGGTGTGATCGGCGCAGGACTGGTATTTCCGCTCTCATCCTGCCATACCACGGATGGCTTGAAGAGCCTTTCCACGAAGGTGTTAGGCGGGACAAGGTCGCGTTTGGCGCCCATTCAAGCAAGGATGTCCGCTGCTTGGTTACTGTCTCACATGACGTGATGAAACTCGAGCCCCTCTAACCAAGCTGATATTTTGAGCAAAACATTGCGGTAAGCAGCCATCTTTGGATCTTTTGCATCGAATTCTCCGTTTATTTGGGATATTGCGAGGTTTGAATCCACGCGCACCTCGAGGCGTTGTATTCCCATAGAACCAGCCATCCGGAGACCATGCAGTAGGGCCTCATATTCGGCTGCATTATTGGAGTCCGTGTACATGATTTGCAGTACGTACCAAACTGTGTCCCCTGTAGGGGATGTTAAGATGACACCAGCCCCCAATCCGGCTAACATTTTAGAGCCGTCGAAGTACATCACCCAGTTGGAGTATGTACCATATTCTTTGGGGAGTTCGGCTTCTGTCCATTCGGCAACGAAGTGGGCCAACACCTGAGATTTAATAGCTCGGCGTGGTTTGTACATTATTTCAAATGGTAGGCGTCTCGATTTATTTATGATATCATTGAGTGGTACCTCAGAGGCCATCATGATCAAGAACTCTTGAAAGTAGTGTCTTAGCTTCCGAGATGCCATGAAAACCGCATACACTATCTTTTGATAGTGTGGGTACCGGGATCTACATGGTGTGAGAACCGCCTATACGTAGTATACGAGTTTTTGGAGTGGGAATTTATGTCCCTCTGGTGAGTTGCAGATATGTATAGTAGCATGGGTTGGCCGATGTTAGGCGTGGCAAGGACTAGGTTGTTTGCTAGTTGAGCTTTTATTTCTTACAACCCGGCTGTTCGTGCGCCCGTCCACTCAAAGTGGTTGGTACGTCGAAGCAGGTGATATAGCGGCAGCTCCTTCTCTCCTAATCTGGAGATAAAGTGGCTCAAGGCTGCCATGCACCCAGCTAGTTTTTGGACCTGCTTTAGGTCTGTTGGAATTGCCAACTGTGACAAGCCTCGGATTTTGGCCGGGTTTTCCTCGATTCCTCTGTTGGAACGCTGAAAACACATTTTTCCAGATTGAGTCGTATGTCATATGTTCGAAGGTTGTCGAATGTAAGACGTAAATCTTCCACCAAAGATTCGACATGTTTAGTTTTGATGACTACATCATCTACATATGTGTAACACCCCGAGATCGATGTGCCAGGTGTCTTCCAGTTATTCGCTGTTGTTGCCTTGTCATTTGCTTGCGTGTCATGCATTTCATATCGTGTCATCTTGTGCATCGCATTTGCATACATGTTTGTCTCATGCATCCGAGCTTTTTCCCTGTTGTCCGTTTTGCATTCCGGTGCTCCTATGTCCTCCGGTGTCCTTTTCTACCTATTTTCGTGTGCGGGTGTTAAACGTTCTCGGATTGGACCGAGACTTGTCACGCGGCCTTGGTTTTCTACCGGTAGACCGCCTGTCAAGTCTGGTGTCAGTTGGACTTTGTTTGATAATCCAACGGTTAACCGACGGACCGAAAAGGCCTCGTGTGTGCTACAGCCCAACACCCTTCCAAAGTGGCGCAAAACCCACCTAAACCCTCTCCATCACCTAGGCCATTCGATCACGATCACGTGGCCGCAAACTGCACCTCATTTGGAGCTCCCTAGCTCCCTCTACCTCTATATAAAGAACCCCCATTCGAAATCACGGACGAAACCCTAGAAAAACTCCACCCGCCGCCGCCGGACGAAATCCGGACGGCCGGACGTGTCCGCCCCGCTCCCCCTCGGCCAATCTCCACGTGACACGTGTCCCCGTCCGGTGCCCACTTCGTCGCCGACGCCCACGGCCCGCCGAAGCCCGGGGAGGGCCCCCGCGGCCCGTCCTGCCGCGCCGCCCGTTCCCGCCGCCTTCTTCCTCAAGCCCGCACCGTCCCGCCTGTTCCGGTCGCCACACCGCCGCGCTCCTCGCCGGCCTGACCAGAGCACCGACGCGGCCGGCACGGCTCGCCGACGCCGCATCTCGCTGGCCCGCGCCTCCTCGTAGCCGGCGTGCACCACCTCCACCGCGCGCCAAATCCCTCCCCCTCGCCGGCTCCTTCCTCGGCAAGTCCGGCAAGCTTCATCGCGTCGGCCGCCGCAGCCATTTACTCCGGCGAACTTGAGCTGCTACAGTACCCAACAAACCCTAGACCTCAGATCCAAAATTCTCGGGGTTGACTTTTTCCCCTCTCCAGTTTTTTTTTGCATACTTTGACGCATAATAACTTCATCACCGTGGCTCCAATTTGTGCGTGTAGCATATCAAAATGTTCGTCTCGAAGAGTACTTCATTTCATCTCATTGCATCATTTTCATTTGAGGTCATCTGGATGCCCGAAATGCTGTTGGAAGAGGGCTATGTGATGTTAGTTTCAGATCTGTTATCAGCATTTGCTCATTTGTCATTTTTACCATGATTAATGTGTGCATGCTATGATCTTGAGCTCTACATGTGTTTTGGCGTATGCCATGCTGTGTTTACAGGGGTGTATGCCATGTATTTTTGTGATCTCTGTGGTGACTAGCACAAGCATGCAAAGTAGCTTATTCAATGTTGCTGATTTCAGGGACTTAGAAATATTCTACGTCTCTGCCCTGTCCTTATTTTTATGCCATATGTTCATGTTGTTTCTAAGTGATCCGTGCATATTTTGAGCATGATCAGTAAGGACGTTTTGTAGATATTGTGGTGCTATATCCATCCATGTCTTTTTTTGCATTTATGGAGCACCCTACCTTGAGTCAATCGAGCTCTACTATTGCTATAAAATGTTCCTGGCAGATTGTTAACATGTTTAGCAATTTTGCTGAGCTTGTTGTAGTTGATCCGTGCATGCTATGATGTTGTTCTTGCCATGTCTAGCTTGTATGCCATGTCTACTTGCTGGGTGTATGCTTAGTTTATCTTGCAATGCCTTTTGGTGAGTGCATCGAGCTCGTAAACATGCCTACTTGATATCTGTTTTGCATTTCCAGTTATTCTCTAAGTCTGAATCTGTTAACGATAATTGCTATGTTCACCTGGTTGCAATCGTATCTTCTGATCCCTTTGGGTTTATGGTCAGTAAGGGACTTTTGTTGTATGCTCTGATTAGCTTCATGCCATGCTTTGCTTTGCCATGATATGTTCCTGTAGCATGTAGTTATCTTGCTCTAAACTTTGCTTCCTGATGATAAATTCCTGACTTGTTGATTATTTCGCTAAGTCTGTAACCTGTTACCATTTTGCACGTTTGCCATGCTTGTTTGAACCTGCTATTGAGTGAATTAGCCATAGCTCAGTGTCCATATTTTGTCAAGCATCTTGAGTGGATCCCTACCATGTATTTTGTTGCCATGTTTGAGTGCAGTAGCTTATTTATCTTGATGCATTTAGAAGGCTACTTGTTGTTAATCGCAGACCGGTGCCATATTTGTTTTGCTTGCCATTTCCAAACCGTGCATCCGATTCCGGTGATCTTTATATCGATTTTGACCGAAATCAACTCCTCTTTCCAGTGGAACTCTTGGATTTCCAAGTTGAGGCCAGATTCAATCACTCCTTTCCAAATCTTGCATATGCATCACATATCGCATCCTGCATATCATACCATGTTTGCATCATGTTGCTTGAGCATTGCACGTGGTTGATTGTGTTCCTTTTTGCTTGTTGTTCTTGCTTGGGTAGAGCCGGGAGACGAGTACATGATCAAGGAGCCCGTTGAGTATGCTTACGAGGATCAAGGAAAATCTGAGAACTTTACAGGCAAGATGACCATACCCTCGAAATCACTTCTATGTTTGCTTGCTAGATGCTCGCTTTTTTTCTATGCCTATGCTACTATACCTACCACTTGCTTATCATGCCTCCCATATTGCCATGTCAAACCTCTAACCCACCTTGTCCTAGCATACCGTTGTTTGGCTATGTTACCGCTTTGCTCAGCCCCTCTTATAGCGTTGCTTGTTGCAGGTGAAGATTGGAGATCGTTCCTTGTTGGAACATGTTTATTGTTGGGATATCACCATATTATCTTGATTATCTTAATGCACCTATATACTTGGTAAAGGGTGGAAGGCTCGGCCTTATGCCTGGTGTTTTGTTCCACTCTTGCCGCCCTAGTTTCCGTCATATCGGTGTTATGTTCCCGGATTTTGCGTTCCTTACACGGTTGGGTTATAATGGGAACCCCTTGACAGTTCGCCTTGAATAAAACTCCTCCAGCAATGCCCAACCTTGGTTTTACCATTTGCCACCTAGCCTCGTTTTCCCTTGGGTTTTTGGAGCCCAAGGGTCATCTTTGTTTAAATCCCCCGGGCTAGTGCTCCTCTGAGTGTTGGTCCAAACAGAGCTGCCTGCGGGGCCACCTCATGGAAACTTGAGGGTTGGTTTTACTTGTAGCTAGTCTCATCTAAGTGTGCCCTGAGAATGAGATATGTGCAGCTCCTATCAGGATTTGTCAGCACATTCGGGCGGTGTTGCTGGACTTGATTTACCATTGTCGAGATGTCTTGTAACCGGGATTCTGAGTCTGATAGGGTTGTCTTGGGAGAAGGAATATCCTTCGTTGACCGTGAGAGCTTGTGATGGGCTAAGTTGGGACACCCCTGCAGGGATTTGATATTTCGAAAGCTGTGCCCGCGGTTATGGGCAGATGGGAATTTGTTAATGTCCGGTTGTAGAAGACTTGAACTTAACTTAATTAAAATGAATCAACTGAGTGTGTGGCCGTGATGGTCTCTTTTCAGCGGAGTCCGGGAAGAGAACACGGTCTCGTGTTATGCTTGAACGTAGGTTGTTCTAGGATCACTTCTTGATCATAGTTCATCGACCGTGCTTTTCCCTTCTCTTCTCGCTCTCTTTTGCGTATGTTAGCCGCCATATATGCTAGTCGCTTGCTGCAGCTCCATATCAAACATTTTACCCTTCCTATAAGCTTAAATAGTCTTGATCGCGAGGGTGTGAGATTGCTGAGTCCCCGTGACTCACAGATTACTTCCAAAACCAGATGCAGGGACCGATGATACCGATCCAGGTGATTCGACTGAGCTCAAGTGGGAGTTCAATGAGGACTTAGGACGATACTACGTGTCTTTCCTAGATGATCAGTAGTGGTGCTCGGTTGGGGCGATCGGGGACTATGTTGCATTTGGGGTTTATCTTCATTTTGGTTCCGTAGTCGGACCTTGAGTGTATTTGGATGAATGTAATGATATTTATGCTATTTGTGTGACGTGGCGAGGGTAAGCCAACTATGTATCCATTTCCCTTACTGTATTACATGGGTTGTTGTGAAGATTACCTCACTTGTGACATTGCTTTCAATGCGGTTATGCCTCTAAGTCGTGCTTTGGCACGTGTGAGATATAGCTGCATCGAGGGTGTTACAAGTTGGTAATCAGAGCCTTCCCGACCTTAGGAGCCCCCTGCTTGATCGAATCATTGACGTTGTTGAGTCTAGAAAAATATTTTGAGTCATTTAGGATTATATATATCAGAGAGTAGGACTTCTTTTTACTCCTCAGTCCCTTCATCGCTCTGGTGAGGCATCCTGACGTAGAGTTCTGACTCTTCTCTTCTCAAATTTCACTAAAAATTTTAGGATCACGCTGGTATCTTGGAGTCGTTCTGATGGTTTTGTGACGAGCTCCGAGGTGTTGTCTTCACAATTTTATCGTTGCAATTCTGGAATATGTGAGTTTCGCCGACATCGAAAATCTCTTTTATGCAGTTGTTGGTGAGATAACCTCGACGCCACCCAGTACTGGGGCGGGAGTTCGGGAGTATTGCCATAACTCATATAACGGATGCTTTTCGAAGGTCGAGGTAAATGATTTCTGAAGGTTTCTTGGTTATGTGTTGAAGGATGGATACAGTTGGATGTAGGATTGCTAGTTTTGGGTGAGATATTATGCTTCCCCTGTATCCCCAACACCTGATTGCATAACCGGAAAGTTTCAGGAGTTTATAAGTGGGAATTCAAGTAGCTCTTAGGATATCTTTCCGACAGATGTATGATATGAAATTGGGGTTCGACGTCTAGTGGTCCGCCTATCCACGGTTGGTTTTACAGTGGTATCGCTGTGTCTTAAAGAGTCCTTGGCTATGCCGACTCGGGGACGCTTCGTATGTCATGTGCACTGCCTTGTACATGATGGTGTTGTACGATCGAGCCCGTGTAGGCCACACCACAAAAACTTCGGACGAAATCTCTATCATATGTTTGTTCCGGCTTATTCTGCAAGCCAATCCTTTGTTTTGTTTTGAGTTGTGGTATTCGAGTTGCTTCGAAGTCAAGTGTTGATTCCATACCTTTCCTAAACAGTGTTCTCATATTGCTATGTGAAAACTAATCCTTCTGGATCATTGAGATTGTCAAGTTAATTATTTTTCAACCGGTGTGCTTCTCTTCAAGCGGATCCATTCATTTTCCACATCCGCAGGATTCAATCTCAGCTTTCTCAATGGTGTTCGTTTCATCCATCCCAAGTTTCCTTTGTTTTCCCGCCCTCCCACCCTTTCCCTTTAAGGACTCAGATTTTCTTATCAAGTATCCATTTTATGGTTGTGAAGTCTCTTCATTCTTTTCAATCAATTGTCTTACCCGGTGGTTCTCTTGAAGATGCTCTACTAGTTCATCATTCTTCATTCTTTTTCCTTCTCCGGTAGATTCAAGTCAAGCTTTGTTGATCATATCCTTTTTCCTCATTTCAATACATTCTCTTGCCGGTGCACCTCATATTCAGTCATTTATCGCTATTCAATTGTTTCCGAAGATTCGTGCTTACACTCTGCTTTCGTTCAAGCTCTTTCGAGGATGTTATCTCATTCAAGCCATTTAAATTCAACCGGTGGAATCTCTCTTTTCAAGCAATCATTCAACGGTGTTTCTTTTGAGTGGGCCCTAACCCATAGGTCTTTTCCCCGGATCTTACCTGACTCTTCTAATCTTCCATGGAGTTACTCTCAAATTCTTTTCGAAGTTTGATGTAAGAATGAATTATCATCAGCCAAATGTCTTTCTCCAAGATCTTTCAAATTCTTTTCATCGTTGGTTCAACATTTCTAATTTTTCATTCCGGAGTGCCCCCACAATTCATGGTGGTGTTTCCCATCGTCATTCTCTGCTTTTGAAGACCGAAGAAGAGTTTTCCCTTGAATCTTGTTTCGTTCTATCAAAGATTCGTGGTCCTAGCTTCATGATATCCTCTCATAATTGTTTTCAATTGTGATAATTCTTTTCACCCATCCGGAGCAATTCAGGAGTCTTTTCAGTTTGATCATCCGGAGCCCATCATCTCAGATTTATTCATTCCAGCTTTTAGTTATCATTCTCCAATCTTACGGTGCATCGTTCAAGTGATCTCTAATCAGTCGTGATCCCTTCGTTCTCATGTATCTAGATTGTCTCAAGTATCTTCGTTCATTTCACAATTCTTACCCGGTGATTCATCCCTTTACTTCGTTCTTTTTCAATTCTTACGGTGGTTCGTTCAATACTTTTCTTCCTTGGTTATCATATCAATTTATTCGTTTTTCCAATTCCAACTGTGGTTCGTGGAAGACATTCTCAAGTTTATGTTATATCTCTCTTAATCTTTTCTACGAGAATAAGTAATATGTCAAATCCATTGATTGCCATCAATTTAATTGGTGAATGATAAGCATAATGTAATTCTTATTCTTGTTTCATCGAGTGAACTCAATTCCCTATTTCGGAAGCTCATCAAATTCCTGATTTCAATTGTTTCATCTTCCCTTTTTCCCGGAGTTCCAACCTTTTTCAATTATTTCACCACGGAGATTCGTCTAAATAGGTACAAGGATTCACCTTATGTTTTCAACTTCTCTTTCCTTCCGTTTGATCATTCTTTTGTTTAACGAAGTTCTTCATGAAGGTTCTACATGATGGTTCATCAAGGATTTAACTCCTTCTCGAAGTGTTCATCAACATTCTCTTCAGAGGAGCTCAAGCATTCTTCATCTTGCATTCCGGAGTGCAATTCTTTCTTCCGTATAATTGGAGGTGGTATTATGTCATTCTTGATAATTTGAGTTCATGTTTAACGATTCACATGTTGTTAAGAATGAGATATTTTACATCCATTAATCTCGTCTTTGGAGTTATCTTGGGTTATATTTCACCTAAAGTCTTCACTAAGGATTGTTGCTATTTATGGTGCTTATATATGACCCAATTTCTTCATTTATCCTTCCGGTGATATAAGCTTCTCGCCTCCTTATTCATATCAATTCAAATCCATTGTTCCCGTTAGTGGCAGAATTTCACTTCATACTTTTGAGAAGTTTTCCATAAGCCCACTACAAGCTTACTCTTTTCGTTGTTGGTTTTCCAACAACTCCGTTCGACCCTTCTCCTAAGGATGCCTTTTCAAGCTCAATTGTGGCAGAAGTTGGCATTTTCTTCTTCATTCTTTTATTCCAATTATCTATCTTCTATTATTTCCTCCGGAGGCATTGTGATGTTGCTCTCTTCAACCCATCATCTTGTTTGATCTAGATTATGTTCCTTTCTTTGCTTATCCGTTTAACCAGAGTGTCATGTTTTCATTCTAGCCCTCTCATCCTGTCAAGTTTTTCCTTCCATCTACAGTCGGAGTGCTGTCCAAGTTATATCATTCTTATTCCTTCTCTATCTTGTGTTAACCGGAGTGTTGTCGTAATTGATCCTTATCGTTCCTTGTACATCTTGTTTCTATTGGAGTGCTTCCATGTACTTCCTGTCCATTGCAACCCTTTTTCTTATGTCTTCCAACCCATAAGTTTCTGGTAATGTTCCTTGTTCTTTTTTTCTAACGGAGTGTTTTCAACTTCGTTCATCTCCGTTGTATTCTTTTCTCGAAATGTCTTAACCTCTCAAGGTTTGTGGTTTCACTCGTTTGTCAAAGAAGCAACTTAGTTTTACCTCTCCTTTTTCTCTTCCGTTTTTCCCTCCGATGCCATTCTAGATCTCGGGACGAGATCCTCTCGTAGTGGTGGAGTGTTGTAACGCCCTGAGACCGATGTGCCAGGTGTCTTCCAGTTATTCGTTGTTGTTGCCTTGTCATTTGCTTGCGTGTCATGCATTTCATATCGTGTCATCATGTGCATCACATTTGCATACATGTTCGTCTCATGCATCCGAGCTTTTTCCCCGTTGTCCGTTTTGCATTTCGGCGCTCCTATGTCCTCCGGTGTCCTTTTCTACCTATTTTCGTGTGCGGGTGTTAAATGTTCTCGGATTGGACCGAGACTTGTCACGCGGCCTTGGTTTGCTACCGGTAGACCGCCTGTCAAGTCTCGTGTCAGTTGGACTTCGTTTGATACTCCAACGGTTAACCGAGGGACCGAAAAGGCCTCATGTGTGTTGCAGCCCAACACCCTTCCAAAGTGGCCCAAAATCCACCTAAACCCTCTCCATCACCTAGGCCGTTCGATCACGATCGCGTGGCCGCAAACCGCACCTCATTTGGAGCTCCCTAGCTCCCTCTACCTCTATATAAAGAACCCCATTCGAAATCACGGACGAAACCCTAGAAAAACTCCACCCGCCGCCGCCGGACGAAATCCGGACGGTCGGACGTGTCCACCCCGCTCCCCCTCGGCCAATCTCCATGTGACATGTGTCCCCGCCAGGTGCCCACTTCGTCGTCGACGCCCGCGGCCCGCCGAAGCCCGGGGAGGGCCCCCGCGGCGCGTTCTGCCGCGCCGCCCGCTCCCGCCGTCTTCTTCCTCAAGCCCACGCCGCCCCGCCTGTTCCGGTCGCCGTGCCGCCACGCTCCTCGCTGGCCTGACCAGAGCACCGACGCGGCTGGCACGGCTCGCTGACGCCGCATCTCGCCGGCCCGTGCCTCCTCGTCGCCGGCGTGCACCACCTCCACCGCGCGCCAAGTCCCTCCCCCTCGCCGGCTCCTTCCTCGGCAAGTCCGGCAAGCTTCGTCGCGCCGGCCGCCGCGGCCATTTACTCCGGCGAACTCGAGCTGGTACAGTACCCGACGAACCCTAGATCTTAGATCCAAAATTCTCAGGGTTGACTTTTCCCCTCTCCAGTTATTTTTTTTGCATACTTTGACGCATCATAACTTCATCACCGTGGCTCCGATTTGTGCGTGTAGCATATCAAAATGTTCGTCTCGAAGAGTACTTCATTTCATCTCATTGCATCATTTTCATTTGAGGCCATCTGGATTCCCAAAATGCTGTTGGAAGAGGGCTATGTGATGTTAGTTTCAGATCTATTATCAGCATTTGCTCATTTGTCATTTTTGCCATGATTAATGTGTGCATGCTATGATATTGAGCTCTACATGTGTTTGGAGTATGCCATGCCGTCTTTACAGGGGTGTATGCCATGTATTTTTGTGATCTCTGTGGTGACTAGCACAAGCACGCAAAGTAGCTTACTCAATATTGCTGATTTCAGGGACTTAGAAATATTCTGTCTCTGCCCTGTCCTTATTTTTATGCCATATGTTCATGTTGTTTCCGAGTGATCCGTGCATCTTTTGAGCATGATCAGTAAGGATGTTTTGTAGATATTGTGGTGCTCTATCCATCCATGTCTTTGTTTGCATTTATGGAGCACCCTAGCTTGAGTCAATAGAGCTCTACTATTGCTATAAAATGTTCCTGGCAGATTGTTAACATGTTTAGTAATTTTGCTGAGCTTGTTGTACTTGATCCGTGCATGCTATGATGTTGTTCTTGCCATATCTAGCTTTTATGCCATGTCTACTTGCTGGGTGTATGCTTAGTTTATCTTGCAATGCCTTTTGGTGAGTTCATCGAGGTCGTAAACATGCCTACTTGATATCTGTTTTGCATGTTCCAGTTTTTCTCTAAGTCTGAATCTGTTAACGATAATTGCTATGTTCACGTGGTTGCAATCGTATCTTCTGATCCCTTTTGGTTTATGGTCAGTAAGGGACTTTTTTTGTATGATTTGAGTAGCTTCATGCCATGCTTTGCATTGCCATGATATGTTCCTGTCGCATGTAGTTATCGTGCTCTAAACTTTGCTTCCTGATGTTAAATTCCGCTAAGTCTGTAACCTGTTATCATTTTGCACTTTTGCCATGCTTATTTGAACCTGCTATTGAGTGAATTAGCCGTAGCTCAGTGTTCATATTTTGTCAAGCATCTTGATTGGATCCGTGCCATGTATTTTTTTGCCCTGTTTGAGTGCAGTACCTTATTTATCTTCATGCATTTAGAAGGCTACTTGCTGTTAATCGCAGACCGGTGCCATATTTGTTTTGCTTGCCATTTCCAAACCGTGCATCCGATTCCGGTGATCTTTATATCGATTTCAACCAAAATCAACTCCTCTTTCAAGTGGCACTCTTGGATTTACAAGTTTAGGCCAGGTTCAATCATTCCTTTCCAAATCTTGCATATGCATCACATATCGCATCCCGCATATCATACCATGTTTGCATCATGTTGCTTGAGCATTGCACGTGGTTGATTGTGTTCCTTTTTTGCTTGTTGTTCTTGCTTGGGTAGAGCCGGGAGACGAGTACATGATCGAGGAGCCCGTTGAGTACGCTTACAAGGATCAAGGAACCTCTGAGAACTTTACAGGCAAGATGACCATACCCTCGAAATCACTTCTATCTTTGCTTGCTAGATGCTCGCTCTTTTGCTATGCCTATGCTATGATACCTACCACTTTCTTATTATGCCTCTCATATTACCATGTCAAACCTCTAACCCACCTTGTCCTAGCAAACCGTTGTTTGGCTATGTTACCGCTTTACTCAGCCCCTCTTATAGCGTTGCTAGTTGCAGGTGAAGATTGGAGATCGTTCCTTGTTGGAACGTGTTTATTGTTGGGATATCACCATATTATCTTGATTACCTATATACTTGGTAAAGGGTGGAAGGCTCGGCCTTATGCCTGGTGTTTTGTTCCACTCTTGCCGCCCTAGTTTCGTCATCGGTGTTATGTTCCTGGATTTTGCGTTCCTTACACGGTTGGGTTATAATGGGAACCCCTTGACAGTTCACCTTGAATAAAACTCCTCCAGCAATGCCCAACCTTGGTTTTACCATTTGCCACCTAGCCTCTTTTTCCCTTGGGTTTCCGGAGCCCAAGGGTCATCTTTATTTAAACCCCCCCGGGCCAGTGCTCCTCTGAGTGTTGGTCCAAACTGAGCTGCCTGCGGGGCCACCTCGGGGAAACTTGAGGGTTGGTTTTACTCGTAGCTAGTCTCATCTGAGTGTGCCCTGAGAACGAGATATGTGCAGCTCCTATCGGGATTTGTCGGCACATTTGGGTGGTGTTGCTGGACTTGATTTACCATTGTCGAGATGTCTTGTAACCGGGATTTCGAGTCTGATAGGGTTGTCTTGGGAGAAGGAATATCCTTTGTTGACCATGAGAGCTTGTGATGGGCTAAGTTGGGACACCCCTGCAGGGATTTGATCTTTCGAAAGCCGTGCCCGCGGTTATGGGAAGATGGGAATTTGTTAATGTTTGGTTGTAGAAGACTTGAACTTAACTTAATTAAAATGAATCAACTAAGTGTGTGGCCGTGATGGTCTCTTTTCGGCGGAGTCCGGGAAGAGAACACGGTCTCGTGTTATGCTTGAACGTAGGCTGTTCTAGGATCACTTCTTGATCATAGTTCATCGACCGTGCTTTTGCCTTCTCTTCTCGCTCTCTTTTGCGTATGTTAGCCACCATATATGCTAGTCGCTTGTTGCAGCTCCACATCATACCTTTTACCCTTCATATAAGCTTAAATAGTCTTGATAACGAGGGTGTGAGATTGCTGAGTCCCCGTGACTCACAGACTACTTCCAAAACCAGATGCATGGACCGTATGATACCGCTCCAGGTGATTCGACTGAGCTCAAGTGGGAGTTCGATGAGGACGTAGGACGATACTACGTGTCTTTCCCAGATGATCAGTAGTGGTGCCCAGTTGGGGCGATCGGGGACTATGTTGCATTTGGGGTTTATCTTCATTTTGGTTCCATAGTCGGACCTTGAGTGTATTTGGATGAATGTAATGATATGTATGCTATTTGTGTGATGTGGCGAGTGTAAGCCAACTATGTATCCTTTTCCCTTATTGTATTACATGGGTTGTTGTGAAGATTACCTCACTTGCGACATTGCTTTCAATGCGTTTATGCCTCTAAGTTGTGCTTCGACACATGGGAGATATAGCCGCATCGAGGGCGTTACAATATGCCTCCACCGTCTTGCCATTTTGTTTTTCCAGGCATGTTTGAATATGCGTTGGTAGGTGGCACCGGCGTTTTTTTGTACGAAAGGCATAGTGTTGAAGCAGAAAGGCCCATACGGGGTAATGAATGCCGTGGCGGCTTGATCGGATTTCTTCATCTTAATTTGATGGTATCTAGAGTATGCATTGAGGAAACATAATGAATCGTGTCCTGCGGTTGCATCGATGATCTGGTCAATGCGGGGTAGTGGGAAGGGGTCCTTAGGGCAGGTTTTATTGAGGTCTTTGAAATTGATACAAAGGCGCCAGGATTTGTCCTTCTTTGGCACCATGACCAGGTTTGCTAGCCAATCGGGGTGATTTATCTCTCGAATAAACCCATCTTTAAGTAGTTTGGCTAGCTCCTCCCCCATAGCTTGGCGCTTGGGTTCGGAAAATCGCCGAAGCATCTGCTTGACTGGCTTGAACCCCTTTATTATGTTGAGGCTATGTCCGGCCAGTCTGCGTGGGATTCCTAGCATATCCGAAGGGTGCCAGCGAAGATGTCCCAATTCTCGCGCAGGAACGCTCTTAGAGCGGCGGCGACCGTCGGATCCAGTTGTGCTCCGATGGCTGCTATTTTATTAGGATTCGTCTGGTGGACTTGGAATTTGACTATTTTGTCTGCTGGGTTGAAAGAAGTGGATTTAGGCCTCTTATCAAGAATTATGTCATCTCTATCCACTGTGGAGAGCAAAGCGGTGAGCTCCTCAGCCGCGAGGGCTTTGGATAGTGCCTCGAGGGCCAGGGATGCAGTTTTGTTTTCGGCACGGAGTGCAATGTCCGGATCACTAGCGATAGTGATGACTCCGTTGGGCCCAGGCATTTTGAGCTTCATGTACCCGTAATGAGGTATAGCTTGAAAGCATGTGAATGCGTCTCACCCCAACAGGGCGTGATATCCGCTATTGAAAGGTGCTACCTGGAAGATTAACTCTTCAGACTTGTAGTTCTCAGGCATGTCGGGTACTACATCAAGTTTAATTTTTCCGGAACATCGTGCTTCTCGACTGGGAATAATGCCTCGAAAGGTTGTACTGCTCTGCTCGAGGCGGTTCTTGTCCATTTGGATTTTGTCAAGCGTGTCCTCATAAATGAGGTTTAATCCGCTTCCACCGTCCATGAGCACTTTAGTCAGCCAAAAGCCATCCACAATTGGGTTCAAAACTAGAGCGGCTGGTGCTCAGACTGATCGGGCCCATGGTTTGTCGGTAGCGTTGAAGGTTATCACCATGTCATTCCAAGGATTGACTGCGGCTACTTGGTTGACTTTGGCGAGGTCGCGGAGCGCCCTTTTGCGCCGATTGTTTGAAGAAAGGGTCTCGAAGACTTTAAGCACATTGAGATCGTTATCCTTCGAGGAGTACTTGTCTGGGGTAGTGTTGGTGAGGATGGCTTCACCACTCTTAGCCACATGCCAGAGTATCCAACATGCCCGAAGGCTATGTGTTGGTTCGGATGTTGGCGTCGTGTGTATCTGACAAGGCTTGTCAAGCCATTCATCAAGGAGAGTTCTATGTCCCATTAAGGGCCTGATTTTCTTGTATGTGTTGTGATGATCAGGTGCCTCCAGAGGGTGCATCCTTTTTGCCCGACCGGTGGGTGGCTTAAAGGCCGGTGGTTCCCACCGAGCTGTTTGGGCATTCCAGGCGCTTTCCATTGCGCAGTACTTCTGTACTATGTGTGCCAAATCTGCAAAGTGCAGTATACCATGTCGATTGAGGGCATTGAGGATCCCTTCATTCGTACAGTTGCGGCAAAAGACTGATACCGCATCGTCGTCGCAACAATCTTTAATCTTGTTTTTAACAAGTAGGAATCTAGCCCGAAACTGATGGACTATTTCCCGAGGTTGCTGTCATACACACATTAAGTCGCATATGTCCGGGGGACCGGAGTTGCTTGGAGAGTATTGCTTGTGGTGGGTGGGTGGGCTTAAATCCAAGCCCTGGCCCACCGTGGAATCCGGAATTTGTAAGATTTCTGAGGTTACCGGCCCAGGATCTGGAGTGTCCTGGGAATTTTTAGGCTCAATGCCTGGTTCTATGTTCGGAGGACGAAAGGTCTCTTACCAAAGATGGGTTTCCGGCTCGCAGGGCTCGGAGATCCGAACATAGTTTGTTCTTAGCACAGGAGGAGATGCATCCTCAGCTCGCTCTTCCACAACTGTTACCAGGTGGATGACAGGTGGGGACCTGATTTCCCTTTGATCGGGTTTAAGCCCAATAAGAGCATAGTCTGTTGTGACCCCCAGGGCGGCAATGTGACCTAGTAGTTTGTTCAAAGACGAGATATCTGTTGGATGCATCCTATCGGCCCTTTCGGGGTCGATGTGGAGATGATTTTTGGCGATCTGAGAGGCCGCCTTGAGCTTAATGGCCGGGCGGATGCCCATGGTAAAACTGCCGAGTTGGAGGATCTGCCTAGGAGCTAGGGCCCTTCCAGAGGTGATTTTGTAGTTGATGACAAGGCGAGCCATCGATCCTTTTATCGACAATACAGAGGAACTCTCAATGAAAGCACCAATGTCGGTGTCAAAACCGACCGATCTCGGGTAGGGGGTCTCGAACTGTGCGTCTTAGGATCGAAGGTAACAAGAGGCAGGGGACACGATTTTTACCCAGATTCGGGCCCTCTTAATGGAGGTAATACCCTACTTCCTGCTTGATTGACATTGATGAGTACATGGGTTATAAGAGTTGATCTACCTCGAGATCGTAATAGCTAAACACTAGATGTCTAGCTTGTATGATTGTTCTTGCCTCTACGGACTAAACCCTCCAGTTTATATAGACATCGGAGGGACCTAGGGTTGTACAGGGTCGGTTTACAGAGAAAGGAATCTTCACATTCGAACGCTAAGCTTGCCATCCACGCAAAGGAGAGTCCCATCCGGAACGAGGGAAGGCCTTCTATATCGTATCTTCATGGCCGATCAGTCCGGCCCATGTCGCATAGCCCGACCATCCGAGGACCCCTTAATCCAGGACTCCCTCACTCACGGCGGCTCAAACCTGGGTAAAATCGCCCGTGTGATCTCTGTCGTGTTGTCTCATGTTTTTTCGCTCTTCGTGCAACATGCCATCCCGCCGCCGTACCAGAAAGGGGCTCTTGGTCCGATAGGTGGTTGTGGTTTCCCATGACATCTTTGGCGCGCCAGGTAGGGGGATCACTTGCGCGAATCCAAAGGCGTGAGCAGCGCACCATATTTTCGTCATCAACGACTCCATCGACTATGGTGCCCAAGAAGAAGCCTGGTGCCACAGCTCAGCCATCCACCTCGAAGGCTCCACCACACGCGGCCACCAGCGCCGCAGAGAGCGCACGGGGGGGGGGGCAGGAGGATGCAGTTGTTGTGGGAGGCGTGGTCAGCACAGGCGGCTTCACAACCCCCTCCCCCGCAGCCGATGTAGGAACGGGAAGCATCGGACGAGTTTAACGTTAGCAACGTCTCAGTGGCCATGCTCCAAGAGGTACGAATGAAGGGGTTGCGCCATCCAAACCTCTTCTCCACGCTGAGGGGCAAAGCCACAACGGAGGTGCTCGTTCCGGGGTGAATCGCCACCCTCAGGCCATCTGCATCGCGGGCACGGCCGCAGGGTCATACTTTAGTAATCTCAAACCTATAAACTTTCACGCAATATATGAGCGCGAGCCATGGACATAGCACTATGGGTGGAATAGAATATAATGAGGGGGGTTATGTGGAGAAGACAAAAAGGAGAAAGTCTCACATCAACGAGGCTAATCAATGGGCTATGGAGATGCCCACCGATTGATGTTAATGCAAGGAGTAGGGATTACCATGCAACGGATGCACTAGAGCTATAAATGTATGAAAGCTCAACAAAAGAAACTAAGTGGGTGTGCATCCAACTTGCTTGCTCACGAAGACCTAGGGCACTTGAGGAGGCCCATTGTTGGAATATACAAGCGAAGTTCTATAATGAAAATTCCCACTAGTATATGAAAGTGACAAAATAAGAGACTCTCTATCATGAAGATTACGGTGCTAGTTTGAAGCACAAGTGTGGCAAAGGATAGTAACATTGTCCCTTCTCTCTTTTTATCTCATTTTTTATTTGGTCTTTTCTCCTTTTTTTATATGGCCTTTCTCTATTTTTTTATAAATCCTCACTTGGGACAATGTTCTACAAAATGATGATCATCACACTTCTATTTATTTTACAACTCAATGATTACAACTTGATACTAGAAGAAAAGATGACTCTATATGAATGCCTCCGATGGTGTACCAGGATATGCAATGGACCAAGAGTGACATGTATGAAAGAATTATGAACGGTGGCTTTGCCACAAATACTATGTCAACTACATGATCATGCTAAGCAATATGAAAATAATGAATGTGTCATGATAAACGGAATGGTGGAAAGTTGCATGGCAATATATCTCGGAATGACTATGGAAATGCCATAATAGGTAGGTATGGTGGCTGTTTTGAGGAAGATATAAGGAGGTTTATGTGTGAAAGAGAGTATCATATCACAGGGTTTGGATGCACCGGCGAAGTTTGCGCCAACTCTCAATGTGAGAAAGGGCAATGCACGGTACCGAGGCTAGCGAGGATGGAAGAGTGAGAGTGCGTATAATCCATGGACTCAACATTAGTCATAAAGAACTCACATAATTATTGCAAAAATCTACAAGTCATCAAAAACCTCGGCACTATGCGCATGCTCCTAGGGGGATAGATTGGTAGGACAAGACCATCGCTCGTCCCCGACCGCCACTCATAAGGAGGACAATCAAATAACACCTCATGTTTCAAATTTGTTACATAACGTTTACCATACGTGCATGCTACGGGACTTGCAGACTTCAACACAAGAATTTCTCAATTTCACAACTACTCAACTAGCACGACTTTGATATTATTACCTCCATATCTCAAAACAATTATCAAGCATCAAACTTCTCTTAGTATTCTAAACACTCATAAGAAAAATTTACTAATCTTGAATACCTAGAATATTAGGATTTTAAGAAAATTACCGTGCTATTTAAGACTCTCAAAATAATCTAGGTGAAGCATGAGAGATCAATAGTTTCTATAAAACAAATCCACCACCGTGCTCTAAAAGATATAAGTGAAGTACTAGAGCAAAACTATATAACTCAAAAGATATAAGCCAAGCACATAGAGTATTCTAACAAATTCCAAATCATGTATGGATCTCTCAAAAGGTGTGTACAGCAAGGATGATTGTGGTAAACTAAAAAGTAAAGACTCAAATCATACAAGACGCTCCAAGCAAAGCACATATCATGTGGTGAATAAAAATATAGCTTCAAGTAAAGTTACCGATAGAAGTAGACGAAAGAGGGGATGCCTTCCGGGGCATCCCCAAGCTTTGGCTTTTAGGTGTACTTAGATTATCTTGGGGGTGCCATGGGCATCCCTAAGCTTAGGCTCTTGCCACTGCTTGTTCCATAATCCATCAAATCTTTACCCAAAACTTGAAAACTTCACAACACAAAACTCAAAGTAGAAAATCTCGTGAGCTCCGTTAGTGAAAGAAAACAAAAGACCACTTCAAGGTACTGTAATGAACTCATTCTTTATTTATATTGGTTTTAAACCTACTCTATTCCAACTTCTCTATGGTTTATAAACTATTTCACTAGCCATAGATTCATCAAAATAAGCAAACAACACACGGAAAACAGAATCTGTCAAAAACAGAACAGTCTGTAGTAATCTGTAGCTAGCGCAAGATCTGGAACCCCAAAAATTCTAAAATAAATTTCTGGACATGAGGTATTTATCTATTAATCATCTGCAAAAATAATTAACTAAATAGCAATTTCCAAATAAAAATGGCAGCAGTTCTCGTGAGCGCTAAAGTTTCTGTTTTTTACAGCAAGTTTAACAAGACTTTCCCCAAGTCTTCCCAACGGTTCTACTTGGCACAAACACTAACTAAACACAAAAACACAACCAAAACAGAGGCTAGATAAATTATTTATTACTAAACAGGACCAAAAAGCAAGGAATAAAAATTGGGTTGCCTCCCAACAAGCGCTATCGTTTAACGCCCCTAGCCAGGCATAACAAGCAAGGATAGATCTAGGTATTGCCATCTTTAGTTTTCAACTTTTTAGCGGAATCAAGCTCGAATCCGGGAGGTTCTTTATGTTTCCCTTCATATTCTGAAATTTTTACATTATAACGAATCCAACCGCTTATTGCAAAGGGTAATCAACATATTCACGCGGTGAATATTTCCACTAATGTTCTTAAGAGGTTCAAGAGACTTCTGTAAAAATTTAGTAACTTGCGTCTCTTCCTGAGTAGGATGAGGTCCCTTTTGTTGAGGTAGTGTTCCCAATATACCTTCTATAATTTCAAGCGCAATACGGGGATCGATTTCAATAAAATTTCCTTTGGCAACACAATCCAAGAGTTGTCCATGAGACATATTTAATCCAACATAAAAATTGCAAAGCAAAATTCTCAGGTTTATTTCAGAGGTACAATTACGGTAAGACTCCATTATTCTCAACCAGGCATCTTTTAAGTTTTCTCCTAGTCTTTGTTTGAAGTGAAATATTTCGAACTCAGGGACAACGGAGAAGATAAGGGACTAGCCATAACGACAAGCAAACGAACTAACACACAAGAAAACAAAAAGCAAGCGGGCAAAAAGAAGCAAACAGGAAAGAGAAGGATGATAGAGAGAGAGGGCGAATAAAACGGCAAGGGTGAAGTGGGGGAGAGGAAAACAAGAGGCAAATGGCAAATAATGTAATGCAGGAGATAAGGGTATGTGATGGGTACTTGGTATATTGACTTTTGCGTAGACCTCCCCGGCAACGGCGCTAGAAATCCTTCTTGCTACCTCTTGAGCACTGCGTTGGTTTTCCCCGAAGAGGAAGGGATGATGCAGCAAAGTAGCGTAAGTATTTCCCTCAGTTTTTGAGAACCAAGGTATCAATCCAGTAGGAGGCTACGCGCCAGTCCCTTGTACCTGCACAAAACAAATAAATCCTCGCAACCAACGCGATAAGGGGTTGTCAATCCCTACACGGCCACTTACGGGAGTGAGATCTGATAGATATGATAAGATAATATTTTTTGGTATTTTTGTGATAAAGATGCAAAGTAAAATAAAAGCAAAGTAAAAAGCAAAGGAAATGACTAAGTATTGGAAGATTAATATGATGAAGATAGACCCGGGGGCCATAGGTTTCACTAGTGGGTTCTCTCGAGAGCATAAGTATTCTACGGTGGGTGAACAAATTACTGTTGAGCGGTTGACAGAATTGAGCATAGTTATGAGAATATCTAGGTATGATCATGTATATAGGCATCGCGTCCGAGACAAGTAGACCGACTCCTGCCTGCATCTACTACTATTACTCCACTCATCGACCGCTATCCAGCATGCATCTAGAGTATTAAGTTAATGAAAACAGAGTAACGCCTTAAGCAAGATGACATGATGTAGAGGTGTAAACTCATGCAATATGATGAAAACCCCATCTTGTTATCCTTGATGGCAACAATACAATACGTGCCTTGCTTCCCCTACTGTCACTGGGAAAGGACACCGCAAGATTGAACCCAAAGCTAAGCGCTTCTCCCATTGCAAGGAAGATCAATCTAGTAGGCCAAACCAAACTAATAATTCGAAGAGACTTGCAAAGATAACCAATCATACATAAAAGAATTCATAGAAGATTCAAATATTGTTCATAGATAGACTTGATCATAAACCCACAATTCATCGATCTCAACAAACACACCGCAAAAACAATATTAGATCGAATAGATCGCCACAAGAAAGGGGGAGAACATTGTATGGAGATCCAAAAAGAGAGAAGAAGCCATCTAGATACTAACTATGGACCCGTAGGTCTGAGGTAAACTACTCACACTTCATCGGAGGGGCTATGGTGTTGATGTAGAAGCCCTCCGTGATCGATGCCCCCCTTTGGCGGAGCTCCGGAACAGGCCCCAAGATGGGATCTCATGGATACAGAAAGTTGCGGCGGTGGAATTAGGGTTTTGGCTCCGTTTGATATTCCTTTTCTTCAAAACCCTGAAATTGGCAAAAAACAACAATTCGGGGCTGGGCCTCCGGTTAATAGGTTAGTCCCAAAAATAATATAAAAGTGGATAATAAAGCCCAATAATGTCCAAAACAGTAGATAATATAGCATGGAGCAATCAAAAATTATAGATACGTTGGAGACATATCAAAGGGCGTGTGCCTCCTCCGAAGTCGGTTGACCCCACCGCTGCGCCCCATGGAACTGCTGGCCCCCAAGCACCATCACCGCGTCTCCGAGCCATCCAAGTGGCTGGGTCGCAACAACAAGGACACGTCCCCACCACCGCCAATACCATCAGGAGCTTGGGTGACGGCGTGGTCCACATCATCATCACGGATGTCGAGCATCGCTACTGAGGCCATGGCGTGGGCCCAGCTGCTGTTGAGGTTCCCGCCAATAGCCGATTAGATGGACGAGTGGAGATCCACCATCCTAAGTCTGATTGGGTTTGCCGAGGCTGGGGGCTCACAGCAAGCTAGCCCGACACGGCCTCCCCATGCAACGATAACAGCCCGCGCTACTGGTCGTACGGAAGGGGCCACCCCCACTGTGTAGTCCCCATCGCGGCAACCAGCATGAGCGCGACAGAATCGAGAACCCAATGACGTCTTGATGGCCTCTTTTGACCCTCGAGGACGTCCAGGCCAATGGCAAGCCCCTAAGGACCGGCAGAGGGAAGGCGCGCGCGCCGTCATCGAGAAACGCCGATATGACCACCAACGCCCGATGGGTGCAATGGCCCCGGCGTCGACGAGCTAGCGCTCGAAGACAGCGGGTACATGCCTTTCGAGGATGGCCTGCCTTCACTCATGAGCTACGGCAAGTCCGTTGGCCATCCACTCATACGTTTAAGCCAGAGATACCCGAGAAGTATGGCGGGAGGTTGAACCTGGCAGAGTTCTTGAGCATCTACACAATCATTGTTCAAGCTGCCGGGGGAAGAGATGAAAAGGTGTTCGCCAACTACTTCCCTTTGGCGCTCAAATCCAATGTGAGGTCTTGGCTGATGCATCTGCCGAAGAACTCCATTTCATCCTGGGCTGACTTATGCCATGATTTAATTGGCGCCTTCACGGGCGGCCATCAAGAACCAGGCCGACCCAACAACTTGCAGCTTCTCCAGCAGAAAGAAGGAGAGACTCTACAGAAGTATTTGCAGAGATTTAGCAGAGTTCACAGGAATATTCTAGATATCCACCCAGCAGCGGTGATAGCAGCTTTCCAGTCCAATGTGCGTAACTGCAGGATACGTTCCAAGATGAACGTGCGGTTTCCCAAGACTGTGAAGGAGCTTTACGCCTTGGTGGACAAGTTTGCTCGACTGGAGGAAGGAAGGAAACTTCCTAGAGAGGAGGATTGCGTCGACATCGACTCGGAAGATGACAATGAGTCCACCAGCCAGACGAAGAAGAATAAGAAGTGCAACAAGAGGCGCAAGGATAAGGCAGTGATGACTGTTGAAGGATCAGGCACTCCTAGTACAGGCAACAAGGTTAAGGCCGAAGCCCCCGGCGAGGAAGCTGCCACGTGTGCTGACTGCCGAGAGGCTGCGGCTACCGAGAAGGCTGGGAAAGGTGATGTGTTGTATTTCATGATTCATCAGACCAAGGTCCATTATCTACAAGAGTGTCATCAGGTAGAGCAGCTTGTTAAGAGGCAGAGGGCTGAATATGAGAAGCGTAATAGTCAGAATGGTGCTGGCGGAAAATGTCGAGGGGGTGAAGCAAACCACCCCGGCAAGGCCTTTCGGAACCAAGGAAAACCAGCCAAGGATAGTGACAATGAAGTTTGCCTTGATGAGAGTGATGTAGGGGATGAACAGGAAACCAGCGAGCAGGAATTCCAAAAGGCCACTGACACCCTATGCATTGACGGGGGTGCATCTTTGCACTCCTCTCACCGCCAGCTCAAGTAGTGGGAACGTGAGGTTAATGCCATGGAGCCACCGGCGGAGTTTCGGAAACCGCTTAAATTGTCACGCACGCCCATCATCTTCGACGAAGAGGACCATCCTGACCGCACCAGCACGGTAGGGTGCTTGCCATTGTTGGTCTCCCCAACGACTTGCAACCTAAAGGTCACAAAGATGTTGGTCGACAGCGGGGCCGGGTTCAATCTAATTTCCCTGAAGGTGATCGGCAAGCTTTAGATAGTTGAGGAGGAATTAAAGGTCACAGGCATGTTTCAAGGAATTAATCACGGCAGGATCCGTCCTAAGGGAAAGATCACAATGCCAGTGACATTTGGGGGAGAATTGAACTACCGGGGTGAGAAGGTTGTGTTCGACGTGGTTGACCTCTCCCTGCCATACAATGGGATCCTTGGATGCCCAACTTTGGCAAAGTTCATGGCAGCATCTCATTATGCTTACAATGTCTTGAAAATGCCAGGGCCAGTGGGGGTCATTGCCATTCCATTTGATGAGAAAGATGCAATCATTTGCATGGACAAGATGTACCGGGGTGCAGTCGCGGCAGAAGCTGCGGCAGCGGCAATTCCCGCCAAGGAAAGCAAAGGGAAGAAGAAGGATAGCAGGGACACCAGCAAGGAATCCGGGAAGCGTACCTCTTCGGAGTGCGCTGCGCCTGTTGATGACTTGCCGGAGAGTTCCAACATCAAGAGATCCAAGGTTGCCGTACCACAAGAGAAGAAGGTCCCAGCAGGGCTGGCTGGCGTTGATGGTACCTTCACTATCAGTGCCACCCTTGACGAAAAATAAAAAATCGCGCTTGTTGGCTTCCTGCGGGTGAATATCGATGTGTTTGCCTGGCAACCATCTAATATCCTCAGTGTTCCCAGGGAGGTAATCGAGCAGAACCTTCCTCTCTGCCCACATGCCCGACCCGTCAAGCAGAAGGTTCGGAAGCAGGCCTTTGAGAGATAGCAGTTTATTGTGGAAGAGATTATCAAGCTTGAGGCAGCTGGTTTGGTCAGAGAAGTACTGCATCCAACATGGTTAGCAAACCCAGTAGTCGTGCGCAAGGCTAACGGGAAATGGAGGTTGTGCATTGATTTCACAAATCTCAACAAGGCTTGCCCGAAGGACCCATTTCCCTTACCGCGCATCGACCAGATCGTGGACTCCACTTCAGGATGTGATTTTCTCTCCTTTCTGGATGCATACTCTGGATATCATCAGATCTTCATGTCCAAGGAAGATGAAGAGAAGACCTCGTTCATCACCCCATGTTGTATGTACTATTTTTTCCGCATGCCATTCGGATTACAGAGTGTCGGGTCCACTTTCACAAGGGCTGTCTAGATTGGTTTTGAACCACAGTTGCATAGAAACATTGAGGCTTATATGGATGATATTGTGGTCAAAACCAAGGAGAAAGTGACCCTCATCTAGGGTTTGGAGGAAACATTTCTAATTTGTGCAAGATCAACTTGAAGCTAAATCCAGAGAAATGTGTGTTTGGTGTCCCCTCTGGCAAGTTACTTGGGTTCTTCGTGTCCCATCGCGGGATCAAAGCCAACCCTGACAAGATCAAGTCCATCGAACAGATCCAAGCACCCAGAACAGCCAAAGATGTGAGGCGCTTTACAGGATTCATTGCTGCGCTTAGCAGATTCATCTCAAAGTCTGCCGAGCGCGCCTTGCTGTTCTTCAAAATCCTAAAGAAGGCGGGGCATATGAAGTGGATCTCGGAAGAAGATGCAGCTTTGCAAGATCTGAAGGCCTACTTGTCCTCTGCGCCTACTTTGGTTTCCCCCAGACCACAAGAACCATTGCTTCTATACTTGGCAGCAACTAATCAAGTGGTTAGTGCAACCTTAGTAGCACAACGGGAACTAGAGGAAACACAAAGTGACCAGAGCTCGGCAGGATCAGATGAGGATCAGGGCAAAGAAGAGCATGTCAGCAGCGGCAACCCCAAGGATGCGGCAAGGAAGAAAGTGGTGCAGCGCCCAGTGTACTTTGTTAGCTCCCTGTTATAGGGTGCTAGGTCGAGGTACTCTGGCATGCAAAAGTTGATTTTTGGCCTCATCATGGCCTCAAGGAAACTGGACCACTACTTCCAAGCCCATGTGATTACGGTTGTCACTCGCTTTCCCTTGCAAAGGATACTCCGAAACCCTGAGGCTACCGGTAGAATAGTGGATTGGGCTTTGGAGTAATCTAGCTTCGGTCTAAAGTTTGAGAGCACATCAACAATTCAGAGCAGGGCATTGGCAGAGTTTATTGCAGAATGGATGCCAACCCCTGATGAAGAAGTGTTGGAAACGGTTACCCCCGGCAAGGAAGCACCCCAAGAATGGATTATGTATTTTGATGGTGCTTTCTCCGAACAAGGTGTAGGGGCTGGTGTGCTTCTCGTTGCCCCCACTGGGGATCACTTGAAGTACGTCGTACATATGCACTTTTCTCGGGAGGAGGCAACCAACAATACATCAGAGTATGAAGGGCTTCTTGTCGGGCTCAGGATTGCCGTGGAATTGGGAATTAAGAGGCTGATCATTCGAGGAGATTCGCAACTTGTGGTAAGACAAGTCAACAAGGATTACCAAAGTCCATTGATGGAGGCATATGTTGAGGAACTGAGGAGATTGGAGGAGCGCTTTGATGGATTACAAACAGAGCACGTACCCCGTACAGAAAACATCATAGCTGATCATCTGTCAAATTGTGCTGCGCAGAAGCTTCCTGTGGAACCAGGAACTTTTGTTCTCCATCTCACTCAGCCCTCCGTATCCCCGACAACAATGGCCAGGAAAAGGAGGAAGTTAGACTCCGGTAAGCCTCTCCCGGTAGAGCCTCCCGGGCCTCCTGGCAGGGACCCTATCGGAAACAACTCCTCATCACTTGCTGGACCCCACCCTCCAGCCGGGCCAATGGTCCCCTTGAACGAGAAGTGCACTCCCGCAGATGAGGAGGTGCCACTAGTCCTTGTTGTCGAGCCTCAGGCTCCAACTTGGGCAAGGCACATAGTCCATTTCCTCCAGACTAGAGAACTTCCCAATGATCAAGATGAAGCTGAAAGAGTAGCCCGGAGGGCCAGTATGTATCAGTTTGTCGATGACACACTATGCAGAAGGAGGCCCAATGGTGTGAAATTGAAGTGCATCTGTGAGGAAGAGGGAAAGGAACTCCGGCAAGCCAAACAGATAAGTTCCCTCTCTTGCACATGTATGTTCTGTAAGTAAAACTTGTGCATACAGAAAACCTCGTCGCCTTTTTGAAACTTAGGTGCTCCCATCGTTCGACTCGAGTGTTGCCTCGGTCAGCGTGGTCGTAGTGGCCTTTGGTGAAAAAAGGTTGGCGGGGGGCTGGTCCCTTATTATGCCCGGTAGGCTCGGTTCCCCGGCAGCAAAATAGAGGGTGCCGACAGGATAGCCTGTGGGAGCAAACTCGTTTACTTAAAGATAAAGAGGTACTCTACCTCTGCATGGACATATACATGCGCGAGTCCCCAGCAAAGTTCATATTTTTCATTAAATATGCTGATACAACAAGTACAGACCTTACAGAACACAAACATGAACTCGAGAGATTACATTATTTGAACTAAAATTTGGCGAGTGCCTAAAGATTTAAGATTAAACAAATATAAGTGCCCTGTCATTTTCTCCTTTCGTTTTCCCTCCGCCAGGTATTGTGGTGGGAAGAGAAAGAGGGCTAGGAGAAGCGCCCAAGCAGGAGCCCATCCCGGTCCCGTCATGGCCTGCCAGACATGGCCTCACAAGGTTGGGGTGGTGAGGCTGCGAAGGAGGGGCAAGAGTAGCAGCTCGGCGATCCCCAGGTCACCACCTCTAGGACCAGCAAGAAGCCCCGGCTTGGGCACCGGTGGATTCATCAACCAAAGTTCAGCTGAAAGACTGCTAGAGGGGAGGCGAAGGCACCAAAAGAACATCCCTCCCCGGTGTCGGTGTCAAAACCGGCAGATCTCGGGTAGGGGGTCCCGAACTGTGCGTCTAAGGATCGATGGTAACAGGAGACATGGGACACGATGTTTACCCAGGTTCGGGCCCTCTTAATGGAGGTAATACCCTACTTCCTACCTGATTGATTTTGATGAGTATAGGGGTTACAAGAGTTGATCTACCTCGAGATCATATATTGTGGTCTAAACCCTACATGTATGATGAGTAATGTCATAATAATCTACCGACTAGCCTGGCCTCGGCTTATATAATGTACCAGAGGCCTACGACAACAAGATTCCTAGTCGAATATGCCAGTGGAGAGGAGTCCTTGTCTTGATCACCAAGTCTTGTGGAATCTTCTTCGTGTATACATCGACTGTCCGAACTGGCCCATGAGCATATGGCCATAGGGGTCCTTGGCCCAATGCAACTGATTGGGAGACGACGTGGTGAGTACCCCCTAGTCCAGGACATCGGAAGTAGCCCCCTGAACCGGTCTTCAAGTTGGGGATGCTCCTCGATTCTTCCGAATTGTTCTTCATCTTCGGTCGTCGGTCTTGAAAACTCGTTCAACAAATCTTCCATTCTTCGATCTTGAGGATCGCCGAAGTAAATCCGAAGAGTTTACACGTTGGGTATCCGAGGAGCCCCTTTAAGTTCTCGGCCTTTATCAATGCCTTGTTATTTTTTTTCCACACCTCAGGTTTGAAGTTGTTCCTCGGCGGCAGCGTCCTTTTGCGTCCGAGCTCCAACGCCAGACTGCATTAGAGGTTTCTTTTGCAGACGAGCACCAACTCCGGACCGCTTCCGAGCTCCAACGCCGGAATGTATCCGAGCTCCAACGATGGACTATGTCCAAGCTCCAATGCCGAATTGTATCCGAGCTCCAACGCTGGACTATATCCGAGGTGTCATAAATCACCTTGGCTCAAAAAAGTTGAAGGAGTTTAGCCGAGCTTAATACCGGAAATGCCCTCTATGGAGCCAGCCACTAGCGCCCAAGCTTTATGCTGGACTGCTTCCGAGGTGGTGCACCACCCCGACAGCGGGCTGAGTTTTTGTTAATATTTTGATTGGTGCAGTTTATTCTCTACCGAGATATATAGCTAGTAGCCCTCAAGGTGTGTATCGGTCTAAAACCCGAGGTGCACCTGAAGGATGACATAAGACCGCTGATCCCAGTATCCTCTGAGACTCAGGTTGATTCACAAAATCAGCCTGACGATCAACTCCTAGCTCATCAAATACTTTGGGACACAAAAAGCGGTGTGCAAATTCCTCGAGACTCAGGTTGTGTGCGGCCGATCAACCCGAGGATCATAATCTCCTCGAAAGCTATATTGCACTTTAAATTTTCTGCATTGGATTTTCAATGCAGTAGCCCCCGAGACACTGGTCGGGTGGCAACACCTGATCAGGGGATCAATACGCCCCTTTTAATATTAGTGAATGATAAGCCCGAAGCCCAGTAGCCCCCGAGCCTTAATGGGGGAACGAGTGGCCGAATTAAGGATCGATATCCAGAGTAAAACCACAAATTATGTGTAATGATTCTACGTAACCAAGTACTTTACATCATTAATGCTCGGATCCGCATTGTACAAAACTTTGTTGACCGACCATCGGCTTCAACCTCCTCGCCAGAAGCCAGGGAGTGTTTGCCCTACTTTATAAAGCCGTTATAAGGGCAAAGATTTATGGAAACAAGGCAATCTGGCCATACGGTTTTATAAACAAAGGTAGTCGGAGAGATATGTTATATTACTTAATGTAAGAAACATCTTCCAAGGAAATAGTCTCGCTATCAGTTCCTTTCTTTGGGTCATCATGTGTATCATGATCATGAAACCTCACCTCTGATCAATGTGGGAGGAAAATATTGAGGATTTAGTTCGGGGAAAGTTCCCGAACTCTGTGGTATTAATGAACCAAAAAATTTACTTCTGTCGTTGCCGACCAATGTGATCCTTTAAGATCGCTAGCTTTCGGCTTTACCCAGTCTGAGGTACTAACTCGGATGACCCGGTAGTAACAATCACATAGGTCCTCCCTTTACCGCCTAGCCGAACAATCGGGAACGTAGCGGTAAGCACAGGAGCCAGGCAACCCAGCTTGGCAAAAATCTTAAGTAACATTGATGCATATTTATGGCTTTATAATGATGATTATGGAAGGCAGCCCTTGTATATTAAATACAAATGACGATGATATGTTTATGTTGACTCCGTTGCGACCGTTTATCAGTTGAAAGTGGCCCATCGTCGGCTTCTACCCCTTTGTAGATACTACGCATGGTGTCTCCGCAATAACAAGGCAACCCTTAGCCGACGTCTCGGTGCCCGAAGGCGGTTGTGTTAGCGGAAACGAGGCAATCAGATATCCGGGCTTTATAACTTTCACTTAGTCATAGGAGCTTTAAACTGGGGAAGCTAGCTACTAGCCCCCGGTTAGTGTTCGGCGACATCAGAGGTCAAACCCTAAACACTTCGGCCAATGCTATGAACGGCCCATCATTTAACATAGCCATCGGATCGCTGACCAGTTTACGCTTATTGTGACAGTCAGTTTTCGGCTTTCTCCATTGAGGTGCTTAACCATGCGAGTTGGAAGCACAATTGCAGTGGTTCTCCCTTTGCACACCTAGCCGAACAAAACGGAACGTAGGGGGGCAAGCACAGGAGCCAGGCAACCCAACTATTTGACCGAGGACACAATTTGAAAACCGATGCATATATAGCAATATCCGAGAATGTTTTTGCCGAATCTCTAAAGGTGTCCGGCGTTGCACTGCGAGACTTATGCTGAAAACAAACAAATAGTTTAAAAGTGCCATAAGCTTGGAAAACCAAAAAACGTCAGTAAAAACTTGATCTCCAAACAAGATCAAGTGTTCGGTGCCAATCCGAAAATTGGAAAAAAATTGTGCTTCTGTCGTGCTTTAACATGACACACCCGACCTTAAGATTTCACGCGGGTCAGCCTACGGCTTCAATCTCATTATCCCAAAGGAGGAGTACTTCTCCGAGGTCAGTTTAGCAAATTAAACTTGAGCGGCTTTTAGAGAAAATATAGGCTATCCAGCTATTGACCATACACTCGAGTCGAAAAAGGAGCGGTAGAAAAAAGACTTTGCAACGACCAAGAAGAAAACACATTTACTATAAAACAACTCATATAAATTTTAAGAGCCCCCAAGTGACTTGGGTAAAAGAATTTTATGTATAATGATTGTATGTACCAATGTACTTCTATCATATCTGTGTTCACCCGAACTTTAAACGCATCTTAACAGACCGTCGGCTTCTCCCTCTTCGGTTAAGGACCAAAAAGTATCATGTACTCCACCTGTCGAAAGTATCGACGGTGTTTCCGATAACCAGGCAATCAGGCCATAAGACTGTAACACACAAAGCGCGCTCAGAGAACTTATGCTATATTACTGACAAAGTGTAAGAAGCATCTTCGAAGAAAATAGTACCTCCACTGATACCTTTCTTCGGTTGCTCATTGTTATTATGAGACTTGTGCAATAGATTTTTTGTACTCATGAGTTCCTTTGTGTGCCGACCATGATTGAAAACAATAAGAGCACTAGCTTTCGGCTTCACCCAGTCTGAGGTACTAACTCGGATGACCCGGTAGTAACAATCACAGAAGTGCTCCCTTTATCGCCTAGCCGAACAATCGGGAACGTAGGGGTAAGCACAGGAGCCAGGCAACCCAGCTTGCCAAACACTTAAGTCAACATGGTGCATATTGTGGCGTAATACACGAACAAGGAACGAAGCTATACAAGTATAATCATATGCAAGAGGAAATGCTTCATAAAGGAAGCCCCTAGATAAACGCGGTATTTGAATTTGTGTGTCACAAACAAAGTTTTGACAAGGAATTTTGTCACAAACTTTTTGCCAAAAAGTATAATGCTTGGTCAAATCGAACAAAATTTAAAACTGAAAGTTTTTGAGCATGAAAACGACTTAGCTGGTTAATGTGCTCAGTATTGATGACGCGGTCCGAGCTTATGGCGGAATGAGCTCCTAGCCCCCAAGCAGGTCTCTAGATGGCAAAGCAAAGAGCTCGACACTCCGATGTGGCGACACAGCACGGCCGATGCAGGCCGGCAGTGTGACGCCGAAGTACCCGGTGCGGGTTAATGAAGTGAGGACGAAGTCCCCAGTCCAGCCGAGGTGACGTGGTATGTGTGTACGCCGAGGTGACAACACTGCCCGACCCAGATCATTTACCTGTGCACAGAAAATAGTGCAAACCGGGGATAATAGTAATAATAATAAAAAAATGCATAATCGATAATTTAAACAAAGTGAGTAATAAAAAAATATGGCCCATGTGCCGAACACTTGATGAGGTAGAGCTCTCTTAGCGATGCCGTAGTCCCCGAGGCAACCGAACATGTCGGTATGGCGATTCAACCAACAAGGTGATCACGCGAGCCGATTGGGACAACGACATCGGCTTGCCAAAGTGACTGCGTGCCATAGTCGAAGTCGATCGCCTACACACATAAAATAGTGCGGTCCAAAAAGGATAATTGCTTTTCACAAAAATATTTTATTGAAAGAGATGTGGCCTGGCGCCGAAGTCATGTCGATGCAGGGCGTCGGCGTGACGCACTGAAGGCGTGGCCAAGCCTGAATTTGCAGGCCGGTCTGAGTTCCGGATGCGGCATTTGCCGAACTATATACTGAAACTGATCGAACCACCACGCGACCGTTGTTAATGCGACCACCATTTGATAGACCTGTTATAGATGATGAAACAAAACAGAGTAATAATTCTTTGGGAAAAATAAACCCAAGCAAGAAAAAAAGAACTAGGATTAATAGCACCTAGTTTATCAGTTGTAGAAATATGAAGAAAGGTTACTCCAAAAATTGGGACTCAATCTGCACACCCATTGACTGATGGTCGATAAAGAGACGGCATGGCGATGCTCGCAATGGTGGGCTCGCCGAGGCAAAGCCTCCGGTCCAGCTAACGTGATGAAGCTGGTCGGCTGGTGACGCCGAAGTCACCGGAGTATGTTGATGAAGAAATAGCGAAGTCCCCGGTCTAGCCGAGATGACGGAGCGGGTCAGTAAGGATACGTTGCAGTTGCCATGTCAGCCGAGATGTTGAAGCAGTTCGGCGTGATGGACATCGGCTTGAAAGAGCAACAGCGTGGCCATGCCGACACTGGTCATAACTTGTGACGCGGTCAATGCCGGATTGATGAAGTGACCGAGCGGCGATGTCGGCACGCCTGACCCGTGCAATCTGTGGGGCGATGGTGTTGGTGATGATTTATCCTTCGCAATGCCGAACTCTTGTTCGGCTTGCCGAGCTGATGATCCGATAAGGTTAGGCTCGGCTCGATGAAGCGACGATCTGTCTAGCGTAGGTCAGCAGATGTGGAGCAATGTTACCGGACTGGTGTGACACCAGCGCGATGGTGAAGAGTGCCTCAAAGAAGGCTTAAAATTTTATGGGCACATGTTAAAAATAACGCACAATACCATATAAGAAAATTCCTTTAAAAAGGTTGTTCAATATCACGTTCACAAAAAAACATGAATTTTGGTCGGATCCGTATTCGCGCAGAAAACAGATCTGAAAAGTGATGCACTAATCGGAAGGTTCCTGGAGTTTGGACGGTCAGATCGAGCTGAAATTTTGGCAGGTGGTAGATATAGGAATTCAGCAGCAAATCAACGGTTGGATCTTCCAAAGGACTTCTAAGCTAGGTTCTGGAGACCACGCCCTAAACTCGTCCAGATTCCCGTCCAGATTTGACAGGGCTCCGGTATATCATCGATTGCCGGAGATTCCTCGATTGGAACTCGACGAAATTTTGCATGGTTGTTGTAGACTCAATTCCGCATGATCCTACCAAAGGAATCATCAAAGCGATGCTCGAGGAGGTGGTAGCAGCGGATACAAGTTCACTGTTCGGAAAAACAGCACGGTCACCCGAGGGCAATGTTAACGTTGAGCCCCCGAGCTCCATGGATAATTCTTCCATGATATTGATAGAGATCGGAGTTGATGTTGATGAAGGCCCCCGTCCGAACATGACGACCGGAGATGGAGCATGGTCCTCGATCGAGCCGAGGTGACCAGTCGAGCCGGCGACGAAGATGCCGGCGTCGCAGTTGATCTGCGGGCGAGCCATTGATCCTTTGCCGATCACACAGCGCAACTCTCAATGAAAGCACCATTGTCGGTGTAAAAACCGGCAGATCTCGGGTAGGGGGTCCCGAACTGTGTGTCTAAGGATCGATGATAACAGGAGACAGAGGACACGATGTTTACCCAGGTTCGGGCCCTCTTAATGGAGGTAATACCCTACTTCCTACTTGATTGATTTTGATGAGTATAGGGGGTTACAAGAGTTGATCTACCTCGAGATCATATGTTGTGGTCTAAACCCTACAGGTATGATGAGTAATGTCATAATAATCTACCGACTAGCCTGGCCTCGGCTTATATAATGTACTAGAGGCCTACGACAACAAGAGTCCTAGTCGAATACGCCGGTGGAGAGGAGTCCTTGTCTTGATCACCAAGTCTTGTGGAATCTTCCTCGTGTATACATCGACTGTCCAAACTGGCCCATGAGCACACGGCCATTGGGGTCCTCGGCCCAATCCAACTGATTGGAGATGACATGGTGAGTACCCCCTAGTCTAGGACACCGTCACCCGGCTATCACCCAAAGAGGCTGGTGATGATGGTGCCGGGGAGGGAGAGGAAGAGCGGAAAGATGAGGCGGCAGGACACCAGTAGGAGACGAAGGAATCCGCACCATCGTACTCCAACCTAACCTCCTGCAACCCGCCTTCTCCGTCTTCCCTCGTTTTCTCTCCCTCAACACCACTCCGGAGAAGCGCCAAGACCCCAGCCCGGCGCCATTCCCGGAGAAGTAGTCGAAGACCAAGACTCCCAGGGGGCTCAGGGCGTGCCGCTCCCTAGCTTGGCGGGCAGGAAGGTGCGCCTCCCTTCGACATCAGCCCCAAATCCACCAGAAGGGGCGGTGTTGGGATTACCAACGATCCCTAGCCCTGCCTCCCGGGCAAACATCGGAGGGGCCAAGAACCTGGTCACCGAGCTAGCAAGCAGCGGCAACTCGGAACAAGGTGCCACCTCACCCATCGGGCAGCTGGCTATGGCAGAGGAGACAAGCATTTCACCACAATGGGAAAGCTTCATATCTTCCGCGCAACGAACGACTCATCCACTATGTCCCCTCCAGGCTTGGACCCGGCTCACTCCCCAAGCGTCAGCACATGCGTCCAACACTACTAGCCTCAAGCTACTTCCTGAGGCCTGACCCCAGGCTCTCTTCCTCTGCATGGCCACTAGAAAGCAGAAGATGGAGGAGAAGAGATGGATGACTTCACCCTTCCCTCGCCCCTCCTTTTATAGGAGAGAGCTCATCCTTCAACAAGTGACCGCCGCCCTCCTCCACCAACACAAGAAGACCGAGCCCATGCCTTAATGCTCTCCCGCACCACGCGCCTCCGTTACCTACACTGCGCGATGCATGTGGCATGCGTTGCTGAGGGATAAGGGCGTGGTGGTAAGAGTGAATTGGCAATTACTCCCCTATGTGTTAAAGTCATTCACATGCCATTACAATGGCACCACCACGATTGGCTTTACACGACACGCGGGGAAACCGGAAACTATCCCAGATCCAAGGCTAATGGAGAAGCAAAGTAGATCTCAATGGACCAGCCACTTCCACGCCCCTGGCTTTGCACTTATTAGGGCCTGCCCCGATGACGCCCGACAACATGTTCGGGACAGGCCCAGGGGTTTCTGTCAGTGCAACAAACGCTGGGTATGTTGACCAGACTGTGCACAGGCACGAGGACAAGGAAACAACTCTAGGATCAGATTGAAGCCCAAAATACTAGCCTTTTGGATGATCCAGCATGTGGATCAAGAAGACTAAGAGGAGCCAGAGAAGCAAGACGCGCCAAGGAAAAAGCCTCCATTGTCGGGCACGCGAGCCTGGGGAGGATGGGGTTTACCCCATAAGCAAGCTTTCAAGGCGTCCCGGCAAGCCTGCCGGGACTCACGGAGACAGAACCAACCCACCGCACCACCTCATCACGACTCAAGTCATCGATCAGTGCGGTGTCAAGCTCCAAGGTGACTAAGTGGCTGCTATTCACCACTTGGCAGCCATTTCCTACAAAAAACGCCTACAAGTGGCACCCATCCTGCGACGTGTCGAGCAAGCAGATGCAAAGCTAGCAAAACAGCCCGACAGTCCCTACCAGGCAAGCTGCGATGTGACATTGAGCGGTGCATTTAATGTGCTCTATCAGCCTACAGAGTTAGGTATGATAGCACTGTTTGCTATCTAATCAGTGCATAATGACTGATTTGCCACTGTGGTGACCCCTTTGTCTATAAAAGGAGTCCCAAGGCAACCCTAGAAAGGGTTGGACCCTCGGTTGGAGAACTTAGACACTCACACACTCATACGCTCATAGCCGCTCTGGCCCTAAGATAACCCTGGCGGGCAAGCGATTTGCGTCCACCATCATTATTTCCACATCAATCCACCAAAGTAGGAGTAGGGTTTTATGCCTCACGGCAGCCCGAACCTGGGTAAAACCTCCCGTGTGATCTCTACCGTGTTGTCTCACGTTTTTCCGCTCTTTGTGCCACGTGCCATCCCCCCGTCGAACCAGAAAGGGGCTCTTGGTCCCACAGGTGGTCGTGGTTTCCCGCGGCATATTTCTTCAGGAACCTCCCATTAATAGGGGGCATGGGACGAACTCCATGTTGGCCAATCAACTGATAAGCTCCGCCATCATAGGCTTGCTCGATAATAAATTTCCCTTCCCATTTAGGATCAAGTTTTCCTTTGGCTTTACCATGTTTCTACGATATAGCTCTAGATTTTGAAGGCCATTTAGTCGATCTTATTCCAAGGAATCCAACTGCTGAAACCATAACCGGAGTTGCTCATCTTGGGTATTCTTGTCATGGATAGCCACTCTTAGAGATGGGAGTTCCACCTCAAGAAGAAGGATAGCCTCACTCCCATAGACCAAACAGTACGGCGTGGATTGAGTTGTTGAACAAACTATAACACGATACACCCATAAGGCTTCATAGAGATGATCATGCCAGTCATGATGAAGCTTGTGAACTTTCTTTTTCAAGATCTGACCAACAGTTTTGTTGAAAGCTTCAATCAACTCATTAGCTTGTGGATAGTATCCCGTCAAATAATTTGGTTGTATTTTATATTTGGCCATGGATTTGATCATTTTGTTTGATTTAAAAGCCTTTGCATTGTCAGAAGTAACGCGGTGTGGAAGCCCAAAGCGATAAAAAGATTTTACTCTCTCGGAAGTTTATAACATTATCACTTTTTAGTTCTTTTAGGGGCACTGCCTCTGCCCATCTAGAGAAATAATATGTCGTTGCTAGGATAAAGCGGTGCCTTTAGAGGATGGAGGATCCAAATGACCAATGAAATCTATACCCCATGCATCAAATGGCCACGCGGGTACTGTCGGGTGTAATGGAACTGGTGGTTGATGCTTTATAACACCACAAATTTGGCAAATATGGCATGACCTTGCAACTCTAAGGCAGTCTGTCATCATTCCTGGCCAATAGTAACCGCTTAACCGTATGCTATGTTACATCTTTGGACCACCTTGGTGCCCACCACAAGCACCATGGTGCAGCTCTTGCAACTCTGGTTCTGCTTCTTTTCTGGATATGCACTGTAGCAGGAGTTCTTGTCCAAAGGAGCATCGGTACAAGGTCCTTGCTTTAAATATATAGGAAGGGAGTCGTCTTTGCAATCTCCGCTTCTCCACTAAACTATCTGGAAGTATCCCATGATTAAAGTAATTAAGGAAAGTTTGCACCAATCATCTTCGTCGCACCCATCAATGTTAGCAATGACATGTTATACTTCAGATTCTTGTGGGACCAATTCGAGGACATCTTGGAGAAGCCATGTTTCTTTTATATTGACTTGAGTGGGCTTCCCATCAGGGAGCACAAACGCTGCTGCAAGTTTAGCCAATGCATCAGTAGAAGAATTCTTACTTCATGGAACATGTAAGATTTTAATATTTTTGAATTTTTTCATGAGAACTTGAGGCGCCATGTGGTATTCTACTAATTTAGGCTTGTGTACCTTATGTATATCATTAACTTGACAAGCGATGAGTTGAGAATCGCCATATACTAATAAAGTTTGCACATCCATGGAAAGTGCTAGTAGAAGTCCAAAGATGATAGCCTCATATTCTGCTTTGTTGTTCGAGCATTCTTCCTTGAGTAGGGTGAAGGAATGATGAATGGTGCCACCTTGAGGCATTTCGAACACCAATCATGCACATGCTCTTCTTTTTATTTCACCATCAGGATCCATCTCCGCGCGAGAGGCTCCATCGAAATATAGCTCCCATTGAGATAAAAAAAATTATGTCCATGGTAAATACTTCCTCATCGGGCAACCCGATCACCAATGGAGAGTTATCAGCGATAGGATGAGCTGCAAGAAAATCAGCCAACGCTTGACCTTTAACTGCTTTTTGTGGCACATAAGTAATATCATACTCCATCATGGATATTGCCCATTGACCAAGGCGACCCAAGAGTGCGGGTTGATTTAATACATACCTTATAGGATCGGCTCGTGCAACCTGTTGTATCAGGTGTGCTAGCATATAATGTGGCAACTTTTGCGGTGCAAATATATGTGCCAAGCATAATTTCTCTATGGGTGAGTAATTGCGTTTAGCCTCGGACATAGTATGACTTAGATAATAGCATGCTACCTCCTTTCCCTCATCATTATATTGAGCAAGAAGTGCACCAACTGAACGAGACTGCACAACAATGTAAAGAATAAGTGGTCGTCCTTTGATAGAAGCAGCCAGAACAGTAGGCTTACGTAAGTATTGTTTAAGACTTTTAAAACCATTTTGACATTGTTCATCCCACTCAAAAGGGAATGCCTTTTCTCATTAGTATTGTAAAAGGTCAAGTACGCCCTGAGAGATTAGAGATGAAGCATCGTATGTATGCAAAATGACCTTGTAAGGACTTTAGCTCTGTAATGTTTATGGGTGGCGACATTTTCTGTATTGCTTTGATTCACTTTGGTGAGATTTCAATGCCATGATGATGGACAATGAATCCCCAAAATAAGCCTGATTACACAGAAAAAGCGCACTTAAGAAGGTTCATCTTGAGTTGATGTTTCCTCAAGCGATTAAAGACAACACGGAGATCATCCTGATGCTGTAGCCGATCTTTTGTTTTGAAAACCAGGTCATCAATGTAACATTCCACGAAATTATAAATGAATTCATCTAAAACCGTGGTCATTGCTCGTTTATATGTTGCACCAACATTTTTTAGTCCAATAGGCATTACTATGTAATAGGAGTTACCTTTCGGGGTTCAAAAGCAATGTGTCATTTTCATCCATCTTGATTTGATTATAACCTACCGACCCATCCATGAAGGATAGGGCACCATAACCTGTATTGGCATCAACAACCATCTCATTGATGGGTATAAGGAAATCATCTTTGGGACGGGCACAATTTAGATCTCTAAAATCAACACAAATTCGCAATTGCCCATTCTTTTTGTAATAGGGACAATATTAGCTGACCAGCATGGATATTGTACCTCCTTTATGAATCTGGCGGTGATAAGCCTATCCACGTAGTAGTAATAATGCCATCTTGTAGTTCTGGGCGAAAGCTGCACAAATGCTGCTTTACTGGCCTAAACTGAGGATCAATAGCAATCTTGTGAGTGGTGACTTGAGGGTCAAGCCCTGGCATGTCTTTGTAGGTCCATGCGAAACAAACCCGAGACTCCATTAGGAATTGTCGGTAACTTTCATGTTCTTGTAGTGTTATGGAGGCACTAAGAAAAGTCAGACATGGGTCTTCCTTTGTACCGAGATTGATTTCAACTAGCTCATCAATAGTGCATTGACTGCCATCTTCAAGCTGAGATGGGCCAGGAGCATCATTGGTTACCCCTCCTTGCTTAATTGTCATAGCTTTATGAACCTGACATAAAAGATAGTGTTCATTCTCCATCCGATAGAGTGCAATTGGAGCAACATGAAAGGAATGAAATTCATGAGAAATTTGATATATATATAATTACTAGTATCCTCATAAGATTTTGGTTCTTGCTCTTATTTACCTTGGTCATCATTTACGTGCACCATGTTACAGATAAATTTGTGCTTATCATCACATCCTTCATCCTCACTTTTTGAAGATTCTGAGCTGACATAGCCCAAACCGTACTTTGATTGGCTTTTCTTATTTTTATTTTTAATGAGTGTTTCTGTTTGATCCCACCACACTTCACAAATGGCTCGAGGTGATGGCAGCCTGCAATTTTGAAGTTTAATCCTGGAATGCTTTAATAAGTGAGCCATTCTAGGTTCAACTTTCATAGTAATCAATGCTTCCTCTATATCGAAGCAAGAGGAGTAAAAATGGGTTATAGATTCACAGTGTAGTACCCGTCATACATTATAAAATAATGTAGGACTAATGGTCTTTTATTGTCCTGGGATCAAGTGAACCTCTAATGGTATGGACACAGAAACATACATTGATGGGAGTTGTCTAAGTACACCTCCCTTTGTTTTCTCTATTTTTCCACCCTTATTCTTACTTTCCTTTCTGGTGGTGTCACATTTTCAAAAAGGGAACTTGTGGGTGCCTGTAACACCTGAGAGGGAGGCATATCACCCTTACTGGTGAGGAGTTTAGGAAATCCTGTAGATGTAAAATTTAGATTAGTTATATTATGAGGTATCATAGGTGTTATAAGAGAAAACGATACTTTCTGTTTATTATGTGGCTCGGTAGAGGGCTCAGATACAAACCTCAATAGGAGTGGAGGTGGAGTAAAAGCCTCTGCATTCGATGATAATTGTGGGGTTTATAATGTGGGGTGCATCCCTCTTTCCCAAAAGGAAAGAGCTCATATCGACAGGTCATGGGAGGTCTTCCTCTTCCACGCCCCCTTCCTCCATGCTGAAATATTTTCCTCGAGGAGTGCTTCCTGGATGAGGACTCTATCCCTAACAATGAGGTGAAGCCAGGTGTGATAAGTGAAGGTAATATGCCCTAGAGGCAATAATAAAGTTATTGTTTATTTCCTTATATCATGATAAATATTTATTATTCATGCTAGAATAGTATTAACCGGAAACATAATACTTGTGTGAATACATAGACAAACAAAGTGTCACTACTATGCCTCTACTTGACTAGCTCGTTAATCGAAGATGGTTATGTTTCCTAACCATAAACAAAAGAGTTGTTATTTGATTAAAGGGATCACATCATTAGGAGAATGATGTGATTGACATGACCCATTCCATTAGCTTAGCACCCGATCGTTTAGTATGTTGCTATTGCTTTCTTCATGACTTATACATGTTCCTATGACTATGAGATTATGCAACTCCCGTTTGCCGGAGGAACACTTTGTGTGCTACCAAATGTCACAACGTAACTGGGTGATTATAAAGGAGCTCTACAGGTGTCTCCAAAGGTACATGTTGGGTTGGCGTATTTCGAGATTAGGATTTGTCACTCCGATTGTCGGAGAGGTATCTCTGGGCCCTCTCGGTAATGCACATCACATAAGCCTTGCAAGCATTGCAACTAATGAGTTAGTTGCGAGATGATGTATTACGGAACGAGTAAAGAGACTTGCCGGTAACGAGATTGAACTAGGTATTGAGATACCGACGATCGAATCTCGGGCAAGTAACATCCCGATGACAAAGGGAACAACGTATGTTGTTATGCGGTCTGACCGATAAAGATCTTCGTAGAATATGTAGGAGCCAATATGGGCATCCAGGTCCCTCTATTGGTTATTGACCAGAGATGTGTCTCGGTCATGTCTACATTGTTCTTGAACCCGTAGGGTCCGCGCGCTTAAGGTTTCGATGACAGTTATATTATGAGTTTATGAGTTTTGATGTACTGAAGGAGTTCGGAGTCCCGGATGAGATCGGGGACATGACGAGGAGTCTCGAAATGGTCGAGACGTAAAGATTGATATATTGGACGACTATATTCGGACATCGGAAAGGTTCCAAGTGATTCGGGTATTTTTCGGAGTACCGGGTAGTTACGGGAGAAGCAATGGGCCTTGATGGGCTTTAGTGGGAAGAGGAGAAAGGGCCAAGGGGCTTCTGCGCCCGCCCTCCCCTCTAGTCCGAATTGGACTAGGGAAAAGGGGGCCGGCCACCTCTCCTTCTCCTCCACTTCCTTCTCCCTTCCTCCCCTCTTGGTGGACTCCTACTAGGACTTGGAGTCCTAGTAGGACTCCACATCCTGGCCGCACCTAGCCTTGGCCGGCCTCCTCCTCCTCCATCCTTTATATACTGAGGCAAGGGGCACCCCATAGACACAAGTTGATCCACATGATCTTATTCTTAGCCGTGTGCGGCGCCCCAGCCACCATAGTCCTCGATAATATTGTAGCGGAGTTTAGGCGAAGCCCTGCTGTTGTAGTACATCAAGATCGTCACCACGTCGTCGTGCTGACGGAACTCTTCCCCGACACTTTGCTGGATCGGAGTCCGGGGATCGTCATCGAGCTGTACGTGTGCTAAAACTCGGAGGTGCCGTAGTTTCGGTGCTTGATCGGTCGGGCCGTGAAGACGTACGACTACATCAACCAAACGCTTCCGTTGTCGATCTACAAAGGGTACGTAGATCACACTCTCCTCTCGTTGCTATGCATCACCATGATCTTGCGTGTGCGTAGGAATTTTTTTGAAATTACTACGTTCCCCAACAGTGGCATCCGAGCCTAGGTTTTATATGTTGATGTTATATGCACGAGTAGAACACAAGTGAGTTGTGGGCGATATAAGTCATACTGCTTACCAGCATGTCATACTTTGGTTCGGCGGTATTGTTGGATGAAGCGGCACAGACCGACATTACGCGTACGCTTACGCGAGACCGGTTCTCCCGACGTGCTTTGCACAGAGGTGGCTTGTGGGTGACAGTTTCTCCAACTTTAGTTGAACCAAGTGTGGCTACGCCCGGTCCTTGCGAAGGTTAAAACAGCACCAACTTGACAAACTATCGTTGTGGTTTTGATGCATAGGTAAGATTAGTTCTTGCTTAAGCCCGTAGCAGCCACGTAAAACTTGCAACAACAAAGTAGAGGACATCTAACTTGTTTTTGCAGGGCATGTTGTGATGTGATATGGTCAAGACATGATGCTGAATTTTATTGTATGAGATGATCATGTTTTGTAACCGAGTTATCGGCAACCGGCAGGAGCCATATGGTTGTCGCTTTATTGTATGCAATGAAATCGCGATGTAATGCTTTACTTTATCACTAAACGGTAGCGATAGTCGTGGAAGCACAAGCTTAGCGAGGCGACAATGATGCTACGATGGAGATCAAGGTGGCACGCTGGTGACGATGGTGATCACGACGGTGCTTCGGAGATGAAGATCACAAGCACAAGATGATGATGGCCATATCATATCACTTATATTGATTGCATGTGATGTTTATCTTTTATGCATCTTATCTTGCTTTGATTGTCGGTAGCATTATAAGATGATCTCTCACTAATTATCAAGAAGTGTTCTCCCTGAGTATGCACCATTACGAAAGTTCTTCGTGCTGAGACACCACGTGATGATCGGGTGTGATAGGCTCTACGTTCAAATACAACGGGTGCAAAACAGTTGCACACGCGGAATACTCAGGTTATACTTGACGAGCCAAGCATATACAGATATGGCCTCGGAACACGGAGACCGAAAGGTCGAGCGTGAATCATATAGTAGATATGATCAACATAGTGATGTTCACCAATGAAACTGCTCCATCTCACATGATGATCGGACATGGTTTAGTTGATTTGGATCACGTGATCACTTAGAGGATTAGAGGGATGTCTATCTAAGTGAGAGTTCTTAAGTAATATGATTAATTGAACTTAAATTTATCATGAACTTAGTCCTGGTAGTATTTTGCAAATTATGTTGTAGATCAATAGCTCGCGTTGTTGCTTCCCTGTGTTTATTTTGATATGTTCGTAGAGAAAATTGTGTTGAAAGATGTTAGTAGCAATGATGCAGATTGGATCCGTGATCTGAGGTTTATCCTCATTGCTGCACAGAAGAATTATGTCCTTGATGCACCGCTAGGTGACGGACCTATTGCAGGAGCAGATGCAGACGTTATGAACGTTTGGCTAGCTCAATATGATGACTACTTGATAGTTTAGTGCACCATGCTTAATGGCTTAGAATCGGGACTTCAAAGACGTTTTGAACGTCATGGAGCATATGAGATGTTCCAGGAGTTGAAGTTAATATTTCAAGCAAATACCCGAGTTGAGAGATATAAAGTCTCCAACAAGTTCTATAGCTAAAAGATGGAGGAGAATCGCTCAACTAGTGAGCATGTGCCCAGATTGTCTGAGTACAACAATCGCTTGAATCAAGTGGGAGTTAATCTTCCAGATAAAATAGTGATTGACAGAATTCTCTAGTCACCATCACCAAGTTAGTAGAACTTCATGATGAACTATGATATGCAAGGGATAACGGAAACGATTCCCAAGCTCTTCGTAATGCGGAAATTGACGACGGTAGAAATCAAGAAAAACATCAAGTGTTGATGGTAGACAAGACCACTAGTTTCAAGAAAAGGGCAGAGGGAAGAAGGGGAACTTCAAGAAGAACAGCAAGCAAGTTGCTGCTCAAGTGAAGAAGCCCAAGTCTGATCCTAAGCCTGAGACTAAGTGCTTCTACTGCAAAGGGACTGGTCACTAGAAGCGGAACTACCCCAAGTGATTGGCAGATAAGAAGGATGGCAAAGTGAACATAAGTATATTTGATATACATGTTATTGATGTGTACTTTACTAGTGTTTATAGCAACCCCTCAGTATTTGATACTAGTTCAGTTGCTAAGATTAGTAACTCAAAATGGGAGTTGCAGAATAAACAGAGACTAGTTAAGGGTGAAGTGACGATGTGTGTTGGAAGTGGTTCCAAGATTGATATGATCATCATCGCACACTCCCTATAAATTCGGGATTAGTGTTGAACCTAAATAAGTGTTATTTGGTGTTTACGTTGAGCATGAATATGATTTGATCATGTTTATTGTAATACTGTTATTCATTTAAGTAAGAGAGTAAATTGTTGTTCTGTTTACATGAATAAAACCTTATATGGTTACACACCCAATGAAAATAGTTCGTTGGATCTCGATCGTAGTGATACACATAATCATAATATTGAAACCAAAAGATGCAAAGTTAATAATGATAGTGCAACTTATTTGTAGCACTGCCGTTTAGGTCATATTGGTGTAAAGCGCATGAAGAAACTCCATGCTGATGGGCTTTTGGAATCACTTGATTATGAATCATTTGATGCTTGCGAACCATGCCTCATGGGCAAGATGACTAAGACTCTGTTCTTCGGAACAATGGAGCGAGCAACAGATTTGTTGGAAGTCATACATACTGATGTATGTGGTCCGATGAATATTGAGGCTCGCGATAGGTATCATTATTTTCTGATCTTCACAGATGATTTGAGCAGATATGAGTATATCTACTTGATGAAACAAAGGTCTGAAACATTTGAAAAGTTCAAAGAATTTCAGAGTGAAGTGGAGAATCATCGTAACAAAAATGAAAGTTTCTACGATATGATCGCAGAAGTAAAATATTTGAGTTACGAGTTTGGTCTTCAATTAAAACAATGTGGAATAGTTTCACAAACTCATGCCACCTGGAACACCACAGCATAATGGTGTGTCCGAATGTCATAACCATACTTTATTAGATATGGTGCGATCTATGATGTCTCTTACCGATCTACCACTATCGTTTTGGGGTTATGCATTAGAGACAGCTGCATTCACGTTAAATAGGGCACCATCTAAATCCGTTGAGACGACACCATATGAACTATGGTTTGGCAAGAAACCTAAGCTGTCGTTTCTTAAAGTTTGGGACTGCGATGCTTATGTGAAAAAGTTTCAACATGATAAGCTCGAACCCAAATCGGAGAAGTAAATCTTCATAGGATATCCAAAGGAAACTATTGGATACACCTTCTATCACAGATCCGAAGGCAAGACTTTTGTTGCTAAATTCGGAAACTTACTAGAGAAGGAGTTTCTCTCGAAAGAAGTGAGTGGGAGGAAAGTAAAAAACTTGATAAGGTAATTGTACCTTCTCCCTTATTGGAAAGTAGTTCATCACAGAAATCTGTTCCTGTGACTACTATACCAATTAGTGAGGAAGCTAATGATGATGATCATGTAACTTCAGATCAAGTTATTACCGAATCATGCAGGTAAACCAGAGTGAGATCCGCACCAGAGTGGTACGGTAATCCTATTCTGGAAGTCATGTTACTAGACCATGACGAACTTGCGAACTATGAGGAAGTGATGATGAGCCTAGATTCCACGAAATGGTTTGAGGCCATGAAATCTGATATATGATCCATGTATGAGAACAAAGTATGGACTTTGATGGACTTGCCCGATGATCGGCAAGCCATAGAAAATAAATGGATCTTCAAGAGGAAGACGGACGCTGATAGTAGTGTTACTATCTACAAAGCTAGAATTGTCGTAAAAGGTTTTTGACAAAGTTCAAGGTGTTGACTACGATGAGAGTTTCTCACTCGTATCTATGCTTAAGTCTGTCCGAATCATGTTAGCAATTGCCGCATTTTATGAAATCTGGCAAATGGATAAACAAAACTGCATTCCTTAATAGATTTATTAAAGAAGAGTTGTATATGATACAACCAGAAGGTTTTGTCAACCCTAAAGGTGCTAACAAAATATGCAAGCTCCAGCGATCCATCTATGGACTGGTGCAAGCATCTCGGAGTTGGAATATGCGCTTTGATAAGTTGATCAAAGCATATAAGTTTTATACAGACTTGCGGTGAAGCCTGTATTTACAAGAAAGTGAGTGGGAGCACTACATCATTTCTGATAAGTATATGTGTATCACATATTGTTGATCGGAAATAATGTAGAATTATTCTGCAAAGCATAAAGGAGTGTTTGAAAGGAGTTTTTCAAAGAAAGACCTCGGTAAAGCTACTTACATATTGAGTATCAAGATCTATAGAGATAGATCAAGACGCTTGATAAGTTTTTTAATGAGTACATACCTTGACAAGATTTTGAAGTAGTTCAAAATGGAACAGTCAAAGAAAAAGTTTCTTGCCTGTGTTACAAGGTGTGAAGTTGAGTAAGACTCAAAGCCCGACCACGGCAGAAGATAGAAAGAGAATGAAAGTCATTCCCTATGCCTCAGCCATAGGTTCTATAAAGTATGCCATGCTGTGTACCAGATCTATTGTATACCCTACACTGTGTTAAGCAAGGGAGTACAATAGTGATCTAAGAGTAGATCACTGGACAGCGGTCAAAATTATCCTTAGTGGAATAAGGAAATATTTCTCAATTATGGAGGTGACAAAAAGGTTCGTCGTAAAAAGTTACGTCGATGCAAGTTTTGACACAGATCTGGATGACTCTAAGTCTCGATCTAGATACATATTGAAAGTGGGAGCAATAAGCTAGAGTAGCTCCGTGCAGAGCATTGTTGACATAGAAATTTGCAAAATACTTACGGATCTGAATGTGACAGACCCGTTGACTAAAATTATCTCACAAGCAAAACATGATCACACCTTAGTACTCTTTGGGTGTTAATCACATAGCGATGTGAACTAGATTATTGACTCTAGTAAACCCTTTGGGTGTTTATCACATACCGATGTGAACTATGGGTGTTAATCACATGGTGATGTGAACTATTGCTGTTAAATCACATGGCGATGTGAACTAGATTATTGACTCTAGTGCAAGTGGGAGACTGAAGGAAATATGCCCTAGAGGCAATAATAAAGTTATTATTTATTTCCTTATATCATGATAAATGTTTATTATTCATGCTAGAATAGTATTAACCGGAAACATAATACTTGTGTGAATACATAGACAAACAAAGTGTCACTAGTATGCCTCTACTTGACTAGCTCGTTAATCGAAGATGGTTATGTTTCCTAACCATAAACAAAAGAGTTGTTATTTGATTAACGGGATCACATCATTAGGAGAATGATGTGATTGACATGACCCATTCCATTAGCTTAGCACCCGATCGTTTAGTATGTTGCTATTGCTTTCTTCATGACTTATACATGTTCCTATGACTATGAGATTATGCAACTCCCGTTTGCCGGAGGAACACTTTGTGTGCTACCAAACGTCACAACGTAACTGGGTGATTATAAAGGAGCTCTACAGGTGTCTCCAAAGGTACATGTTGGGTTGGCGTATTTCGAGATTAGGATTTGTCACTCCGATTGTCGGAGAGGTATCTCTGGGCCCTTTCGGTAATGCACATCACATAAGCCTTGCAAGCATTGCAACTAATGAGTTAGTTGCGAGATGATGTATTACGGAACGAGTAAAGAGACTTGCCGGTAACGAGATTGAACTAGGTATTGAGATACCGACGATCGAATCTCGGGCAAGTAACATACCGATGACAAAGGGAACAACTTATGTTGTTATGCGGTCTGACCGATAAAGATCTTCGTAGAATATGTAGGAGCCAATATGGGCATCCAGGTCCCTCTATTGGTTATTGACCAGAGACGTGTCTCGGTCATGTCTACATTGTTCTCGAACCCGTAGGGTCCGCGCGCTTAAGGTTTCGATGACAGTTATATTATGAGTTTTGATGTACCGAAGGATTTCGGAGTCCCGGATGAGATCGGGGACATGACGAGGAGTCTCGAAATGGTCGAGACGTAAAGATTGATATATTGGACGACTATATTCGGACATCGGAAAGGTTCCGAGTGGTTCGGGTATTTTTCGGAGTACCGGGTAGTTACGGGAGAAGCAATGGGCCTTGATGGGCTTTAGTGGGAAGAGGAGAAAGGGCCAAGGGGCTGCTGCGCCCCCCCCCCTCCCCTCTAGTCCGAATTGGACTAGGGAAAAGGGGGCCGGCCACCTCTCCTTCTCCTCCAATTCCTTCTCCCTTCCTCCCCTCTTGGTGGACTCCTACTAGGACTTGGAGTCCTAGTAGGACTCCACATCCTGGCCGCACCTAGCCTTGGCCGGCCTCCTCCTCCTCCATCCTTTATATACTGAGGCAAGGGGCACCCCATAGACACAAGTTGATCCACGTGATCTTATTCTTAGCCGTTTGCGGCGCCCCAGCCACCATAGTCCTCGATAATATTGTAGCGGAGTTTAGGCGAAGCCCTGCTGCTGTAGTACATCAAGATCGTCACCACGCCGTCGTGCTGACGGAACTCTCGAAATGGTCCCGTTCCATAGTTGTCGACCTCTCTCCCGAACCCGAACTGAGTTGTCGTTACCGATGGGTCTGGATCATCCCCAAACACCCCTAAAATATCTTTGGTTTCTTATTTGGACTCCCTAACCTATTTATTCTTGACCATCTGGTCTAATCGGAGGGCCCAGATAACCCCTAAGCTAATCCAACCGCTATATAATCAGTCCAAACCCTAGTTGTCCCATCCATTCCTCCACTATCCAATCGCCACCGCCACACTCCACCTCGTCAACTCCCACCTCGGGATCTCCTCCCTATCCGAATCCTCCTCGACAAATTCCCTTGATTTCTGCCGCCACCTTGTCCCTACTTGGGATCGAGCCCCGACCAACCGCAACAACAATCCTCTACCTCCTCCCGATCCATCCATTAACCAGCGTTCAAGCTCCCCTCATGGAGCATTCCCGAGGCCTCAGCTCCTCTGTGCCCGAGCTGGACCAGGCCCTGAGCGACCTCGCTCCCCTGCCGTCTCTGTGCCCGAGTGCTGCCACCGGAGCTGCTCCGTCCGCCGCCCGAACCTGCCCAACCACCAGGCCGGACTCCCCCTACCTTCCTTCCCTCTTGTTTCTCTCTCTGCCTCTCAGCTCTCTCTCTCTCTCTGTTCCTCCGCGGGTCCTCACCGCTCCGTCCAGAGTTCGTCGGAACCAGCAGCTGCGCTTCGACCTCTCCTTGTCATCGTCATCCTCGCCGGTGTGCACCACCCGAGGCTCATCGAAGCACCTCCACCAACAGGATGTTCCCCTGCCATGGCGCCTCGGCCTCCTCTACTCCCGCATCTGAGGCCTCGATCTCCTCCAGCTCGAACCTACATCCCCGCCGCCCCGCCAAGTCCCTGGAGCCGCCTCCCCTTCGCACGTACGGTAAGGTCATCGGTGAGTGCCGCGCGGTGCCCCTGCTGCCTCCTTATCCCGCAGTCGCTCCTTGCTTTCCTTCCATATTTCCTCTCTGAATGCTCTCCCTGCCCTTCTTTTCTTCAGGCTACAATGCAGCGATGGAGCCACCTCCGCTTGATCCAGCAGGAACGGGACCCTGACGACCCCCCGTGCCTGGATCCGGACGCCACTGAGTTGCCGCGCCAACCCCTCCACATCCTGTCGCTCATCAAAGTCCCTCACACTCACCTGCATCCGCCTCGCCTGATTTTGCCCTCTGCTTCGTGCAAGCAGAGACGGGATGACCGATGTAGCTCGCTCGTCCTCGAGCGTTGACTGCATCGCCCTGAGCCGGCCTGCTTCCACCTCCTCACCGACGGACCAAGGCCCAATGTGAGCATCCCATCACCCCTGTTGTCGGTGTCAAAACCGGCGGATCTCGGGTAGGGGGTCCCAAACTCTGCGTCTAAGGCGGATGGTAACAGGAGGCAGGGGACACGATGTTTTACCCAGGTTTGGGCCCTCTTGATGGAGGTAAAACCCTACGTCCTGCTTGATTGATATTGATGATATGAGTATTACAAGAGCTGATCTACCACGAGATCGGAGAGGCTAAACCCTAGAAACTAGCCTATGGTATGACTGTATGTTGTATATGATCTATCGACTAGCCTGGCTCGATTTATATAATGCACCAGAGGCCTAGGATAACAAGAGTCCTAGCCGAATACGCTGGTGGGGAGGAGTCCTTGTCTTGATCACCTAGTCTTGTGGAATCTTCCTTGTATGCGGCAGCTGTCCGAACTGGCCCATGAGTATGCGGCAATGGGGATCCTCGGCCCGATCTAACAGATCGGGAGATGACGTGGTGAGTACCCCCTAGTCCAGGACACCGTCAGTAGCCCCCTGAACCGGTCTTCAAGTTAGGGACGCTCCTCGATTCTTTCAAACCGTTCTTCATCTTCGGTCGTCGGTCCTGAAAACTGGTTCAACAAATCTTCTCATCTTCGATCTTGAGGATCGCCAAAATGCATTCGACGAGTTTACACGTCGGGTATCCGAGGAGCCCCTGTAAGTTTCTGGCCTTTATCAATGCCTTGTTATTTTTATGCCACACCTCAGGTTTGAAATTGTTCCTCGGCGGCAGCGTCCTCTTGCGTCCGAGCTCCAACGCCGGACTGCATTCGAGGTATCTTTTGCAGCCAAGCACAAACGCCGGACCGCCTCCGAGCTCTAACGCCGGAATGTATCCGAGCTCCAACGCCGGACTATGTATCCGAGCTCCAACGCCGGACTGTATCCGAGCTCCAACGCCGGACTGTATCCGAGGTGTTGTAAATCACCTTGGTTCAAAGAAGTTTGAAGGAGTTTAGCCGAGCTTAATACCAGAAATGCCCTCTATGGAGCCAGCCACTAGCGCCCGAGCTTTATGCCGGACTGCTTCCGAGGTGGTGCACCATCCCGAACGTGGGCCGATTTTTGTCAATATTTTTGATTGGTGCAATTTATTGTCTACCGAGATATATAGCCAGTAGCCCTCAAGGTGGGTATCAATCTATAATCCGAGATGCACCTGAAGGATGACGTAAGACCGCTGATCCCAGTAGCTGCTGAGACTCAAGTTGATTTGCAAAATCGGCCTGAGGATCAAGTCCTAGCTCGGCAGAATACTTCGGGACACTAAAAGCGGCGTGCTCAGTCCTCGAGATTCAGGTTGGGTGCGGCCGACCAACCTGAGGATCAAAATCTCCTCGGAAACTATATTGCACATAAAATTTTCTGCATTGGACATGCAATGCAGTAGCCCCCGAGACACTGGTCGGGTGGCAACACCAGATCAGGGGATCGATGTGCCCCTTTAATATTTGTAAATAATAAGTCTGAAGCCCAGTAGCCCCCGAGCCTTAATGCGGGCACGGGTGGCCGAATTAAGGATTGATATCCATAGTAAAATCACAAATTATGTGTAATGACTCTATGTATCCAAGTACTTTACGTCATTTAATGCTCGGATCCGCATTGTACAAAACTTTGTTGAACGACCATCGGCTTTCACCTCCTCGGCCAGTAGCCGAGGAGTGTTTGTCTTACTTTATAAAGCCTTTATGAGGGCAAAGATTTACGAAAAACAAGGCAATCTGGCCATATGGTTTTATAAACAAAGGTATGCAGAGAGATATGTTATATTACTGTTTAACAGAAGAAATGTCTTCCAAAGAAAATAGTCCCGCTATCTGTTCCTTTCTTTGGGTTGTCATGCTAAGCATGATCATGAAACCTCAGCTCCAATGTAAGAGCAAAATATCGAGGATTTAGTTTGGGGTGCCAGTTAATAGCCCCCGGTAGTGTTCGGCGACAGTCGAGGTCAAGCCGTAAATACTTCGGCCATTGTTATGAATGGCCCATCATTTAACACCGTCATCAGATCGCTGAGTAGTTTACGCTTATTGTGACAGTCAGTTTTTGGCTTTCTCCACTAAGGTGCTTAACCATGTGAGCTGGAAGCACAATCGCAGTGGTTCTCCCTTTGCACACCTAGCCGAACAAAGCGGAACGTAGGAGGCAAGCGCAGGAGCCGGGCAACCCAACTATTGACCGAAGACACAATTCGAAACCGATGCATATATAGCAATATCCGAGAATGTTTTTGCCGAATCTCTAAAGGTGTCCGGCGTTGCACTGCGAGACTTGTGCTTAAAACACATAAATAGTTTAAAAGTGCCATAAGCTTGGAAAACCAAAAAACGTCAGTAAAAACTTGACGTCCGAACAAGATCAAGTGTTCGGTGCCAATCCGAAAATTGGCCTTAGCAAAATAAGTGCTTCTGTCATGCTTTAACATGATGCATCCTATCTCAAGACTTCAAGTGGGTCAGCCTATGGCTTCAACCTCCTATCCCGAGGGCGGAGTACTTCTCATTAGGCCAGTTTAGCAAACTAAACTCTAGCGGCTTTGAGAGAGAAATTAGGCTCCCCGGCTAGTGACCACACGCTCGTGTCGAAAAAAAGAGTGATAGATAATAATAATAATAATAATAATAATAATAATAATAATAATAATAATAATAAAACTTTGCAACGACTAAGAAGAATAACGGCTCATATAAATTTAAGAGCCCCCAAGTGACTTGGGTAAAAGAATGATTGCATGTACCTAAGTACTTATATCATATCTATGTTCAATCGAACTTTAAACGCGTCTTAACCGACCGTTGGCTTCTCCCTCTTTGGTCAAGGACCGAAAAGTGTTATGTACTCCATCTGTCGAGAATATCGACGGTGTTTCCAATAACTAGGCAATCAGGCCATAAGGTTGTAACTGACAAAGCGTGCTCAGGGAACTTATGCTATATTACTGCGAAGTGTAAGAAGCATCTTCGAAGAAAATAGTACCCCCACCGATACCTTTCTTCAGTGCTCATTGTTACTATGAGACTTGTGCAATATATTTTTTGTACTCACGAGTTCCGTTGTGTGCCAACCATCATTGAAAACTATAAGAGCGCTAGCTTTCGGCTTCACCCAGTCTGAGGTCCGGCTCCGATGACCCGATCGTGACAATCGCAGAGGTGCTCCCTTTACTCCCTAGCCGAACAATCGGGAACATAGGGGTAAACACAGGAGCGAGGCAACCCAGCTTGCAAATCGCTTAAGTCAATATGGTGCATATTGTGGCGTAATACACGAACAAGGAACGAAGCCGTACAAGTATAATCATATGCAAGAGGAAAAGCTTCATGAAGGAAGCCCCCAAATGAATTGGGTATTTGAATTTATGAGTCACAAACAAAGTTTGGAAAAGGAAAAAAATTACAAACAACTTTTCTCCAAAAAAGTATAATGCTTGGTCGAACCGAACACAAGTTAGAAATTAAAGCTTTGAGCATGAAAGCGACTTAGCTGGTTAATGTGTTCGGTATTGATGACGCGGTCCGAGCTTGACGCGGGACAAGGTTCCATCCCCCAAGCCGGTCCCGAGGTGGCGGAGCGGAGAGCTCAACACGCAGAAGTGGTGACATAGCACGGTCAATGCAGACCGGCAGAGTGACGCCGAAGTCCCCGGATCATTTTCCTGTGCACAAAAAATAGTGCAAACCGGAGATAATAGGAATAATGATAATTAAAAAAATCGTTGCATAATAAATAATTTATGCAAAGTGAGTAATAAAAGAAATATGGCCTGGCGCCGAAGTCAATGTCGATGCAGGGCGTCAGCGTGATGCGGTAAAGGCGTGGCAAAGCCTAAATTCACAGGTCGGTCCGAGCTCCGGATGCGGCGTTCGCCGGACTATGTACGGAAACTGACCGAATCACCATGCGACTATCGTTAATGCGGCCACCATTTGATAGACCTGTGTACATATGATGGACAAATCAGACTAATAATTCCTTGGGAAAAATGAACCCAAACAAGCAAAAAATACTGGGATTAATAGCACCTGGTTATTTTGCTGTAGCAATCCGAATGAAGGTGATTCCCAAAATTGGGACTCGATCCGCACACCCATTGCCTGATGGGCGATAAAACGTCGGCATGACAATGCTGGTAAAGGTTGGCTCGCCGAGGCAAAGCCCTCGGTCCAGCTAACGTGACGGAGCTGGTCGGCTAGTGATGCCGAAGTGTCCGAAGTAGGTTGATGAAGAGATGCCGAAGCTCCTGGTCCAGCCGAGATGTCAAAGCCTCGATGTCAGCCGATGAGTCGAAGTAGGTCGGCATGATGGACACCAGCTTGAAGAAGAAATAGTGCGGCCCTGCCGATGCAGGTCGTGACGTGATCGATGCCGCCTTGATGAAGCGACCGTGCGGCGATGCTGGTATGCCCGCTCCGTGTAATCCGTGGGGCGGCGATGTTGGTGATGATTTATCCTTCGTGATGCCGGACTCTTGTTCGGCTTGCCGAGATGATGATCCGAAGAAGTTGAGCTCGGCTCAACAAAGTGGCGACGTGTCTAGCGCAGGTCGGCAGCCGTGGAGCAATATTGCCAGACTAGTTTGACACCAGCATCATGTTGTTGAAGATCATGTTCAAAAGATCTTAAAGTTAGTGGGATGTGTTCGGGAACAAAACACAATACCCCATACATAATTTCCTTCAAAAGGGATGTCCGAAATCCCGTTCATAAAAAAGACGAACTCGGGTCGAATTCGTTTTCGTGCAGAAAACAGATCCGAAAAGTGATGCACTAATCGGAAGGTTCCCGGAGTTTGGACGGTCGGATCGAGCTGAAATTTTGAGAGGTGGTAGATATAGGAATTCCGCAGCTGATCAACGGTTGGATCTTCCAAAGAACGTCTGAGCTAGAAGCTGGACACCACGCCCTAAACTCATCCAGATTCCCGTCCAGATTTGACAGGGCTCCGGTATATCATGGATTGTCAAAGATTCCTCCATCGGAACTCGACGAAATTTTTCAGGGTTGTTGTAAAATCAATTCCGCACAATTCCATCAAAGCGATCGTTAAAAAGACACTTGAGGAGGCGGTGGTGGCGGACACAAGTTTGCTGTCCAGAAAAACTGCACGGTCACCCGAGGGCAATGTTGACGTTGAGCCCCCGAGCTCCTTGGATGATTCCTCCATGATCTTGATAGAGATCGGAGTTGATGTTTATAAAGGCCCTCATCCGAACATGATGATCGGAGGTAGGGCGCAGTCCTTGGTCAAACCAAGGTGACCGGTCGAGCTGGTGACGAAGATGCCGAAGTCGCAGTTGATCTGCAGACGAGCCATCAACCTTTTGCCGAACACACAGCGGAACTCTCAATGAAAGCACAAATGTCGGTGTCAAAACCGGCGGATCTCGGGTAGGGGGTCACGAACTGTGCGTCTAAGGCGGATGGTAACAGGAGGCAGGGGACACGATGTTTTACCCAGGTTCGGGCCCTCTTGATGGAGGTAAAACCCTACGTCCTGCTTGATTGATATTGATGATATGAGTATTACAAGAGCTGATCTACCACGAGATCGGAGAGGCTAAAACACTAGAAGCTAGCCTATGGTATGACTGTATATTGTATATGATCTATCGACTAGCCTGGCCTCGGTTTATATAATGCACCAGAGGCCTAGGATAACAAGAGTCCTAGCCGAATACGCCAGTGGGGAGGAGTCCTTGTCTTGATCGCCAAGTCTTGTGGAATCTTCCTCGTATGCGGCAGCTGTCCGAACTGGCCCATGAGTATACGGCCATGGGGATCCTCGGCCCAATCTAACAGATCGAGAGATGACATGGTGAGTACCCCCTAGTCCAGGACACCGTCACCTGTGCACTGCTTGTCCAGCCCAGATCCATCAGTTTCGGCCCGATATGTTTCTTTTCCTGTTCCAGCGAATTTAGCAGTTATCCAGAGATTAACCAGTTTGCAGAAAACACCCTAGAGCACATGCATTTACTAACTCACAAACCGTGCATCGGATTAAAATGATTTTAATAGGAAAAATGCTTAGAATTTCATCTAGTTTCATAACATGGCACTTTCATCCATGTTTAAAATGGTTAAATTGATGTTTGCATTTGTTTTGTATAAATGCCATGCTAAAATGCTTTATTTTATAACTAAATAACCGTAGCTCCGAATTGAATAAACTTTATATGTAAATGGGGTAGAAAAATGCATAGATTAACATGATGCACTTATTTTGCATGTGTAACAACTCTAAAAAGGTTTAGGCTAGAATAGTAGCAAATTCGAAGTATGCATATGGGGATTTTCCGGAATTGTTGTTTTTATTTCAGGCCTTATTTAAACTTGCCTAAATAGTTAGTTTACTTATGCTTCACCTCTTGCCATGTTTACCAACATTTAATATTATTGGACATATAAACGAGAGTGAAGTAAATGATTGAATGTGGTATTTCGTCAATATGCAACTGATGACCCACAAGTATAGGGGATCTACTATAGTCCTTTCGATAAGTAAGAGTGTCGAAACCAACGAGGAGCAGAAGGAAATGATAAGCGGTTTTCAGCAAGGTATTCTTTGCAAGTACTGAAATAAGTGGTAACAGATAGTTTTGTGACAAGATAATTTGTAACGACCAACAAGTAACAAAAGTAAATAAAGAGCAGCAAGGTGGCCCAATCCTTTTTGTAGCAAAGTACAAGCCTGTACAAACTCTTATATAAGGAAAAGCGCTCCCGAGGACACATGGGAATATCGTCAAGCTAGTTTTCATCACGTTCATATGATTCGTATTCGGTACTTTGATAATTTGACATGTGGGTGGACCGGTGCTTGGGTGTTGTTCTTACTTGAACAAGCATCCCACTTAGGATTAACCTCTATTGCAAGCATCCGCAACTACAACAAAAGTATTAAGGTAAACCTAACCATAGCATGAAACATATGGATCCAAATCAGCCCCTTACGAAGCAACGCATAAACTAGGGTTTAAGCTTCTGTCACTCTAGCAACCCATCATCTACTTATTACTTCCCAATGCCTTCCTCTAGGCCCAAATAATGGTGAAGTGTTATGCAATCGACGTTCACATAACACCACTAGAGGCTAGACAACATACATATCATCAAAATATCGAACGAATACCAAATTCACATGACTACTAATAGCAAGACTTCTCCCTTGTCCTTAGGAACAAACGTAACTACTGACAAAGCATATTCATGTTCATAATCAAAGGGGTAATAATATGCATAAAGGATCTGAACATATGATCTTCCACCAATTAAACCAACTAGCACCAATTACAAGGAGTAATTAACACTACTACCAACCTACTAGCACCAATCCCGGACTAGGAGACAAGAATTGGATACAAGAGATGAACTAGGGTTTTGAGATGAGATGGTGCTGATGAAGATGTTGATGGATATTGCCCTCTCCCGATGAGAGGAGTGTTGGTGATGACGATGGCGATTCCCCCTCCGGGAGGGAAGTTTCCCCGGCAGAACAGCTCTGCCGGAGCCCTAGATTGGTTCCGCCAAGGTTCCGCCTCGTGGCGGCGGAGTTTCATCCCGAAAGGTTGATTCTTGTTTTTTCTCGACGAAAGACTTCATATAGCAGAAGATGGTCATCAGAGAGCCACCAGGGGGGCCATGAGGTAGGGGGCGCACCCTAGGGGGGCGCCCCCACCCTCGTGGAAAGGGTGTGGGCCCCCTAGTCTTCATCTTTGGTGAGGATTTTTCATTATTTATTATATGGTATTCCGTGGAGTTTCAGGACATTTGGAGTTGTGCAGAATAGGTCTCTAATATTTGCTCCTTTTCCAGCCCAGAATTCCAACTACCGGCATTCTCCCTCCTTATGTAAACCTTGTAAAATAAGAGAGAATAGCCATAAGTATTGTGACATAATGTGAAATAACAGCCCGTAATGCAATGAATATCAATATAAAAGCATGATGCAAAATGGACGTATCAACTCCCCCAAGTTTAGACCTCACTTGTCCTCAAGCGAAAGCCGATAACAATAAATATGTCCCCATGTTTAGAGGTAGAGGCCTCGATAAAAATAAAATACGGACATGAGGGCGTCATGATTATTCTCATAAAAGCAACATACATAGATATTGTCATATGATTACTTATGTTCAAGTGATGATCTATTCACAATGCAAAAGTATGAATCAGAATCATTATTGAGAACCAACAAATTATAACCTCAGTCATTGAAACAATTGCAATTTATCATAACATCAGAAAGAGTCTATGTCAGAGCTAAAAAGCAGGTCCATATACTCAACTATCATCTAATCCTTCATAATTGCTAACACTCGCGCAATACTTGTGGTTACGGAGTTTTAGTCGGACACAGAGAAAGATAGGGGCTTATAGTTTTGCCCCACAACCTTTTTACCTCGAGGGTAATGTCAACAATAATAACTCATGCCCCCTACATCCAATTAGATATATATATATATATATATATATATATATATATATATATCAGGTTCTTTCGAACATGCTGGGCTTGCCAAAGGATAAAATGAAAAAGGAAAGGTGAAGATCACCATGACACTTGCATAAGGTAGAAGATAATAATAAAAGATAGGCCCTTCGCAGAGGGAAGCAGAGGTTGCCATGCGCTTTTATGGTTGGATGCACAAAATCTTAATGCGAAAGAACGTCACTTTATATTGCCCCTTGTGATATGAACCTTTATTATGCAGTCCGTCGCTTTTATTACTTCCACATCACAAGATCGTATAAAGCTTATTTCTCCCACACTAATCATACATATTTAGAGCAATTATTATTGCTTTGCACCGATGACAACTTACTTGAAGGATCTTACTCAATCCATAGGTAGATATGGTGGACTCTCATGGCAAAACTGGTTTAAGGGTATTTGGAAGCACAAGTAGTATCTCTACTTGGTGCTGAGAATTTGGCTAGCATGAGGAGGAAAGGCAAGCTCAACATGTTGGATGATCCATGACAACATACTTTATCTCAGATATAAGAAAACATAACCCATTACATTGTCTTCCTTGTCCAACATCAACTCTTTAGCATGTCATATTTTGATGAGTGCTCCCAATCATAAAAGATGTCAATAATAGTATATTTATATGTGAAACCTCTCTTTTCTTATTACTTCCTATTAATTGCAACGATGACCAAAGCTATGTCTGCCAACTCCCAACAACTTTTAATCATCACACTCTTTCTATGTGAAGTCATTACTATGAATAAGATCAATATGAACTTTTGTTTCTTCTTATTCTTTTTCTCTTTTCTTTTATTCACCCAAGATCATAGCAAGAAAATCAAGCCCTTGACTCAACACTAATCTTTATTATATAGCTCACGGACTCGATTACATAGAGAGATCATAAGGCAAAACTCAAAACTAGATCATGCCATAAACTTTATTCTACTAGATCAAAATACTACTAATGGGATCGAACTAAGGAAAACGGTAAAGATAGGAGTTGTGATTGTGATACGATACCGGGGCACCTCCCCCAAGCTTGGCTGTTGCCAAGGGGAGTGCCCATACCCATGTGATTATATCTCCTTGGTTGATGAAGATGGAGGTGATGGATAGTCGCACATCGAGCGTAAGAGGTCGTCTAGCTTGCGAATAATGCCCTTGAGTGCAAAGATATGCTCCTTCAACAAAATATTTTCACTTGTGAGATACTTGTTTTGAATACGAGTTAACGCAATCATCTAGAAAGCTTCGATCTCAGTTGGGGTAAGAAGGTTGTGATAAAGTTGAAGGATGTCTTCTGTTGTCGGAGCTTGGTTCTCCGTGGCCTTCTTGATCCCTTCATCCTTGTTGATCTCCATGGGTTCTTCCCTCTTCAGCTCTATCTTCATTAGCCAAGCATCTTTTTCATCGTTGTTGGAGGAGGGGGACGACATGTTACCTGGCCTTGACAACCCTGACAGAGAACAGCCCAAAACAAGAACAGAGGATATTTGCGTGATACGGGAGTCAAAACCTTCGGTAGAATATATAGTGAATTTTAACCAACCAAAATACGTATCGTGCAAGAAAACGAAGTCCGGAAGGCACACGAGGTAGGGGGGAGCGCCCAGGGGGGTAGGGCACGCCCTCCACCCTCGTGGGGCCCTAGTGTCCTTCCCGGACTGCTACTTAACTTTCTATTTTTCTAAATATTCCAAAACGGAGAAATATTGCCTTAAAAATTGTTTTGGAGTCGGTTTACTTACCGTACCACATACCTAGTCTGAAACGTTCTGGAAAGTGTCCCTTATGAATTCCTCCGGGGTTACAGTTTCAATAATATTGGTTTCAACATTTATGGGATTACCTGAGATATAATGTTTGATTCCTTGATCGTTTACCACCTTCGGATTTGTGCCTTCGAAGTTGTTGATTTTTATGGCACCGGAACGATAGACCTCATTGATAACATAGGGGCCTTCCCATTTAGAGAGAAGTTTCCCTGCAAAAAATCTTAAAAGAGAGTTGTATAGCAATACATAATCACCTACATTAAACTCACGCTTTTGTATCCTTTTATCATGCCATCTTTTAACCTTTTCTTTAAACAACTTGGCATTTTCATAAGCTTGGGTTCTCCATTCATCAAGTGAACTAATATCAAATAACCTCTTTTCACCGGCAAGTTTGAAATCATAGTTGAGCTCTTTAATAGCCCAATATGCCTTATGTTCTAGTTCGAGAGGTAAGTGACATGCTTTTCCATATGCCATTTTATACGGAGACATACCCATAGGATTTTTTATATGCAGTTCTATAGGCCCATAATGCATCATCAAGTTTCTTGGACCAATTCTTTCTAGACCTATTGACAGTCTTTTGCAAAATTAATTTGAGTTCTCTATTACTCAATTCTACTTGACCATTAGACTGTGGGTGATATGGAGATGCGATTCTATGATTGACGTCATATTTAGCAAGCATTTTACGGAAAGCACCATGAATAAAATGTGAACCACCATCAGTCATTAAATATCTACGGACTCCAAACCTCGGAAAAATAACTTCTTTAAGCATTTTAATAAAAGTGTTATGATCAGCACTACTAGGTGGAATAGCTTCTACCCACTTAGTAACGTAATCAACATCAACTAAAATATGTGTATATCCATTAGAGGCAGGAAAAGGTCCCATATAATCAAAGCCCCAAACATCAAATGGTTCAATAACAAGTGAATAATTCATAGGCATTTCTTGACGTCTACTAATATTACCAATTCTTTGACATTCATCACAAGATAGGACAAACTTACGGGCATCCTTGAAGAGAGTAGGCCAATAAAAACCGGATTGCAATACCTTATGTGCAGTTCTATCTCCCGCGTGGTGTCCTCCATAAGTTTCGGTGTGGCACTTGCGTAGGATCTGTTCCTGTTCATGCTCACGTACACAACGTCTAATAACACCATCTACTCCTTCTTTATAAAGATGTGGGTCATCCCAAAAGTAATGTCTCAAATCATAGAAGAACTTTTTCTTTTGTTGGTATGTGAAGCTAGGTGCTATAAATTTAGCAACTATGTAATTAGCATAATCAACATACCAAGGGGTACTACGAGAAGTACGTATGACATTTAATTGTTCATCAAGAAAGCTATCACCAATAGGTAGTGGGTCATCAAGAACATTCTCTAACCTAGATAAGTTCTCTGCAACGGGGTTCTCATCTCCTTTTCTATCAACAATATGCAAATCAAATTCTTGTAGCAAGAGAACCCATCTAATAAGTCTAGGTTTAGCATCTTTCTTCTCCATAAGATATTTAATAGCAGCATGATCAGTGTGGATAGTTACTTTAGAATCAACAATATAAGGTCTGAACTTATCACAAACAAATACAACTGCTAAAAGTTCTTTTTCAGTAGTAGCATAATTTCTTTGAGCATTGTCTAGAGTCTTACTAGCATAATGGATAACATTTAATTTCTTGTCAACTCTTTGCCCTAGAACAGCACCTACAGCATAATCACTAGCATCACACATAATTTCAAAGGGTAAATTCCAATCAGGTGGTTGAACAATAGGTGCAGAGACTAGTGCTTTCTTAAGTATTTCAAATGCTTCTACACAATCATCATCAAAGACAAATGGTATATCTTTTTGTAATAAATTAGTCAGAGGCCGAGAAATTTTTGAGAAGTCCTTAATGAACCTCCTATAAAATCCGGCGTAACCAAGGAAACTTCTTATACCTTTGATGTCCTTGGGACATGTCATCTTTTCAATAGCATCAACCTTGGCTTTATCAACTTCAATACCTCTTTCAAAAACTTTACGCCCCAAGACAATGCCCTCATTAACCATAAAGTGGCACTTTTCCCAATTCAAGACAAGATTAGTTTCTTCACATCTCTGCAAAACTCGATCAAGATTGCTCAAGCAATCATCAAAAGAAGATCCATAAATGGAAAAGTTGTCCATGAAAACCTCACAAATCTTTTCACAAAAGTCGGAGAATATAGCCATCATGCATCTTTGAAAGGTAGTAGGTGCATTACATAAACCAAAAGGCATACGTCTATAAGCAAAAGTACCAAAAGAGCATGTAAAAGTAGTCTTTGATTGATCTTTAGCTGACACAGGTATTTGAGAGAAACCAGAATAACCATCTAGAAAGCAGTAATGTGTATGTTTGCATAATCTTTCTAGCATTTGATCGATAAAAGGTAAGGGGTAATGATCTTTCTTAGTAGCCTTATTTAATTTGCGGAAATCAATTACCATCCTATAACCAATAATAATTCTTTGTGGAATCAATTCATCTTTATCATTAGAAACAACAGTAATACCTCCCTTCTTAGGGACACAATGAACAGGACTTACCCACTGACTATCAGCAACGGGATAAATTATACCTGCCTCCAAAAGCTTTAGTATTTCTTTCTTACCACTTCTTTCATTTTAGGATTCAGACGTCATTGAGGATCACGAACTGGTTTGGCATCTGCCTCCAAATTTATTTTATGTTGACATAGAGTGGGACTAATGCCCTTAAGATCATCAAGAGTATATCCAATAGCAGCGCGGTGCTTCTTCAGAGTTTTCAATAATCTTTCTTCTTCATGCTCTGAAAGGTTAGCACTAATAATAACAGGATATATCTTATTTTCATCAAGATAAGCATATTTAAGATTATCAGGTAATGGTTTAAGCTCAAACACGCGATCATCCTTAGGTGGAGGGGGATCCCCTAGGATTTCAACAGGCAAATTGTGTTTCAGAATAGGTTCCTGTTTAAAGAATACTTCATCTATTTCCCTTCTTTCATTCATAAACATATCATTCTCATGGTCTAGCAAATATTGTTCTAAAGGATCACTAGGAGGTACGACAATAGAAGCAAGACCAATAATTTCATCCTTACTAGGCAATTCTTCTTCACGGTGTTGTTTACTAAATTTAGAAAAATTAAATTCATGAGTCATATCATCCAAGCCAATAGTAACAACATTCTTTTCGCAGTCTATCTTAGCATTAACAGTGTTCAAGAAGGGTCTACCAAATATAATGGGACAAAATCTATCTTGTGGGAACTAAGAACAAGAAAATCAGCAGGATATTTAGTTTTCCCGCACAAGACTTCAACATCTCTAACAATTCCCACTGCTGAAATAGTATCTCTATTAGCAAGTTTAATTGTGACATCAATATCTTCTAACTCAGCAGGTGCAATTTCATGCTTGATTTCTTTATACGAGTCATAAGGTATAATACTAGCACTAGCACCCATATCACATAAGCCATGATAACAATGTTCTCCTATTTTTAACAGAAATAACAGGCACGCCTACCACAGGTCTATGTTTACCTTTAGCACAAGGTTTAGCAATTCTAGCAGTTTCACCATAGAACTAAATAACATGCCCATCAATATTATCAGACAAGAGATCTTTAACAATAGCAATATTAGGTTCTACTTTAACTTACTCAGGAGGTGTATATGTTTTAATATTGCTTTTATGAACCACAGTTGAAGCTTTAGCATGATCCTTTATCCTAACAGGGAAAGGTGGTTTCTCAACATAACAAGTAGGAAAAATAGGATCATTATAAGTGACAGTCTTTTCTTCAACTTTAATTGGTGCAACTACTTTTACTTCTATGGGAGGATGATATTTAAACCACTTCTACTTAGGGAGATCAACAAAAGTAGCAAAAGATTCACAGAAAGAAGCTACTATCTCAGAATCAAGTCCATATTTAGTGCTAAACTTACGGAAAATATCGGTATCCATAAACGATTTAACACAATCAAACTTAGGTGTCATACCTGACTCCTTACCTTTGTCGAGATCCCAATCTTCAGAGTTGCGTTTAATTCTATCCAATAAATCCCATCTAAATCCAATAGTCTTCATCATAAAAGAGCCACCACAAGAAGTATCGAGCATGGTGCGATTATTTTCAGAAAGCCGAGCATAAATTTTTTGAAGAATTGTTTCTCTTGGAAGCTCATGATTGGGGCATGAATATAACATTGATTTAAGCCTCCCCCAAGCTTGAGCGATGCTTTCTCCTTCATGAGACCAAAAATTATATATACTAGTCGTCAACCCGTGCAGATGCACGGGCTATCCACTCTAGGTTACACTTAAGCACAATAAAGTTTATATTATTATAATTAAATATTCATTTGCAAAGTTATTTTGAATTTAAATACATCATGAATTTTGGATTGTAAATATAAAATAATATATTTTTGGGGGATGTATATCATTGAGAAATGTTGGTAGATAAGAGAAGAGGCTGATAAAAATCATTAGATGTAATGTGTCGCTTTATAGCTGATAGTGGCACTATTGCAAGGTAAGCATGTAGAGATTACATATGACATATAGAATTTCCAAGTTACCAATTAAAGTGTTCATGCACCCATGCCTACCATGATGCTTTCAATAATGATTTCTATTGACTTACTCTCCACATTACAGTTTTATGAGCTACAAAATTTGGAGGAACCAAACTGTTTATTTCAGAACTGTTTTTCTATGACAACAATGTACATGAAAGGAAAGGTTGTGAGAGACGAGATTATATGGATTCGGTTTGTAGTTTTAGGAAAATATTGTTGATAAGGGGCATGAAAGTAATTAAGAATGGGTGAAATCTTAATTAACAACATGAAGGCAAACAGGTGAGAATAACATAGTTGTCAAGTACAACAACAAAACCATAATTACACCCACAAACAAAAATAGACTGATAAATCAACGTGTTTGTATACATCATGTTTTGCAAGCAGCGGCTTTGCATATTTGGTTTAGCATGCATTGATCATGTTTTGGGGTTGTCATGTTGGATGCAGCAAAATCTGGGTAGCAAAGAAATAAGCCACGGATACTGTCAATACATTTTTCTTGCTTGTAATTTAAAAGCACCCTCGTTTTTTTCTTTTGCTCGGAATGCCATAAAAATGGGTAGGAAAAAAAGGACGTAAGTGAAAAACATAAGGGAATATAGATGTAGACCTTGGTCCAGCAATTCAATCTTGCTCCAGCAAGGCATACTACAAAATGACGTTTCTCACATTCCTAAGTCTAGTTAGTAAAGAACATCAGGAGGCACGGGAAATTAAGTGTTGGAGCTAACTGGGATATATATTACATAGTGGCCTTGTCCCTTCCGGACTTGGACAATCACGGACATGTGCTCTGTTTTTCTGGCCGGTAGATCCAATAGTAAATAATCCTTGTTTGGTGCGTCCTCCATGAATCAATCAAGGTGCTTTAATCCTTATGGCAGAAACAAGTCCTCCCAGAGCAACCTAACTGGTACTGTAGCAATTACTTGGTTCTTGCACAAATGCGTCAGACAATACAAACTGCACAAAATTCTCTTCAAGAATCAAGGATATATCTACTAAAAAGCAAATAAATTAAGAGCCAATACAAAAACTTCAATGCTAGTACTTTACCCTGATCAATCCTTTCTTATCACCATGCTTTTTATGCTTCCGCAGCCACATGTAATCTCCATTGACAATCATCGCTCATCGGCATGAACTGGCACTTCTCTGTGCGCCAATGCATCCTCTGGTTGGTGCCAGCGCTCGCCGGCCAACCTGCAACTATTACCAGATAGATCAATCAGAAGAACATAAGCATCATAGACGATAATCGTCAACCCATCTATTTGCAAGTCCTAGCATTTTGTACAACACCTAAAGATAAAGGTACTAAAATCATTTATTAGATACACAATATTTAGATATATAAACTAAATTATTATATCAGTCTTTTGCACCAATCGAAAGGAAACATGCAAATTTCGGTTTACTTAAGAAGAATGTAAATTTTGTCATACTAAATGCTAAGAAAAATGATCCAAATTCAGAGGTACATCAAATCACAATTATAGTAATGAAAGAAAACACACAAAAGGCATTTTTATCTCTTCCCAAAATAGGATAAAAAATTAATGAACAATTAGACTTTTCAATGGTTCATAGATGAATACACTGTACCACAAAGAGTCTTAAATTGTATATTGTGTTACCTAACTTATTTAGATTGGCAAATAATCCAAAAAAATAACAAAAAAGTATTAGTACAGAAAAATGTAACATAAAACATGAAATGTAAGAACCAAATAGAGGAACAAACATTTTGTGGCCACTGGATTGTAAAAAAGAATGGACACTAAAGTTACTATAAATTTTTAACTTTTCTATAAGGTGAGGTAGTAACAAGCCAAAAAAAAAATATGACATCTCATTTCTTTTGGTGCATTCACCTCAATTATTTTCTTATGCTTGTCTTTTGCATAAAATATACGGCATGTGTGTAGACAGATGACTGAACTATTGGACTCTATGTGCATCCTTTTTGTGAGCTTATACGACTAAAAATCAGGAAGAGATTGCAAACATGGAAATCATAGAAACTTACATTTAGTTTTGTGTTTAGTTATTAATCGATATGATTTTCCATTTATCCCACTACCAAGACCCGAGCTTGCATTACTCATTTTACTCAGTGCCCTGCATATTTTGTGAAAGGCTCTTAGTTGAGATATTCCATGTCCAAAAAATACAATTTATTTAATGCGTTCGTAATTCTGAATCAGGTACAAAAAGAAGCAGACAAATATTACTTATGTCTTATAAGTTTGATACATGTGCCACCTAATAAATTTTCCCAAAAAGGAAAGCTGAGAGGTCCTATGCAGCACCATCATGTGTTTCTTCTTTCTAGTTTAGAGACAACCTAAGATTTCACTACTGATAAGGAGAATCTCCTTACTAAGGAAATTACCAGGTCATACCATGGGCATAAGAATTGTTCTTCAGAATTTCATCACCATATTAAAAAAGTTTTGAAGGAGAGGTCTGTAAAAACAATCATCCATTAATGAGTGCGAGCACTACTAAGACAACTATAGCACACAATAACCAACAATCTATATAGAATCCGGTCACTTTGAAAAGTTAAAATGATTTATATAATATATTAGAGAATTGTGCCAGCTAGACCACTGATCATGAAGTAAAATATTTAGAGAAATATATTTACAAAAGACAACTATAATTGGTACAAAATTTGGAAGGGTAGTCACTGAAAAGAAATTCCTTTCTAACTGAATACAACACTGATCAAATTATACCATTGATAGTAACTTGTGTAAGATAATATTACGTACGACAAAATCACTGGATAGAGGACTCCCTCGGTATTAATGTATTAATCGTCTCTCAAGAACACATAATTGAAGTACTGTAACGAATGGCCCAAATGAAATTTTATATATGTCAGCAAATACAAACTACAAAAGGGCATGTTATTTAATACACCACAGAATAATTTGAGCAAATTCGATCGTAGCAGGTCTGAACATGCAAGATTAGCATCACAAATCATAGCTTCTATAACATCAGAGTCCATAGCATCAGAGGCCGTACCTTTCGCAGTGTGTGAGTTTCTCATTCCAGCACACATACATTGTCATGTACCAGCTGTTTGTAGAGCTCATCCCAATGAGAATTTGTATCTTCTTTAGTTATTATGTCTCTTAACAGTTAGGATAGCATTATAACTAAGTTGATGAGTTGTTAGGTTGTTGGTTGGTGATGTCTCTTGTTAGATTTAACCTGGAATAAAAAAATTATAATCTAGAAGTTACTCATCTGTTGGCTTTACTCAACAACTTTTTAATTAGAAGGAGCTCCTAACATAGAGCATCTACAAACATAAATTATATTCCATGGCATATGGATTTGCTATTAACGTATTGATTTGTATCTATATGTTTACACCAAATCAAAATCAAATGGAAGCATCGTACATCATTATTCCAAGGAAATAAGCTAAGAGCATGCATCTTCATTCTTCAATAGAGTTCTGCTCGGTGTTCAGTGCATATAATAATTTAGTGCTACAATTGGTATTCCTCCAGATTATGCTTTTTCATACAGCAAATTGGCACCTCATCTCCATAGGAGCTGTGAAATCTTTACTTTGGTCTCTCTTTCCCCTGTTTGCAAATCAATTTATGTTTCACCCCATCTTCATAGTAGAAGTAAAGGGACACGATTAGCTGATGATATTCAAATCCAGATAAACTCTGTTTGCACCTACAGATGACAACGACTACTCTGTATGCACCTGATATTAACTTTCCTATAAAATAAATATACGCATATAACAATACTTACATCCTTTTAATATGAAATACACAAAAATCAAATATCAGACAGTTGTTGATGTTACTATGACAACACGACAGAAAGAATCCACATTAATATTGTTGACCTTCTCACCCCGTTGTCTAAAATTAAAATTTTCTATCTTGTATATTCCAAGAGTTGTAAATATTAGGAATCATGGTATTTGTACTCATTTAATTCCTTTTGATGTACTCGCTCAATCTGAATCACAGTATCTTCAATCTTTGAGATCCCATCAGTTGTCTATTTTTCCTCAGACGGTTTGCTAACTTGCATTGACCAGTTTATCACGGCATATGATTGCACCAATGAATACTAACCTGTCTGACGTCCTAGCTCACTTTTATGCATGCATCCATGACGTACATGATGTATATGCTATGCCATGGACCTGAGCATGTAGTCTGCGATCGAAGCAGCTTCTTGGATGCCACGCATACTGAGCTACATGCGATTGGGTTACTCCCGCTTCTCCGGCATCTCTTGTGCAAGGGCTGCCTATACTCCCATGAGAAATGTGGCCGGGAAACCAGGCTAGGGCGTTAGACGACTTGTGAATCCCGAGGTAGTCGCATATAGTCAAGAGATATATTAATTATAAGTACACCTGATGGGCATAGTTGTGCTCCGGTCCGATCTCCATAAGGCATCCAGAAATTGTACTTCAAAAGACTGAGGGTTTGATCCAAATCGTGATTAGGATGAATTCGAGGACAACCTGATCAAAATAGAGATGCAAAACAATTAAATCCGAATCCAAATTAATATTTTGGATGACAAATTAGCAAAAAAATTGCAAAATAGATTGAGGAACGAACCTGATCCAGAAATTGTACTTCAAAAGATTGAGGATTTGATCCAAATCGTGATTAGGGTGAATTCGAGGACAACCTGATCAAAATAGAGATGCAAAACTATTAAATCTAAATCCAAATTAATATTTTGGATGACAAATTAGCAAAAAAATGCAAAATAGATTGAGGAACGAACCTGATCTAGATCAGGAACGCTAGATCCATGGCCCCGTATGTTTTTTAGATCCATCGCCGCGCTTGCTCTGTATTAGTTTGGTTTCTAGGGTAGAGAGATTTGAGAGAGAAAGATTGGAGAGGAAGGGACCGTGGGCAAGATATTTGGTTTTCCATGGGGGAAAGAGATGGATGGATGGAATACTTTCCATCGTGGGGAGAGGGAAAAAAGGAAGGGATGGTAGAATACTTTTCATATATTGAGATTAGAATCTGATTATTCTGTCATCTATTGTTTTTTCTTTTGTTAGCTAATCTAAACTATTATAACTCAGCCCCACAAGATAGACGGCTCCTAATTTCTGATTAACGTGGTATTTGGGAGTCTGTAATTAGTATAGGTATAGATATAATTGCAGTCACGATGAACAAGATGCATAGGGTAATACTTTTGATGAAATTCCAATTTCAATCTTCTATAGTTCCATGATCTCGTATCATCACATAGCCTATACCATGTCAATGCATCTTCCTTCAAAGATAAAGGGAAGACCTTCTTCTTAGCAACATCATCGGGTATACCTGCAAGCTTAAATAATCTACAAACTTCATCCACATATATTAGGTGTTCATCAGGATGCTTTGTTCCATCTCCTGTAAAAGGATTAGCTAACAGTTTTTTTATCATACCCGAAGGATACTCATAAGGAATTTCATTTTCAATAGGTTCAGTAGGTTGAGGAGCAACTCTTTTCTCTACTGGTCGGGGTGAAGATACCCCGAACAAGCCCCTCAGAGGATTACTTTCCATAGTAACAAGTGACAGTAAATTCCAGCACACTATATAAATTTTTCCTTACCAAATTCCACCTACCAAAGGCGCTTCACTCCCCAGTAATGGCGCCAGAAAAGAGTCTTGATGACCCACAAGTATAGGGAATCTATCGTAGTCCTTTCGATAAGTAAGAGTGTCGAACCCAACGAGGAGCAGAAGGAAATGATAAGCGGTTTTCAGCAAGGTATTCTCTGCAAGTACTGAAATAAGTGGTAACAGAGAGTTTTGTGATAAGATAATTTCTAACGAGCAACAAGTAACAAAAGTAAATAAAGTGCAGCAAGGTGGCCCAATCCTTTTTGTAGCAAAGGACAAGCCTGGACAAACTCTTATATAAGGAAAAGCGCTCCCGAGGACACATGGGAATATCGTCAAACTAGTTTTCATCATGTACATATGATTCGTGTTCGGTACATTGATAATTTGACATGTGGGTGGACCAGTGCTTGGGTGTTGTTCTTACTTGAACAAGCATCCCACTTATGATTAACCTCTATTGCAAGAATCCGCAACTACAACAAAAGTATTAAGGTAAACCTAACCATAGCATGAAACATATGGATCCAAATCAGCCCCTTACGAAGCAACGCATAAACTAGGGTTTAAGCTTCTGTCACTCTAGCAACCCATCATCTACTTATTACTTACCAATGCCTTCCTCTAGGCCCAAATAAAGGTGAAGTGTTATGTAGTCGACGTTCACATAACACCACTAGAGGCTAGACAACATACATCTCATGAAAATATCGAACGAATACCAAATTCACATGACTACTAATAGCAAGACTTCTCCCTTGTCCTCAGAAACAAACGTAACTACTCACAAAGCATATCCATGTTCATAATTAGAGGGGTAATAATATGCATAAAGGATCTGAACATATGATCTTCCACCAATTAAACCAACTAGCATCAACTACAAGGAGTAATTAACACTACTAGCAACCTACTAGCACCAATCCCGGACTTGGAGACAATAATTGGATACAAAAGATGAACTGGGGTTTTGAGATGAGATGGTGCTGATGAAGATGTTGATGGAGATTGCCCTCTCCCGATGAGAGGAGCACTGGTGATGACGATGGCGATGATTTCCCCATCCGGGAGGGAAGTTTCCCCGGCAGAACAGCTCTGCGGGAGCCCTAGATTGGTTCCGCCAAGGTTCCGCCTCGTGGCAGCAGAGTTTTGTCCCGAAAGGTTGCTTCTTGTTTTTTCTCGATGAAAGACTTCATATAGCAGAAGATGGTCATCGAAGAGCCACTAGGGGGCCCACGAGGTCGGGGCGCACCCCACCCTCGTGGAAAGGGTGTGGGTCCCCTGGTCTTCATCTTTGGCGAGGATTTTTCATTATTTATTATAAGGTATTCCGTGGAGTTTCAGGACTTTTGGAGCTGTGCAGAATAGGTCTCTAATATTTGCTCCTTTTCCCGCCCAGAATTCCAGCTGCCGGCATTCTCCCTCCTTATGTAAACCTTGTAAAATAAGAGAGAATAGCCATAAGTATTATGACATAATGTGAAATAACAGCCCATAATGCAATGAATATCGATATAAAAGCAAGATGCAAAATGGACGTATCAACTCCCCCAAGCTTAGACCTCGCTTGTCCTCAAGCGAAAGCCGATAATAATAAATATGTCCCCATGTTTAGAGATAGAGGCGTCGATAAAAATAAAATACGGACATGAGGGCATCATGATTATTCTCATAACAGCAACATACATAGATATTGTCATATGATTACTTATGTTCAAGTGATGATCTATTCACAATGCAAAAGTATGAATCAGAAACCTTATTGAGAACCAACACACTATAACCTCAGTCATTGAAAAGCATGATGCAAAATGGACGTATCAGCAACTCATTGCATATTGAGCTCCACTTAACTTGTAGTTTTGTTTGTTGCACTTTGCCATGCCATGCCTCATTAAACCGGACATTCATCATACTTTATTGTGCATCATGCCATGATTAAGCTTGTTGGTTTACCGTGTTGTTTTCTTCTGTCCCGTTGTGCTTCCTCTCAATAGTTTCGGAGATGTTACGAATGTGAGGATTCGTTCGACTATGCCCGTTCGTCTTCTTCATGGATTCGATCTTCTTCCTAGCGGGATTTCAGTCAAGATGACCGTTACCTTGGATCTCACTACTATCTTTGCTATGCTAGTTGTCTCGATGCTATCACTATGTCGCGCTACCTACCCCTTGTTTATCAAGCCTCTCAATTTGCCATGTTAGCCTCTAACCTTTTCCACCATCCTAGCAAACCATTGTTTGGCTATGTTACCGCTTTGCTCTGCCCCTCTTATAGAATTGCTAGTTGCAGGTTGTTCCATGTTGGGACATGGATATCATGGGATATCACAATATCTGTTATTTAATTAATGCATCTATATACTTGGTAAAGGGTGGAAGGCTCGCCTTTTGCCTGGTGTTTTGTTCCACTCTTCTTGCCCTAGTTTCTGTTATACCGGTGTTATGTTCCTTGATTTTGCGTTCCTAACATGGTTGGGGATTATGGGGCCCCCTTGACAGTTTGCTTTGAATAAAACTCTTCCAGCAAGGCCCAACATTGGTATTACCATTTGCCTAATAACAACTAAAAACTTGCATAGGGACCTGCCGGCCTCTGAGGTCTCTTAATCAACCCCCCGGGCCAGTGCTCCTCATGAGTGTTGGTCCAAAATGGGTGATGTCCGGCGCTCCCTGGGCAATCAGGGTCTCAGCCAACCTGGTGTCTTGCCCATCCACTGTTCCCTGAGAACAAGATACGTGCGGCTCCTATCGGGTTTTGTCGGCACATCGGGTGGTCTTGCTGGTTTTTTTACCATTCTTGAAATGTCTTGTGAACCGGGATTCCAAGCATGATCGGGTTGTTTCAGGAGTAGGATTTTCCTCCATTGATCGTGAGAGTTTGTGATGGACTAACTTGGGACACCCCTGCAGGGTTTAAACTTTTGAGAGCCGTGCCCGCGGTTGTGTGGCAGATGGGAGTTTTTAATATCCGGTTGTAGAGAACTTGACACCAGATCCGAACTAAAATACACCAACCGCGTGTGTAAACCGTGATTGTCTCTTATCGACAAAGTTCAGGAAGAGAACACAGTTGAGTTATGCTTGACCATAAGTACTTCATGATCACTTCTTGATCACTACTAGTTTGCGACCGTTTGCGTAGTTTCTCATCTTATTCTTGTACATGTAAGTTAGCCACCATACAATGCTTAGTGCTTCTGCTACCTCACCACTTATCCATTCCATACCCATTAAGCTTTGCTAGCTTGATACCCGTGATGCAGGTACATGTAATGTGATGATTTGATGAGAGAGCGATGCATGCTTTTTGGAGTTCTTTTCCTTCTTCTTTGATCAAGGGATAGGTTCCGGGTCGGGAGCCTGGGATTAGCAGGGTGGATGTCATTCTTCTTTTTCGTTTGATTTCATCTGTAGTCGGATCCTACTCTTCTGTATGATGATTGCTATGTATTGATGAACTGGTGTATTGATGTTGTAACTTGTGGCGAGGGTAAGCCTTTATCTTGTATTCTCATCTATTCAGTACATGGTATGTTGTAATGATATCCACCTAGCTATGCGCTTGAAATGCGGTTGTACCCCAATCATGAGTTCATCAAGTGATTGGGATAGAATCGCATCTTGGGTGCTACAAGTTGGTATCAGAGCCTCACTGACCTTAGGAGCCCCCTTGATTGACCGCTACCATTGTTGAGTCTAGAAGAAAACTATTTTGAGTCTAGTTATATCGGAGAGTAGGAATTCTTTTTACTCCCCATCCCCTTCGTCGCTCTAGTGAGGACTCGTGAAGTAGGTGTTTTCTCCACTCTTCTATCCTTTTTCACTCAATTTTTTAAGATCACGCGGGTATTGTTGGATCGTTGCGATACCATTGTGACGGGGATTCTGTCTTGGTGCCTCCTGACATTTAGGCGTTGTAGCAGTGTCCCGGGGAGTTGAGCTCCAAGGTGTTCTTGTCACAGTGTTTATCATTTTAGTTCCGGAATACCAGAGGATGCCAACATTGAAAACGCTTCTATAGTCTTTGTGGTGAGAGTAGTTTGACGACACCCAGTACTAGGGAGAGACTTGTAGCGCCCCAGATGTGATTCTATCCCAATCACGTGATGAACTTACGATTGGGCACAACTGCATTTCAAGCGCATAGCAAGGTAGATTTCATTACAACATACCATTTACTGAATAGATGAGAATACAAGATAAAGGCTTACACCCAACACAAGCTACAACATCAATACAACAGTTCATCAATACATAGAAATCATGATACAGAAGAGCAGGATCCGACTACAGACGAAATCAAATGAAAAAGAAGAACGACATCCACCCTACTAATCCCAGGCTCCCGACCCGAAACCTATCCCTTGATCAAAGAAGAAGCAAAAGAACCCCAAACAAACATGCATCGCTCTCTCGTCAGATCATCGCATTACTTGTACCTGCACCTGTTATTGTAGTAATATGTGGGCCACGAGGACTCAGCAATCCCATTATCATGGGTATCAAGACTAGCAAAGCTTAATGGGTATGAAATGGATAAGTGGTGAGGTAGCAGCAACAGTAAGTATTGTATGGTGTCTAACTTACGTGTACAAGAATAAGATGAGAAACTACGCAAACGGTCGCAAACTAGTAATGATCACGAAGTGATCGTGAACTACTTACGTTCAAGCATAACCCAACCGTGTTCTCTTCCCAAACTTTGTCGAAATGAGGTAATCACGGTTTACACACGTGGTTGGTGTATTTCAATTTAGATGTGGTGTCATGTTCTCCACAACCGGATATTAAAAACCCCCATCTACCACATAACCGTGGGCACGACACTCGAAAGTTCACACCCTACAGGGATGTCCCAACTTAGTCCATCAAAAACTCTCAAGATCAGCGGAGGAAAATCCTCCTCCCGGAACAACCCGATCAAGCTCGGAATCCAGGTTCACAAGACATTTCGACAATGGTAAAACAGAACCCAGCAAGACCGCCCGATGTGCCGACAAATCCCAATAGGAGCCGCACGTGTCTCGTTCTCAGGGCACACCATATGGGCAAGACGTCGGGTTGGCTGAGACTCTGGTTGCCTAGGAGGCGCAGGACATCGCCCGGTTTGGACCAACACTCATGAGGAGCACTGGCCCGGGGGGTTGATTGTCCCTATGCAAGTTTTTAGTTGTTATTACGCAAATGGTAAAACCATTGTTGGGCCTTGCTGGAAGAGTTTTATTCAAAGCGAACTGTCAAGGGGGGCACATAAACCCCGACAGTGTTAGGAACGCGAAATCAAGGAACATAACACCGGTATGACGGAAACTAGGGCGGCAAGAGTGGAACAAAACACCAGGCAAAAGGCCGAGCCTTCCACCCTTTACCAAGTATATAGATGCATTAATTAAATAAGAAATATTGTCATATCCCATGATATCCATGTCCCAACATGGAACAACCTGCAACTAGGAATGCTATAAGAGGGGCTGAGCAAAGCGATAACATAGCCAAACAATGTTTTGCTGGGATGGTGGAAAAGGTTAGAGGCTAGAATGGCAAATTGGGAGGCTTGATAAACAAGTGGTAGGTAGCGCGACATAGCGATAGCATCGAGACAACTAGCATAGCAAATATAGTAGTGAGATCCAAGGTAATGGTCATCTTTCCTGAAATCCCTCTAGGAAGACGACCGAATCCATGAAGAAGACGATAGGACATAGGCAAACGAATCCTCACATTCGTATCATCTCCGGAACTATCGAGAAGAAGCACAACCGGAAAGAAGCAAATGACATGGTAAACCAACAAGCATAATCATGGCATGATGCACAATCAAGTATGATGCATGTCCGGTTTAATGAGGCATGGCATGGCAAAGTGCAACAAACAAAACTACAAGTTAAGTTGCATATTGATGAAACACCACATTCAATCATTTAGTTCACTCTCGTTTATGTACCCAACAATATTAAATGTTGTTAAACATGGCAAGAATTGAAGCATAAGTAAATTAACTATTTAGGCAAGTTTAAATGAGGCCGAAAATAACAAACAACAATTCCATAAAATCACCACATGCATACTTCGAATTTTCTACTGTTCTGCCCTAAACCATATTTTAGATTTGTTACACATGCAAAATAAGTGCATCATGTTAATCTATGCATTTTTCTACCCCATTTACATATAAAGTTTATTTAATTCGGAGCTACGGTTATTTAGTTACAAAATAAAGCATTTTAGCATGGCATTTATGCAAAACAAATGCAATCATCAATTTAACCATTTTAAACATGGATGAAAGCGGCGTGTTATGAAACAAGATGAAATTCTAAGTATTTTTCATATTAAAATCATTTTAATCTGATGCACGGTTTGTGAGTTATTAAATGCCTGAGCTCTAGGGTGTTTTCTGCAAAACTGGTAAATCTCTGGATAAATGCTAAATTCGTTGGAACAGGAAAAAAATATTGGGCAGAAACTAATGGATCTGGGCTAGACAAGTAGTGCAGAGGGGCGATGGGCTACTCAAATTGGGCCTTCGGCCGTCAGTGAGGTGGAAGCAGGCCGGCTCGGGGCAATGCAGTCAACGCTCGAGGACGAGCGAGCTATAGCAGTCGTCCCATCTCTGCTCACACGAAGCAGAGGGCACAACCGGGTGAGACGGATGCAGGTGGGCGTGAGGGACTCCGGTGAGTGGCAGGATGTGGAGGGGTCGGCGCGGGAGCTCAGTGGCGTCCGAATCCAGGCGCGGGAGGTCGTCAGGGTCCCATTCCCTGCCAGATCGAAGGGAGGTGGCTGCATGGCTGCATTGCAGCCTGAAGAAAAGAAGAGCGGGGAGAGGATTCTAAGAGGGAACATGGAAGGAAAGCAAGGAGTGACTGCGAGATAAGAAGGCAGCAGGGGCACGACGCAGCGCTCACCGATGACCTCACCGGACGTGCGACGGGGACGGTGCTCCAGGGACTTGGCGGAGCGGCGGGGAGGCAGGGTCGAGATGGAGGAGCTCGAGGCCTCAGGTGCGGGAGCAGAGAAGGCCGAGGCGCCATGGCAGGGGAATGTCCTATTGGTGGTGGTGCTTCGATGAGCCTCGGGCGGCGCACACCAGCGAGGACGACCGGGACAAGGAGAGGCTGAGGCGCAGCTGCTGGTTCCGGCAAACTCCGGACGGAGCGGTGGGGACCTGCGAAGGAACGGATTAAGAGCTAAGAGACAGAGAGACAAACAAGAGGGAAGGAAGGCAGGGGGAGTCTGGCCTGGTGGTTGGGCAGGTTCGGGCGGCGGACGGAGCAGCTCCGGCGGCGGCACTCGCCGGCGCGGTGCCGGAGACGGCAGGGCAGCGAGGTCACTCGGGGCCTGGTGCAGCTCGGGCGCAGAGGAGCTGGGGCCTCGTGAGTGCTCCAGGAGGGGAGCTTGAACGCTGGTGAATGGATGGATCGGGAGGAGGTAGAGGATTGCTGCTGCGGTTGGACGGGGATGGATCCCAAGCAGGGACAAGCTGGCGGCAGAAATCAAGGGAATTGATCGGGGAGGATTCGGATCGGGAGGAGATCCCGAGGTGGGAGACCGACGAGGTGGAGTGTGGCAGCGGCGATTGGATAGGGGAGGAATGGATGGGATAGCTAGGGTCCGGACTGATTATATAGTGGTAGGATTAGCTTAGGGCTTATCTGGGCCCTCCGATTAGATCGGACGGTCGAGAATAAATAGGTTAGGGAGTCCAAATAAGAAACCAAAGATATTTTAGGGATGTTTGGGGATGATCCAGACCCATCGGTAACGACAGCTCGGTTCGGGTTTGGGAGAAGTTTTGGACGCGCACGAGGGGGGTTTGAGAGAGGTCGACAAAGACAAGGGGCCCTCACTACTAGGGAAAACCTTACCAGTAGCGCTGGTTTTTGAGCTACCAGTAGCGCGGGCGCCAGCGCTACTGCTATGGCGCTACAGCTATTTTGTAGCAGTAGCACTTTTTAGGCCAACGCTACTGGTAAGTTCAGATACTAGTAGCGCGGCACTGGAAAGCGCTACTGGTAAATGAGGGCTGCTGGTAATATTTTGGCCCGCGCCACTGTTAAAATTTATGTTTTTTCGTATTTTGGCGCTCTACATGTTTAAACAGATATATGTTTTATACAATAGCAACTCATCACGAACTAGTCTGTTTAAATAGCATATTCATTACCACTTGTCATCACCACCAAATAATGTTCGTCAATGAGACATCATATAATAAGTTGGTCACTAGTCATAATCACAACTTCTCATCATCATCATCAACTCTAACACATTGTAGCACGTAATAACACATTCTAGCTAGGACCTACTCCTCTCATAGGACCTACTCTACCCTCTCTTAGGTAAAATATCATAAAACAAGATAGGCATTGACTCTCCGTAATAACGAACGGAGATCATCCTGTCTCCATGTCTTGGCCTACGCACAATGTTTCTTCCAAGTAGCTCTCTATGATGGTAGAATTTTTTTTGAAATCATTTATTATCATGGCTTCCTCGCTTTTAGAAATATGATATGGACAGGAGTGATGTGGAAACTGCGGCTGACCTGGTCGTGGTGGCCGTAAGCTCATAACATCAACGCGACCTCTCAGCAACATTAGATGAGGCACACAATCCATCAGGATTTTCTGTTCAAAAACATAGTAATAACTTTTTAGTTAGCAATGTAGTTTAGTTTTAGAAGAATTTATGCAAAAGATGCACGGATGTCGTAATAGTAGAAAATCTTGCCATGCTATCTCCATTGATGTTACCGTAGTTCAACACGTGCACTAGTGGCATGTATTGACCATAATGTGGAGGAGTTTGATAATAGCTATTGTAATTCTCAAGATCAGTAAAAAATGCGATAAGACCATCTTTCTCCTTATAAGTTAATTATGCTTCATCATTGTAGTAGTAGGTTCTGTCTACCATCTTCCGTACATTTTTTGAAGAATGAAAATAAGCTGTCAATGGAAATAAGCTGTCAACTATTTTGAAATAAACAATATAAATTACTTAATAAATATGTTTGAGAAATTCACACAGCGGTAGAACTGGAAGCGTGTCAACAAGGACCCAAATGGTCATATTCTTTTCGTCGATGTCAGAATCACCAAAGATCGATGGTGAGAAGCGTACCCTCATGAAAATCATATGCCTTGCAAAGTGCTTCCCAATTCAGGCAACCAAAATTGGATGAGTTCACAGAATTGTTTAGATTTACAGCAAAATCATAACCATGATGGGTCCTTAGTTGAATTATCTTTGTCTCAATGCTTTCATGATCTTCAAAACCCATCTTCTCCAAGACATAGCATCTTGCATGGCATGGGATAAGCTAGTCGAATTGTAAAAGACAGAAATTACACGTTGAAGAAGCAGAGAAGTCGTGCAAAAAATAACAAAAAACACTTGTCGTCGTTGCGTACCGTTTCAACATCAAAGGTCTCTTGGAGCTTGATGTTGAAGCGCCGACCTTCTACCAGGTGAGGCATGTCGCACAGACCGCGCTCATCTTCGCAGTACTCACACATAGCGAATTCCCTTTAGTCGTCAGACATTTCCTAATGGGTAATTAATAATCCATCATCGAATGCATATATAGTAGTTTGTAGCAAAGATCATCATATAACAACTAAAACACCTAAAAATTGTAGTTTGTAGTTGTTTGTAGCAAAGATCATCATCGAACCTAGTTTGTAGCAAAGATCATCATATAATCCATCATCGAATACATATATAGTAGTTTGTAGCACATACCGCGCTCATCTTTTGCATTCAATAAGAAAATAACTAATGGGTAATTAATAATCCATCATCGAATACATATATAGTAGTTTGTAGCAAAGATCATCATATAATATCACTAATACATATTGAATAATAGCTCCTATAGGTTCAGTGGGCCACAGTGGACACCCAAAGAGAAGGAACCATCCCAGGATCATAGCTCCGGTGAGATCCTTGAAGAATCTGCCAGGTATTGGAGAACCTGCCATCCGCCAACGCAACCATGTAGCACTGGACGTGCGCGTCCTCCTCCATGACACGGTGTTGTACCACCTGCGTGGGGGACTCAAGCCTCTGCACCGATGCAGGCCCACGTGATCGCCACCAAAGACACTCCGGGTCGATGACGGGCTGGCTCCTCACTAAGTTGCGCTCACCAGAACGTAGCACAACCCAGTACCAGCCCGGCGGAGCCCAGTCCCGGACATGGCCCCTCTGCTCAAGCAGGCCTCCTCCGCCGAGTCGACGGTGAGGATGTGGGATAGGCATCGTCGACGTCGAGAACAAAATGCTTAATTATGAAAACAAAATTAATAAACAATTAACAAAATTCGGCATGACCTTTGCTAAAAGCAGGACATATCGAGCGCCTAAAATTTGCCAGAACGTAAATGAATCGACTTTTCTGGCAAAACATAGGCCACTCGGAAAAATATGACATGTTCAAAATATGGCATGTCCACTGCAAATTTGCATATAACAGGAAAAATTGTTCTAACTAAAAAAACAACAACAATTGCTGTAACTAAAAAAATACCTAGAATTCTGTTAACTACACCTAAAACAATTAAAACACCTAAAGTCTTTTAACTACACCTAAAACAACTAGAACACCTAAAATTCTATTAAATACACCTAAAACACCTAAATTCTATTAACTACACCTTATTAAAAACCTAGCTAAATTTCTGTCCTAACTTTAAAACCTAGCTAAATTTAAAAACCTAGGGTTCATATGAATTAACTAGGGTTCATACTACCTAAGATGTCCTAGCTAGGGTTCGATGATAACCTACATTATTCTAAGAACCTACATTTTTTCAACTATATATGATTCAAAATAACTACTCTCTAATAACTATAACTAGAGAGGGAGGGAGGAGGAGGAAGGAGGGAGGAGTACCTCTCGGTGGAGGAGGGCCGGTGCGGGGGGAGGGGGCAGGGGAGGAGGGCCGACGCGGGGGGGGGACCGGCAGGGGAGGATGGCCGGTGCGGGTGGGGGGGCACCGGCGGGGGAGGATGGCCGGTGCGGGGGGGGGGGCAGGGGAGGAGGGCCGGCGCGGGCAAGGGGGGCCAACGGGGGAAGAGGGCCCGCGCGGAGGAGGGCGGCCGGAGTAGGACGCGGGGGCAGCGGCTGGATGGGGGGATTGAGGGATTCTGAGCGTGTGAGTGTGAGTGAGTGAGAGGAGAGGGGCGCGCAGGCCGACGCGAGAGGAAGCAGAGGTGGGCTTAGCAGTAGCGCGGGGGAGGAGGCCCAGCGCTATAGCTAAAGCTGCAACAGGGGGCCGATAGCTTGGCCCATCAACAACAGCGCTGGCCGGGAAATCCCGCGCTACTGCTAATGTGCGCTTGCAGCACTGGTGTTGTCCGGCGCTACTGCTAAATAGCAGTAGCGTGGGGTCTTTAACCAACGCAACTGCTAAATGTCTACCTACAAGCATTTTCCTAGTGGTGCCTGACAGAAGGTCAACAGAGACAAAGCGAGGAGCGGCAACTACGAACAACTAAGAGTTTTATGAAAACATGCGGATGATGACATGATGAAATGCAACAACAACAAAATAATAAAACACACAATGGCAACGAAGAACATGGATGGCGTCTGGAGCATCTGTCTCGGGGCGTCACGACTTTCATTGGCAATTTTTAGGCATTGATGTGGCATCGAGGGGGCTACATTGTACTTCTGTGTCCATGGTCTACCCAACAAAGCTGAATAAGAGGTGTTCGCTTCTATAACAAAGAAGCGCACCTTAAAACTGAAAGACTACATTTGCATTTTGAGAGTGATAGAGCCTAATACTGGTCTTCCTTGATTATCAAAACCACATATCACAACCAATGTTGGTTCTACGTCATCCAATATGAAGCAGCACAGGTCAAGCTATGGACTGGGAGAATGTTGACAGCAGAACCAGGATAAATGAGAATGCGTCTCAAGTGAGCATACCCAGTGTTCCCTTCTATGTAAAGTGGGAGATTACGATTGTCATCCATCAACACTATCTTCTTTGAAAAGGTTATTTCATTTGTACTCAACTCATTGCACAATATTATATGCTTTGCCATTGTTACTTCAAATAATCCTGGATTTTGTGATGCTTGAATGAGAGCTTGTCGTAGTTCAGGTACCAACATTAGTGCATCATAGACACTTAAAAGTGCTGGAATGTGTTTCAAGTGTGCTACTATGTTGTAATCTATTTTAGGAACAGCCCCATCGACATCTCCGGGAGCTTGTGCCACGCCATCTTGGGTGGTACCATTTTGTGGATCATCTAATGTATCTCTTATGGCCCTTTTAGGCTGGGACTTATGAGGGTTAGGTAAGACCTTTGCTCCTCGTCGGTTCATATGGACTTCAAGTTCAGACTCATGAGATGAGCTTTTTGCATGTGTAACTTCTTTTTCATGTGGCATAACTGCAAACTCGGGAGAGGAGCAACCAGACATCAAATCATCTAGCACAACATTTCAAGAAATCTTGCCGGAGGATGGATTGACATGCTTTGTTTTCTCTTTCGCCATATGGTCAACCCTCTGCCCCCAACCATGGGGCATGAATTTCTGTAAGGTAGGAAGTGCATGGCTTGGTCTATAGAATGATTCATCTCATTTAGACTTAGGCACAAATTTTGGTGGCATGCCATGCATGCTAGGATTATGCCACTTGGGCCACATCTTTGTAGTATGTTGTTAATAGGGCACAAAATGTGTTACCTGTTTGGGTACATGTTTTGATGACGGCCTATAGGGTCTGGACTCTCATGGTACTCTTCCTCCAACCCTAAAGGTTTTGTGAGTGACCCGTAGGCTGGTAAACTTTTCTTCAACTTGGGCCAGTAGCAGCCATGCTTCCTTTTCCTGCATGGGATAGAAATCTGTCATCACCACATTCACATCATTGTAACTTGGGTTTATAGAATCGGGCTGTATTTGAAGTATTTTTTCATCAACGTCTCGTTGGAGCCATTCCTTAAAATCAACACAGTCTTCAATGGAGTGCCCTACATATTGATGATATGGCCAATATAGAGGGTTATCCTTCATATGTAATTGATCAGGATTTTTTGGTTCTCGGAGGGTTACGTGATGAGTACATGACTACCTTGGATACGACCAAAAATATTGCATACATGCATATTTGTCAGGTGATTTCTAGTGCAAACTATTCAAGAATCTATTTATGTTATCCAGAACAAAAATACTTCACACACTTTTGTGTTTTGTCTAATTGTAGGTGTATGGGACATTTGTACAATCTGTATATGAAGATAAGGGAAAAGGAGAAGTTTAGGTTCTTTCAAAAAGTCCTCTCATGTCACTTTTGGGCCAAGATAAGATAGAGTCCAAGTCTCTCACGTTCTGGATTCAGATTCGGACTCCACAAACATACCTAACTCAAAATGTCAACAACTTTTTCATACAGACTCCAAATTGGGTGATTCTTTTTTTGTTGGAAAGTAGATTTCGTGCTCTTTCCAACCTAATTGTAATGACCTTCAAATTCGTTCGAAGCATTGAGATATCGACGAAACAATCTGACGCTGCAGCAGAATCCGAGTCAAACAACAAGTCCAAAAGTGTTGCACCTGTTGGGTAACGTAGTAATTTCAAAATTTTCCTACGCACACGCAAGATCATGGTGATGCATAGCAAAGAGAGGGGAGAGTGTGATCTACGTACCCTCGTAGACCGACAGCGGAAGCGTTATGACAACGCGGTTGATGTAGTCGTACGTCTTCACGGCCCGACCGATCAAGCACCGAAACTACGGCACCTCCGAGTTCTAGCACACGTTCAGCTCGATGACGATCCCCGGACTCCAATCCAGCAAAGTGTCGGGGAAGAGTTCCATTAGCACAACGGCGTGGTGACGATCTTGATGTTCTACTGTCGCAGGGCTTCGCCTAAGCACCACTACAATATTATCGAGGACTATGGTGGAAGGGGGCACCGCACACGGCTAAGAAAACGATCTTAGAGATCAACTTGTGTGTCTAGGGGTGCCCCCTGCCCCCGTATATAAAGGAGCCAAGGGGGGGTGCGGCCGGCCCTAGGAGGAGGCGCGCAGGAGGAGTCCAACTCCTACCGGGAGTAGGACTCCCCCCTTTCCCTAGTTGGATTAGGACTTGGGGAAGAAGGAAGAGAGGGAAGAAAGGAAAGGGGGGCGCCGCCCCCCTCCTTGTCCAATTCGGACTTGGGGGGGGGGAGGGGCGCGCGGCAGCCCCTAGGCCTCCTCTCCTCTTCCTCCACTAGGCCCATTAAGGCCCATTAGGTTACCGGGGGGGTTCGGTAACCTCCCGGTACTCCAGTAAAATGCCAATTTCACCCGAAACACTTCCGATGTCCAAACATAGGCTTCTAATATATCAATCTTTATGTCTCGACCATTTCGAGACTCCTCGTCATGTCCATGATCACATCCGGGACTCCGAACTAACTTCGGTACATCAAAATATATAAAATCATAATGAAACTGTCATCGTAACGTTAAGCGTGCGGACCCTACGGGTTCGAGAACAATGTAGACATGACCGAGACATGTCTCCGGTCAATAACCAATAGCGGAACCTGGATGCTCATATTGGCTCCCACATATACTACGAAGATCTTTTATCGGTCAGACCGCATAACAACATACTTTGTTCCCTTTGTCATCGGTATGTTACTTGCCCGAGATTCGATTGTCGGTATCTCAATACCTAGTTCAATCTCGTTACTGGCAAGTCTCTTTACTCGTTTCGTAATACATCATCTCACAACTAACTCATAGTTGCAATGCTTGCAAGGCTTATGTGATGTGCATTACCGAGAGGGCCCCGAGATACCTCTCCGACAATCAGAGTGACAAATCCTAATCTCGAAATACGCCAACCCAACATGTACCTTTGGAGACACCTGTAGAGCTCCTTTATAATCACCCAGTTACGTTGTGACGTTTGGTAGCACACAAAGTGTTCCTCCGGCAAACGGGAGTTGCATAATCTCATAGTCATAGGAACATGTATAAGTCATGAAGACAGCAATAGCAACATACTAAACAATCGGGTGCTAAGCTAATGGAATGGGTCATGTCAATCACATCATTCTCCTAATAATGTGATCCCGTTAATCAAATGACAACACATGTCTATGGTTAGGAAACACAACCATCTTTGATTAACGAGCTAGTCAAGTAGAGGCATACTAGTGACGTTTAGTTTGTCTATGTATTCACACAAGTATTATGTTTCCGGATAATACAATTCTAGCATGAACAATAAACATTTATCATGATATAAGGAAATAAAATAATAACTTTATTATTGCCTCTAGGGCATATTTCCTTCAGTCTCCCACTTGCACTAGAGTCAATAATCTAGATTACACAGTAATGATTCTAACACCCATGGAGCATTGGTGTTGATCATGTTTTGCTCGTGGAAGAGGCTTAGTCAATGGGTCTACTACATTCAGATCCGAATGTATCTTGCAAATCTCTATGTCTCCCACCTGGACTAGATCCCGGATGGAATTGAAGTGTCTCTTGATGTGCTTGGTTCTCTTGTGAAATCTGGATTCCTTTGCCAAGGCAATTGCACCAGTATTGTCACAAAAGATTTTCATTGAACCCGATGCACTAGGTATGACACCTAGATTGGATATGAACTCCTTCATCCAGATTCCTTTGTTTGCTGCTTCCAAAGCAGCTATGTACTCCGCTTCACATGTAGATCCTGCCACAACGCTTTGTTTAGAACTGCACCAACTGACAGCTCCACCGTTTAATGTAAACACGTATCCGGTTTGCGATTTAGGATCATCCGGATCAGTGTCAAAGCTTGCATCAACGTAACCATTTACGATGAGCTCTTTGTCACCTCCATATATGAGAAACATATCCTTAGTCCTTTTCAGGTATTTCAGGATGTTCTTGACCGCTGTCCAGTGATCCACTCCTGGATTACTTTGGTACCTCCCTGCTAGACTTATAGCAAGACACACATCAGGTCTGGTACACAGCATTGCATACATGATAGAGTCTATGGCTGAAGCATAGGGAACATCTTTCATTTTCTCTCTATCTTCTGCATTGGTCGGGCATTGAGTCTTACTCAATTTCACACCTTGTAACACAGGCAAGAATCCTTTCTTTTCTTGATCCATTTTGAACTTCTTCAAAACTTTGTCAAGGTATGTGCTTTGTGAAAGTCCAATTAAGCGTCTTGATCTATCTCTATAGATCTTAATGTCCTATATGTAAGCAACTTCACCGAGGTCTTTCATTAAAAACTCTTATTCAAGTATCCCATTATGCTATCCAGAAATTATATATCATTTCCGATTAGTAATATGTCATCTACATATAATATCAGAAATGCTACAGAGCTCCCACTCACTTTCTTGTAAATACAAGCTTCTCCAAAAGTCTGTACAAAACCAAATGCTTTGATCACACTATCAAAGCGTTTATTCCAACTCCAAGAGACTTGCACCAGTCCATAAATGGATCGCTGGAGCTTGCACACTTTGTTAGCTCCCTTTGGATCGACAAAACCTTCCGGCTGCATCATATACAACTCTTCTTCCAGAAATCCATTCAGGAATGTAGTTTTGACATCCATCTGCCAAATTTCATAATCATAAAATGCGGCAATTGCTAACATGATTCGGACAGACTTAAGCATCGCTACGGGTGAGAAGGTCTCATCGTAGTCAATCCCTTGAACTTGTCGAAAACCTTTTGCGACAAGTCGAGCTTTGTAGACAGTAACATTACCGTCAGCGTCAGTCTTCTTCTTGAAGATCCATTTATTCTCAATTGCTTGCCGATCTTTTGGCAAGTCAACCAAAGTCCACACTTTGTTCTCATACATGGATCCCATCTCAGCTTTCATGGCTTCAAGCCATTTTGCAGAATCTGGGCTCACCATCGCTTCTCCATAGTTCGTAGGTTCATCATGATCTAGTAGCATGACTTCCAGAACAGGATTACCGTACCACTCTGGTGCGGATCTTACTCTGGTTGATCTACGAGGTTCAGTAGTATCTTATTCTGAAGTTTCATGATCATCATCATTAGCTTCCTCACTAATTGGTGTAGGTGTCACAGAAACCGGTTTCTGTGATGTACTACTTTCCAATAAGGGAGCAGGTATAGTTACCTCATCAAGTTCTACTTTCCTCCCACTCCTTTCGGGAGAAACTTCTTCTCTAGAAAGTTTCCGAATTTAGCAACAAAAGTCTTGCCTTCGGATCTATGATAGAAGGTGTATCCAATAGTTTCCTTTGGATATCCTATGAAGACACATTTCTCCGATTTGGGTTCGAGCTTATCAGGTTGAAGTTTTTTCACATAAGCATCGCAGCCCCAAACTTTCAGAAACGACAACTTTGGTTTCTTGCCAAACCACAGTTCATAAGGCGTCGTCTCAACGGATTTTGATGGTGCCCTATTTAACGTGAATGCGGCCATCTCTAAAGCATAACCCCAAAACGATAGCGGTAAATCAGTAAGAGACATCATAGATCGCACCATATCAAGTAAAGTATGATTACGATGTTCGGACACACCATTACGCTGTGGTGTTCCGGGTGGCGTGATTTGCGAAACTTTCCTCATTGTTTCAAATGTACACCAAACTCGTAACTCAAATATTCTCCTCCACGATCAGATCGTAGGAATTTTATTTTCTTATTACGATGATTTTCAACTTCACTCTGAAATTCTTTGAACTTTTCAAATGTTTCAGACTTATGTTTCATTAAGTAGATATACCCATATCTGCTTAAGTCATCTATGAAGGTGAGAAAATAACGATATCCGCCACGAGCCTCAACATTCATCGGACCACATACATCTGTATGTATGATTTCCAACAAATCTGTTGCTCTCTCCATAGTACCAGAGAACGATGTTTTTGTCATCTTACCCATAAGGCACGGTTCGCAAGTACCAAGTGATTCATAATCAAGTGGTTCCAAAAGTCCATCAGTATGGAGTTTCTTCATGCGCTTTACACCGATATGACCTAAACGGCAGTGCCACAAATAAGTTGCACTATCATTATCAACTCTGCATCTTTTGGCTTCAACATTATGAATGTGTGTGTCACTACTATCGAGATTTAATAAGAATAGACCATTCTTCATGGGTGCATGACCATAAAAGATTTTACTCATATAAATAGAACAACAATTATTCTCTGATTTAAATGAATAACCGTCTCACATCAAACAAGATCCAGATATAATGTTCATGCTCAACGCTGGCACCAAATAACAATTATTTAGGTCTAATACTAATCCCGAAGGTAGATGTAGAGGTAGCGTGCCGACCGCGATCACATCGACTTTGGAACCATTTCCCACGCGCATCGTCACCTCGTCCTTAGCCAATCTTCGCTTAATCTGTAGTCCCTGTTTCTAGTTGCAAATGTTAGCAACAGAACCAGTATCGAATACCCAGGTGCTACTGCGAGCATTAGTAAGGTACACATCAATAACATGTATAACGCATATACCTTTGTTCACCTTGCCATCCTTCTTATCCGCCAAATACTTGGGGCAGTTCCGCTTCCAGCGACCAGTCTGCTTGCAGTAGAAGCACTCAGTTTCAGGCTTAGGTCCAGATTTGGGTTTCTTCTCTTGAGCAGCAACTTGCTTGCTGTTCTTTTTGAAGTTCCCCTTCTTCTTCCCTTTGCCCTTTTTCTTGAAACTAGTGGTCTTGTTGACCATCAACACTTGATGCTCCTTCTTGATTTCTACCTCCGCAGCTTTCAGCATTGCGAAGAGCTCGGGAATAGTCTTATTCATCCCTTGCATATTATAGTTCATCACGAAGATCTTGTAGCTAGGTGGCAGTGATTGGAGAATTCTGTCAATGACGCAATCATCTGGAAGATTAACTCCCAATTGAATCAAGTGATTATTATACCCAGACATTTTGAGTATATGCTCACTGACATAACTGTTCTCCTCCATCTTACAGCTATAGAACTTATTGGAGACTTCATATCTCTCAACCCGGGCATTTGCTTGAAATATTAACTTCAACTCCTGGAACATCTCATATGCTCCATGACGTTCAAAACGTCATTGAAGTCCCGATTCTAAGCCATGAAGCATGGCACACTGAACTATCGAGTAGTCATCAGCTTTGCTCTGCCAGACATTCATAACATCTTGTTGCTCCAGCAGCAGGCCTGGCACCCAGCGGTGCTTCCAGGATGTAATTCTTCTGTGCAGCAATGAGGATAATCCTCAAGTTACGGACCCAGTCCATGTAATTGCTACCATCATCTTTCAACTTTGCTTTCTCAAGGAACGTATTAAAATTCAACAGAACAACAACACGGGCCATCTATCTACAATCAAACATAAACAAGCAAGATACTATCAGGTACTAAGTTCATGGTAAATTTAAGTTCAATTAATCATATTACTAAAGAACTCCCACTTAGATAGACATCCCTCTAATCCTCTAAGTGATCACGTGATCCAAATCAACTAAACCATGTCCGATCATCACGTGAGATGGAGTAGTTTCATTGGTGAACATCACTATGTTGATCATATCTACCATATGATTCACGCTCGACCTTTCGGTCTCCGTGTTCCGAGGCCATATCTGTATATGCTTGGCTCGTCAAGTATAACCTGAGTATTCCGCGTGTGCAACTGTTTTGCACCCGTTGTATTTGAACGTAGAGGCTATCACACCCGAACATCACGTGGTGTCTCAGCACGAAGAACTTTCGCAACGGTGCATACTCAGGGAGAACACTTCTTGATAATTAGTGAGAGATCATCTTAAAATGCTACCGACAATCAAAGCAAGATAAGATGTATAAAAGATAAACATCACATGCAATCAATATAAGTGATATGATATGGCCATCATCATCTTGTGCTTGTGATCTCCATCTTCGAAGCATCGTCATGATCACCATCGTCACCGGCGCGACACCTTGATCATCATCGTAGCATCATTGTCGTCTTGCCAATCTTATGCTTCCACGACTATCACTACCGCTTAGTGATAAAGTAAAGCATTACAGCGCAATTGCATTGCATACAATAAACCGACAACCATATGGCTCCTGCCAGTTGCCGATAACTCAGTTACAAAACATGATCATCTCATACAATAAAATTTAGCATCATGTCTTGACCATATCACATCACAACATACCCTGCAAAAACAAGTTAGACGTCCTCTACTTTGTTGTTGCAAGTTTTACGTGGCTGCTACGGGCTTAGCAAGAACCGTTCTTACCTACGCATCAAAACCACAACGATAGTTTGTCAAGTTGGTGCTATTTTAACCTTTGCAAGGACTGGGCGTAGCCACACTTGGTTCAACTAAAGTTGGAGAAACTGACACCCGCTAGCCACCTTTGTGCAAAGCATGTCGGGAGAACCGGTCTCGCGTAAGCATACGCGTAATGTCGGTCCGGGCCGCTTCGTCCAACAATACCGCCGAACCAAAGTATGACATGCTGGTAAGCAGTATGACTTATATCGCCCACAACTCACTTGTGTTCTACTCGTGCATATAACATCAATGCATAAAACCTAGGCTCTGATACCACTGTTGGGTAATGTAGTAATTTCAAAATTTTCCTACGCACACGCAAGATCATGGTGATGCATAGCAACGAGAGGGGAGAGTGTGATCTACGTACCCTCGTAGACCGACAGCGGAAGCTTTATGGCAATGCGGTTGATGTAGTCGTACGTCTTCACGGCCCGAACGATCAAGCACCGAAACTACGGCACCTCCGAGTTGTAGCACACGTTCAGCTCGATGACGATCCCCGAACTCCGATCCAGCAAAGTGTCAGGAAAGAGTTCCGTCAGCACGACGGCATGGTGATGATCTTGATGTTCTACTATCGCAGGGCTTCGCCTAAGCACCACTACAATATTATCGAGGACTATGGTGGAAGGGGGCACCGCAGACGGCTAAGAGAACGATCTTAGAGATCAACTTGTGTGTCTAGGGGTGCCCCCTGCCCCCGTATATAAAGGAGCCAAGGTGGGGTGCGGCCGGCCCTAGGAGGAGGCGCGCAGGAGGAGTCCTACTCCTACCGGGAGTAGGACTCCCCCTGTCGGTGTCAAAACCGGCGGATCTCGGGTAGGGGGTCCCGAACTGTGCGTCTAGGATCGATGGTAACAGGAGGGAGGGGACACAAAGTTTTACCCAGGTTCAGGCCCTCTTGATGGAGGTAAAACCCTACGTCCTGCTTGATTAATATTGATGATATGGGTAGTACAAGAGTTGATCTACCACGAGATCGTAGAGGCTAAACCCTAGAAACTAGCCTAGGGTATGATTGTATATATGATCTATCGACTAGCCTGGCCTCGGTTTATATAATGCACCAGAGGCCTAGGATAACAAGAGTCCTAGCCGAATACGCCGGTGGGGAGGAGTCCTTGTCTTGATCGCCAAGTCTTGTGGAATATTCCTTGTATGTGGCAGCTGTCCGAACTGGCCCATGAGTATACGGCCATGGGGGTCCTCGGCCCAATCTAATAGATCGGGAGATGACGTGGTAAGTACCCCCTAGTCCAGGAAACCGTCAGTAGCCCCCTGAACCGGTCTTCAAGTTAGGGATGCTCCTCGGTTCTTCTGAACTGTTCTTCATCTTCGGTTGACGGTCTTGAAAACTGGTTCAACAAATCTTCTCATCTTCGATCTTGAGGACCGCCGAAATGCATTCGGCGAGTTTACACGTCGGGTATCCGAGGGGCCCCTTTAAATTTCTGGCCTTTATCAATGCCTTGTTATTTTTATGCCACACCTCGGGTGTTCCCGGGCGGCAGCGTCCTCTTGCATCCGAGCTCCAACGCCGGACTGCATTCGAGGTATCTTTTGCAGCCAAGCACCAACGCCAGACTGCATTCGAGGTACCTTTTGCAGCCGAGCACCAACGCCGGACCGCTTCCCAGCTCTAACGCCGGAATGTATCCGAGCTCCAACGCCGGACTATGTATCCGAGCTCCAACGCCGGACTGTATCCGAGCTCCAACGCCGGACTATGTATCCGAGCTCCAACGCCGGACTGTATCCGAGGTGTCGTAAATCACCTTGGTTCAAAGAAGTTTGAACGAGTTTAGCCGAGCTTAATGCCGGAAATGCCCTCTATGGAGCCAGCCACTAACGCCCGAGCTTTATGCCGGACTGCTTCCGAGGTGGTGCACCACCCCGAATGTGGGCCAATTTTTGTTAATATTTTTTATTGGTGCAATTTATTCTCTGCCGAGATATATAGCCAGTAGCCCTCAAGGTGTGTATCGGTCTAAAACCCGAGATGCACCTGAAGGATGACGTAAGACCGCTGATCCCAGTAGCCGCTGAGACTCAGGTTGATTTGCAAAATCGGCCTGAGGATCAAGTCCAAGCTCGGCAGAATACTTCGGGACACTAAAAGCGGCGTGCTCAATCCTCGAGACCCAGGTTGGGTGCGGCCGACCAACCTGAGGATCAAAATCTCCTCGGAAACTATATTGCACATAAAATTTTCTGCATTGGACAAGCAATGCAGTAGCCCCCGAGACACTGGTCGGGTGGTAACACCAGATCAGGGGATCAATGTGCCCCTTTAATATTTGTAAATAATAAGCCCGAAGCCCAGTAGCCCCCGAGCCTTAATGCGGGCACGGGTGGCCGAATTAAGGATCAATATCCATAGTAAAATCACAAATTATGTGTAATGACTCTTATGTATCCAAGTACTTTACGTCATTAATGCTCGGATCCGCATTGTACAAAACTTTGTTGACCGACCATCGGCTTCCACCTCCTCGGCCAGTAGCCGAGGAGTGTTTGTCCTACTTTATAAAGCCTTTATGAGGGCAAAGATTTACAACAAACAAGGCAATCTAGCCATACGGTTTTATAAACAAAGGTACACAGAGAGTTATATTACTGTTTAACAGAAGAAATGTCTTCCAGAGAAAATAGTCCCGCTATCGGTCCCTTTCTTTGGGTTGTCATGCTAAGCATGATCATTAAACCTCAGCTCTAATGTAAGAGAAAAATATTGAGGATTTAGTTTGGGAGGCCAGTTAATAGCCCCCGGTAATGTTCGGCGACAGTCGGGGTCAAGCCGTAAACACTTCGGCCAATGTTATGAATGGCCCATCATTTAACATAGTCATCGGATCGCTGACCAGTTTACGCTTATTATGAAAGTCAGTTTTCGGCTTTCTCCACTGAGGTGCTTAACCATGTGAGCTGGAAGCACAATCACAGTGGTTCTCCCTTTGCACGCCTAGCCGAACAAAACGGAACGTAGGAAGCAAGTGCAGGAGCCGGGCAACCCAACTATTGACCGAAGACACAATTCGAAACCGATGCATATATAGCAATATCTAAGAATGTTTTTGCCGAATCCCTAAGGGTGTCCGGCGTTGCACTGTGAGACTAATGCTGGAAAAGCACAAATAGTTTAAAAGTGCCAAAAAGCTTGGAAAACCAAGAAACATTAGTAAAAACATGATGTCCGAACAATATCAAGTGTTCGGTGCCAATCCGAAAGTTGGTCTTAGAAAAAAGAAGTGCTTCTGTCGTGCTTTAACATGATACATCCTATCTCAAGACTTTGAGCGGGTCAGCCTACGGCTTCAACCTCCTATCCCGAGGGCGGAGTACTTCTCATCAGGCCAGTTTATCAAACTAAACTCTAGCGGCTTTGAGAGAGAAATTAGGCTCCCTGGCTAGTGACCGCACACTCGTGTCGAAAAAAGGAGTGATAAATAATAATAATAAAACTTTGCAATGACTGAGAAGAAGAACACTTATTATAAAACGGCTCAAGTAAACTTACGAGCCCCCAAGTGACTTGGGTAGAAGAATGATTGCATGTACCAAAGTACTTATATCATATCTATGTTCAACCGAACTTTAAACGCGTCTTAACCGACTGTCATCTTCTCCCTCTTCGGTCAAGGACCGAAAAGTGTTATGTACTCCATCGGTCGAGAATATCGACGGTGTTTCCAATAACCAGGCAATCAGGCCATAAGGCTGTAACAGACAAAGCGCGCTCAGGGAACTTATGCTATATTACCGTGAAGTGTAAGAAGCATCTTCGAAGAAAATAGTACCCCCACCGATACCTTTCTTCGGTGCTCATTGTTATTATGAGACTTGTGCAATAGATTTTTTGTACTCATGAGTTCCTTTGTGTGCCGACCATCATTGAAAACTATAAGAGCGCTAGCTTTCGGCTCCACCCAGTCTGAGGTCCGGCTCGGGCGACCCGATCGTGACAATCGCAGAGGTGCTCCCTTTACTCCCTAGCCGAACAATCGGGAACGTAGGGGTAAAGACAGGAGCGAGGCAACCCATCTTGCAAATCGCTTAAGTCAATATGGTGCATATTGTGGCATAATACACGAACAAGGAACGAAGCCGTACAAGTATAATCACATGCAAGAAGAAAAGCTTCATAAAGGAAACCCCCAAATGAATTGGGTCCTTGAATTTGTGCGTCACAAACAAAGTTTGGACAACGAAAAAATTTTACAAGCAACTTTTTCCAAAAAAGTATAATGCTTGGTCAAACCGAACACAAGTTAGAAATTAAAGCTTTGAGCATGAAAGCGACTTAGCTGGTTAATGTGTTCGGTATTGATGACGCGGTCCGAGCTTGATGCGGGGCAAGGTTCTATCCCCCAAGCCGGTCCCGAGGTGGCGGAGCGGAGAGCTCGACACGACGAAGTGGTGATATAGCATGGTCAATGCAGACCGGCAGAGTGATGCCGAAGTCCCCGGATCGTTTTCCTGTGCACAAAAAATAGTGCAAACCGGAGATAATAGTAATAATGATAATTAAAAAAATGTTGCATAATAAATAATTTATGCAAAGTGAGTAATAAAAGAAATATGGCCCGGCGCTGAAGTCAATGTCGATGCAGGGCGTCGGCGTGATGCGGTAAAGGCGTGGCAAAGCCTGAATTCATAGGTCAGTCCGAGTTCCGGATGCGGCATTCGCCGGACTATGTACGGAGACTGACCGGACCACCATGCGACCGTCGTTAATGCGGCCACCATTTTATAGACCTGTTTACATATGATGAACAAACCAGAGTAATAATTCCTTGGGAAAAATTGAACCCAAACAAGCAAAAAATACTAGGATTATTAGCACCTGGTTTATTTGTTGTACTAATCCGAAGGAAGGTGATTCCCAAAATTGAGACTCGATCCGCACACCCATTACCGGAGTAGGTTGATGAAGAGATGGCGAAGCCTCGATGTCAGCCGATGAGTCGAAGTAGGTCGGCGTGATGGACACCAGCTTGAAGAAGCAATAGTGCGGCCCTGCCGATGCAGGTCGTGACGTGGTCGATGCCGGCTTGATGAAGCGACCGTGCAGTGATGCCGGTATGCCCGCTCCGTGTAATCCGTGGGGCGGCGATGTTGGTGATGATTTATCCTTCGCGATGCCGGACTCTTGTTCGGCTTGCCGAGATGATGATCCGAAGAAGTTGAGCTCGGCTCAAGAAAGTGACGACGTGTCTAGCGCAGGTCGGCAGCCATGGAGCAATATTGCCGAACTGGTTTGACACCAGCATGATGTTGAAGATCATGTTCAAAAGATCTTAAAGTTAGTGAGATGTGTTCGGGAACAAAACACAATACCCCATACAAAACTTCCTTCAAAAGGGATGTCTGAAATCCTGTTCATAAAAAAGACGAACTCGGGTCAGATTCGTTTTCGCGCAGAAAACAGATCCGAAAAGTGATGCACTAATCGGAAGGTTCCCGGAGTTTGGACGGTCGGATCGAGCTGAAATTTTGAGAGGTGCTAGATATATGAATTCCACAGCCGATCAACGGTTGGATCTTTCAAAGGAAGTCTGAGCTAGAAGCTGGACACCACGCCTTAAACTCGTCCAGATTCCCGTCCAGATTTGACAGGGCTCCGGTATATCATAGATTGCCAGAGATTCCTCCATCGAAACTCAACGAAATTTTCCAGGGTTGTTGTAGACTAGATTCCGCACAATTCCACCAAAGCGATCGTTAAACCAATGCTCGAGAAGGTGGTGGCGGCTGATACGCGTTCGCTATCCGGAAAAACAGCACAGTCGCCCGAGGGCAATGTTGACGTTGAGCCCCCGAGCTCCATGGACGATTCCTCCATGATCTTGATAGAGATCGGAGTTGGTGTTGATGAAGGCCCTTGTCCGAACATGGTGATCCGAACACGGGGCGCAGTTCTTGGTTGAACCAAGGTGACCAGTCGAGCTGGTGACGAGGATGCCGAAGTCGCAGTTGATCTACAGGCGAGCCATCGATCCTTTTGTCGATCACACAGCGGAACTTTCAATGAAAGCACCAATGTCGGTGTCAAAACCGGCGGATCTCGGGTAGGGGGTCCCGAACTGTGCGTCTAAGGTGGATGGTAACAGGAGGCAGGGGACACGATGTTTTACCCAGGTTCGGGCCCTCTTAATGGAGGTAAAACCCTGCGTCCTGCTTGATTAATATTGATGATATGGGTAGTACAAGAGTAGATCTACCACGAGATCAAGGAGGCTAAACCCTAGAAGCTAGCCTATGGTATGATTGTCGTATATATATGATCTATCGACTAGCCTGGCCTTGGTTTATATAATGCACCAGAGGCCCAGGTTAACAAGAGTCCTAGCCGAATACGCTGGTGGGGAGAAGTCCTTGTCTTCATAGCCAAGTCTTGTGGAATCTTTCCTTGTATGCGGCAGTTGTCCGAACTGGCCCATGAGTATACGGCCACGGGGGTCCTCGGCCCAATCTATCAGATCGGGAGATGACGTGTTGAGTACCCCCTAGTCCAGGACACCGTCAGCCGCCCTCGCTGCCCCGCGAGCCCTGCCGCCCGAGCCCCGCCTCGCCGGAGCCACGCCGGAGGTACCTCGCCGCCGTTCGTTTTTAAAAAAAAAACAATCCGTTTTTTTAGAAAAACCCTAGCCTGTTTTTTTAGGTTCGCCGGCTTTTTTCCCGGTTTTTCTTTTTCATGGACGTTCGTCCGGACGTTCGTTTTAACGAACGGTTTTCGCCTGTTAGTTACAGACAACGAACGCTTGTTTGTTAGCCTGTTCGTCAGTTTCCTTTTATCAGATTATTTCGCGATTATTTCTGATCGTGATTTCTGAAACGATTTTCGTTCTAGTTTATCTTTTCGCTCGTTAATCGGAATGAGGAGATTCAAGTGCCTAGATCTTCGTCTTGAGACCTTCTTTCCGCTTAACCAACTTGCACAAGTATTTGCTACTGTAAAATTTGACCTAGGTCCAGATTAGTAAACGGATCTTGTTTCCTTCGCCGTTTGAGTTTCGTTGCTAAGTTTGATTTGATTCTTTTTGCAAACCGGAGTTCTTAAGTTGAACTTTCTGGTTAGATCTTCTTATTTTGGATTTACCGGTGTTTCTTAGCTTGATTGCTTATGTAAGTTATTGTTTGTTTACAATAGAATTCCCGGAGTGCGAAGCGTGTTTTTTGGAGTCTCTAGGTTACGCGGATCGTCAGCAAGGCAAGTAACACTTTGATCATATCCCTTTATCACCCAGTTTTTATGCATTACTTCCAATCCTCAAACATTGCATGGTTAGGATGTCATTAACATGTGGGTTGGGAAGTAGCTGATGAGGTAGAACCTATTACCCTGTTACATTCAAACCCCTAGGAGTTACTTCTACGCGTTGCTTATATGGCTATGCTATGCTCGTAGACGTGGTTTGGGTGAGTGAAATCCATGACAGATGTGAGATTGTTAATTAATGGTTTAACTTAAGGTGGCAACTTAAATACACATCTGGGTGGATTGAGGCACCTGGAGTACCCAGTGTTGCCTGTATTTTTGGAAATCCCAGAGTACCTGTGTGATCTTCCTATGGACCGCCACCCAGGCTCAAAGGGAGCTGAGATTATTCATGCTAGAAACTTACGTGTGCAGCCACAAGCTATTATGGGCTCTAGCATAGTTGAGTAAGTTACGTGAAGCTCTTGAAGAGGTTTATCAGCAGGTAGTGGGTTTGTAGGTTTGGTATGGTCTGCCCGGAGTAGAGAGTTAATGTTTCTGAAAGACTGTGTCTCGGTCATCCGTTTCTCAAACACCCTGTAGTGCGAGAAAACCAACGGAGGAGATCGAGTCTTGTGGGGAAACGTGCGCAAACCTCTGCAGAGTGTTTAAACTAATCATGGTTAGTTGTGTCCCCGGTTATGGACAATCTTGAGTATCTAGTACTTGGAGTATCTTAAGTACGTCATCACCCTAAAAATAATATTATTGGGTTGTTAATCACCTTAATTGGGATTGAGTTGGAGGAACCTTCTCAATGATGTTTCAACTACCATGATAGTTAAATTAAAATCTATTCCTTTGTCGTAGGGAAAAATTGGCTTTTCGCAAAACTATAACCATAGAGCTTTCCACCAGCCAAATATGCATGTAGTGATAGCATTATTCCATTCCTGCTCTATTGTGTTATTTTGCCAGCATATTCCATGTGCTGGCCGGTTTTCGGGCTGCAACGCATTATGTTGCAGACTTTTCAGACGAGGAGTAAGGTTCGTTAGGTCGTTGCCGTGCAGCTCAGCTATGCCGTTGGAGTTGATGGACTCACTTTATCTTCCAAGCCTTCCGCTGTTGTCGTATTAGATGGCCTTAAGCCATATTTGTTGTAATAAGTTCTCTTTGGAGACATTCGATGTAATAAGTGTGTGATTGCTACTCTGTTATAAATCCTCGAGTACTGTGTGTGTCAGCATTACCGATCTAGGGATGACATTGAAGCATAGAGACTTGACCGTTTGAGGTCGGGTCGCTAGAAGATGGTATCAGAGCACACGCTGAGTGTAGGACACGACCACTAAGCTAAAGCCATAGATCACTATTCTCTTCTCACTTCGGACTCCTCTCCATTTTCTACTCTTTAGGATGGCGGACACAAGGAACAAGTTTGCACAACCGGATGAAGAAGCACCTTTTGGACGACACCTGAAGGAAGTCACTAGGTACCTGAACATAGGAATACCAAGCTTCACCGGGACCTACAACGCCACTTTGCTGGAAGAGGAGCGATGGATGATTCAAGTTCAAGTTCCAGGAAGGACCTTCATGCCAGTCACTAAACCTATAGAGTTTTCCTTAGACACACCAACCTGGAGTTTAGGAAAGAGTATGGCAGCTCACATCACCATGGGACGCATTGGAGAAGTATATCACAAGGATCTTAAGGACACTATCTACCAGATATATGGGTGCCGAGACGAGCAATGGGAGATGATCAGTACCAAGAAGGATAGATCTATTGCAGCTTTCATCCAGGAGTTAAACCAGCACATTCAACGTCAGGAGAATCAGATGTGCTCAGACACGATAGATTTGAAGAAGGCTAAGACAAGGATCATCGAGCTAGAAGAAGAACTTAAGTCTACACACGATAGATATGAGGAGGAAATTGCGACACTACTGGAGAAGAATGATGACCTGATTAAGAAGATCGGAATATTTATGGGAGACCCCACACCAGTAGAATAAGATGAAGAACCCGAGGAGATTCGCTCGGAGGACTACATCATCATCGACGACACCGACTCCGGCCTTAGCGATGTTGACTTTGAAGACGAAGCTGGAGTAGATATCATGGAGTCTTCAACTGAGGTATATTTTTACTAGACCACCATATCAGTAGTAGTATTCCACCATGTAAATAAAGTAGTCCGAGCACTTTTGCGATAGTTAGATCGATTGTATGCCTTGCTTGATTGATTGAGTGAAATGTTTGTGTTTGTATCATGTGCATACGGGTAGTGCTTTCTCATTAGACCTCATTCTATTCTAATCTCTCCCCTCTAAACCCATCAGATGCATCTGAGACGTGACCCCGGATTTGCTTTCCCACCCAAGCTCACTCAGTTGATCTAGTAGCAGAATACCCTGATGAAGTTGTTAGTTCAGAACCAAGGCAACAACAACAACAACAATCCACCACCACCACCACCAGTTGACAACTTAGCCCGTTTTCTGAGGTTGCAGCCGCCGGTGTTTTCCAGTAGCACCGAGCCTATAGTAGCAGATGATTGGCTCCGCAGGATTAGAAGGGAGTTAACCACTGCAGGATGTACTGATGCTGAGAAGGTGCGTTTTGCCACACATCAGTTGGATGGACCAGCAGCATCATGGTGGGAGAATTACACTGTCACCTACCCTATAGCCACGGTGACATGGGACCAGTTTCAGCAAGCTTTCCGTACAGCCCATGTCTCAACTAGAGCAATGAGTATGAAGAAGCATGAGTTTCGCAACCTATGCCAGGGGAACCATACCGTGGCTCAGTACGCGGATGAGTTTAGCAAGTTATCTCGCTATGCCCCTGATAATGTGGCCACAGATGCCGCAAAGCAAGAGAAGTTTATGGAAGGGCTGAATGATGAGATGAGTATGCAGTTGATGGTGGCAACATTCACCAACTACCAAGAGTTGGTAGATAAGGCTCTTATGATTGAAGGGAAGCAGCAGTAGATTGAGAGCCGTAAGAGGAAGTATGGACAAGGGAGGTATAGCTCAGGAGCTCAGCAGAAGCCTCGCCTAACCCCGAACTCGAGAGGACTTGTTCATAACCATGGAGGCCACACCCATAATGGAGGGAGTAACCATAATCATACTGGCCCTAGGAATGGGAATGGAGCAAGCAACAATCAGAACCGCCCAAATCCAGCCACACCCACCAAGAGGGACCTAAGCCACGTTTCTTGTTTCAAGTGCAGGAAGACTAGACACTATGCCATGGAGTTCCCTGAAGGGAAGAATGGAAACGGAAACGGGAGTGCTGGGAAGAAGCCCAACCCATTCAACAAAGGACAAGTAAACCACGTTAACGTGGAGGAGGTTGAAGAGCATCCAAACGCGGTTATAGGTAAGTTTTTGGTTAAGTCATTTACCGCTCTTGTTCTTTTCGATACTGGTGCATCGCATTCATACATATCAAGGGAATTCGTGGATAAGTTTAAACTACCGACCCAAACCCTTAGGACCCCTCTGTTAGTAAGTTCACCTGGAGCAGAGTATATGGCTAGTCGATGGTGCGATCATATACCCTTAACCATTGGCAACCATGTTTTTCCGTCCAAGCTAATTATCTTGGAGTCACAAGGATTGGATATGATATTAGGTATGGACTGGGTGTCAAGGTACGGAGGAAACATTGACTGTGTTAGTAAGTCAATTTGTCTCACCACCCCGGAGGGAAAAAGGATCAAGTATGTATCTAGGCATGTGCCAAGAAGTAGCCAAGTAAATACCCTCACGGGAGTTGTTCAGGAGGAAGTGCATGTAGTAAAGGATTATCCGGATGTTTTTTCAGAGGAGTTACCAGGCATGCCACCGGCTCGAGATATCGAGTTTTTGATAGAGCTATTACCAAGCACAGGGCCAGTATCCAAGAGACCCTATAGGATGCCCGCAAATGATCTGGAGGAGATTAAGAAACAGATCAAGGAGTTATTGGAGAAAGGTTATATCCGACGGAGTTCATCACCATGGGGAGCGCCAGTGCTATTGGTTGAAAAGAAGGATAAATCCCTAAGAATGGTTGCTGATTATCGGGCATTGAATGAAGTGACGATTAACAACAAGTACCCATTGCCGATGATCAATGATCTGTTTGACCAGCTGCAAGGAGCTAAGGTGTTTTCGAAGATCGATCTACGATCAAGATATCATCAGTTAAAGATACGAGAGAAGGATATACCCAAGACAGCCTTCACCACACGGTACGGGTTATACAAGTATATGGTCATGTCATTTGGACTGACTAATGCCCCTGCCTATTTCACGAGCATGATGAACAAGGTGTTCATGGACTATTTGGATAAGTTTGTTGTGGTGTTCATTGATGATATAATGCTATATTCAAAGGATGAAGAGGAACAAAAGGAGCATTTGCGATTAGTTCTCGAGAAACTCAGGGAACATCAGTTATATGCCAAGTTCAGCAAATGCGAGTTTTGGTTGAAGGAAGCCGGATTCCTTGGACATGTTATATCAGGAGAAGGTATAGCAGTAGATCCCACCAAGGTTCAGTCGGTCACTGAATGGTTGGCACCCACTTCAGTTAGCGAGATCCGCAGTTTTCTTGGACTCGCAGGATACTATCGGAGACTCATTGAGAATTTTTCCAAGATTGCGAAGCCCATGACAGAATTATTGAAGAAGGAAACCAAGTTTAAATGGACGGAAGATTGTGAGGCAAGTTTCCAGGATCTGAAGAAACGTTTGACTACAGCCCCAGTGCTGACACTGCCAGATATACACAAGGATTTTCAAGTGTATTGCGACGCCTCTCGCTTAGGACTTGGAAGTGTGCTTATGTAGGATGGAACAGTTGTTTCATATGCCTCGCGACAACTAAAACCACACGAGTTGAATTATCCCACGCATGATTTGGAGCTAGCAGCCGTGGTTCATGCATTGAAGACTTGGAGACATTACCTTATTGGAAATCATTGTGATGTGTATACGGATCATAAGAGTTTGAAGTACATTTTCACCCAGAAGAAGCTGAACCTTAGGCAGAGAAGATGGTTGGAGCTTATAAAGGATTATGACATGAAGCTTCATTATCATCAAGGAAATGCCAATGTCGTAGCAGACGCCTTGAGCCGGAAGAGCTATGCTAATACCCTAATAAGCACGGGATTGCCGAAGGAGTTAGTAGAGGACCTCCGGAAACTACGTTTGGAGATTGTTCCTAGAGGTTTTGTTGCAACAATGGAGGTGCAGTCTACATTGTTGGGAAAGATTCGAGAAGCTCAGAAGGATGACAAAGAGATTGCCAAGATAAAGGAGAAAATGAGCGAAGGAAAGGCCAGAGGTTTTCGTGAGGATGAGCACGACACCTTATGGTTTGAGGACCGTGTTTATGTGCCCAATAATGCAGAGATTAGGAAATTAATACTTCAGGAGGCACATGACTCACCATACTCGATACACCCCGGGAACACCAAGATGTATTTGTATTTAAAGGAACATTTCTGGTGGACAAGGATGAAGAAGGATATCGCCGAGTATGTGGCCGTATGTGATGTATGTCAGAGAGTGAAGGTAGAGCATCAAAAGCCAGCAGGATTGCTACAGCCTATGCCGATACCCGAATGGAAGTGGGACAAACTTGGCATGGATTTTATCACCGGATTACCCAGGACCAAATCAGGATATGATTCTATATGGGTAGTAGTTGATCGTTTAACCAAAGTGGCACACTTTATCCCAGTGAAAACAACTTATACTAGTGCAAAGTTGGCCAAGATATATATGACTAGGATCGTATGTCTGCATGGAGTTTCGAGGACCATCGTATCAGATAGAGGGACACAGTTTACCTCAAAGTTTTGGCATCAACTGCACCAGACCTTGGGAACCAGATTGGAGTTCAGTACAGCATTTCACCCGCAAACAGATGGACAGACCGAGAGAGTCAACCAGATTCTGGAGGACATGTTGAGAGCCTGTGCGCTAGATTATGGATCTAGTTGGGATGACAATCTGCCTTACGCAGAGTTCTCATACAACATTAGTTACCAAGTCAGTCTGAAGATGGCACCGTCCGAAGCTTTGTATGGCCGAAGGTGCAGAACGCCATTGATGTGGGATGAAGTTGGAGACCAACAGTTGTTTGGACCAAACTTGATCAAAGAGTCCGAGGAGAAGGTCAAACTGATCCGGGATAGACTGAATATAGCCCAGTCCAGGCAGAAGAGTTATGCAGATTCGAAACGCAAGGAGGTAACCTATGAAATTGGAGACAGAGCATATTTGTGAGTATCACCTTTGCGGGGAGTGAAACATTTTGGAGTTAAGGGAAAGTTAGCCCCGAGATTTGTAGGACCATATCGTATTTCGGAACGGATGGGAGAAGTTGCATACAAGTTGGAGTTACCTGAAGGACTGTCAGGAGTTCACGATGTGTTTCACGTTTCCCAGTTGAAGAAGTGCCATGCTGAGATGGCCGACATACCACTAAGAGATACCATACCCTTGGAGGCGATTCAGTTAGACAATGACTTGACTTATGAAGAGAAGCCAGTCAAGATTTTGGAGTTTGCCAGTCGAGTCACCCGCAACAAGGTTATTAAGTTTTGCAAGGTTCAGTGGAGCCACCAAACCGAGGACGAAGCCACGTGGGAATGAGAGGATGATCTCCGCAAGGACCACCCGCACCTATTTTCTAGCCAACCCGAATCTCGAGGGCGAGATTCATCTTAAGGGGGGTAGGTTTGTAACATCCCAAATTTTCAATTTGGAATGTTATACATAGATCATTCTTGCATATCATATTTTATTGCATTTTGTCTCGTGATCCTCGAAATCCTAAGCAACTAAAGGACCCTTGGAGAGAGTTGGGGATTTCCTAGATTTCATATTTGATTTTTATCAAATATTGAAACAAGGACTTTTGGTTTTAATTATTTTTCTCTCCAAAAATATTTCATATTAAAATATATGAGAGGAGATAATATGACTTCTCCAAAATAATAGAAATATTGGAGGAAAAATATTAAAATCAAATATTGGATTTTATTTGCATTAGAAAAATTGCATGTTTTCAAAATTGCATTTTAGGGCCAAGAAAATGTTCATCTCATTCTAAATATTTTATTTAGACGGAGAAAATTTGTTTTGGCATTTTTAGATTTTTATTTTATTTTCTAGGATTTTTCTTAGTTTTGGCGGAAATATATTTTAAAAAAAGGTTTCCAGACCCAGCTGGGCCGAAGCCCAGCCGGCCCGTCCCGGCCGTCTCCCTCGCGTGCGCGCCGCCGTGCATAGCTCGGACGCCGAGGGGAGTTCGAGCCAAACTCCTCCCCGGGCGCCCCCTCGCCCAAGCAAGCCCCCGCCCCCTTTAAAGGCCGCCGCCGAGCCCCGCCACCACCACCACCCCGCCACCCCGCAGCCCGCTCCTGAGCCGCGCCCCGCCGCCTCCCGCGAGCCGCTGCCGCCGCCCTTGCTGCCCCGCGCCGCCGCCGTCCCGCTGCCCCGCGAGCCCTGCCGCCCCGCCGCCCGAGCCCCACCTCGCCGGAGCCACGCCGGAGGTACCTCGTCATCGTTCGGTTTAAAAAAAACAATCCATTTTTTTAGAAAAACCCTAACCTGTTTTTTTCAGTTCGTCGGTTTTTTCCGGGTTTTTTTTTCACGGACGTTCGTTTTAACGAACGGTTTTCGCCCGTTAGTTACAGACAACGAACGCTCGTTCGTTAGCCTGTTCGTCAGTTTCCTTTTATCGGATTATTCCGCGATTATTTCTGATCGCGATTTCTGATCCGATTTCCGTTCTAGTTTATCTTTTCGCTCGTTAATCGGAATCAGGCGATTCAAGCGCCTAGATCTTCGTCTCGAGACCTTCTTTTCGCTTAACCAACTTGCACAAGTTTTTGCTACTATAAAATTTGACCTAGGTCCAGATTAGTAAACGGATCTTGTTTCTTTCGCCGTTTGAGTTTCCTTGCTCCGTTTTTTTACTAACTACTGCAGGGCACAGCCCCACAGTCTTTTATTCCAAAGAAAGCAAGAGTCCAATACAGATTAACTATATACAAAAAGAAACTAAAAAGGAAGGCCAGGGAGGTCAAACTTACCTATACCTACCTATACAAACTCAATGTAACCCATCCAACCAGTTTAGAAGGAGGGGTCTCACATGAGCCTTAACTCTATGGGAAAGCAAAGTTAAATCATGTACAAATTTACAACGCCAAGCACTAAACGTAGGTCTTTCCCCTCTGAATGTCCTTCCATTCCGAAGAATCCAAATGTTCCAAGCTGCCGTGAACACCACCTCAAAGAAGAAGCTTTTAGCAAATCTTTGCCTGACCAAAGAAATGCATTGATGCACATTAGAGCCACCAGACCAGTCAATCTGTAAATAGGTCCAGATTCTTGTATTGAAGTTACAAGAGAAGAACAGGTGTTGACGATCCTCATATATATGCTGGTGGCACAAAACACAAAGATTATCAGCATCCCCAGCCCGCCAGTGCCTCCTGACCAGCAGGTCCTTGGTGTTGAGTCTGTCAAAGAATAATAGCCAAGCAAAAACCTTGATTTTCAGCGTGCATTGACTGCTCCATAACCATTTGCAGGGCTGAATGGTGGCCATATGAGAATGCATGATGGTATAGTAGCTCCTTGATGTGTAAGCTCCTGTGGGTCCCACCCAAGACCAAACATCATTGGTCAACGGATCCCTAGCCAAATTGTTCACCCAGGAGGTAAGTGAATCTAGTTCAAGAGCAACCTGTTGGGAAATAGGCAGCTGAAAAAAGGAGGCTCTATCCTAACTGTCAAGGAAATCTGCCACTGAAATCTTATCATCCAAAGCAAAAGAGAACAACCGAGGCAGTCTTTGTCTCAAAGGCATTGAAGAACCCCCCAAATTCCAAGCATCAGACCAGAACAGAACCGAGTCCCCTTTGTTAACTGAAACAGAGGCAACAGCTCTGTAATTATCAGCTAGCTTGAAGATATCTTTCCACCAAAATGAGCCACATAGGACAGTGGCATGAGGGACAACTCCATCATAGTACGAATCCCACAACAAGGATACCCAAGGTATATCAGCTTTATTGTAGAATTTCTGTAGGTGTTTAATGAGAAGCCCTTGGTCTACAAACCATATCCCACGCAACAAGGGATTTCCTAGGTGTATCAGAGTTCCCTCTCCAAAGACATTGATGCATAATCCGTTCTAATTGCTTGATGATGCCATGTGGAATAGATAGGGAGCAGAGGAGATATATAGGCATGGAAGAAAGAACTGATCGTAGCAACTGGAGCCTGCAACATTGGTTTAACATGGCTGAACTCGCAGTCAGGCGCCTCTCAAGTGAGTCCACCAAAGGCATCAGATCAAGGATCGTGGGCTTGGTTGTTCCCAAAGGGAGACCAAGATAAGTGAAAGGCAAAGATCCGAGAGTACACTGAAAGACCCGAGAAAGCCGAAGGGCATCAGCTTCAGGGACATTGATAGGTACCATCATGGATTTAGCAAAATTAACTCTCAGACCAGTGGATTCAGCAAAAACATGTAACATGTCCCTGAGGGCTACTAACTGGGCTTCATCCGCAGGAAGTAGCAAGATTGTATCATGAGCGTACTGGATTATTGGAAAATCCTTGTCATTGCATTCAATCGGCAGAGAAAGAATACCATCAAGCAACATCTTTCGTTGTTCTGTTTGATTTGATTCTTTTTGCAAACCAGAGTTCTTAAGTTGAACTTTCTAGTTAGATCTTCTTATTTGAGATTTACCCGTGTTTCTTAGCTTGATTGCTTATGTAAGTTATTGTTTGTTTACGATAGAATTCCCGGAGTGCGAAGCGTGTTATTTGGAGTCTCTAGGTTTCGCGGATCGTCAGCAAGGCAAGTAACACTTTGATCATATCCCTTTATCACCCAGTTTTTATGCATTAGTTCCAATCCTCAAACATTGCATGGTTAGGATGTCATTAACATGTGGGTTGGGAAGTAGCTGATGAGGTAGAACCTATTACCCTGTTACATTCAAACCCCTGGGAGTTACTTCTGCGCGTTGCTTATATTGCTATGCTATGCTCGTAGACGTGGGTTGGGTGAGTGAAATTCATGACAGACGTGAGATTGTTAATTAATGGTTCAACTTAAGGTGGCAACTTAAATACACATCTTGGTGGATTGATGCACCTGGAGTACCCAGTGTTGCCTGTATTTTTGGAAACCTGGAGTACCCATGTGATCTTCCTATGGAGCACCACCCAGGCTCAAAGGGAGCTAAGATTATTCATGCTAGAAACTTACGTGTGCAGCCACAAGCTATTATGGGCTCTAGCATAGTTGAGTAAGTTACGTGAAGATCTTGAAGAGGTGGATCAGCAGGTAGTGGGTTTGTAGGTTTTGTATGGTCTGCCCGGAGTAGAGAGTTAATGTTTTTGAAAGATTGTGTCTCGGTCATCCGTTTCTCAAACACCCTATAGTGCGAGAAAACCAACGGAGGATCGAGTCTTGTGGGGAAAAGTGCGCAAACCTCTGCAGAGTGTATAAACTAATCATGGTTATCCGTGTCCCCGGTTATGGACAATCTTGAGTATCTAGTACTTGGAGTATCTTAAGTATCTCATCACCCTAAAAATAATATTGTTGGGTTGTTAATCACCTTAATTGGGATTGATTTGGAGGAACCTTCTCAATGATGTTTCAACTACCATGATAGTTAAATTAAAATCTATTCCTTTGTCGAAGGGAAAAATTGGCTTTTCGTAAAACTATAACCATAGAGCTTTCCACCAGCCAAATATGCATGTAGTGATAGCATTATTCCATTCCTGATCTACTGTGTTATTTTGCCAGCATATTCCATGTGCTGACCCGTTTTCGGGCTGCAACGTATTATGTTGCAGACTTTTTAGACGAGGAGTAAGGTTCCTTAGGTCGTTGCCATGCAGCTCAGCTATGCCACTGGAGTTGATGGACTCACTTTATCTTCCAAGCCTTCCGCTGTTATTGTATTAGATGGCCTTGAGCCATATTTATTGTAATAAGTTCTCTTTGGATACATTCGATGTAATAAATGTGTGATTGCTACTCTGTTATAAATCCTCGAGTATTGTGTGTGTCAGCATTACCGATCCAGGGATGACACTGAAGCACAGAGACTTGACCGTTTGAGGTCGGGTCGCTACAACAGAACGGCAAGGCTCGCTGATCAGGACGCACCGGCAGTGGGTAAGAGCCGTCGCCGAGGACGACCGCGTGAACGTTGCACCTTCTCACCTTCTCTAGCAGAGAGGATCCGGCTGGATCTGTGACCAACGGTGAGCAGAGAGAGAGTGTGGCCACCGATGTCATGTTTAGATCTGGAGAGGACGAGACAATGTGAAGAGAGCAACACTAGGAAGCAAGGGCGGAGGCTCCTGCCTATATTGTGGAGTAGTTTTCTTTTGTCTACCAGAGCTGGCTTGGCCTCGTCAATGACTGATGAGAAGTCTTCATGCACGTGCCCCGGAGGCGTAGTTGTCGTCATTTTGATCTGGAGCACCGGATTAACATATAACACGAAAAATGCAACATGACAAGAAACCATAACCTCACTGCCCCAAGGAGACACATGAATCCCGATGGACAAACTAGACGAGGATCAATGCTCAAATTAAAGATAATCTCGTAGAAAAGGGGTCCATTGATAGATTTCCTAATTAACATAGTCGGCTTGACCTAGATGGCAGCCGAGTAGTCTTCGTGCATGTGCCCCAATGACCAGCGCCTTGGGGGAACTCAGTTGTCGCAGTTTAACCCTCGCAGTGATCCGAAGCACATGACACCTAATATTGCGAGATGACAAGAAACCTTTTTTAGATTTCTCATCAGAACTACATCCATGTACAACACAACCTGCACGATATGTAGACGATAGCCAATCCATCTGTGTCTGCTGGAGTCTGGTCACATGCATGGATGAACTGATCTTCCGTGTCATGCAGGGATCGTCCAGGCACCAACGGCTGTGCAACATTGATCCAGTACTATCGCTCATCTCTCTCTTCTATTAACTCACCTGACTTGTGGGGCTGGAGAGTATGCCTATGGTCGATTCTCAATTGGGGTCGGTCCCACATGTGTGTGCAAATGCAATATGAAGCGCGTTCCATTCGGAGAGCGGCGTGCCAGACCGACCGACCGTCTGGGCTGCGACACAAACGTAACGGGCGTGTATACTCCGTACATGTGTACCGCTGTGTTCTTGAGGCTTTGCTCCATGGCGCAATCCATGGATACTAAATTATACTGTATTATTTAAAAGTCGAGGGCGGGGATTTTCCCGCACGGTAGGCGGGGCTGTTCCGCCTAGTCAGTTCGACAGAGACGCGAGAAGATGAGGGAGTAGGCTGCTGCAAACGTAGGGCTGTGTTATTTGACATCGAGTAACTGCTGGACAGGTGGGGCCCCATGATTTGACTTGCCATTATCATTTTAACTGCGATGCTACGACCGGCGTGAGTCTCCCGATTCCTGACCACCTCCATGGTGTACAGGTGCCTCTCCCAATGCTCCACCATGTAGAGCATGGTTAATAGTATAGCCACTGCTGGTGCTGCATGAATATATAAACATGCCATGTTATCAAAAGTTAGTAGTTGTCGGTGTCAAAACCGGCGGATCTCGGGTAGGGGGTCCCGAACTGTGCGTCTAAGGAGGATGGTAACAGGAGGCAGGGAACATGATGTTTTGCCCAGGTTCGGGACCCCTTGATGGAGGTAAAACCCTACGTCCTGCTTGATTAATATTGATGATATGGGTAGTACAAGAGTAGATCTACCACGAGATCAGAGAGGCTAAACCCTAGAAGCTAGCCTATGGTATGATTGTATGTTGTCCTACGAACTAAAACCCTCCGGTTTCTAGGGACACCGGAGGAGGATAGTGTAACGCCCTCGATGCGGCTATATCTCCTATGTGTCGAAGCACGACTTAGAGGCATAACCGCATTGAAAGCAATGTCGCAAGTAAGGTAATCTTCACAACAACCCATGTAAATATATAAAAGAGGAAAGGATACATAGTTGGATTACACTCTCCATGTCACACAAATACATGAATAACATTACAATCATCCAATACACTCATGGTCCGACTACGGTACCAAAATAAAAGATCAACCCCAACAAGCGACATGGTCCCCGATCGCCCCAACTGGGCACCACTACTGATCGTCTGGGAAAGACACATAGTAACGGCGAGAGTCTTCATCGAACTCCCACTTGAGCTCAAGCGCATCATTTGGAACGGTATCGTCGGTCCCTGCATCTGGTTTGGAAGTAATCTGTGAGTCACGGGGACTCAACAATCTCGCACCCTCGCGATCAAGACTATTTAACCTTATAGGTAAGGCAAGGTAATATGTGGAGCTGCAGCAAGCGACTAGCATATATGGTGGCTAACCTGTTCGCAAAAGAGAGCGAGAAGAGAAAGGCAAAGCACGAACAAAGAACTATGATCAAGAAGTGATCCTATAACAACCTACGTCAAGCATTACTCCAACACCGTGTTCACTTCCCGGACTCCGCCGAGAAGAGACCATCACGGTTACACACGCAGTTGATTCATTCTAATTAAGTTAAGTTTCATGTTATCTACAACTGGACATTAACAAATTCCCATCTGCCCATAACCGCGGGCAGGGCTTTCGAAAATTCAAATCCCTGCAGGGGTGTCCCAACTTAGCCCATCACAAGCTCTCACGGTCAACGAAGGATATTCCTTCTAGCGGGAAGACCCGATCAGGCTCGGAATCCCGGTTACACGACATCCTCGACAATGGTAAAACAAGTCCAGCAACACGGCCCAAATGTGCCGACAAATCCCGATAGGAGCTGCACATATCTCGTTCTCAGGGCACACTCAGATGAGCCAGACGTCAGGTAGGCCAGCCCAGAGTTGCCCCTGGTAGCCCCGGACATCGCTCAGTTGGACCAACACTTAGAGAAGCACTGGCCCGGGGGGGGGGGGTAAAAATAAAGATGACCCTTGAGTCTGCGAAACCAAATGGAAAAAGGATAGGTGGCGAATGGTAAAACCAATGTTGGGCATTGCTGGAAGAGTTTTATTCAAGGCGAACTGTCAAGGGGTTCCCATTATAACCCAACCGCGCAAGGAACGCAAAATCCGGGAACATAACACCGATATGACGGAAACTAGGGCGGCAAGAGTGGAACAAAACACTAGGCATAAGGCCGAGCCTTCCACCCTTTACCAAGTATATAGGTGCATTAATATAAACAAGATAATATGGTGATATCCCAACAATAAACAATGTTCCAACAAGGAACGATCTCCAATCTTCACCTGCAACTAGCAATGCTATAAGAGGGGCTGAGCAAAGCAGTAACATAGCCGATCAACGGTTTGCTAGGACATGGTGGGTTAGAGGTTTGACATGGCAATTTGGGAGGCATGAAAGCAAGTGGTAGGTATCGTAGCATAGGCATAGCAAAAGAGCGAGCATCTAGCAAGCAAAGATAGAAGTGATTTCGAGGGTATAATCATCTTGCGTGCAAAGTTGTCAGAGTTGACTTGATCCTCGTAAGTGAACTCAACGGGCTCCTCGTTAGAGAACTCGTCTCCCGGCTCTACCCAAACAAGACAAACAAGCAACAGGAACACAATCAACCACGTGCAATGCTCAAACAACATGATGCGAACATGGTATGCTATGCGGGATGCGATATGGGATGCATATGCAAGATTTGACAAGGAATGATTGAACCTGGCCTCAACTTGGAAATCCAAGATTGCCACTGGAAATGTAAGGTGATTTTGGTTGAAATCGAGATAAAGATCACCGGAATCGGATGCACGGTTTGGAAATGGCAAGCAAAACAAATATGGCACCGGTCTGCGATAATCAGCAAGTAGCCATCTAAAAGCATCAAGATAATTATGCTACAGCACTCAAACATCACAACAAAATACATGGCAGGGATCCACTCATGATTCTTGACAAAAGATGAACACTGAGCTACGGCAAATTCATCCATTAACAGGTTCAAACAATCATGGCAAAAGTGCAAATGATAACCGGTTTCAGACTTAGTGAAATTAACACAAGTCTGGAATTTAACATCAGGTAGCACACTTTGGAGCATGAAAACTATATGCTACAGGAACTTAACATGGAAAAGCAAGGCATGGCATGAAGCTACTCAAAGCACTTAACAAAAGTCCCTTAGTGACCTTGAGCCAAAAGGGATCATAAAATACAATTGCAAGCATGTGAACATGGCAAAAACATAAACAGATTCAGACTTGGTGAAAAACTGGAGCATGCAAAACAGTTAGCGAGTAGGCATGTTCATGAGCTCGATGCACTCACTACAGAGCATGGCATGACAAACTAAGCATACACCCATCAAGAATACATATCATAGAAGCTAGACATGGCAAGAACAACAACATAGCATGCACGGATAAATAGCAACATCCTCGGCAAAATCGCTAACAAGTCAACAATTTTCCAGGATTCACGAAATAGCAAAAGTAGAGCTCGATTGACTCAAGCTAGGGTGCTCCATAAATGAAAACAAAGACACGGATGGATAGAGTACCACAATGTTAACAAATCATCCTTACCGATCATCCTCAAAAGAGGCACGGATCACTAGGAAACAACATGAACATATGGCATAATGACAAAATCAGGACAAGGACGAAATTCTAAGTCCCTGAAATCAGCATTACCGAATATGCTACTTTGCAAGCTTGTGCTAGTCACCACAAATATCACAAAAATACATGGTAATCACCACTGTAAAGATGGCATGGCATATAACAAAACACATGTAGAGCTCAGGATCATATCATCCACACATTAATCATGGCAAAAATGACAAAATGCCATTTGCTGAAACAGATCTGACAAATTCCTCACATAGCCCTCTTCCAACAGCATTTCGGGCATCAAGATGTGCTTAAATGAAAATGATGCAATGAGATGAAATGATGTACTCGTCGAGGCGAACATTTTGATATGCTACACGCACAAATCGGAGCTATGGATGCAGAGATACGACATGATGAAGATTGCAAAAAAATAAGGGGAGAGGGGAAAGTCAACCCTAGGGTTTTTGGATCTGAGATCCAGATCGGCTACTATTCACTGGAGCACTGTTCACCGGTGCGTCGTGGTCGTCGGGGTTCGCCGGAGTCACGGGATGAGGTGGCCGGAGCCGAGAGGACGGTGGCCGGAGCGAGGCGGCGCGGAGGAGGTCCGGCCTCTGCGGCGGCGAGCGGCGAGGAGGAAGGCGACGGGCAGCGAGGACGAGGTGGCGGCGGCGAGGTGCGACCGACCGGTGATGGTCGGCGGCGATGGCGGCGGTGGCCGGCGCGGCATGCGAAGGCGGCGGGGCTGGAACGGCGTCGGGGCGAGGGAAGAGGAGGGCGCGGGCGGCGGCGCTTGGAGGTGGGCTCGGGGGCCCAAACCGGACCGCGCGGGCTGGCGTGGCGGGGAGCCCCAGCGGGACACGTGGTAGGCGGCGATAGGTCGGGCGGCGGCGGGCGGACGTGTCCGGTCCGGTCCAGACGTGTCCGGCAGTGGGAGGAGGAAGAAGCTAGGGTTAGGGGTGGATTTTGCCCGAAATTTCGGGGGGAGGTCTAGTTTTATAGGTAGGAGGAGCTAGGAAGCTCAGAATGAGGAGCGGGTTGCGGCCACGCGATCGTGATCGAACGCTCTATACGATGGATGGGTTTATGGTGGGTTTTGGGCCAAATTGGAAGGGTGTTGGGATGCAACACAAACGAGGCCTTCTCGGTCCCTCGGTTAACCGTTGGAGTATCAAACGAAGTCCAAATGGCACGAAACTTGACAGGCGGTCTACCGGTAGTAAACCAAGGACGCCTGGCAAGTCTCGGTCCAATCCGGAAATGTTTAACCCCCACACACGAGAAGAGGTAGAAAGGACCACCGGAGGAGATAGGAGCGCCGGAATGCAAAACGGACAACAGGGAAAATGCTCGGATGCATGAGACGAACATGTATGCAAATGCAATGCACATGATGACATGATATGAGATGCATGACAAAGGCAACAACACACGGAGACAAAACCCGAACCCGAGGAAAATAAAATAACTTAGGCCGAAAACGGCAAGAGTTGGGGTACAGATAAGGTAAATTACATCCGGGGTGTTACAGATAGGGTTACACAAGGTCGGTTACAAAGGAGGAGATGTACGTATCCATATTGCCTAGCTTTCCTTCCACGCCAAGTAGAGTCCCATCCGGACACGAGACGAAGTCTTCCATCTTGTATCTTCATAGTCCAATAGCCCGGCCAAAGGATATAGTCCGGCTGTCCGGAGACCCCCTAATCCAGGACCCCCTCAGTAGCCCCTGAACCAGGCTTTCAATGACGATGAGTCCAACGCGCAGTATTGTCTTCGGCATTGCAAGGCGGTTTCCTCCACCAAACACATCACAGAAGAATTTGAATACAAGGATAGTGTCCGACCCTGCAAAATAAGTTCCACATACCACCGTAGGGAGAATAATATTTCAACAAATCTTAATGTGCTGACACGTTTTGGCAACATGACATCATGCCATGGCTCGGTGATTATTAGAACCGTTTTTCTTCAACCAGCTCCACACATAACGCGAGGCAGTTTCTTGACACGTCTTATCAAAGCAGAGATCGTGTTCCCCTAATTACGGGATTCTCATCAATACAGGATTCTCATCAACCATGTCTAGGACTCCTAGACTATAGGCAAGTCCCAAACGGCTATGGAGAGGACGCTTGATATTCACCCTCTTTATAAAGGGACAAGGCTTTTACCTTTTTTCCTCCCGTGCTCAATCGAATCCTTCCCCCGCCTCGAGTTCTAACACCCAAAGCCCAGGTCAGGTGCTTCAGACCTTCAATCATGTCCGGATCTAGCCTTCAAGGCCAGTGGGTGCCCTCCTCCGTTACGAAAGAGGATATCAAGAAGTTGAGGGAGGCCAGATACCTGACCGCCGAGGTTTCGCATCGGCTGCCTGCCCGAGGGCAGGTCGTCCCTACTCCCGAACCCGACGAGAGCGTCGTGTTCGTCTCCCACTTCCTTCGAGGTCTAGGCCTCACTCTGGATCCCTTCGTTAGGGGTTTGATGTTCTATTATGGGCTAGATTTCCACGATCTAGCCCCAGACTCCTTTCTCCACATCTCGGCATTTTTTGTCGTATGTGAGGCCTTCCTCCGCATTACCCCTCACTTCAGCCTATGGCTCAAGACCTTTGACGTGAAGCCGAAGATGGTCGAGGGGCAGCATGTAGCGTGCGGAGGTGCATTAATAAGAAAGATCGCTGGAGCTCCATGGCTGAAGGGTTCCATTCTAGAGGTGTCCGGATTATGGCAACGGGAGTGGTTTTACATCACAGCTCCCAGAAGTGCCAAGTGGGCGGCTGCCCCTGCTTTCCGCTCGAGCCCTCCACCACAACTGATGTCATGGATTAGCAGAGGGATGAGCTGGGGTCCAGCCAAGGACGTGCCTGTGCTGCAGAGCCACATTCAATATCTCTTCGAAGGAGATTTCAGTCTGGTTATGGTGGTGCAAGTCATGCTGGTTCGACGAATCCAGCCATGCAAACACCGACCCCTCCGCATGTGGGAGTTCAACCCAGAAGGACCGCGCACTATTCAGAATTTCCTCGGCCTGACGCACGAGGAGATGTATAAATCATTCTTGGGACCCGAAATAGAGTGTCCGGACACTACCGAGGACGTGGGCCTGAGCAGCAACCGTAGCACCGACCAAGTAAGTAATCCTCTAGCCGAACACACCATCTTTCATTTATCATGATGTCATTCTGAGAAATTGCTCTTTGACCAGGACTGGCTAACAAAGGCGAAGATGATTCGGTGTTCGGCCCCCCTTCCTGAGGGTTTGGAAAATCTGATACTGGAAAAGATGCTCGAGCTAGCACCTTGCCCGGAGCCCTCAAAGGAAGATAAAGGGGAGGGGATAAAGAGGGCGAAAGCGGGCCTCCACCGCTACCTATTCCGACTGAGGGAACGGGCGCCTCCGTGAGGGAGGATAACCAAGGGGAGGAATCTGACATTCTCTCACCCCGGGCAAGGAAGAGGACTACCTCTAAAGATCCGGAAACCAAGGTTTCCAAACGGGAGAAGAAATGTCCACCAGAGGGTCCTGCCTTGGAGGGTGCTCTTGTCGCACAAAGTCCGTGCGGGGATCTGCCCTCTAACGAGTTGTAAGTAATCAAAAAGTACTTTAATAGTGAAGATATACTACCTTACCTCTGAGGAAAATAACCGAAACATTTATCTTGCAGTTCGGATCTTAGCCCTTCTTAGTAGAGCTCGTCTTCGGGGGATCTTCTTCCGGAGATGATGGAGAGCGAAACGCCTCCCCCGGACTCCCCCGCTCAAGAAGCGGGCGACCTTGAAGTGTCGTCACGGAGGGCCTCTCCGGATCCGGTGAGGCCAAAAGATAATCCTATAGTCACCCGAAGTCCCCAGCGTCCGGCTCTTGAAGAGAGGAAACAAAAGAGTCCGGCACCGTCTGGTATGCAGTCAGACGTACTGAGGGAGCTGTTGGAGCGAGCGGCCATCTCAGAAGAACACCGTACGTTGATGGGTACGGTGATGGAAAGAATTTCGTCCGCCGAAAGCGGATTTCATGAAGCTTTTATGAGTCTACTGACGGGCTTTGAGGTACGTGAAATGATATACTTTTTGATAGTACCGCACATTTTTAGGTGTGCCCTGTGTAGATAGTAGCCCCTGAGACTCTGGTTGTCGTCGAGAACGGCGGCGAATAGAGGATCGCAGTCCCAGGTAATAACCAAACCGCCTTTATGTGGAGGTGGTGGAAGCTCTAGTGGCTACCCGAACTAATGAGTTTGCCGAACTAAAGCGGCAACTGGATGCGGCAGATGCCGACATCGAGCTTGTTAACAAGCGGCTTGACGAGGCACAGGGTAAGTAATGTTTTCTGGTGAATGTCACATAGTAAGAGCAGCATGATGCCAGTATCTTTAACATGTTGTGACCGCAGATGGAGCTGCCACCGTGGAGACCCTTCGAGCGGAACTTGCCCGAGCCAAAGAACAAGCAAGGAGTAGTAATGCGGCTGCATTAAAGGCGGCCGAAGAGTTGAGAGCCGAGAAGGTCGCGCGTTGTGAGAGCAAAGAGAAAATGTCCAAGATGGCTGTAAAGTTAAAAGACACTGCCGACCGTTGCCAGTTTTTTGAAGAAGAAAACAGAGCGAAGGCGATGGACCTTGATAATGCCACGATGGCGACCAAAGACACCCGCTCTGCTATGAGAGCGAAGAAGGAGGAGTTGTGTGAAGCCGAGGATATTGCGGCTGGGAAGCCCTTTATGCTGCGGAGGAAGTTCGGAGATCCGCGGTATGCTCCTCTGGATCGGCTGTGGAGTTCGGCAGATGCATATATGGACTTGGCGGTGAGCGCTGTCGATGCGGCCGAATACTTCTGAGATCAAACAGATCGTGAAGTGGACAAGCTGTTCTGGTCGTAGTTTAACATTCCAGAGCATCCGCTTCCATTGACTGATCAGCTAGCCGAATGGGCCGAACTCAATAGGTTGTCCGGACTCGCCATGAGGTCCGTCATAGATCATCTGTGGCCGGAAAAACCGAAGCCGAACAGCTATTTTAGCTTAGTGCAGTAGTTCCTTGGAGTGGTGCCGTGCATCAATGCGATGAAGAGGTCGGCGTGTATAGAGGGCTCACGGATGGCCCTTGCCCTTGTCAAAGCATACTGGGCAGAGATGGATGCTACCACTGTTGCGGCACAGGGTTCGGCAATAGGCCGAGTGGCTGTCGAGCACTATTTCAAAGAAGTTCTCAAGGGTGCTCGTTTGATAGAGGATCAGTGCTCGAAGAATATTATGTTTGAGTGGCATGTATTCCCATTGTAAACACAATGTTTTTATGAAATTTATTAAGGCTGTATTTATACTTTTGCCTGGAAGTAATATGATGCCTCCTATGCGGCCGTTTATGTATATATGTATATAACCTGAAAGATTTCAGTCGTCGGCTTCAACCCCCACGCATATAATGCGGAGGTGCTCGCAGAAGACGCGTGTTCACACTTAATCCAACATCTTGGTCCTATTAAGGAGGTGATAGCGCAGCGAACGAGGCAACCGGACTATAATGCTTTAACACTTTCACTTAGCCATAGGAGTTTGATGGTGGGGCTACTATATAGCCCCTGGTGGCTCCGCACTCTCCCGAATTCGGGGTGCATACATGCCTGGCCGGGAAACGGCCATTCGTTAAGGCGGAGGAATTCTAACATTCCGATAGGTCATCAAGTGGTTGACCAGTCTCACGCTATATCATGACAGTCAGTTTTCGGCTTTCTCTACTGAGGTGCTCATCCGGATGAACCGCGGCACAATCGCAGTAGTTCTTCTAGTGCCGCCTTAGCCGATAGAGCGGAACGTAAGGCAGCAAAACACAGGAGCCAGGCAAACCCAACATTTGACCAAAGACATGATTCGGAGCTGATGCATATAAGGCCAAACTCGCGACACCGAACACTCCCTAAGGGATTCGGTCTTTATGGTATAAACTGGGCCTAAACAGTGCCCTTTGTAAGAAGCCCCTGGTGTCCAGGTACGTGCATTATTCTAACGTGGCCACATGCCAAGACGTCAGCATCCTTCTCAATTGTACTGAGAATCCGAGGGATGTGTATTAACAAGAGACAGTAAAAAAGGTTTACGCATGGTCTTAATCTAAAAAGAATCCTTGGAACGGGTCCCTGCTGCACGTCTACGCCTGTGTCTCTGTTATGCCGTATCCTGGACGGGTGTAGCATGATGGTCATCTGTAAAAGAGAGAAACTTAGGTGAAAAGTTGTCGTGCAAAAAGGTAGGTTTAAAGAAACCATGTACAATTCAAGATGAGTAAAAATTGCCACTTGTCTGTGCGCGTTGAGCCCCTTGTATTTGTAATAGGGGTGTGGCCATCAAATCTGTATGAATTACATATAGCTGCACCGGACTCATCTAACCGTGTCCGTGGTCTTGACGACCTATCAAATGCTTTAGTTGGTGAGGCCGTTTTTAGTGTGCGGCTGCCAAGGCAGTCGCACTCTCTTCGGCGCGCAAGGATCGCTCAATATTTCCATTCACTGTAATGATGCCACGTGGACCGGTCATCTTAAGCGTGAGGGAAGCGTAATGCAGTATTGCATTAAAGCGAGCGAAAGCTTCGCGTCCGAGTAGTGCTTGATAGCCACTTTGGAACAGAGCAATGTGGAATGTTAAATTTTCTCTACGGAAGTTATCGGGGAAGCCGAATATAACATCTAGTAGCAGGGAGCCCGTGCAATGAGCCCCTGGGCCTGGCGTTACTCCTTTAAAGGTAGTATTGTTGTGGCAAATTTTCATTGGGTCTATCCCCATTTTGCGGATTGTGTCCTGATATATCAGGTTTAGACTGCTGCCATCGTCCATCAGGACTCGTGTGAAATGGTATCCATCAATTATTGGGTCTAATACCAAGGCAGCCCATCCTGCACGCCGGATACTTGCTGAGTAATCCCGATGGTCGAAAGTGATCAGTTGAGACGACCAGTGGCAGGACTCCGCGGTGATAGGCCCTTGGGCATATTTCTCTGGGAGTGCCGCTTTGTTTCTCCCCTTGATCACGTGTAACACGTTCACTGTTTTGACTTCTGGTGGAAATTTCTTTTGTTCCCCAGTGTCTTGCTTGAGAGGCTCATCCTCGTCTTCGCTTGGTGTATCCTCCCCCTTGTGTACGGCGTTGAGCTTGCCGGACTGCTTGAAGACCCAACATTCTCTGTGGGTATGATTTGCAGGTTTATCGGGGGTGCTATGGATCTGACATATTTGGCTGCTGTAGCGACCTGACCCGAATGGGTCAAGTCTCTGTGCTTAAGTGTCATCCCTGGATCGGTATGCTGACACACACAGTACTCGAAGGATTTATAACAGAGGTAAATCACATGTATAAAGTAACGTAAATACTATTACCTCAATTCATATAGCGGAAGCAACAAGGTTGTGGATTCCCATCAACACCAACGGCAAAGTTGAGTGTGGAAATCGTAACCCTAACGTATCACTTACTCGTCGTAAGAAACCTGCAACATGAGACGTTGCAGCCCGAAACGGGTCAGTACATTGAATGTACTGGCAAATTCACACCATAGAGGATGATGAATAAAGACTATCACTACATGCATATTTGGCTGGTGGAAAAGCTCTATGGTTATAAGGTTTTTGCGTAAAGCCAATTTTTCCCTACTACAAAGGAATAAATTTTATTTAACTATCATGGTGGTTGTTGAACATTGAGAATGGTTGACAGCATTCTCAATCCCAATTAAGTAACATCATTAAACCCAACCATATTCATTTAAAGTAACGTGATGAGATCAACAGGATAATCCAAGAACTAGATACTCAAGATGTCCATAACCGGGGACACGGCTAATCATGATTAGTTTATACACTCTGCAGAGGTTTGCGCACTTTTCCCCACAAGACTCGGTCGCCTCCGTTTGGTTTCTCGCACTACAGGGCGTTTGAGAAGACGGATGATCGAGACATAGTCTTTCAGAAGCGCTAGCACCTTACGATCGGGTAGACCGTACCACCTACATCCCCTACATCTGCTAGTCTACCATTGTAAGAGTTCGCACAACTTAATCAACTATGCCAGAGCCCATAATGGCTTGTGGCTGCACACGGAAGTTTCTAGTATGAATAATCTCATGATCCCTTTGAGCCTGGGTGGCGGTCCAAAAGAAAAACAGGCAACTCCTGGAAACCCCAGGTGCCTCAATCCACCCAGATGTGTGTTTAGGTTGCCACCTTAGATAAACCATTAATTATCAATCTCACATCTGTCATGGATTTCACTCACCCAATCCACGTCTACTAGCATAGCATGGCATAATAAGCAAACATAGAAGTAACTCCCAAAGGTTTGATAATAAACAGGTAATAGGTACTACCTCATCTACTTCCCATCCCACAATTTAATTAGATCCTAATCATGCAATGTGAGAGGATTGATCTAATGCAATAAAACTGGGTTGTAGAAAAAGTATGATCAAAGTGTGAACTTGCCTGCAATGTTGATGAAGATGATTCGCACTCAAAAATCTTGATAGCTCTACTCGTCACACTCCGGTCAATCTATCGTAATCAAGCAATAGTAACCACACATAAGCAATCACTCAAAAGACCAGAAAGATCGAAGAAGTCGATTCAGAAAACATCAAAACCAAGCAAATAACTCTTGCAACATAAAACAATTTCTAACAGTACCAAAATTATGTGAATTTGGCCTTAACAGAAGGTTTAGGTCAAGAGCTTCGATTTGCAAAAAGAATCAACTCAAACGGAGCTACGAAACTCAAGTTATGATCAAACGAAGTTTGAATTCAAATCTGATCTAATTCAAATTTTAAACTTTTCAAAAACATGTTTGAGTTGGATTAATGGATAGAGGAGATCATAACGAAGACGTGAGCGTTGGTTTCGTTGGATTTGGATAAACGAGTAAGAAGTTATGCTTGTTTGAAAAACAGGGACTAATTTGTAAAGAAAACGTCACAGATAGGTCCCTGACCGAAAAATAAAAAGAAAAAGAAAAAAAACTAAATAACGAACGTTTGCTACCGAACGCTAATGAACGAACATGTTCACTGCAGAAGCTAACATAGCGAACGCTTACTAATTAAAGAAAACGTTTCGTGGAAAAAAAAACAAAGCGATCTGGATCGTTGGATCCAGATCCGACGACGAGGGAGGCGGCGGTTACCGCTGCGATCGCCGGAGTTCGGGAAGACGGCGGCGGCTTCAGACGGGGACGGGGCGATGGCTCTGGGGTCCTCTAGCCCGGGCAAGACCACGGGGAGGCGCGGCTCGACGAGGCGAAGGCGATGGCGGCGTCGGCGGTGGTCGAGGGCGACGGCTGCGCGAGCGGGCGGCGGTGCGGATCTCGTCGGAGTTGGAAACTCCGGCGAGCGCGTTTGGCTGGCTGGGAGGGGCCCCGAGTGTGCGATTTGATGAAAAAGAGGGCTGGGGTCGGGGGTATTTAAAGGAGGGAGGCGTGGAGGAGGGGCAACGCGAGGGGAGGCGCCCGCGTCGGGCACGGCAGCGGCGGCGAACTCGTGCTGGAGATGGACTCCGGCTGGAGGACAGGGACGAACCCGACAGGTGGGTCCCACCTGTCGGTGGCTGAGCGAGGCGGCGGCCGATAGCAGGCGCGAGCGGGCGAGCGAAGCGGAGCGGCTTCGGGCGCGGCTGGGCTTCGGCTGGGCTGGGCTGGCCTGGCGCGGGGAGAGAGAGAGGGAGAGCAGTGCTGGGCTTCGGCCTGGCACTGTTCGGAGAGTTTTTTTTTAAAACACAGACAAAAGAAAATAAAACAAAAGCAAATAAAATATAATATAGGCATATTATATATCAAAATTTTCAGAAAAAGATTTTCTACACGGTGAACATTTTTATAACTTCAAATAAAATCCACACAAATTCAGATAAATCAAAGAGTGTTACTGGTCTATTAAAATCCAACTAAAATCATTTTAAAAATACCAAAATGATTTCAAATTAATTTTCCTCCACTTTTCTAATGTAGGGAATCATGTTACCCTATTTTCCATATATTTTATTTTTGGAGGAAAATAATTTGAATAAAACTCAAATAAATCCAAATTGAAAATTAATTCCAAAAGGACTTGAAATTGATCCTTTGAAACTCCCAACTCATATTTCATAATTTGAAGAAGTCATTTTATCTTCTCTCGTGAAAATCATTGAGTTGCATAAAGTTTCTGAATTGGAAAATATTTCCCAATGGAATTCAAATATTTTTCAAACACCCTTTTCATTTTTAAATGGAAGAAGTCATATCATCTTCACTCAAGGGTTTTGTATTTGAAAAGAATTTGAATTCACGGAGATCAAAAAGCAAATATGAAAGTTTGGGAAAGTCCTTTTATTCCCTCTCATTTAACTTTCAAAAGTTTCGAATTCACTCACTTTCAGACAATCAATCAAACAATCAATCAAATCTATCTATTTATTATAACATTCCAAAATTTAGAATATTGGGATGTTACAGCTGCCAAGGCTTCGGCGTCCGGACAGTCGACTATTTGGTTCTTTTTAGTAAGAAACATGTTCCAAAGCTTTCGGGCTGACTCTCCGGGCTGTTGAGTTATATGACTCAAATCGTCCGCGTACGGAGGTCGGACATAAGTCCCTTGAAAATTTGCCCGAAAAGCATCTTCAAGCTCTTCCCAGCTTCCAATGGAGCTTTCGGGGAGACTTTTAAGCCAGTGCCGAGCTGGCCCTTTGAGTTTGAGGGGTAAATACTTAATGGCGTGGAGATCATCTCCTCGAGCCATATGGATATGGAGGATATAGTCCTCAATCCAGACCCCAGGGTCTGTTGTTCCGTCGTATGCCTCTAAGTTTATGGGTTTGAATCCCTTTGGAAATTCATGGTCCAGCACCTCATCGGTGAAACATAGGGGGTGTGCGGCACCCCTGTATTTGGGTGTACCGCATTGTTTGGATGTTTGTTGTGTTGTGTTGCATGCTGGAGCACGCTTGCGTGGTCCGTAGATGGATCTGGTTGCACCGTCCTTTTGATGCGAGCCCTCGCGTGGATCGCGTGCTGGCTTGTGTGCGGCATCGGTTGCCACATTATGTTGGCCGTGAGGTCATCTATCCGGCCAGATGGCCATTTTAATTTTTGGTTGCGGGGGATCTAAGGCCTCCTCATCAAATTCACGTAGCAACTTCCGCTTCGGGTAGCTCTTGGTGGGGCGATTACCGCCGTACTTTGCTGCTATGTTGAGTACTTTACTCCATCTGATTCGGAGTGTGTCTTGCGCAACCTTGAGCCTTTGCTTCTGCTTTTTTAGACTCCTTGCGGTGGCAACAAGCCTTTGACGGGCATTATGTTGCTCCGGGTGTCTGTCTGGTGTGATGTCGTTCATACTATTATCTTTGACAGAGTCGGGTTGTTCGGTTTGATTCTCCATGTTGCCGTGGTCCGGCGATGGTTCACCCTGCTCTAACGCTGGGTCTATATGATCGTTGTTTCTGCCGAGGCGGGATTTGGAGCGGCGCTTACGCCGCCGCTTTGACTGCTTCTCGAGGGGACAACCCTTCGTTGCGTCTTTCCGTTCCTCGTCGTCGTCTTCTTTTGGTGTGTCCACCATGTATACGTCATGTGATGAAGTGGGCGCCCAGTGCCCTGTGAGCAGTGGTTCCTGTTCATCTCCTGCATCATCGTCCATAACATGGATGTCTTCGGAGTCGGAGTCGAGCATGTCGGTTAAGTCATCGACAGTGGCTACTGAGTGGGTGGTGGGTGGGCGGCGAATTTCTTTGTCATCCGCATCCCAATCCTGCCGGACATATTTCAGCCAGGACTCTCCTGATAAGGAGAGAGACTTTAATGAATTCAGTATGTCGCGAAGGGCGAGTGCTGAAAGATATCCGTGGAGGTAAACTCCATGATCGGCGCCCAACCAGATTCAGTAGGAACGGGCGCAGGCGGTTCTAAGTCCGTGGCCGGGGAAGTATCCGGCGGTTTAACAACACGACTCTCGTGAAGGGTAAGATCGATATTTGGCTCGATCACCGTTGGGGATGCGGCCTCTGTGGTGGGGTCTATCCACCCGTCCATGGGAGGCGCAACTGGCTCCGAATTAAGGGTCGGAGCGGCTGCCGGTGTGATTTCTTGAACACTGTCCGATGGCAGAGCTAAATCATACTCATCGTGACCTCGTGATGCACAAGGCAGAGGCTCGAATCCGTCGAAGATCAAGTCTCCACGGATATCGGCCATGTAGTTTAAGCTTCCAAACCTGACCTGGTGGCCAGGGGCGTAACTTTCGATCTGCTCCAGATGGCCAAGCGAGTTGGCCCGCAGTGCGAAGCCACCGAACACAAAGATCTGTCCGGGGAGAAAAGTCTCACCCTGGACTGCATCGCTATCGATGATAGTAGGAGCCATCAAGCCTAACGGCGATGACACAGAGGAACTCTCAATGAAAGCACCAATGTCGGTGTCAAAACCGGCGGATCTCGGGTAGGGGGTCCCGAACTGTGCGTCTAAGGCGGATGGTAACAGGAGGCAGGGAACACAATGTTTTACCCAGGTTTGGGCCCTCTTGATGGAGGTAAAACCCTATGTCCTGCTTGATCAATATTTATGATATGGGTAGTACAAGAGTAGATCTACCACGAGATCAGAGAGGCTAAACCCTAGAAGCTAGCCTATGGTATGATTGTATGTTGTCCTACGGACTAAAACCCTCTGGTTTATATAGACACCGGAGGGGGCTAGGGTTACACAAGGTCGGTTACAAAGGAGGAGATATACGTATCCGTATTGCCTAGATTGCCTTCCACGCCAAGTAGAGTCACATCTGGACACGAGACGGAGTCTTCAATCTTGTATCTGCATAGTCCAACAGTCCGGCCAAAGGATATAGTCCGGCTGTCCGGAGACCCCCTAATCCAGGACTCCCTCAGTAGTGTTATTTATTAGTCATACAATATGGTTGGCTATAAGGTTTTTCTCACTTTCCCTATATCTCTCTCCTTGTATTAAATGCTTTTGTCTAAGAGCACTTGTAGAGGCTGGCTCTTGCATGAGAGCCCACTCCTCCACTTTTTCCTTGCCTCTCTCCTCCACATATGCAAAAATGTCATGTAAGCGGGCTTATAGCCCACTATTGTACTTGCTCATATAGGTGCTAAGCCTGCCACATAGGCATAAAGTCTGATGTGGCAAGTTAATTAAGAAGAGAGAGACTAGTTTGGTGACCCTAGGAAGAAACGGTGCTAAGCGCGTGTACCTAGGTGAAAAGACAATTTTGAGTCTATAGCTAATTAAATGAAGCAAGCTTAGCAAAAAAAACTAAGCATCTGCTCCCTCCTTTTTAGTTTATAGGGCTCAACTATGAAATCTCATCAACCAAGGCACATGGTGAGTGGAGGAGTGTATCTCGTACTTTAACAAACTACCCAAACTAAATTGATGCATTAATTGGGATTAATTGCAGTGCATGCATGCTTGTCCACTAGATGAGTTGTAGCATTACATGCATTGGTGAGTTCCCTTTTAATTCTTCCATGCATAGATTTAATGCACTTTGGAATCTCCAAAGGAGATGGAGATGAGCCCTTTAAATTGGAAAAACAAAAAAATTGAGATAAGCCCTATAAACCGAAAAGGGGGGAGTATGCATTGGGGACTTGAGTTGCTAAGCCATTTAATGCCCTTAGCACCTCATCTAAGCACCATTTCATTGGAAGAGTTCACTCCTTGGCAAATGCAATAAATACTACGAAGAAAGAGATAGAGAGAAGTAAAAAATACTCTTATAGCCAACCTTATAGCTAACCTTGTTGTATGAGTGACTAAGTGATGACTATGTATGACATGCCAACATCAGATAGCCTAACACACCATGTGAAATCTCCAAGGGCGCGACCGCGCGTGCGAGACGACGGTCGTGCTAGGCGCGACCATGATAAGGGCTGCTGGCAGCCCTTGGATCTGAGATCGAACGGTTCAACGGATCACGCCATGCAACCGTTCGATCTCAGATCCAAGGGCTCTCGGAAGCCTGTATCATGGGAGAATGGAAAGCTTCGTATCACCTGTAATTTTCCCGACGCTTGACGTGCGAACATGCAGATGCATGAAGACATTTAATTGGGCATCTAGTAGACATGACCTAATTGGGCCCCATAGTACTATGCATGAATCCATTTATCCACCACACAAGCCCACTACCCTGTTGTTCTCTCACCCCACTCAGCATTTTTACAATCGGAAAACCGCTAGCAGTTCGCTCCTACTCGTCCCCGGTCATCCTTTAACATTGCCGCAATTCCCTCCTAGTCGTCCCGTTCTTTCACATTACGGTAGTTCCACTAATCCTAACCCTCCACCAAAATCCATGGCGTCCCAAATCTCCTTGATCGGCGGTGAGTACAAGGTTAGAACCATCACCGGTGATGAGTTCGACGTCATCTACACCCGTTCTTCCGTGACGGTGCAATGATGCCTTGCTCGCTTCAGATGCATCTTCTAAAAGTCAAATGATGAGTGGGTCGTTGGGCTAGATATTGAGACACCGCAGTCCTGGGAAAAGAGAAGAATCTAAAGGAGGAAGAGAGGAAGAAGCTCGTCGTGATCCAGGTTTGTGTGCAAAACTTGTGCTTGGCCTACCACATATGCCATGACAACGTTGAGTGCGAGGATTTTAAGAACTTCCTCGGGGGCGGCAAAGTCAAATTCATTTCTGTAGACTTTACGAACGACAAAGAAGTCCTGCGTCAGATAGGCCTCGTTGTAGGCGGGCCCTTTGACCTCCAGAAGAATGGACTGGTGACCTCCCGTGATCAGCCTTCAATGCTCACCCTGGCAGGAGCCATGGTTGATCCTTCATACGGTAAACTGATGAAACCTCCACCCAAGTTTCATCATGCATGGAAGTGGAATGTACTAGATATACACCATATCAATTACACTTCAATGGATCCCTACCTTTGTTTCAATATCTACAACGGTTGGATGAAGAGCGAGAGCCAAGTGTGCGGTTCAAGCAAAGAAGTATCGGCCAAGAGGAAGAGGGACAAGGACGAAGTCGAGCATGTGGACGAAGAGTCCCAGTAAGGTGGCAGTGTTGTTACTCATGGTGATTGTAATACAGTGTCTACCGGATTAGTTGCTTAGTTTAATTTCAGGCTGCTTAGTTTTATTTGAGGGGTGTGTTATGCTGAGCCCCCAACAGAACTATGTTATGTTCCTTCTCATTACTTTAACTATTCAATACATACATACTAGTATTTCTTATAGTTCATCTTGTAGTTGGTAATACTACCACTCGTTTCTTCACATTATATACGTACAATATATATGGCCAACATCATATAGCCAGCAGTTTAGTTGTCAAAGAATTTCAGGGTGCTTAGTTTTATTTGAGGGGTGTGTTGTGCTAGACACCATTATTGTGAGTCAAATCTCTTTTGCCATGTTATAATGACATAAATACCTATGGACCAACATGCTACCTCTCCCTCTATCTCACTACAGTACAATAAAGTGTGGGGCCTACTTGATCCCAACAGCGTTCTTATTTTACTGTAAAATTATTCTCTTGGTTACTCCCGACAAGCGGAGCCACACTTATCATTGTGAGAATCTGCTTATTTTTGTCATATAACATGGTCAACGGGTTTGACGTGAAAATAACAATGTCTAATGGCATTTTTGAGCAAACATCTAACGAAACAATGCATTTTTTAGATATCTAATTGCATTTTTGCGCAAGCATCTCACGGATCGATGGCATTTCTGAGTAGTTGTAACTTCTAATGAAAAACTGAGTAGTGATACACAACTAGTGGCATAAATAATAAGAACCCAAGAATTATATAGGTATGCTAATTTCTTTAATAGAATTTAGCACCCCATTTAAGCATGTACTAGCTTTTTTAATAGTACTATATGCATAATTTGGCGACGAGCACTCTCTATGTACCACCTTTTTTCTTTAATTTCATCTTGTTAGTTTTGCTCCATGGCGCCATCCATCGATACTACTATTATACAAAAGTATACATTTTTTTAAGTCTAAAGGGCGGTTTCATGAGAGGCGAGGGCCTTTGTGATTTGACGGCTCGTTACTGTTGGAAGGCGGGGCCTTGTGATTTGATTGCTCGTATAAATGTTGTCGATGGCCTAAGGAGGAGCAAAGAACCGTGCAGTATACTCAAGTTTTTCACTGGAGTACTAGTACGATGGAGGAGCATGAAACACGACAGCCCAATGCCATATGGCGATAAAAAATGATCTAATTTGCTAGTCATCGATCCCACGGTGTCGCTCATCGTTAGCATTGTTCTATTCAAGCCTCACAGAGAACGTGACACGTCCGGCGAAACACCCAAAGCAAAAGAAGAAACACAGGAGCAAAAGAAGAAGGAAGATTATCACTCCAAAAAAGAAGGAAGATGCACACACACGTCTAGGGCGTTGCTCTCTACTACATGAAGGGTTGCTGGCCGCGGAGTCGTAACTGCTTCCTCATCGCCTCCACGCCCTCCATCTCCTTGCACATCTCCTCCTCCATCTTCTTCATTATGTCCATGATGAGGGATTTCTCGATGCAAGCCTTCATCATCTGTTCCACGGCCGCATTACGTACCTTGATAGCAGCCAGGTGATCGATGCGGAGCTTCGCCAACTCCTCCTTCTGTTCCATGACAAGGTCCTGTAGCATCTTCTTCGAGGAACTACTCTTCTCATGCAGCTTCTTCCAGCCGGCGTTCTCCTTCTTCAGCAGGTCGAGCTTGTGGCAGAGCTTCGCTTTGTCCTCCTGAAGTTGCAGGATTTCTCTGGTCGCCTTCTTATCCGAGGCAATGCTCTTCTTCAGCAGCATCATCAAGCCGGCGGTCAACTCCCCCTGCTCATTGAGGTCAGCGGGCATGTCGTCGAGGCTCTCCTTCAGTAGCTCCACCAAGCCGTCGATGAACTCCTCTTGCTTATTGAGCTGATTGGGCATGTCGCCGAGGGAGAACGACTCCAGCGCTACCAGCTCGGCATGTTCGCCTCCGCGGCTAGGGCGCTCCTGGGAGCCCTCGCCTGCTCATGAGAGATCTTTCGAGGTCTCTGTGAGGCGGCGAGCCCTCTATTTTTTTTCCGCAGCCTTCGTTGCCGCTCCCTTGTAACGAGTATTTCTCGACCTAGAGCTCTGCACACCGTCCATGCAAGGACGGACGAACAAGAAAGACTTATGAGGAGGAAGAGGTAGACTGATTTTTGGCTTGGTACTAGTTCCCCTTTTTATAACCTAGTACTAGCACCAGTACTAAAACCTGCATAGTGGGAACACGTTCAGGTTTGATACATACTAGGTGTGAGCAGGTTTGCACTTAATTATACTATACACTTTGGACCGTGATGGGAATAAGCTAAAGATTAATTGATGGTTTTGATTTCGAGGCCCGAAACGGCTCCCAATGAGTTTCCTGGAACAAAAATTTCAAGTACTACTTCTCAAATATGGTCGCACAAGTCAGTCATGTAACTGGTCATACATGTCAGACCAAGCCGATGTGTGTCGGGGGTCCGACTGACCGTCTATAGGCGCGACCGACCGTAAGTATTATGCGATGGAGACTTCTGGTTGTGGCTTCGGTTGATTTTCAGGACCATGCATTCAAAAACTAATGATAAATCAATTACCATATTTTTCCAAATGACCAAGTATTTTCACGGGAATATAATACATATAGACGGAGTGCTTGGCACGGTTGCAAACCGCCATGGCGCCGCAAGTTCAGGCAGCAGCAGTCGAGTAGGTCACTACATCACCAGCGGGGAAGGAGGGTAGATCACCTCGCCTACGATGCAATCCCAGCGGCGCCGCCGCAGCTCGTTCCGCGATTTGGCTTCTCCTACCGCCCATTTGAGCAGTTGCACCGGCTGCTCATGCCATTCCACAGGCATGTGCGTTCTTTCCTCTGCAGTTGACTCCGTGAATATGATCTCTGCCATTAGCCCTAGCTCGAAATCAACACGATGCTGCCAGATGCTGACATCCCTCGGCATCTCTCCCCTGAGATTGACTTGCGCCTCTACCTTGTGCTGCGCCAGGCGCAACTCCTTAGAACTTCTCTCCAATCCATGCGACGCTTCCTCGATCCGATTTGCCCTTGCTGCCCACTACCTGAAATGCAGCCCCGGCATGTCCTCCGGCGCCACCGGTCTGTCATTCCAGAGCAATGGATCCCCTCTAAAACACATGTGGGTTTCACTCAAAGGCGGCAGTGCTGCGGGCCGTAGTGAGAGGGTAGCCCGTAGGATCCTCGGATCTAAGGGATTATCCATGGTGGGATCCTCCATGGCGGGACTCGGTGGGCAAGGCGGGGAGGCGAGCCTAGGCGCTGGGAGATCCCTACGAGGCTAAGATAAAGATAGTACTACTCCACTCCGTCCATATTTAAATACAAAGGCCACCAACAGTAGCCCTGGCAAAAATTGATCATGCTGCCTACGTCCTAGTTTATTGGCCCCCTTTTTTGTGCCACTTTCTATGACATGCATAAATATTATGTTACTTAAAAATATGGTCAAAAATTGGCACAAAATACGAAGGAGATCAATGGAAGTAGCAACCCATGATTTAACTACTCGCATGCATGCAGTGGAGTAGTAATGTCTTTCTCAACTACTTCCTCCCTCACGTCCACTCAATTTGCATGCGCTGTATTAATTAACCATCAATGAAGTGAAGGACTTTACACACGTCAAATTACCACATGGGGTGGATCTTCATGCAAAAATGCGTCCCACCATGTACCAGTGTGTGCGTGTGAGGGAATGAGTGCGTCCGTGCACATCTTTGCTCCGTGTATGTACTGCCAGTGTGCCTAAGAGAGGATGAGTACATTCTTCTGGAACCAGCAGCACGTCACTGTGATCGATCCACAAAAGGAGGTCGCGACAATGCCTCCACATGTGCCACGTGGCTTCATGAATTGAAAGAGAGACACTGTGTAGCATGCCATTGGAATTCTAAATTACGCGTTTTGCACATATTGGAAGTACTAGTAAGGTACACGTGCATTGCACGCATCGGATTTGGCAACCAAATTATGAATAAATACCACACTATAACATGTAAGCTTTGAGTCATATATGCATGATGTAGACGTTCGTTCAATTATTAAAGTTCATCTCATTCAAAATCAATTAGTTTTTATAAAAAATTTAGGGCCTCTTTGATTCGTGGGATTTCCAAAACGTGGGAATAGGAAAAAACATGGGATTAGAGTGGAATGTCGTCTTGAATCCAACAGGATTGTACGAGTGTTTGATTGTGCATAGAAAAAACATAGGATTCTTTCAAAGAGGTTTGAGTGGATGTAAAGTTTCCTATGAAATCTAGTGCAAATTAATCCAATGGAAAAATTCTTATGGTTTACAATCCTACGAATCAAACAACCAAGATAGGAAAAATTCCTAAGGATTAGAATCCTCCAAAATTCCCTTGAGAAGCCTTTGAATCAAAGAAGCCCTTAGTCTATTTTATGATTCATGGAATTGTGCATTGTAAAGCATAAAGTAAAAACAAATAATGGAAGTTCAACTAGAAAAAAAGTTTGGGCAGTTATGATATAGAAGATTCTAGAACAAAGGAGAAGCACTTGTGTTTTGAGGTTTGTGCATTATGCTTAAGTTCAACCATGGAGTCTACTAGATTGTACATGTGGCAAAATCTGGTGGGGGCTAGAAGATGGTGCGAGGGGCCAAGTGGAGGGAGACTATGAAGGAGTGCATAACTGCGAGATCGACATTTAAAGAGAGGGGGCGAGAACATGCGCTATTACGTGCAGTGGCAAAGCCATGAAAAATAAATGAGCTAGGGGGCCAAGCATTGCTAATCCTTTACGAGGAGGGCCAATTCATCAACTTAAACCATTTTACCAGCAATTGATCTAATGATCAAATTCATATTTTCCTCAATATATAGTGATGTTAGGGGGGCAGGTCCCTTGCTGCCCCCTATCTTCGCCACTGTGCGCGTGACTGAGTCTCTGAGAGATGACGTAGAAGGCATGAATGATGAGAGGGGGACGTTGGATAGATAATTGATGTGGGTGTATTAGCTATGTAATCCTATATAGAGAGGTGTAGATTGATCGATGTGTACGTGGGAAAGAGGGTGAGACCTCACTAGATATATAGATTGATCGGCTCGTGTGGAAAAATGGGAAAGACCTAGCTCTATATATACACATATAGAGGAACATCGATCATTGCGCATGCACGTGAGAGATAAAGAATGCCCGATATGATGAAGATGGGGAGGTGTGTGTGTGTGCATGCATGGGAGACCGACCTGAAGAAAAAAGATTGCATGTGTGCGATGGACAATGGCAAGTGGTAGTGTGTGTGCATGCATGCACGAGAGGAAGTTAGTGGTACAATTATAAAGAGAAGGCGACTGTGTGGGTGTAAAAGACTAGGTGAGGTCATAATCAATATAATGTTGAATTCAAATATTTGAATGAGAGATCATGATGTTTGAAACCCATGCATGCAAGAATATAACTGAGATATGTGTTGTGTGGTTTGGAAACGAGCATGCCATACTGTATACACATTGAACAAGGTCAGACTTAATTGAATTTGAGATACCGATGGCAGACATCGTTTGGCAACATTGCATCCGTGCATGGACATACTATTCTAATTGGATATGATGGGTGACTTTCGCATCACATATCTATATCTATACCCCTATATATTATATTTTACTAGGAAAATTGCTCGTGCGTTGCAACGGGAGAAAATAGCATCCCTACATTATCCTTCCTTCAACTAAAGTAACATAGCTTGCAAGGCACGAGAATCAGGTTGTGCATATGTGGTAGACATGAAACTTTTTTCTGAATTCTCGAGTGCGGAAGTTCGTCGGCTTGTTTTCGAGCACCCTCATATTGAGTTGGTGCCTAGGTGATGTAATCTTTAATGGGGTCTAGTTAACATGGAAACCGTTGAAGAGGAGGTAAACATGTGCCACAAAGAGATAATTATTTTTCAACGGAAAAATTGATAGTATTTTCATGGCTTGATTTTCTAAGGCGCAACTGTGAAATATTCTTTTACCAAGCAGTCTCGTGTTGTTGATGGACCCTACCCAATTTAGGCAGATGAATCATCCACCTTGTCTTGACCTAGACATATACATAGTTTGTTCCATGACTAGTAAAATAGTAAGTTACTAACCAGTCAAGCTGTGAAATTGGACAAGACAAAACCATGTGTGGAGGCAAATTAGGCCTTTAGTTTCTGCTATCTCCATGATGCTCTCTCATTGTGCACACATCCATCCTATAACATCAACAATCAGAACCAAGTAGTTGTTTGAGATCATCAACATTCACATGCAGAACCAACAAACCAAGGTACATGAAACTATGTTGTGTTCAGTTTTGCCCAAGTTTACACATGTACACAGTTCTAGGACAAATCGATCCAGTCTTGCTTTCCTATAAGATCTGCATGCAGATCAAGCTGGTATATGCAGAACCTAGTTCGTGTACCTTGCTATAGGAAACTTAATGAGATTGAGCTTTGCACAGCAACACACATGCACACACCGAGGAGGAAACTGAAAAGAGTACAAAAGAGTCGTTCTTCATTGTATTTGGTTAGGATCCAAGCAGGGCTGGATAGCGGCCGCCCTCCACGCCAATTACAGGAAGGCCCTCCACACAAATACACTCGGGTGCCTTAGAAAAACTCTCCTTTAATTAGGGGGTTTCTTGGCTTTTTCTTGAACAACCACCAATTAGCAATTTCACCTAATCTCCTTTAATACTTGTTTTCTTAAATGCCCTCTTTTAAATTTATGCAGCAAGCATGGCATTATGAATCTCATTAATTTCCCACAAGTTAATTAGCCTGAATTTCGTCTAGTTAGTCCACATAGGACGCACTGCATCATTCTTTTACTTCCTTCCAGTATAATTAGTGCCCACGTAGTATGGATATTCCTTCCTTCCTATTTTAATTGGCCCACCATATTTCTTTCCTTCCCAGAACTCATTGCCCACTAATTTTCTTCCTTCCTTCTTTCTTCGTTTCCTTTTAATTAGCCCACATAGTATGGATGTATATATCTTTCCTTCCCTGGACTCATTTTCCTTCCTTCCTTAGCCGACTTATCGAGCTGGTTGATAAAGTGTAACTCTATGACGTATATATCTTGGTGCTTTCAGTTGTAAGGGGGCGAGGTGGTACTATTGAATAAGAAAAGTAAACGTCTTGAGTACACATGAGCTGATATTGCTTAGTTGGTAGGTGTGTATGGTATGGTTTGAGAGATCGTGAGTTCAATTCCTGACGAAAGTAAATGTCCCTTTTTGCCAAAATATCTGACCAGGCCCACCTTGGCCCATGCGGGGATGCACAAAATAAGCTATGTGCGGCCCATGCGAGGAATTTTGGTTGAGACGGACGGACGGAACGAAGACCGACAAAAATTACGGAGTAACCAATTAGTACCACCTCGCGTATATATTTTATATTTATAAACAGCGTAAATTCACAAAAAGAAGCGTATTGTGACGGTGAACCCACGGAGTCAATCCGTGCTTTATTATTATTAGGGAAATATATTTTTTATATAGTGTGCGAATAACTTTTAACTTTGAAAGATGGTCGTTAGATGAAGCCAATTTGATGGTGCAGAGATGGAAAATTCAAGCACTACTGGCCGTTGGATATCATCTACATTCCACCAGATTTTGCCACATGTACAATCTAGAAGACTCCATGGTTGAACTTAAGCATGATGCACAAACCTTAAACCACAAGCACTTCTTTTTGTTCTAGAATCTTCCGTATCATAATTGCCCAAATGTTTTTCTACATGATTTGCCATTATTTTTTTTTACTTTATGCTTTACAATGCACAATTCCATGAATCTTAAAATGGATTAGCTTTCTCATAAAAACTAGATGATTTTGAATGAAATGAACTATAAGAATTAAATGAACATCTACATCATGCATATATGACTCAAAGCTTACACGGTATAATGTGGTATTTATTTATAATTTGGTTGCCAAATCTCATGCATACAATGCACACGTACCTTACTAGTCTAAATGGTGTTTGTGTGTGTGTTGTGCGTGTTAAACACATTGTACGTAGTATCATACATAGTTTAGATTCTGAACATCTAGCTAGAGCATACATGTACTATGATTTGAATTCAACATAAAATGGATACATATATTTGAATTTGAGATCGTATGTACATGTAGTTCATATTTATATATGAATTTACTAATCCTATATTCATGTCATGTGTTGTGAACATAATATTTAGGTGGTTGTATAACTAACCTGAGTACAATCCCATTCAAACAAGGAAAATGTAATCAAATTTAGTCCATATGCTAGACTACACGAATTGTTCTTTTATTGTTGAGGGAAGTGCAAATTGATTTGGTACTGTACATGTTATGTTTGTTGTCTTGATTTTTTAGTTTTTCTGTTGTTGTATTTGAATGCATTTCTAGTAATATAGTAAAATAGGACATGGCTCTCTCTAGTGATGAGGTGTGAATTTTCCTTTTTTTGTACACGTTAAGCTTGTTCTTCCGAAATTTCAAGCCGCACCTTGTTATGCCGAAATTTCAAGCTAGCATCTCTGTCTATCGTGATGCGAAACTCCCGCCTCTTCAACCCGCACCTTGTTACCACGAAATATTTAACATATATCTTTGTCTCGTTGTGCTCCGAAAACTCCCTCCATCCCAACCCATGCCTTGCTATCCCAAAATTACAACGCGCATGAAAACTCCCACCTCCTGCGAAATCCCGACACGCGAAATGCCCGTGATACCCCTGAAACGAAAGAACTTCCTAGCTCAAATCGGTGAGGGTACTTTCGTAACTTACCCACATTTCGGACAAGCACGTCCCTAAGCCATGGTTCCCCCTCCCATCCCATCCGCCCACCCATTCATACACCGAGGCCGCGATAACTTGTGAAGCCCCACACCCTCCTCCGTCCACCACCCAGCCGGAGCGTCTTCCCTGATGACGTCATCCACAGCAACACCTCGATGTCCCTCATCCACCGCACCGGATGAGGATCCGTCATCGATCTCGTCATCCTGCCGGTTTAGCCACCCCGTCCTCCACCTCCAAGGAGCTGCCCCGATGTTCCCCTCATCTTTTGCACCACCTCCATTCGAACACTGCCGTCTTCACCTGCACCACTAAAAGAGCAGCATCATCATCGTTTCCTCGGATGAAGCTGAGGCCTAATTGCTGCCACCAAAGAGGTTCTACACTAATCGCGCATTTTCTTCTTGATTCGATCTCATGGTGCTGTCGGCGCTCGGTCCTGAGCCGACATGGCACGGCTCCATCCATGGCGGCATCACCGGCAACTTCCTCCACGGCCTCGCTCCCTCGGTGGCGACATCCACATTAGTAGGACCTGCTGCTGCTTTGGCTCTCGCTCGCACTGTTGCTCTGCTCTTGCTCTCGGTCCCCTACCTGGTCTGCTCTTGCTCTTGCTCTTGCTTATGCTGCTGCTCTCGCTTTAGCTACACTTCAGTTGACTGAATCGACTTTTGGGTCAATCGATTTTCAGGGGGTGGGGGGCTCGCCGGAGTTAAGGAAGAACCAGCTGCAGCGGGGAGGGGGGCTCGCCGGAGAAGTACCCCACTATCTATCTTAAGGTTCAGGGTGGGGGTGGTGGTCACCGGCGGTGGTGGGGAAGTGGCGTGGGGATCACCGGAGAAAAAGCTTGGCACGGAGGGGGCTAGAGGGATGGTTGGGGCGGTGGCGGACCGGCGGTGGGGAGTGGTTTCAAGGCATGCGGGGCGGCGCGCCGCCGGCCGCGAGTAGCGGGGGCTGGCGGTTTGGCCGGTGGTGGCTGGAGGCTCAGGGGGTGGAGGTTGAAGATGAACTGCAGTCCCTGATTTTGTATCCAACGGCTAGAAAATCGACTTGCTAGAGATGAAAAAGTCAGTCGACTGACGTGTAGCCTCACCCTGATGCTGCTACATGACCAGCTGCCCCGGCTTTCGCACGCGCTACTGCTCTGGGCACTGCTGCTGCTACTGCTTTTTTGGTACTAGTGCGTTCAGTTTCGAAAGTAAAATTCAGTTTCGACAGAAAAATTCAGTTTCGACGGTTAAATTCAGTTTCGATAGTTAAATTCAGTTTCGACAGTTAAATTCAGTTTCGACAGTTAAGTTCAGAGATGAGAGGCTGATGTATTTTATATCTAACACTTTGTCGTTATGTATTTTACGTCATCTACTGGAGATGCTATCAGAATTCTACTCAGGTTAACGTTGTCTCTCTTGCCCTGCTTCAGCCTCGCCGTTGTACAACTCACCCGAGCTGCTCCAACGATGAAACCCTCCATCACAGCAGAGCAGTACCCCGGGCTCCATCTCCAAACGCCTAAGATCTTCCTCCCCTCCTCCGACATCCAAATCAGCCGGAGCATCCTCACCAACCAACCCAATCATGCTGAGATCGACATGGCTTCACCAAAGAGGTTGTATACTTGTTGCATCTCTTTTTTACTCTACATGTTATATATATTGTCCACTGAGCACACGTGGTAACATGAAATATGATTAGTTTCTCCTACTATATGACAAGCAGTGAGGTGCCAGGCAACTTAGCTATCAGTGATGGACTATCTTGAATGCCATCATTATTTATCTCTGCGCGTTTGAGGTGTGCATTTGTAGATGGGCCTGGGAGTTGAGCTAGCAGGGTAGTGGCCTGGGTCTAAAGTAGTAGAAGTAGCATAAAAACATTTTTCGAGTGTAGGATTTTCCCCGCTCAAGCTTGCCTACTCGAATCACCAGTGCTTGGAAGGAAAAGTGAAGGAAAAACATTGGAATTGGGAAGTTTCCTATGGTACTACTATTCATGCATTTGGTTCAAAGGAATGGAGCAAAGGAAAACTGTAGGATTTGTTCCTTTAGTGTCTCCTTGAAAGAAAAACCATATGAATTTTAATATCCACTTGTCCTCCTTTTCAAATTCCTATTCATGATGCACAAGACTAAGAGATAGTATCATAATAGCATTATAACCATACATTTTCTTGTGGTTTGACTTAATATCACCATGCTTCTTTGCATCTTGTGATCTTCCAATTCCTGTGAACCAAACACCCAGATTGGAAAAAATCCTGTGTTTTTAAATTCTCTGTTTTACATGTGCATTCCTATCCTATTCCTGTGTATTTCCTATCCCTGCATTGTTAGAATCCTCAAATTCAAGCAAGCCCTTAAACAATTACTTCTGTTACAGATATGTGTCAAAGAAAACCCTGTGTGGTTTGTCTTGCTCCTGTTGCGCTGTGTTCCACCCCAGCATAGCTGCTCCAACGACGAAAGGGTTCACCACAGCAGGGATCCGCTCTCCAGACTGTCTTTCGCCGCCTCAAATCTTCTTGCCCGCCACCGGCAGCCACGACAACTGCATTAACATCATCAACTGAGCAGATGACCTTGAGTACTACACGGGTCCGCAGGAGAGGTCGCACTCTTCTGTGTCTGCTTACGTTATGCATCGCTTAATATGATGACATGCTACTTTATCGTCGTGTTCACCTATTAGACTCTGAGTCAGGTCCAAACAAATGTTGAAACTTGAGTTTTTAAATGGTTGTGGTGTACATATTGGGGCGGTAATCAATACTATTTGTCTACAATCTGGTTAATCTCAGGTGTCTACTATGAGTTTCATGTTGGGTGCAAACAAACATTAAAGGAGACATTATCTGTATTTTTTACTAAAGCTATTATTTGCCTGCTATCATTGGTTTTGGCTCTATCCACAGTTTGCTACCATCACTCTAGATTTGTGCATGCACTCCTTACATAATCTCACTATGTTTTATTCCTATGCATGTCGGTTATTGTACACAATGGAACTAAACATGTAGAGAAAAGAGACGAGCCTTCCGTGGTAATAAAATTTCATGTAGACATCGCTGCATGGTGGGCAAAAAGGCAGCCCCCCTCCACCCATTTTGGATTGTAATCAAGAGGAAGATAATTGTTCCGAGGGGGATTCAGAAGGAGAAGACCACAACTATTTACCCCCTGAGGTCTTCACTTTAACTTGGCATGCTAATGTTGGTAATATCATGCATATGGTGCCTTGCATTGCTTACTTTATACATCAAAAATGTCATCTGCTTAGTTTAGACATGCTTTGTGTGAATGCCATATGTTTAGTTTCTTTATCGTATATATGAATCATGCAATGCCATATTGTTTAGCCAGGCATCATATATGTGAATTTTGCAATGCCACCCTGGTTAGCCAGTCATCTTATATGTGAACTATAGCATGCCATCATTTTTTTATTATGTATTCAATTTGTCAACAATTTTAGTACATTCAATTACTCTTCTTGTGCATCAGCCATTCGACACGGTCATGGAAAAATCTAGAGTGGAAACAAGGTCTTCAGAGCATACGATGCTATTTGACGAAGCGCATGTCTTGCTGGTTACAGATAGCTCCTCAGAGGAGGATTCAGAGACAGATGACCAGTCCTATTATCCCCCTGAGGTGTATGCTCAAACTTGGCAGGGTTATATTACTCATAGCATGCATATGTTGTATTTCAGTGCTTAGTTTTTACATCATATACACAATATTGAATGCCATCTCCTTAGTTGACACATCATATATGCGATTGCCCTCTGCTCACTTGCTTAGTATATAAATCATATATTTGAATTATATCATGCCATGATGTTTACATAGACAGCATGTATCTGAATTATGGCATGCCAACCCATTTTCTAAAGACATAATATAGTTATATCATCTCATCATGTTTAGATAGTCATCATATTTTGAATTATGTCATTCTACCCGTGAATTATATCATGCCATCATGTTTCCATCGATGGCATGTTTGTGAATTATTGCATGCCAACCACTTTAATGGACACATCATATAGTTATATAATGTCATCCTGTTTACATAGTCATCATATTTTTAAGTATGTCATTCTATCATGTTTAGTTAGCCATCATACAGGTGAAATTGTATCATGCTATCATGTTTGATTAGAGATCATATATGTGAAATTATGTCAAGCTATTCTGTATGGTTAGACAACATAAATCTAAACTATTTCATGCCCTATTTTCTTCCCTACTATCCATTGCACCTGTCTATCCTACAATGTATGTACATTCAATTAATTTTCTTGTTTATCAGCCATTTGAATTGGAGGGGTGATGGCAGTATCTGTGGGAGTAAAAACATGGTCCTCAAAAAAGATCGTGCTACATGTCGATGTAGATAGAACCACGGTTGTACTTGCCCAAGAACCAACCCCACCACACATAACCCAGACTCACGCAGATTTTACCCCTACCCAGTTGGACAGAGAACCAGCTACACCCCTTCTAACCCCAATCCCAATAGATAGTAACCTAGTTCCAGTTGACACAGCACTGTCTCCACCACAGAGCACCCAAACACGAGCAGTTAGTAAGGCAACTGCAGTGCCCAAAGCACGAGGACCACCACTCCAAACCCCAAGTCAACGCTTAAAGCAGCAGAAGAATTGTTCTCAGGTCAGGTTCCGTAGCTATGGTTCATAATCCTTTGCTCTTGCATCACTGTATTTACTCATACCAAGTAATTTCAACTTTGAAGGATGCAATTGAAACTCCAATGGCGCAACAGGTATGTTTTAAACCTGTTTCTTTAACGTGTTTGTTGTTGTAACTTGCTCTATGTAGATTTCAGTTTGAATTGAATAAACAGTTATGTTCTCATGCCATGCACATTGCAAGTGTTGTTATTGTTGTGTAGTTTCCCACGCTTTATATTCTATCTATGCTGCTTTGTCTTATATAGATATGATTTGAACTGTCTCTATCTCGATTTGTCAACATAAACTAGAATGATATAGACCATACAGTGACCATGCTACATAGATATATGTTTGTTTCATGTTGTTATCCTGTCCACCTTACTACTGAACTGGTTTACCAAAATGAGTTTTTCATATACAACATGGTAAACCTGTGATGTCTCTGTTTGTTACTCTTTTAGAATGCGGATAAAATATAGGAGAAGAGTACCCCGTTATGCAATGGTAAAGGAAGTAATGCAGATAAGGTTCAAGATAGTGAGACATCCCTGTTGGTCTCGAAGAAAGCTGATAAAAACTATATTGAAGACACTGAGACAACCCCAAAGTCATGTCTTGATGTAGTGTTCGAGTTACTAGCCACTACTGCTGGCACCAGCTCTTCGAACTCACTGCCTGAATCAGTTCGGCTTCTTGAGTCTCAACTTCAAGTTGAAATACATCGATCAGATGTTCTGTGATGGGAAGCCGAAGGACTGAGGAAGTCCCTGTAGAATTCAGATGCATACTTTCTAGTGCAACAGCAAGTGTTGGAGGATTTAAGCGCCAAACAAGAGAAAGTTAATAAGCTTGCTAAGCATCTAGCCAGCATTATGGGTAGCTAGGATATTGTTTCTAGAGCTCTTCTGAAGTGGTTTTAGTTCTGGCCTTGTTTTGCTGCGGCGTTTATTTGCACTGGTCACCAACTTTGACAACCAGTGTATTCGATATGCTGCTTTGTTCTCTATATTTGCATCGGTGGGGAACTTTCATGCCTAGTGTATGTAATATGTGTAATAGTCATGATAGCCTAGCGTAAGTTGCTTGCTTACTTATTTCCTTGTTGTTTTGTTTATTTGTTTGCTTGTAGTCAGTGCAGTTCTTTTTCCGTGGTTTGCTAATGGCCATAATAACCTATTTTTTAAAACTAGGCTACAATAACAATGGGCTACATATTTACAGTAGTGACCCTGGGCCTCCTATAGGCCATAGAAACAATGGGCCTTCTACAGGCCGTAGAAACAATGGGCCTTTTACGGTCCGTAGCATCAATGGGCCTTCTATGGGTTGTATGATCGATCGTCCAAACATGGGCCAATAACAGACCGCATTATGGGCCATAAACGGGCTAGAGTTGGAATCGTCCATTCATGGGCCGACCATAACGGGTCGTTGTTAATTGGACGTATTTGATGACGTTATGAAAAGGCCCAACAGATTAACGGGTCGATTGTAACCACGGATTGAATTTGGCCCACAAGCAGAAAAGGCCAGTAACGGGTCGTAAGTAATCGAATGTTGGAAATGAGCCCAAGAATAAATGGGCCCTGAGAAGGCCGAAAGATAACACGAGTTGGAAACGGCCAATAGAATAATGGGCTGTTAATTGGTATAAAGCGGTACATTGTTCATTACGGGCCAGTTTCACCATGGGTCGTTAATGGGCCAAGAGTTATAAAGGGCCTCATATGGGCCAAAAGACATCATGGGCCATACATGGGCCAAAAGTTACAACAGGCTGGAATCATATTGGACGACCGAGATGAAGCTACTGGGCTTAATTCCGATAGGCCGTAACGGGGTGTGAGTTAGCAGGCCGTAAATGGGCTATATACGAACAGGCCGTTAACAGGCTTTCCGTGGGCTGGCCCGTTACCTTTTGACCAAGTCAAACGGGCCGGCCTTTTCATCGGAATGGGCCTCTGTTGGGTCGTGCCATGTGTCGATGTATCATAGGCGCCTCCTGTCCAATGAGTGGATGACATCTGTCCCAACGGTGATCCAACACGTGTTTCCTCCGGCCAATTAGAATTTTACACATGGTAAATCCCCATCGGTCCGGGCTGTTAACGGGTTATCGGATCCAAAACCGGACCCGATAGCTTAACGGCGACCCATTACGGTGGATGCCACGTGTCGATACCTTGGCGAAAACACTTCCATGACGCACCATTTATCGTTATGGAAGTGGAAACTTCCGTGATGATAATTTTGGTAATGTCATGGAACACTTCTACGACAGCACAAGTATGACTATATTGATTCTGTCATAAAATTTTCATGGATGTACATGCATGATAGAAAACGTGACCTACTGTGACAAACACGTATCATCACAGAAGTGTATTTTTTTGTAGTGGAGCAGGCGTGAGTTGACGGGACACATGCGTGCAGGTGTGTGATTTGACGGAGGCGTGCTCGCTACGTAGTGTCATAGGGAGGCGTGCGAGTAGCTGTGTGAAACGACGGTAGGCATGCCAGCAGTCCAGTGCGCAGGCTCACCGGGAGGCGAGCCAGCGGTTTGACCGCCGCCCGCCTTTCTCCCACTACTCCATATTAATGGTGCACCCAAGCAGTCGCACCCCCATCCTCGCCACACACACACAATCCTCTCTCTTCGCTTGCAACCTCGATGCTGCTCTCATTCCTCAAAGCCGTCCATGTATGAGGATGCCGCCAAAGCACCCCATCCGAGGGAATGGCGACGCCGGGGCTGCTGAAGCACCGGAGCACAACATGGAGATGGAGACAGAGGTTGTCATCACCGCCGGCGAGTTATCGCTGCACCCTAAAGTCGTCGACGGCATCGAGCTTCCACAGCCGGAGGCGGAGTTCCACACCGGCTCTGGTGATGACTCGGGCGATGACCCCGGCGACGACTCCAACGACCACTCCGGCGACTTCTCCGACGACGACAGACAACTGGTTAGTCATCTATACCCATTTATGTGTCAAATAGATCTTAGGGTTTCTCTGGTTACTCCTGCCTCCCCTTTTTGGAATAGAAATCCTATGGTTATGTTCTCCTAATCCATGAAAACTGAGTAAGTTTTGTTAGATCCATGTAGTGCATTGATTGTTTGAATGGTACAAGTGATAAGTGATTAGTTGTTTCATCTATGCAAATGATTTCTGCTAGTAATCCGACTAGGGTTAGTGTTCGTGCTAATAATTCCTAGCCAGGACTTGAGATTTGATTTTGAATGACCTACATATATGTTTGTGCCATTATTTTCTTCAAAGATTGGTATGTACATAGATGATTGTGCTTAAAAATCGAACCATAATCTCTAGATATGTATAAATAAATAGCCATAAATTCCTAATCCTACTTCATGGCATGTAAACATTGATTTGATGCCAAATTTGTTTTACTATTTGTATAGGTGATGTCTGACGATGTGGACAGCAAGGATGAAGATGCCCAGAGGAGGTACAAGAGGCAAATCTTGAGGGAGATTTATTCGGGAATGCATAACAGGCGTATTAGGACCTGGAACGGCGGCTATCGATGCCCATTTTCCAACCACAACCTTCATGACACGTATCTAAGTGTTCTGGCGCATGCAAGACGATGGGCTGTTGGCTCCTTCAAGCAGAAGTATTCTCGTAGGGTGGCGCACGACGCGTACGCTGAGTACCTGGAGAAGCTTCAGGATCGTGTCGGCATGTGCGATGAGATGTGGGATTGAACTATGTATGCTTGAGTATGCTTAATGACGATTGAACTATGCTTGTGTACGTGTATGCTTATTATCTATGTCTGAGTATGTTTAATATATGTTTACTTATGTCTAACTGTGGGATATGGATGCAATCAGTTCGGTTGATGGACTCTACCTCCGCCCTTGTTTATTGGTCCCCTTTGTAATTTGTGTTAAATTTTGACAAAAGATTTAACTAACAAATGTTAGTGCAGGTTAGCAAAAATTATATCATTCGATGGGTATTTGAGCATAGTGTTCAATGATATAATTTTTGGTGACATGCATAAACATTTCTTAGTTAAATATTTGGTCAAAATTTGGTACAAATTACAAAGGGGACCAATAAACCAGGACGAAGGTAGTACGTCAATCACACATGGTTCCCAAAATTGGAACCGTGTGCAATGGCTTCCATTTTGCTTGTTGCGTCAATCACACATGGTTGGCTCTAGCAAACCGTTGCCTCCGAAATTCTTTGTGGGACAGAAAACGCATACAACCCAATTCAAAAAAGGAAAAAGAAAACCCTCACCATCCACACGTCACAAAAACCTCACCCCGCCCGCCACCCCCTCCGGTCCCCATCCCATTCACACCTGCACAAGCTCCTCCGCGTCTATGCATGGCACCGCCTATCACGGCGGTAACGCTTAGCTCGATGTCTGCCGCCGCCAGGTTGCCGGCAAAGCCCACCGCATTTTGCCACTTTGCTTACCACTGCCTATCGCCACCGACTTTCTCGATGCTGCTTGCGCTCGACCCAGTTTCGCTCAGTTGGGGAATTTGTCGTACTGGGGGTTCTTTCTCATGGACAACAAGGTAACTAATTTAATGAGATATTATCTCATCTCTTATCCCAGTTCATCTACCTCCTTTAAGCACGCAGCCAAAATCATCGTGAATTCATTTTTATTCCAACTGATTTGAGGGTTTTCTTCTGTTCATAGAGTGTACAGTGCGCGGACACATCAGGACTTTGCGGCCTCCGCTAGACATTCCACTTCACCGTACCAGACGACTTGAGGATGCGTGCGATATGTTCAATCTCACCCTAAATCGGTTGGCATGGCCTACTTTCCTGAACATATTCTAAATATTGCTACAGTTGGATAAAAGGTGACACATGCACCATATACGTCAAAGGGGATTTTCCCTCTTCTTTCTATATTAGGAAAATTAATGATCTATTGTTCTTTCGATCACTCTCATATTTCCATGACATCATGTTTACCATATCTGTTTAATTATAGATTTTTGTCCTTCGATTTCAACTGTTGTACAGTTCTTTCAATTTGGGCCCATATTTTCATGTTACCATATTTTTTAACAATCCTACCATTTTCTATAGTGCGTCCCTTGCTATGCAACAGAATCTGTAGTGCACAATCTTTCCCTTTACATAAATCAAGACTGCAGGGATGTCATACTGAACACAAACCATGGATTTACAATCGTTGCTACTATAAGACTTGATGAACGTGGTGACTCCTATTTTGGCACTGGCCTTTGGAAAGGGATTTCTAAGTTTTATGTACTGAAAGATGGCACTATAATTACACTGCACATAAAAGGGCCAGGTCATGAGATATATGCTAACTTCCCTGGCGATATCATCCATCCAGACTTTGTTCGAAGTAAGTTTTCTTTTCAAGTATTTGCATGTTGACTTACCCAGCAATATCAAATGAATTGTGTAGTATTTAAGCAACCAATTGTTATTCCATTTTCTTACTATATTCCTACCTAATAACTTCTAGTTATCAATACACTTTTCTATTGCCATGTTTTAACTAAATATTCCCTGTACTCCCACTTCTATCAGAAAGCACCACTGACAAGGAGACTCCGGAGATGGAGAACGTGGCTGCCAATAAGCGGAGGCGGGGCGAGCAAGAACCGCAAGCGACTCCAGCAGGCTTAGACTTCATCAGCAACCTCCTCGATGATATGTTTATAGTCATCATCTCCCTCCTCCCAATCAAATATGGGGCACCGAAAACCGTCCTTTCCCGGCGGTGGCACCCCTATGGAACTCCACCCCTCTCGACCTCATCGACAAGCACAAGCTCTACCATGGCTATCGCAAAAGCTTGGATGCGTTCTCCAACATCCTCGATAGTCACCTTGGCCCAACCAGAAGCCTTAGAATGGGCAAGTTCCGTTCCAACAGCAAGGACCGAGCCAAGCTTGACGACTGGTCCTGATCCCCGCCCTAGATCAGCTCGAGGAGCTCACTTTTGATGATGAGCATATGCGCTCACTACCAACGTCTGTGCTCCGCCTCGCACCCACGCTGCGCGTCGCCAAGTTCAAAAACTGCCATCCCCCCTTAATGACGCGCCCACTCTTACTCTACCTCAACTGAAGCACCACGAGCTCGTCGCCATCAGCCTCCCAAACGATGACATGGAGCTCCTGCTCCATGGCTGTGCTGCACTCGAGTACCTTCATCTTCAGGCGATCAATGGGTTGAGTAGCTTCCACATCACTTCCATGACTCTTCGGACTATTTATGTGTGTTCCTGGTGCGACAGGAAGACATCACAAGATGTGCACCATGGTATGGTCATTGAGGACACACCTACACTTGCGAGATTACTTGTACTTGATCAAGAAGGTCCAACAAGAATCAATGTCATTTCTGTGCCGAAATTGACAGCGGTTGGCTACTTGTCTAACAAATACTCCGAACTTGTTAATGGATCCACACCCGTTGAGGTACAATATCCGCCTTCTACCTCTCCTTCTACAAATTAACATTATTCCTAATTTTGAAGATGTTTGTTCATCTATCATCCAGAAAATGATTCCGACAAGCTTGACCCCGAAACTGTGCACAGTGAAGGTCTGGGCACTAGAATCTATCGGCCCTAACCTAGAGCAAGTTGTCAGTTTCCTGAGATGCTTTCTGTGCCTGGAGAAGCTATATATTCAGGTGATGTCCCTTTCGTGTTACATGTTAACCATAAGGGAGTTCAATTTTTGACACCTTTTTCCAAGTTTACAATGACAAAGTACTATGATTTCTGAAGGATTCTTTTGGAGGATTTCAGTACATACATGCCCCCCCCATATTGGTTGCTTGATCCATATGGTTACAATCCATAAGCATTTCTTCTTTGAATTCATATGTACTAGTTTTCTTTGGGAACTTTTCATCCAATCCAACCTCTTGTGAAGAAGGCTACATTTTTCTAGAATGTAATCAAATGCCCATGTTAATCATGTCAGATCGAAGATGGCATATTAGGGCATTTTACATATCCTGCAAACCAAATAGGCATGTAGTAGTGTTCAAAACTGCATGTAGGCACTAACATGTTTTCTTCTTTTGAAGATAAGATTAGACCCAGTTGTGGATAATGTGATACAAAGTAACAATCACGTCGAATGCCTAGATTTGCATCTCTCAGAAATTACTTTGAACTCCTATCTAGGGACCTTACCGGATATTATATTCACCAGGGTCTTTGTTGTGAGAGCAAGGGTGCTGAAAGTAATGAGGTTTGCCCTACATTTATTTCACAGAAATGAATGGTTTGTTGATCAGCGTCGGCGCCAGCGGCTTAATGGAATAGGCGCCGAAAATGCTAAATTTCATTTTGGAACTTCACATGACAGAGTAATTGGAAGTCATCATGTCAACCCCATACATGACTTCTCAGTGGCTGACCCCTTTGCAAAAATTATGAGGTTTAGAAACCAGACTTGGAAGTGGTAATATTAGTTTGAACCTCTCTGATATCCATGTTAAGCGGTTCAGCGCGAGCGTTTGCAGCTAATGAGCTGAATTTCATTTCTAATATTAGTTTGAACCTTGTAATCTTCGAATTTGAGCCATATATCTCTAGAATTTGAACCTTGTAATATTTCGAGCTTTTGTGGTACAATCGTTGAAATGGCATCGTATGAGACTCGTATATTGGTAGCACTATTTTGACCTTAGTATGCAATGGTCTTAGATTTTTTTAACCATTCTCGAATATGTTTACCTTGTCGGTCTAACAGCACACGATATTTATAGCTAACTCGACTGTGATCTTCGACATTATTGCACACAGTTGTTTTTTTCAACCGCGCGCCCTGTAGAGCACAGAATTAATTATCGCACTCGAGTGTCCATCATCACCCTTCTGTGTAACTTTGACCTCATCACCTACGGGTAAACTTATGACCGAAGTCATTCGACACACTTCATTTTTACAAAGATTTTTGCCAATAAATGCCCATGATTTGTCCCTCTTCTAGCCGACGCGTGGCCAAACTAGCCGGGCGGGAAGCTTGCACGGTAAACTGCGCAGTAGTGTGGGAACAGGCTCACCGACGATATATTTGGCGCCTCTTCGAGCCTACAACTGGTCAAACGAAACGCGTGTGGTGCGGTGTTTTCAAGCGTGCACTGGAATCCTCCGCTATGAACGACGTGACAAGATGTGACGATTACAGGCCGGCCGGCCCCATTTATTACAGCGGCCATTTAACCCTTGTGTATCCTCAACCTTTCGATCGCGCCCAACCATTGCAAGAAGCAAACCCACCACGACAAATTCTTAGAGGGTATCCTGCGCGGCTCCAATGGCGCTTTGAGCGGCTGCCGATGACGAGCAGCAGTTCACCATGCATGTTGTGGTGGACACCCACAGAAGGTTTATGGACCTCTCAGTGGTGTACACCAACGACCCGGTCTGGGTGGAGCACTCCATCCACATCATGGAGTTGTTTCTCGCCAAGGAGAAGTACAAGGTGATCGGGTTCGAACTTGAGTACACCCGCGCTCGTGCCAGGTGAGGGAGTCCTGGATTAGGGGATCCTCGGACTGCCGGACGATATACTTTGGCCGGACTGTTGGACTATGAAGATACAAGATTGAATACTTCGTCATGTGTCCGGGTGGGACTCTCCTTTGTGTGGAAGGAAAGCTTGGCAATTTGGATATGCAGATCTCCTCCCTTGTAACCGACTCTGTGTATCCCTAGCCCCCTCCGTGTCTATATAAACCGGAGGGTTTAGTCCGTAGGACAAGAACAATCATAATCATAGGCTAGCTTCTAGGGTTTAGCCTCTATGATCTCGTGGTAGATCAACTCTTGTTATACTCATAGCATCAAGATCAATCAAGCAGGAAGTAGGGTATTACCTCCATCGAGAAGGCCCAAACCTGGGTAAGCATTGTGTCCCCCGCCTCCTGTTACCATCTGCCCTAGATGCACGAGAACCCGACATTGGTGCTTTCATTGAGAGTTCCATTGTGTCGTCACCATAAGGCTTGATGGCTCCTTCGATCATCGGCAACGATGCGATCCAGGGTAAGGTTTTTCTCCCTAGACAGATCTTCGTATTCGGCGGTTTCGCACTGCGGGCCAACTCGCTTGGCCATCTGGAGCAGATCGAGAGCTACGCCCCTGGCCGTCAGGTCAGGTTTGGAAACTTAAACTACACTACCGACATCCGCGGAGACTTGATCTTCGATGGATTCGAGCCCGTGTCAGGTGCACCGCACAGCCACGACGAGCATGACTTAGCTCTGCCGCCGGATAGTGTTCGGGAGATCACACTTGTGGCAACTCCGGCCCTTGATCCAGAGAAAATCATGCCATCCGAGGACTGGTGGATGGACCCCGCCACGGAGGCCGCACACTCAGCGGCGATAGAGCCGAATACTGACTTCACCTCCTACGAGACCTGTGTTGCCGGACCCTTGGATTCGTCCCCGGCCACGGGCTCCGAACCGCCTGCGTCCGTGCCTATCGAATCTGATTGGGCGCCGATTATGGAGTTTTCCTCCGCGGATATCTTTCAGCACTCGCCCCTGGGCGACACGCTAAATTCATTAATGTCTCTCTCCTTATCACAAGGCCCTTGGCTGAACTATGTCCGGCTGGAGTGGGAAGCGGAGGACGAAGAAATTCGTTCCCCACCCACCACCCACTTAATAGCCACTGTCGACGACTTAACCGACATGCTTGATTTCGACTCCGAAGACATCGACGGTATGGACAACGATGCAGGAGAGGAACAGGAACCACCGCCCACAGGGCGCTGGACAGCCACTTCATCACATGATATATACATGGTGGATACACCCAAAGAAAACAATGATGAGGAACGGAAGGATGCAGCGAAGGATAATCCCCTCGAGAAGGAACCAAAGCGACGACGTAGGCACCGCTCCAAATCCCACCTCGGCAAAAACAACGATAACAGCGCAAGAAAGAATAATACCCCGGTCGACTCCAAAGAAAACGACGACCACATGGACCCAGCGACAGAGCAGGATGAACCAGCGGATGGCGAACATAGTACGGAGCCGCTGTCCGATCACGGTGATGCCGAGGGTAAAGCTCATCAACCTGTCACCGAAGAGGAGAACAGTCCGGACGATGATGCACACATCATCCCGAAAAGGCACTTGGAGCAAGAGGACCTCCACAGAAGGCTTATTGCCACCGCGAGGAGCCTGAAGAAGCAGAAGCAAAGGCTTAAGGCTGCGCAAAATACACTCAATAGTAGATGGAACAAAGTGCTCGACACTGAAGAAAAGTACGGTGGCAGCCGCCACACAAAGAGCTATCCAAAGAGCAAGCTGCTACCTGAATTCGATGACGAGGCTTTAGAGCCTATACTGCCGAAAAATAAAACGGCCGATCAGCCGGATCGACCACCCCGTGGCCGCGATAGGGCGGCTAACGATGTCGCACATAAGTCAGCACACGATTTACATGAGGACTTGCACCAAAAAGCCGATATGACCAGGTCCATCTACGGATCTAGGAAGCGCGCTCCGGCACAGAATCAAAACCGAACACTACAACCGTCAGAATGCCATCCAAATACAGGGGTGCCGCGCACCCCCTATGCTTCACCGATGAGGTTCCGGATCACAGATTTCTAGAAGGATTCAAACCCGTGAACAGAGAGGCATACGACGCAACGACAGACCCTGGGGTCTGGATTGAGGACTTTATCCTTCATATCCACATGGCTCGTGGAGATGATCTCCATGCCATCAAATACTTGCCCCTCAAGTTGAAAGGACCAGCTCGACACTGGCTGAAGAGCCTCCCCAAAAACTCAATTGGAAGTTGGGAAGAGCTTGAGGATTCTTTTAGGGCTAATTTTCAAGGGACCTATGTCCGACCTCCGGATGCAGACGATTTAAATCATATAATTCAACAGCCCGGAGAGTCGGCCTGAAAGCTCGGGAATAGATTCCTCACTAAGAAGAATCAAATTATCGACTGCCCAGACGCTGAAGCATTAGCGGCTTTCAAACACAGTGTCCGGGACGAATGGATCGCCACACACCTCGGCCAGGAAAAACCGAGGACAATGGCAGCCCTAACAAGCCTTATGACCCGCTTTTGCGCGGGCGAAGATAGTTGGCTGGCCCGTAGCGACACCAGCAACCCAGGCACATCTGAAGTCAGGGATGGCAATGGAAAACCATGACGCAATAAAAGCAAGCATAGAAACAATGAAGACAGCCCAGACAACACGGCGGTAAACGCCGGATTCAGGGGCTCTCGACCCGGTCAACGGAAAAAGGCATTCAAAGGCAGCAGAGATGGACCGTCCAGCCTAAACAAGATTCTAGACAGATTATGTCAGATTCATGGCACCTCCGACAAACTGGCAAATCACACCAACAGAGAATGTTGGGTCTTCAAGCAGGCCGGCATGCTAAACGCCGAACACAAGGGGAGGGAGACACCAAGTGAAGACGAGGATGAGCCTTGCCAGCAAAACACTAGGGGACAGAAAAATTCCCACCAGAGGTAAAAACAGTGAACATGATTCACATAACGAAGAACAGGAGCAAACGCGCACTCCGAGACGTATGCGCCGTGGAGCCCGTCACCCCCAAGTTCAACCCCTGGTCGGCCTGCCCGATCACTTTTGATCGCAGGGATCACCCGACTAGTATCTAGCACGGTGGATCGGCTGCCTTGGTACTAGACCCAATAATTGACAGATACCATCTCACCCGAGTCCTTATGGACGGCGGAAGTAGTCTTAATCTGATATATCAGGACACAGTTCGCAAAATGGGGATAGACCCGACAAGAATCAGCCAAAGCAATACTACCTTTAAAGGAGTAATGCCAGGCCCAGAGGCTCACTACACGGGCTCTCTAGTACTAGAGGTTGTATTCGGTTCTCCCGACAACTTCCGAAGTGAAAAGTAAACCTTTGACATCGCTCCGTTCCGAAGCGGCTATCAAGCACTACTCGGAAGAACGGCCTTTGCTCGTTTTAATGCAATACCGCATTACGCTTATCTTAAGCTTAAGATGCTCGGTCCATGTGGCATCATCATAGTTAGCGAAAACACAGAGCGTTCCTTAGTGCGGAAGAATGTGTGGCGGCTTTAGCAGCTGAACACTGAGCGGCCTCTCCAACCAGAATAAATGATCGGTCATCAAGACCGCGGACACGGCTAGACGAGTCCGGCGCACCACTAGCTGTAACAGCTCAGATAAACCTAAGACTGGGTCGATGGATATACCCCCATAGGTGGTGCTAGGGGCTTCCCACATGTAAAAAGGACTACAGTTCGGCTTGACCTTATTTAGATTGAATTTTAATGGTTTTTTAAGAATAACCAATTTTTCGCACAAAAACTTTCACCTGGGCTTTTCTCTCTTACAGATGATCATCGTGCTACACCCTTCCAGGATACGGCACAACGGAGACACAGGCGCGGACGTGCAGCAGGGCCCCGTTCAAAGGTTTCTTTTTAGATTAAGACCCTATGCAAACCTTTTTTACTGTCTCTTGTTACTTCACAACCTCTGGATACTCAACATAACCAAGAGGGATGCTGGCGTTATTGGCATTTTGTCACGTCAGACTAATGCACGTACCTGGAAATTTAGGGCTTATTATAGAGGGTGTTACTCAGCCCAGTATACGTTGTAAAGACCGAATACCTTAGGGAGTGTTCGGCGTCGCGAGTTTGGCCTTATATGCATCATCTCCGAATCATGTCTTTGGTCAATAGTTGGGTTTGCTCGGCTCCCATGTTTGGCTACCTTACGTTCCGCTCTATCGGCTAAGGTGGCACCGAGAGAACGATAGCGATTGTGCCCTGGTTCATCTGGATGGGCACCTCAGTAGAGAAAGCCGAAAACTGACTGTCATGATAAAGCGTGAGACTGGTCAACCACTCAAGGACTCGGCGGAATCTTCGCGCTCCACATTAACGAAGGACCGGTTTCCCGGTCATGTATGTACGCGCAACATATTCGTATAAGCGCGGAAGTACCAGGGGCTATATAGTAGCCCCACTGTCAAACTCCTATGGCTAAGTGAAAGTGTTAAAGCAATATAGTCCAATTGCCTTGTTCGTCACGCTAACACCTCCTTAATGGACCAAGACGTTGGATCAAGTGTGAATACGCGCTTTTCTGAACACCCCCGCATTATATGCGTGGGGGCTGAAGCAGACGACTTCAAACTTTCAGGCTATATACATACATAAACGGCCGCACAGGAGGCATCATAATACTTTCAGGCAAAAGTATAAACACAGCCTTTATAATCCAAACAGCATTGTTTTTACAATTGGGATACATGTCACTCGAACATGATACTCTTCGAGCACTGAGCCTCTATTAAATGAGCGCCTTCTAGGACTTCCTCAAAATAGTGCTCGGTCGAGACCTGGCCTACGGCCAGACCCCGGGTTGCAATAGCGGTGGCATCCATCTCTGCCCAGTATGTCTTAACACGGGCTAGAGCCATCCACGCACCCTCTATGCACGCCGACCTCTTTACAGCGTCGATATGCGGCACAACACGAAGGAATCGTTGCACTAAACCAAAATAACTATTCGGCCATGGTCCTTCCGGCCAAAGATGATCCACGACAGACCTCATGGCAAGCCCGGACAACCTATGGAGCTTAGCCCACTCGGCCATTTGCTCATTTAACAACAGCGGACATGTTGGAGCACTGAACTGCGACTAGAACAACTTTTCCACTTCGTGATCTTTTGGATCTTTGAAAAACTCAGTCCCATCAGCAGCACTCGTTGCCAAGTCCAAGTCCGCGTCTGCAGCACTCCATAATTGATCCAGAGGGGCATACTTCGGATCTCCAAACTTCTTCCGCAACAAAAAGGGCTTCCCAGCCGTGATATCTCTGGCTTGACGAAGCTCCTCCTTCGCCGCTCTGATTTTAGAGCGGGTTTCCTTGGCTGCTACCATGGCTTTCTTCAGGTCCGCCATTTTCACTTGGCTTTCCTTTTCAAGAAGCTCATACCGGGCGGCGGCATCCTTCAGCTTAACAGCCATCTTGGCTATTTTATCTTCGCTCTGGTGATGAGCAGCCCGTTCGGCTCTTAACTCTTCGGCCGCCTTTAGGGCGGCCGCATCACTTCTCCTGGCTTGTTCCTTGGCTCGGGCAAGCTCCGCCCGAAGGGTCTCCACGGCTACAGCTCCATTTGCAGTCACAGCATGTTATAGATACTAGCATCATGCTCCTCTTAATATCTGTTGACCACTGGAGAATACATACCCTATGCCTCATCAAGCCACTTGTGCACAAGCACGATGTCGGCATCTGCCGTATCAAGCTGCCGCCTCAGTTCAACAAACTCACCAGTCTGGCCAGCCACCGGACCCTCAGCCGCCTGCACATGTGAGCAGCATGATCGTTACCTGGGACTATGATCCTCTGTTTGCCGCCTCTGGACAGGAACCAGAGTCTCAGGGGCTACTATCTGTATAGGGCACACCTAGCATGTGTGGCAAAAAATATATATATTACTTTGCGTACCTCAAAGCCTTTTAGCAGGCTCATAAAAGCTTCATGCAACCCACTTTGGGCGGATGAAATCCTTTCAACCACCGTACCCATTAAAGTACGATGCGCCTCTGAGATAGCCGCTTGCTCCAGAAGCCCCATCAGTGCGTTCGGTCGTGCACCGGACAGTCCCGGACTCTTTCTGTTGCTCCCCTTAGGAGCCGAATACTCCAGACTTTGGGTGGCCGAAGGGTTATCTTCCGGCCTTGGCGGATCAAGAGAAATCCTCCGTGACGACACCTCGGGTCGTCCGCCTCATGAGGCGGGGAGACAGGGGGAGGCGTTTCGCTCTCCATCATCTTCGGAAGAAGATCCCCCAAAGACGAACTCTGTCGAGAAGAGCTACGATCCGAAGTACAAGACATACGTCTCGGTTATTGTTCTCGGAGATGAAGCAAGATATATTTACCAAAAGTACTCTAGTCCACTTACAGCTCGGTGGAGGGCTGATCCCCTTGCGGGCAATGTGCGGTAAGGATGCCCTCCGGGGCAGGGCCCCCTGGCGAAGGTTTCTTCCCTCGTTTGGAAACCCTCGTTTCCAAATCTTCAGAGGCGGTCCTCTTCTTTCCTTGAGGAGAGGGAATTTTAGATTCTTCTCCCCGGTTATCCTCCTTCGTGGAGACACTAATTCCCCCGGTTTGGATGAGTAATGTGTGAGGCTCGCTTTCGGCTTCTTTATTCCTCCCTTTATCTTCCCCTGATGGCACTTGATAAGGTGCGAGCTCAAGCATCCTGGCTAGTACAGGATCCGGTGAGCCTTCGGGAAGGGGGCCGAACGCCTGATCATCTTCGCCTTTCTTATACAGTCCTGGCCAAGAGCAATTTTTTCAGAATGATGTTATGACAAATGAAAAGACGGCGTGTTCGGCTGCAGAATTACTTACGTGGGTATCTGGACGATTGCAGTTTAGACCCGCATCCTCAGTGGTGTCCGGACACTTTATTCGTGATCCGAAGAACAATCCATACATCCCTTCGAGTGTCACGCCGAAGAATTGCTAAATAGTTCGCAGTCCTTCTGGGTTGAACTCCCACATACGGAGAGGTCGACGTTGCCATGGCAGGACCCAACGAACTAGCATGACTTGCATTACCTTGACAAGGTTAACATCTCTCTTGAGGAGATCTCGGATGCGACTCTGCAATGTCGGCACGTCATTAACTGGCCCCCAATCTAGCCCCTTGTTGACCCATGATGCCAGTTGTGGCGGGGGGGGCGAAAGGAAGGCGGGGGCAGCCACCCACTTAGTACTTCGGGGAGCTGTGATGTAAAACCACTCCCGCTGCCATAAATCGGACATCTCCGGGAAGGAACCCTTTGGCCATGGAGCATCGAAGCCTTACTTATTATGGTGCCTCCGCATTCTGTGAGTCGCCCATCAATCATCTTCGGCTTCACATTGAAGGTCTTAAGCCATAAGCCGAAGTGCGGGCTGATGCGGAGGAAGGCCTCACACACAACGATAAACGACGAGATGTGAAGGATGGAATCTGGAGCTAGATCATGGAAGTCGAGCCTGTAATAGAACATAAGCCCTCTAACAAAGGGATCAAGACTGAAGCCTAGCCCTCGGAGGAAGTGGGAAACAAATACGACACTCTCATGGGTTCGGGAGTGGGGATGACCTGCCCTTGAGCAGGCAGCCTATGCGAAATTTCGGCGGTCAGATTCCTGTCTTCTCTTAGCTTCTTGATGTCCTCCTCTATGACAGAAGAGGACATCCACCGGCCTTGAAGGTTGGATCCATACATGATTGAAGGTCCGAAACGCTTAGCCTGAGCCTTGGGTGTTGGAATTCGAGGTGGGGGAAGGGAAGGATCGAGCGCGAGAAGAAAAGGACAGGCCTTGCCCCTTTATAAAGAGGATGAATATCAAGTGTCCTCTGTGTGGCCGTTCGGAACTTGCCTAAAATCGAGGAGTCATACCAGCAGGCGCGATTGGGTTACCCACACCCGTATTGATGATAACTCGTACAAGATGTGCCAAGAAAACCGCCTCGCAATATGTGCAGTTGCTGGTTGAGAAAAACGGTTTGAATAATGATCGGGCCATGGCATGATGTCACATTATAAAAAGTTGTCAGCAGATTAGATTTGTGGAAATATTATACTCTCAACGGTGGTATGTGGAATTTGTTTTGCAGAGCCGGAAACTATCCTTATGTTCGAATTCTTCTATGGAGTATTCGGAGGAGGAACCCGCATTGCAATGCTAAAGACAATCTGTGCGCCGGACTCATCGTCATTGAAACCTAGTTCAGGGGCTACTGAGGGAGTCCTAGATTAGGGGGTCCTCGGACTGCCGGACTATATACTTTGGCCGGACTGTTGTACTATGAAGATACAAGATTGAAGACTTCGTCCCGTGTCCGGGTGCGACTCTCCTTTGCGTGGAAGGCAAGCTTGGCAATTTGGATATGTAGATCTCCTCCCTTGTAACCGACTCTGTGTAACCCTAGCCCCCTCCGGTGTCTATATAAACCGGAGGGTTTAGTCCGTAGGACAAGAACAATCATAATCATAGGCTAGCTTCTAGGGTTTAGCCTCTATGATCTCATGGTAGGTCAACTCTTGTAATACTCATATCATCAAGATCAATCAAGCAGGAAGTAGGGTATTAACTCCATTGAGAGGGCCCGAACCTGGGTAAACATTGTGTCCCCCGCCTCCTGTTACCATCCGCCTTAGACGCACAGTTCGGGACCCCTTACCCGAGATCCGCCGGTTTTGACACCGACACCAGGTCTCGTCCCAAGGTCGTCATCGCCTAGATGTGCGTGCGCCACCACGTCCTCGTCTACCACTACCACCTGGCCACAAGGCATTGCGAGTGTTTTGCCAGGTTTGTCAACAGCCCCCACTACATGTTCGCTACGGTGGACATCACCAACGATATAAAGGCACTCGAGAATTCGGGCATCGCCTGCCAGAATCTTGTCGACATCCAAGGCCAATACAAGATCTGTGGCAGCCAGGAGCATGAGAAGGACTCACTAGTTTACCTCGACGAGGCCATCATCAACCCATACTACAGAGACATGAAGGATTCCTGCAACAAGGACAAGCATTCCTGGCACTCGGCCTGGATGGAGATACGCAACGAAGATCACATCGTGTACGCGGCCAAGGAGGCGTACAAGATCTACGACATGTACAAGCGGAACGTTGACATGAGTAAGAGCCTCCTTCCCCAAAACGGCCAGAGATCCAGCTAGAAGCAGAGCAATGGCAAGCGTCATCGCAACAATAAGTAGATGATTAGATCCTCGTTTCTCCTAGTTTAGTATGCATGTAATTGCTTACTTTGGTGTGTGGAAATGTTATGTGTGTAGTCACTGATGTCTACTACGCAACTTTATTCTTGTAGACACGTGTTGGGCCTCCAAGCGCAGAGTTTTGTAGGACAATAGCAATTTACCCTCAAGTGGATGACCTAAGGTTTATCAATCCGTGGGAGGTGTAGGATGAAGATGGTCTCTCTCAAACAAGCCTGCAATCAAATACAAGAAATCTGTTGTGTCCCCAACACACCCAATACAATGGCAAATTGTATAGGTGCACTAGTTCGGTGAAGAGATGGTGATAAAAGTGTAATATGCATTGTATAAATATGTTTTTATAATCTGAATAAGTAAAAACAAATAGGTAGAAAATAGAAAACGGGGACAAAAACGGTATTGCAATGCTTGAAAATGAGGCCTAGGTTCCGTACTTTCGCTGGTGCAATATCTCAATAGCGCTAATATAATTGGATCATATAACCACCCCTCAAAGTGCGATGAAGAATCACTCCAAACTTCCTATCTAGTGGAGAACATAAGCAGAAATTGTTTGTAGGGTACGAAACCACCTCGAAGCTATTCTTTCCGATCGATCTATCCAAGAGTTCGTACTAAAATAACACCAAATAATTTCAGATTCATAATACTCAATCCAACACAAAGAACTTCAAAGAGTGCCCCAAGATTCCTACCGTAGAAACAAAAGACGAGAACGTGCATCAACCCCAATGCATAGATTACCCCAATGTCACCTCGGGAATCCGCGAGTTGAGTGCCAAAACACATATCAAGTGAATCAATGTGATACCCCATTGTCACCATGAGTATCCATATGCAAGACATATATCAAGTTCTCTCAAATCCATAAAAGTATTCAATCCGATAACAACGAAATCTCAAAGGGAAAAACTCAATTCCTCACAACAAGATAGAGAGCGGAAAACTCCATATGATCCGACTATATTAACAAAGCTCGCGATACATCATGATCGTGAGATCTCAATAACATGAGAGATAAAGATTAAACACATAGCTACTGGTACAAACCCTTAGCCCCGAGGGTGGACTACTCCCTCCTCATTGTGGTGGCCGCCGAGATGATGAAGATGGCCACCGGAGATGATTCCCCCTCCGGCAGGGTGCCGGAACGGGGTCTAGATTGGTTTTCGGTGGCTATAGAGGCCTGCGGCGACGGAACTTCTGATCTAGGTTAACGCCGAGGGTTTTTGGAATATTTGGGAATTTATAGGGTAAAGAGGGGGTGCGGGAGGCCACCCATATGGGCACAACCCCAAGTTCTGCTCTAGCCCATTGGTGGTCTTCTGGTCCATAAAAAATCCACAAAAGTTTTGCAGTGTTTGGACTCCGTTTGATATTGATTTCCTGCTATGTAATAAACATGCAAAAAACAGCAACTAGCACTTGGCACTATGTCAACAGGTTAGTAGCAAAAAATGATATAAAATGACTATAAAATGATTATAAAACATCCAAGAATGATAATATAACAGAATGGAACAATAAAAAATTATAGATATGTTGGAGACGTATCAGCATCCCTAAGCTTAATCCCTGCTTTTCCTCGAGTAGGTAAATGATAAAAACAGAATTTTTGATGTGGAATTCTGCCTAACATGTCATCTCATATTCTTTTCTTTGTAGCATGGACATTTGGACTTTTATATGGTTCAAAGCAATAGTCTAGTTTTGACATGAGGACTTAAATATTCAAGCATACCAACAAGCAACCATGTCTTTCAAAATATCAATGCTAAAATAAGTTATCCCTAGCCCATCATGCTCAATCATTGATCCATTCATGAAACACACTCACATATTAGCGACGCCCAATGCTCAAGTACGATCATAGTGCCCCCTAGTTGGTGCTTTATAAGAGAAGATGGACACTCAAAATAAAAATTCCATAAAGTAAAAGAAAGGCCCTTCACGGAGGGAAGTAGTGATTTGTAGAGGTGCCAGAGCTCAAAGCGAAAATTGAGAGATAAAAACATTTTGAGAGGCATACTTTTCCCACCAACAAAAACGACTTAGAGCTCCCAACACTTTCCATGCTAGATATATTATAGGCGGTTCCCAAACAGAAACTAAAGTTTATTCCTTTTTCAACCATACTTTCACTTTCCATGGCTAACCGTATCCACGGGTGCCCTCCATACCAACACTTTCCAAGGAATTTATTATTTGACAACATAAAGTAAATTTATTTTTCATTTCGGGACTGGGCATCCCTAATACTTTGCCTTACTCTCATGCAATGATAAGTGAATAAACACTAATCATGAGAATAACATATCTAGCATGGAAAATATTGGCCATCCCTCACCGCCTCGTGAGCGGTACGAGCACACAAAAGAGAAATTTATTTTGAAAATTAGAGATGGCACATACAAATTTGCTTAGAACGGAAAGAATACCGCATATAGCTAGGTATGGTGGACTCATGTGGCAAAACTGGTTTAAAGGATTTTGGATGCACAAGGAGTGATCATACTTAGTGCAAAATGAAGGCTAGCAAAAGATTGAGAAGCGACCAACCAAGAAATGAATAATCTCATAAGTGAGCATTGAGCATAATTAACACTGAATAATGCACCACAAGTAGGACATAATTTCATTGCACAACTATTGACTTTCATGCTTGCATAGGGAATCACAAACCTTAACACCAACATTCTTACTAAAGCATAATTACTCATCAACATGACCCGCATATCACATCATCATATCTCAAAACTATTATGAGGAATCAAGTTTATTTTGTCCAATGATCTTCATGAAAGTTTTTATGATATCCTTCTTGGATATCTATAACTTTGGAACTAATTTTCATGTATTCCTTTTGAGAAGCTCAAACAAATATAAGTGAAGATCATGAGCATAATATTTCTTTATCTCAAATTAAATTAAGTGAAGCAAAAGATAATTTATTCAAAAATACTAAAGCACGTGGTGCTCAAAAAGATATAAGTGAAGCACTAGAGCAAATGACAAGCTACTCCAAAAAAGATATAAGTGAAGATCAAGCAAGTAGTTAAGTAAATAGGTAGCTATTTGAGGACTCTCTCTTATTCAAAAACTTTCAGATCTAAGCATTTTATTAAAACAGCAAGCAAAAAAAATGACATTCCAAGAATAGCACACATCATGTGAAGAAGCAAAAACTTAGGCTCAACCGATACTAACCGATAATTGTTTAAGAAAAGAGGTGGGATGCCTACTGGGACATACCCAAGCTTATATGCTTGAGACTTCTTTGCTACTGTCAAATACAAGTTCCATAATTGTTTCCACACAATGCCTACTGTAGCATATCATTTCCACAATTTATATGCAATATAAGCCATAGAAACTAGAAAACAAGCAAACTATGCATTGAAAACAGAATCTGTCAAAAACAGAACAGTTTGTGGTAATCTGTACTCCAACCATATTTCTGCTACTCCAAAAATTCTTAAAAATTAGGAAAACCTGGGTAATTTTTCTATTAATCTTCTGCAAAAAGAATCGGAATTTTATCACGCTTCTGTTAAAAATGAGAATTGTTTTCCTGAGCGCAGAAGTTTCTGTTTTTCAGCAAGATCAAATCAACTATCACCGTAAGCCATCCCAAGGGTCTTACTTGGCACTTTATTGAAACCAAAGCAATAAAACAAGATTACTATACTAGCCTAATCATGTGAACACACAAAAACAGTAGGTAAAAGTGTTGGGTTGTCTCCCAACAAGCGCTTTTCTTTAATGTCTTTTTAGCTACGCATGATGATTTCAACGATGCTCGCATAAAAGATAAGAATTGAAACATAACAAGAGCATCATGAAACACATGGCAAGCACATTTAAGCCTAACCCACTTCCTATGCATAGGTAGTTTGTGAGCAAACAACTTATGGGAACAAGAATCAACTAGCATAGGAAGGCAAAACAAGCAAAACTTCAAGAATTTCAACACATGGAGAGGAAACTTGATATTATTGCAATTCGTACAAGCATAAGTTCCTCCCCCATAATAATTTTCAGTAGCATCATGAAGAAATTCAACAACATAACTATCACATAAAGCATTCTTTTCATGATACATAAGCATATAAATTTTGTTACTCTCCACATAAGCAAATTTATTCTCATCGATAGTAGTTGGAGCAAACTCAACAAAATAACTATCATGAGATTGAAAATAAAAATCATCATGACATGTTTCATGGTTATCATTATTCTTCTTTATAACATACATGTCCTCACCATAATCATCATAGATAGCAACTTTGTTATCATAGTCAATTGAACCCTCATCTAAAATGGTGTATTCATCACTAAATAAGGTCATGACCTCTCCGAATCCACTTTCATCATTATAATCATCATAAATAGGAGGCATGCAATTATTATAACAAATTTGCACATCAAATCTCGGGGTACTAAAAATATCATCTTCATCAAACATAGCATCCCCAATGTTATGGCTTTGCATAACACTAGCATCATGGATATGCAAAGAATTCATACTAACAACACTGTAATGATGCTCATCATTTATACCGAACATTCTGTTGAATTCTTCTTCTATCAATTGAGCACAATTTTCCTTTCCATCATTTTCACGAAATACATTGTAAAGATGAATAATATGATGCAATCTCAATTCCATTTTTTGTATTTTTCTTTTATAAACCAAACAAGTGATAAAAAAAAACTAAAAGATTCAATTGCAAGATCTAAAGATATACCTTCAAGCACTCACCTCCCCGGCAACGGCGCCCGAAAAGAGCTTCGTTCATGGGATGTGAGTGCCGCTTACCTAACCTCCCCGGAAACGCCGCCAGAAAAGATATTGATGTCTACTACACAACTTTATTCTTGTAAACACGTGTTGGGCCTCCAAGTGCAGATTTTTATAGGATAGTAGCAATTTTCCCTCAAGTGGATGACCTAAGGTTTATCAATCCGTGGGAAGCGTAGGATGAAGATGGTCTCTCTCAAACAAGCCTGCAATCAAATACAAGAAATCTCTTGTGTCCCAAACACACCCAATACAATGGCAAATTGTATAGGTGCACTAGTTCGGCGAAGAGGTGGTGATAAAAGTGTAATATGGATGGTAGAAATATGTTTTTATAATCTGAATAAATAAAAACAGTAAGGTCGCAAATAGTAAACGGGCACAAAAACGGTATTGCACTGCTTGAAAACGGTATTGCACTGCTTGAAAGATGCAAAACATTATTCTAAATAACATCAAGCAAATCCTAACAAAAGAAAATGACGCTTCAAGCAAAACACATATCATGTGACGAATGAAAACATAGCTCCAAATGAGGTTACCAATAATGTTGGAGACGAAAGAGGGGATACCTTCCGGGGTATCCCCAAGCTTAGTTTCTTGGATATTCCTTGAATATTGCCTTGGGGTGCCTTGGGCATACCCAAGCTTAGGGTCTTGTCACTCCTTGTTCTCCTCATATCGACATCTCACCCAAAACTTGAAAACTTTAATCACACAGAACTTAACGGAACTTTGTGAGATAGGTTAGTATGATAAAGAGCAAACCATTTCACTTTGGTACTGTCAAATACAAGTTTCATAATTTTTTCCACACAATGCCTACTGTAGCATACCATTTCCACAATTTATATGCAATATAAGCCATAGAAACTAGAAAACAAGCAAACTATGCATTGAAAACAGAATCTGTCGAAAACAGAACAGTTTTTGGTAATCTGTACTCCAACCATATTTCTGCTACTCCAAAAATTCTTAAAAATTAGGAAAACCTGGGTAATTTTTCTATTAAACTTCTGCAAAAAGAATCGGAATTTTATCACGCTTCTGTTAAAAATGAGAATTGTTTTCCTGAGCGTAGAAGTTTCTGTTTTTCAGAAAGATCAAATCAACTATGACTGTAAGCCATCCCAAGGGTCTTACTTGGCACTTTATTGAAACGAAAGCAATAAAACATGATTACTATACTAGCCTAATCATGTGAACACACAAAAACAGTAGGTAAAAGTGTTGGCTTTTCTCCCAACAAGCGCTTTTCTTTAATGTCATTTTAGCTAGGCATGATGATTTCAACGATGCTCGCAGAAAAGATAAGAATTGAAACATAACAAGAGCATCATGAAACACATGGCAAGCACATTTAAGCCTAACCCACTTCCTATGCATAGGGATTTTGTGAGCAAACAACTTATGGGAACAAGAATCAAGTAGCATAGGAAGGCAAAACAAGCAAAACTTCAAGAGTTTCAACACATGGAGAGGAAACTTGATATTATTGCAATTCGTACAAGCATAAGTTCCTCCCCCATAATAATTTTCAGTAGCATCATGAAGAAATTCAACAATATAACTATCGCATAAAGCATTCTTTTCATGATACATAAGCATATAAATTTTGTTACTCTCCACATAAGCAAATTTATTCTCATCGATAGTAGTGGGAGCAAACTCAACAAAATAACTATCATGAGAGTGAAAATAAAAATCATCATGACAAGTTTCATGGTTATCATTATTCTTTATAACATACATGTCCTCACCATAATCATCGTAGATAGCAACTTTGTTATCATAGTCAATTGAACCCTCATCCAAAATGGTGTATTCATCACTAAATAAGGTCATGACCTCTCCGAATCCACTTTCATCATTATAATCATCATAAATAGGAGGCATGAAATTATTATAACAAATTTGCACATCAAATCTTGGGGTACTAAAAATATCATCTTCATCAAACATAGAATCCCCAAGCTTATGGCTTTGCATATCACTAGCATCATGGATATGCAAAGAATTCATACTAACAACACTACAATGATGCTCATCATTTATACCAAACATTCTGTTGAATTCTTCTTCTATCAATTGAGCACAATTTTCCTTTCCATAATTTTCATGAAATACATTGTAAAGATGAATAGTATGATGCAACCTCAATTCCATTTTTGTATTTTTCTTCTATAAACCAAACAAGTGATAAACAAAAAATTAAAAGATTCAATTGCAAGATCTAAAGATATACCTTCAAGCACTCACCTCCCGGCAACAGTGCCCGAAAAGAGATCCGTTCACGGGATCTGAGTGCCGCTACCTAACCTCCCCGGAAACGCCGCCAGAAAAGAGATTGATGTCTACTACACAACTTTATTCTTGTAAACACGTGTTGGGCCTCCAAGTGCAGATTTTTATAGGACAGTAGCAATTTTCCCTCAAGTGGATGACCTAAGGTTTATCAATCCGTGGGAGGCGTAGGATGAAGATGGTCTCTCTCAAACAAGCCTGCAATAAAATACAAGAAATCTCTTGTGTCCCCAACACACCTAATACAATGGAAAATTGTATAGGTGCACTAGTTTGGCGAAGAGGTGGTGATAAAAGTGTATTATGGATGGTAGAAATATGTATTCATAATCTGAATAAATAAAAACAGCAAGGTCGCAAATAGTAAACTGGCACAAAAACGGTATTGCAATGCTTGAAAATGAGGCCTAGGGTCCGTACTTTCGCTAGTGCAATCTCTCAACAGTGCTAATATAATTGGATCATATAACCAACCCTCAAAGTGCGATGAAGAATCACTCCAAAGTTCGTATCTAGCGGAGAACATAAGAAGAAATCATTTGTAGGGTACGAAAACACCTCGAAGCTATTCTTTACGATCAATCTATCCTAGAGTTCGTACTAAAATAACACCAAATAATTTCAGATTCATAATACTCAATCCAACACAAAGAACTTCAAAGAGTGCCCCAAGAATTCTACCGGAGAAACAAAAGGCGAGAACGTGCATCAACCCCTATGCATATATTACCCCAATGTCACCTTGTGAATCCACGAGTTGAGTGCCAAAACACATGTCAAGTGAATCAATATGATACCCCATTGTCACCACAAGTATCCATATGCAAGACATATATCAAGTGCTCTCAAATCCATAAAAGTATTCAATCTGATAACAATGAAATCTCAAAAGGAAAAACTCAATTCATCACAACAAAATAGAGAGGGGAAAACTCCATATGATCTGACTATATTAACAAAGCTCGCGATACATCAAGATCATGACATCTCAAGAACACGAGAGAGAGAGAGAGAGATTAAACACATAGCTACTGGTACAAACCCTCAGCCCCGAGGGTGGACTACTCCCTCCTCGTTGTGGTGGCCGCCGGGATGATGAAGATGGCCACCGAAGATGATTCCCCCCTCCGACAAGGTGCTGGAAAGGGGTCTAGATTCGTTTTTGGTGGCTACAGAGGCCTGCGGTGGCGGAACTTCTGATCTAGGTTAACCCCGAGGGATTTTGGAACATTTGGGAATTTATAGGGTAAAGAGGGGGTGTGGGAGGCCACCGAGGTGGGCACAACCCACCTGGGCGCGCCTGGGCCCTAGGCGCGTGCCGGTGGGTTGTGCCCCCCTCAAGGCTCCCCCAGGTGATGCTCTGGCTCATTGGTGGTCTTCTGGTCCATAAATATCCACAAACATTTTCGTGGTGTTTGGACTCCGTTTGATATTGATTTCCTGCGATGTAAAAACATGCAAAAAAACAACAACTGACACTTGGCACTATGTCAATAGGTTAGTACCAAAAATGATATAAAATGACTATAAATGATTATAAAACATCCAAGAATGATAATATAACAACATGGAAAAATAAAAAATTATAGATACATTGGAGACTTACCAGTCACTTGTGTAATTGTATGCTTAATTTGGTTTTGCAATGTTTTCTTTTTAAGTATAGATGTTGATGCTCTGTAGATAGAGCAAATCACATCGCACATAGACTAAACAATGGAACCCGTCGGTGATGATTTCATTAACCGCTGACAATTGTATACCAGCAAATGTTTGCTCACAACACACACAACTTGTTAACAGGAATCGTCTGTGTTGTTATCGGTCTTCCCACACGTTTCTGATTACAAACATGTTTGTCGCGTATCACACACATCTTGTTAAGTTGAACCATTTCTGTTCTCTTGGCTCAACACAAATAGTTCATCCGACTGAACTGTATGCAGTATATCGCACACAGCGTGATCTGGCTGACAGTTTCTTTTGTGTTGCCTAATCACAAATAGTTCATCCGAGTGAATCGTATGTTGTATATCGCACACACCTTCATCTGGCTGCCCATTTCTTTTGTTCCTCCTCATCGCAAACAATTAATTGAACTGAACCGTATGCCTGATGTTGCTTCAAGCTATGTCGGTATTTCCCCAAAGATGAAGGGATGATGCAGCACAACGGCGGTAGGTATTTCCCTCAGATATGAAACCAAGGTTATCGAACCAGTAGGAGAACTAAGCAACACAACGTAAACAGGCCCTGCACACAGATAACAAATCCGCGCAACCCGACATGTTAAAGGGGTTGTCAATCCCTTTGGGGTAACGGTGCCAGAAATTGGTGCGTGACGGGAAAAAGGTTATAATGGATTGGATAAATAGATCGCCAATAAAATAAAGTGTAGCAAGATATTTTTGGGTTTTTGGATTAATAGATCTGAAAATAAAAGCAAATAAAAATAGATCGCAAAGGCAAATAATACGAGAAAGAAGACCTGGGGGCCGTAGGTTTCACTAGTGGCTTCTCTCTAGAAAAATAGCAAAGCGGTGGGTGAACAAATTACTTTTGGGCAATTGATAGAACTTCAAATAATTATGATGATATCCAGGCAATGATCATTATACAGGCATCACATCCAAGATTAGTAGACCGACTCCTGCATGCATCTACTACTATTACTCCACACATCGACTACTATCCTGCATGCATCTAGTGTATTAAGTTCATGGAGAAACGGAGTAATGCAATAAGAACGATCACATGATGTAGACAAGATCTATCTATGTAGAGATAGACCCCATCGTTTTATCCTTAGTAGAAACGATACATACGTGTTATTTCCCTTTCTGTCACTGGGATGAAGCACTGTAAGATCGAACCCACTACAAAGCACCTCTTCCCATTGCAAGATAAATAGATCAAGTTGGCCAAACAAAACCCAAATATCAGAGAAGAAATATGAGGCTATAAGCAATCATGCATAAAAGAGATCAAAGAAACTCAAATACTTTCATGGATATAAAAAGATAGATCTGATCATAAACTCAAAGTTCATCGGATCCCAACAAACATACCACAAAAGAGTTACATCATATGGATCTCCAAGAGACCATTGTATTGAGAATAAAGAGAGAAAGAGATGAAGCCATCTAGCTACTAACTACGGACCTGAAGGTCTACAAAGAACTAATCACGCATCATCGGAGAGGCACCAGTGGAGGTGGTGAACCCCATCCGAGATGGTGTCTAGATTGGATCTGGTGGTTCTAGACTCTGCGGCGGCTGGATGAATATTTTGTCGACTCCCCTAGGGTTCTGTAAATATTGGGGTATTAATAGAGCAAAGAGGTGGTCCGGGGGGCACCCGAGGTGGGCACAACCCTCCAGGGCGTGCCTGGGCCTCCTAGCACGCCCTAGTGGGTTGTCCCCTCCTTGGGACTCCCATAGGTGCAACCAGGGCACAACATGTTCCTTCTAGTCCATAAAAATCTCCGTAAAGTTTTGTGGCATTTGGACTCCGTCTGATATTGATTTTCTGTGATGTAAAAAACACGAAAAAAACAGGAACTGGCACATGGCACTATGTCAATAGGTTAGTACCCAAAAATGATATAAAATGACTATAAAACATCCAATATTGATAATATAACAGCATGGAACAATCAAAAATTATAGATACGTTGGAGACCTATCAATGCCCTACATCGCACGCGCAACTAAAATCTGAACCGTGTTTGATGCATCCGTCATCGTAAATGTTTTGCACCTTTTTATGGGTTTTTTACACCACCATTTGCGATTATTGCATCGCACAAAGTTTCGTCAAAGGGTCTCTAATCATAGTGTCGCGTTAGCAACATCCTGCAGTAGTGATACTAATGAATCTAGAAGCTGACAAAGATAAAATTGTTTTATAACGCTTGACTTGTTGCAAAAATGTTTTATGATCAAATTATCTATGAATATAGTTTGAGTCTTTTCTAAACTCTTTTATGCATGATTAAGATATCTTTGTATTTCTCTTCGAACTATCGGTTTGGTTTGGCCAACTAGATTGGTTTTTCTTGCAATGGGAGAGGTGCTTAGTTTTGGGTTCAATCTTGCGGTGTCCTCTCCCAGTGACAAAAGGAGCAGTGAGGCACGTATTTTATTTGAAAGTGTGTTATATCGACTAGAGGGGGTGAATAGGCGATTTTTACAAATTCGTCACAGAAAAATTTCTACTTGAGGAATTTGCTAAGTGACGAACTTGTAACGCCCACGATGCGGCTATAACTCCCATGTGTCGAAGCACGACTTAGAGGCATAACCACATTGTAAGCAATGTCGCAAGTGGGGTAATCTTCACACAATCCATGTAATGAATAAGGGAAAAATATACATAGTTGGCTTACACTCGCCACGTCACACAATAGCATAAATATCATTACATTCATCCAGATACAATCAAGGTCCGACTACGGAACCAAAATAAAGAACAACCCCAAATGCGACCAAGTCCCCAATTGCCCCAACTAGGCACCACTACTGATCGTCTAGAAAAGAAACGTAGTATCATCCCGAGTCCTCATCGAACTCCCACTTGAGCTCAGTCAAATCTCCTGGAGCGGTATCATCGGTCCCTGCATCTGGTTTTGGCAGTAATCTGTGAGTCACGGGGACTCAGCAATCTCACACCCTCGTGATCAAAACTATTTAAGCTTATAGGTAGGGAAAAAGGTATGAGGTGGAGCTGCAGCAAGCACTAGCATATATGGTGGCTAACATATGCAAATGAGAGCGAGAAGAGAAGGCAAAGGCACGATCGATGAACTATGATCAAAAAGTGATCCTAGAACAACCTACGTTCAAGCATAACACGAGACCGTGTTCTCTTCCCGGACTCCGCCGAAAAGAGACCATCACAGCCACACACTCAGTTGATTCATTTTCATTAAGTTAAGGTTAAGGTTATCTACAACAAGGCATTAACAAATTCCCATCTGCCCATAATCGCGGGCATGGCTTTCGAAAGTTCAAATCCCTGCAGGGGTGTCCTAACTTAGCCCATCACAAGCTCTCACGGTCAACGAAGGATATTCCTTCTCCCAAGACGATCCGATCAGACTCGGAATCCTGGTTACAAGACATCTCGACAATGGTAAAACTAAACCAGCAAAGCCACCCGAATGTGCCGACAAATCCCGATAGGATCTGCACATATCTCATTCTCAGGGCACACCGGATTGTCCAAGGTTCTGGTAGGCCAGCCCAGAGTTGCCCCTGGTGGCCACCGGCAACTGACAGGTTGGACCAACACTCAGAGGAGCACCGGCCCGGGGGTTTAAAATAAAGATGACCCTTGAGTCCGCCGAACCCGAGGGAAAAAGAGGCTAGGTGGCGAATGGTAAAACCAATGTTGGACATTGCTGGAAGAGTTTTATTCAAGGCAAACTGTCAAGGGGTTCCCATTATAACCCAACCGTGTAAGGAACGCAAAATCAAGGAACATAACACCGGTATGACGGAAACTAGGGCGGCAAGAGTGGAACAAAACACCAGGCATAAGGCCAAGCCTTCCACCCTTTACCAAGTATATAGATGCATCAAAGTAGATCAAGATATAATGATGATATCCCAACAATAAACATGTTCCAACAAGGAACAAACTCCAATCTTCACCTGCAACTAGCAACGCTATAAGAGGGGCTGAGCAAAGCGCTAACATAGCCAAACAACGGTTTGCTAGGACAAGGTGGGTTAGAGGTTTGACATGGCAATTGGGAGGCATTATAAGCAAGTGGTAGGTATCGTAGCATAGGCATAGCAATAGAGAGAGCATCTAGCAAGCAAAGATAGAAGTGATTTCGAGGGTATGGTCATCTTGCCTGCAAAGTTCTCCGAGTTGACGTTAGCTTGATCCTCGTAAGCGTACTCAACGGGCTCCTCAATCATGTACTCGTCTCCCAGTTCTACCCAAAGCAAGAACACAATCAAAGGGAGTCACAATCAACCACGTGCAATGCACAAGCAACATGATGCAAAACATGTCATGATATGCGGGATGTGATATGCGATGCATATGCATGTTTCAGAAAGGAATGATTGAACCTGGCCTCAACTTGGAAAACCAAGAGTGCCACTAGAAAGATGAGTTGATTTCGGTCAAAATCTATATAAAGATCACCGGAATCGGATGCACGGTTTGCAAATGGCAAGCAAAACAAACATGGCACCGATCTGCGATTAACATCACGAGGCCATCTAAATGCATCAAGAACAACATGCTACAGCACTCTAACATAGAAACAAAATACATGGCAGGGATCCACTCAAGATGCTTGACAAAAGACGAACACTGAGCTACAGCTAATTCACTCAATGGCAGGTTCAAACAAGCATGGCAAAAGTGCAAAAGATATCATGTTACAGACTTAGTGAAAATAACATGTCAGGAATTTAACATCAGGAAGCAATGTTTAGAGCAAGATACAACATGCTACAGGTACATATCATGGAAAAGCAAAGCATGGAATGAAGCTACTCAAAGCATACAACAAAAGTCTCTTACTGACCATAAGCCAAAAGGGATCAGAAAATACAATGGCAATCATGTGAACAAAGCAATTATCGTTAATAGATTCAGTCTTAGAAGAAAACTGGAACATGGCAAAACAGATATCAAGTAGGCATGTTTACGAGCTCGATGCACTTACCATGAGATTGCATCGGATAGATCTCCAAGAACATCGAGGAGAACATGGTATTGAGAATCAAAGAGAGAGAAGAAGCCATCTAGCTAATAGCTATGGGCCCGTAGGTCTGTGGTAAACTACTCATGCTTCATTGTAAGGGCAATAGAGTTGATGTAGATGCCCTCCGTGATTGAGTCCCCCTCCAGCAGGATGCCGAAAAATGCCTCAAGATGGGATCTTGTAGGAATAGAAGGTTTCGGTAGTGGAGAAGTGTTTTCATGGATGCCTCTGGTGGTTCTGGAATATATGTGAATATATAGGAGGAAGAGCTAGGTCAGTGGAGTCTCGAGGGGCCCACAAAGTAGCCCCCCCTGAGGGCGTGCCCTCCACCCTTGCCTCCACCTTGTGGCTCTACTGGCTTGGACTCCAAGTCCCCTGGCTGTCTTCTGGTCCAAGAAAAATCATCATGAAGTTTCATTCTATTTGGAATCCGTTTAGTATTCCTTTCCTATGAATCTCAAAAACAAGCAAAAAACAGAAATTGGCACTGGGCTCTAGGTTAATAGGTTAGTCCCAAATATAATATAAAATAGCACATTAATGCATATAAAACATCCAAAACAGACAATATAATAGCATGGAACAATCAAAAATTATAGATACATTGGAGACGTATCAAGCATCCCCAAGCTTAATTCATGCGCGTCCTCGAGTAGGTAAATGATAAAAACTGAATTTTTGATGTGGAATGCTACCTAACATATTTATCCATGTAATTTTCTTTATTGTGGCATGAATGTTCAGATCCATAAGATTCAAAACAAAAGTTCAATATTGACATAAAAATGATAATACTTCAAGCATACTAATAAAGCAATCATGTCTCCTCAAAATAACATGGACAAAGAAAGTTATCCCTACAAAATCATATAGTCTGGCTATGCTCCATCTTCATCACACGAAGTATTCAAATCATGCACAACCCCGATGACAAGCCAAGCAATTGTTTCATACTTTTGATGTTCTCAAACCATTTCAACTTTCACGCAATACATGAGCATGAGCCATGGACATAGCACTATAGGTGGAATAGAATATGGTAGTTGTGGAGATGACAAAAAAGGAGATAGTCTCACATCAACTAGGCGTATCAGCAGGCTATGGAGATGCCCATCAATAGATATCAATGTGAGTGAGTAGGGATTGCCATGCAACGGATGCACTAGAGCTATAAGTGTATGAAAGCTCAAAAAGAAACTAAGTGGGTGTGCATCCTACTTGCTTGCTCACTAAGACCTAGGGCAATTTTAGGAAGCCCATCATTGGAATATACAAGCCAAGTTCTATAATGAAAAGTTCCCACTGGTCACTACTGCAAGATGCTGCTGACGCGACACTACGATCAGAGACCCTTTGACGAAACTGTGTACGATGCATTAATCGCAAATGATGATGTAAAAAACCATCAAAAAAGATGCAAAACATTTGCAATGAATGATACATCAAACACGGTTCATATTTTAGTTGCGTGTGTGATGAGGGGCATCCGGTTGATCTGTACGAACTGTTTGCGATGAGACAGAACAACATAAACGGGCGGCAAGATCAAGGTGTGTGCGATATACGGCATACAGTTCACTCCGATAAACCATTTGCGATGATTGAGGTGAACACAAACGATTTGGTGTAACAAGATGTGTGTGATACCCGGCAAACAGGTCGGTAATTAGAATTGTGTGTGGTCATTATAGACAGCCCATACGGTCTTTTTTGTGAATTGTGTGCTCATCAGGGCACACCGTTCAATAAACCAACCTGTTGGTGATAATGTAGAAGATCTCTGTCGAATACATATTACTAACCGTCTGCGATGAGATTGATAGGATAAACAGAGATATATACAGTCTGCTTAATTTAGTCCTTCTTCGGTTGTTGTTGTTGGATGGCCCTGCGACATCGTCTTGGCGAGGACGCTTCTTGCCGCTGATCGTTGGCTTTTCATCGTTGCCGCTGTCGTCATCGTCATTGTTGTTGTCATTGTCCTCCTCCTCGTTCGACCATTCCTCCTCATCATCATCGTCGTCCTCTTCTTCGTCCTCCGACGGCTCCTCGTCCATCTGGTTGTCCTCTGACGACTCCAGAGGTGGCGTCCCTTCCATGAACCGGATATAATCAAGGTATGTGCTCGACGCCGGACTCATGGAAGACGAGCGGAGTGATTCCGATGTTGACCTATCATCGGGCGCTAGACTGTCGGCCAAACTGCCGTCTTCCCTGTCCCTCGACATGGCTGCAGAGTGTGTGCTAGTGTGTAGCGTGGCCTGCCAGGGACGATGAAGATGGTGGACACTTAAGCGGGGTATGCAGAGAAGAGGAACTGCCAATTGAAGCGGGGATTGATGTATTATCTAACCGCTGATGTAATCAACTGCAATTATTTGTACCCGGTCGCTCCAAATTTCCGGGGTTGCGCAGGACTCCTATTGGCTATTTGGCTAGTTTCCTTTTTCAGGACAAAAACAAGGAACGAGTTTTGGGATTATGCACCGGTATCGGTACCAACGGAGTAGGACAGTTGGCAGGCAATACATTGAGCTCTTCTTATTGATAAAGCCAGTAATAATCAAACTAGAAAGGAAAAGAAAAAAGACAAGGAAAAATATATGCACGAATCTTCACTTAACATCAATGGCATAGGACCTAGATGTGCATTACTTAGAGCACATCTAGATGTACTTTAGCAATATTGTCAAACAAAACCCCTAATCATCATTGCAAACAATGCATAGAACATGGCTAATGCGACAACCACAACTACACATGCTAGTTCCATCTTGTCTCTTGCTTTTATTTGTTGCCTGTGATTGATTCTTTCTTGCTTCATCGTACTGATTGTACATTCCAGATCAGCCAGTTTCTTCTTCAGCTTTATGTTATCTTCTGCGAGCTTGGTGATAACACTCTGAGCCCTGCCATGCCATTCTTCATCCAGCCAGTTAACAAAGGCACAAGCCTCATATCCTTGCCAATGTTAAATATTATTCTGGATGAGCGGTGGCATTAACTGAAGTAAAATGATGAACTTAGTTAGCACTAACCTCTAAGGGGAAACTAAGAAACTGCCTACCAATGTCGAATCCCTCCGTGCATACACGTCGAGCGGGAGTGTGCCCGTGCACGCAACTCAACTTTTGGTACTTCTTGGTGGCGCAAAACTCGGAGTCGAACTCGTGTTGCAGGAGTCTGGAGTCAAGCTCCGGATCCGACGGTAGATTGCTTTCCTTGGGGGGTCATTCAGGACGGATTCAACAAAGAGCTATACTTTGGACATGCTAAAAAGATCGGAATAGATTGGAACCTAACAGGACAATTCGGATCTGTAGTACACCTGCCTTCTGATGACCTTAGGCAAGTGCTCGGCGGCGACCGTCCTCGTGGCGGCGATACGAGCAGGAGCAGCCGCAGCGAAACCATCAGCACCACTCGTCCACATTCCCCAAATGTCAGCGCCACACGAGGGAATTTGGAGGCTATGTAGGGATTTGGGGGAACTGGGGAAACTATGGAGATGAGCTAACAATTGGGAACTACTTATGGCACTATATGTTGTATACGGCACACTATTTATACATGTCATTTGTGTTAGGTATTACAACGTCACACATGATTTCTGCACCAAACCGTGTGAGCAGACAACGTAGGTTAGACACGTTTGCCGTTACATAACCGTATGTGATGTACTACCCTGTCCATATAATTGAGTTACGATGAGATACCATGTAAACAGCCGCTCTGCGGATATCCATCAAAAAAAGCCGCTCTGCATATAGAGATGGCGGCGGCCTAGGCAGCGGCTACCGGAGAAGAGGTCAATCCCCTGTCAGTGGGCGGTGGCAGCGTCATAGGAGGTCAATCCTCGGTCTGCGGCAGGAGATAGGAGGAGCTCAACCATCGAGGTCGGCAGCGGCATGATTCGAGCACATCCATCGTAGTTGATGGCAGGATAGTGGAGGTCGAACTTCAGGCGGCAGCCGCCCTAAGCTTTGCTCCTCGACCCTGCTGTCTCGGCATGCCGCCGCATCACGCTTGTCTGTTTGCTGGGTGGAGGTCGCCGGGCGGCTAATTAATTATGGTATTCTTTTCATGAGTGGCTTAATTAAGGTATTCAATTACTAATTGTGGTGTTGTACTAGTACTCTGCGTGTAAATCGACTGGCCATTAATTTTTGTCATTGCACGTCTAGATAACACCATGAAGCGCTCTCAGTAATTATTAAAATAAAACCTTGTGATTTATGCACGGATCTTTGGGCAATAGTTAATCCGTGTATTAGTGTTGTTTTGTTTTTAACTACCATTCGTGTGCTGCAGATGGAACGATCTCGATGGATGAAGAATCGGAAAACCGCAAATTTTATCAGTGGCGTGACAGAGTTCATGAATTTGGCTGAAAGTACAAAGAGGAGAATTGGTGATGCGGATTACATCCTGTGTCCATGTACTGATTGTGCCAATATAGAGTCACATGAAGTTGCAGATGTCCAGATGCACTTAGTCTCTAGGGGATTCATGGATGGATATACACGTTGGACCAGACACGGTGAAGAGGAGGCCATGGATGAAGATACCCAGGGCAGCGAGATGCCAAACCCCGATCAGTCTCACATGGATGTTGAACTAACATCGAGGCAGAGGCGTCAAGCTACCAATGGAACACCGGAAAGCTGAAACGCCCACTGGAAAACCAAGATGTCGACGCAGATGACGACGATCTTGATATGCCAGATTTTGCTGCTATGAATGCAGATTTCGAGGGCCCAAAAAAGGATATGATTGGGTACAATGATCTTCCAACCATTGATGCGGACTCCAAGAAAGAATTGTATCCAGGTTGCAAAAAGAAATATTCCAGGTTGAGTGCCACCCTGGCGCTTCTCAGATTTAAAGTAGCAAACGGTCTATCAAACAAGGGCTTCACAGAGATGTTAGGTCTTTTCAAAGAAATTCTTCCGGAAGATAATGTGCTCCCCAGAAGCACGAATGAAGCGAAGAAAATTGTTTGCCCATTGGAACTTGAAGTACAGAAGATACATGCTTGTGTGAATGATTGTATATTGTACCATGGTGAGTACAAAGATTTGCGTGCATGTCCCACATGCAAGCATGCACGATACAAGCACAGGAGAGCAAAGGACAATTAGAAATTGGACGATGAGATCACGACAGGAATCCCGTTCAAGGTTGTTTGGTACTTGCCTTTAATTCCAAGGTTGAGGCGTTTGTTTGCAAACCCTAGAGAGGCAAAGAGGTTGTGGTGGCATCATGATGAGCGAATTGCGGATAGGTTTATGAGGCACCCGAAAGATGGGGCTCAGTGGGAATTAATCAACAAAAAGTTTGAAAATTTTGCCAAGGATCCTAGAAGTATAAGGCTCGGGGAGTGTACTGATGGGATGAATCCTTTTGGGGATATGAGCACCAATCACAGCACATGGCTGGTGCTTCTGTGCATATATAACCTAGCTCCTTGGTTGTGTATGAAGAAAAAATACATTATGATGTTAATGATTATCCAAGGCCTGAAGCAACCTGGAAATGACATCAACATTTACTTTCAGCTACTGGTAGAAGAACTGCTGACAGTGTGGATAGATGCGCCTGCTGTAAAATGTTATGATGCTTACAGAAAGGAGATTTTCAATCTACATGTGATGCTGGTGCACACCATTCAAGATATGCCGGCATTAGGCAACACATCAGGGCAGAAAACAAAGGGAGATGTAGGGTGTGTCACATGCATCGATCGGACAGCTAGCAGAAGACTTCCCAACTCACGCAAAACAGTGTATTTGCATCATCGTAGGTTCTTACCAAAAAATCACCCATACCGAAAGATGAAAGCTGAATTTGATGGTACGGCAGAGGCGGGTGCAGGCCCAAGACCCTATGACGGGGAGGTGGTCCACAACATGGCTAAAAATAATAATGTTGTGCTTGGCAAGAACCACCCTTTGATGGTGAAACAAACACCCAAGGATCAAGTGTTTAAGAAGAAATCGGTGTTCTAGAAATTACCTTACTGCGAGATTCTACGTGTAGATCACTACATCGATGTCATGCACGTAGAGAAGAACGTATGTGAAAGCATCCTTGGTAATCTGCTCAAGATTAAAGGTAAAAGAAAGGATGGTGACGGTTCACAGCTCGATATGCTTGCTGATCAATCAAAACGCAAGAGCGAAGTAGAAGATAATGACAAATTCATCAAAGCTCGCCAGAGTTACAATTTCAGTACAAAAGAAGCAACACAGTTCTTCACCTATTTGTTGTCAGTTAAGACACCCTCTTCCTACTGTGCAAACATCAGAAGTCTCATGGATGTGAGCTCAGGTAAAATGAAGTTGGGACACATGAATTCATATGATTGCCACGTAATGTTGACACAAATCCTCCCAGTGGCCATCAGGAATCTGATGGACAAAGATATAAGAAACACACTCATTGACCTCTGTGATTTCTTCAACCAACTATGGCAGAAAGTTGTAAATCCTGAAGAGTTGGATCATATGCAAGATGATATTGCAAGAATATTGTCCAACCTAGAGATGTTTTTCCCACTGTCATTCTTTGATGTCATGGTCCATCTCACTGGGCACCTTGTCGACGAGATAAAGTATTGTGTCCTGTGTTTCTTTGCAACATGTATCCCTTCAAGTGGTTCATGGGAATACTGAAGCGCTTTTGTCAGAACCGAAACCATCCAGAGACAAGCATCCTACAAGGCTATACCGTAGAGGAGGTGGTTGAGTTTTGCAACGAATACATGAAACAAAGACCTATAGGTTTGCCCCTCTCTCGCCACAAGGGGAGGCTGAAAGGTAAGCTGGTCCTTGCTGGCACGCAAATTGCTGCACCCGGAGAATTGGTAGAGAAAGCCCATTTGATGGTACTACTTAACAGCCCGATTTTCATCGCTTATGCGGAAGAACACTTGGCAGAGATACACCAAAGCTTCTTACCAATGGTGCCTTCATCAGATGTGGAGATGAAGGAGCACACTAAGAACTACGGCGAATGGCTGAAGAAACGTTTGGCACAAGGATCCATCAATGACATTTCTACATGGTTGGCACAAAAGCCATCACCTACGATGTTGACGTACCAAGCATATGACATAAATGGATACACGTTCTTCACTGAGGAACGTGATCAGAAGACCTCGTATTAGAACAGCTCTGTTCGAATAGAATGCATGACTGTAAATGAAGATGATAAAAGCGTATACTATGGAACCATCAAAGAGATTTGGGAGCTTGACTATGTGAAAGTTAAGGTGGCATTATTCAGGTGCACATGGATCCCTCTTGGTCAGGTAAGGATTGATGAGTACAAGAAGACCTGTGTTAACAGGACAACGATGGCATATCACGCGGACCCATTCATTCTTGCCAGCGATGCTACCCAGATTTTCTTTGTGGAAGACCCCTTGCATAAGAAATGCCATTTAGCGATGCATGGGAAGAGAAGGGTACTGGGTGTTGCTGATGAGGCCGAGTATGATGAATATGATGAGTTGCCAGCCAAGGGATCACGCACTCGTGTAATAGAGCAGCGTAAAATCTTCAAAAACCTCAAGTTCATTTGGGGTCAACTTAATGATCCCAGTCCCCCCATGTACATGGGAATTAAGCCAAAATACTAGTCTTTATGCCTACCCTGCAACTTAATTCGTTCAATTTAGAACTGTCGCATGTACTGAATTTGTGAGTTATGCCCGGTTTTCTGTTGATGTAAGAACCGTTAATACGTTGACCTTGATATGTTGTCAGCTCAGGCAATGAATATGAACTGTTTTTTGTTATTATTATTATTATTATTATTATTATATCATAGAGGTAGCACACTCAATTGATCTCACTACAGTATGTGTGAACAAAAATATGCAATCTAGTTTGCGAATAGCACACGGTTCGTTGATGAAAGTCGTGTGCCGACAAAACCCCGCCACCCCGCCCATGATCTGAGTCGTGTTTTCTGATTGGCTAGAACCCAAACCCCACGGATTGTACGCCTGCACCATTGGATGCTCCCAGATCGAACAACGATCCTCATCCCTTTCGATAGCACATGCAGTTCCGGTTGTAATTTTATTTTTATGCATGAAATGCACATTAATCTCAAAATATGTCTTAAATATAGCTAACGATACCTGAAATGCGCCAGAAATTCAAACCCATGGTATAATGGTGATTGCGTACCATGGAAATTTTTATGTGGCCAAACGATGAAGTCAACGGCCACAGGAGTTTGAATTGACACGTCCACTTTTGGGAAACCATGATCCTTCATGTGAGATGCTGCGGTTTGGAAGGAGCGGTCATCAAAACTTGTGCCAAACTTTACCAATTTTTTTCCACGGGTCGTGAGAGCACGCACATCGATTTTGATGATGTCCAAACTCCATCTGAATTTCCTGTAATTAGAATACCAACTAGGCCTACGCCAGTGGCTGCACCTCGCGGCCGAAATGTTTGAAACTTCTCCCCGCTTCTCGAACAAACGGATGAAAACTCACAAAGCGACGCACAAATGATCTGTACACCTTCTTTTGCTAGGCTGATAGTAAGGGGGTATCATAGCTAGTATCATGCATGCCAACTAGGCAATTTTGATGAGCTGTCATAGAATTAAGTAAATGAAGAAAGAGAGGGTTAAGTATCATATCATGAAACAGTATCATAATAAATGATATGCTACTATGTGTCATGCATGAAAATATAAATAAAGTACTACATATGATACTAGCTACTCTATGATACTATGCATTAGAGCAAGTACAATAGAGTGACATAAGACTAGCCACATTGGGTAGTAACATAGAATGTTACTAGTCTATGTTACTACCTCTATAGTGGGGAGTAACATATGTGTAGTAACATGCAACACTTCCTTTATTAGGCTATAGACTCATCTTTCCTTGAGATGTGTGATGTTACTCATACTACTAGTAACTAACTATGTTACCACTTTCCTCTCTTTCTTCATTTATTGCTTGCCACATCATCTATTTTATCTAGATACGTGTAATGTTACTACCTATATATGTTACTCCCATTGTGGGTAGTCTAAGCAGGCTATAAGGAATAGAACAATATATATGTGATTTAATTGGAGGAAAGAGAAGAGTGGAAAGAAGAGAAGCGGGCTCTTGGTTAGTAGAGCCAGCAGCAACACGAGACCCAAGACACTTTGTGAGGATGTAAGGTGGGCCAACTAATGATAAACTAGTACATATTTAAAACTTATTATTGTACATGCCCGCTAAGAGGTTGGTTGTATATGACATGGCAACATCTTATAGCCGACCCTTGGTTGTATTATTAACCATGCTCTTAGTGAGGTAGCTAGTATATCATAGACTAGCTAGTATTACTCCCTCCTTTCCAGTTTTAGGCTGGTTGTAATGGTAGTATCATAAGAGGTATCATGCATGCCAACTAGACTTTCTGGATGATGTGGCACACAATTAAATGAGGAAAGAGAGGATGTAGTATCATATCATGATACCGTGTCATATTAAATGCTGTACTACTTTGTGTGATGCATGACAATTAATAAGGCAACCTAAGATACTAACTTAATTATGATACTATGCATTACGGAAGTAGTATCTTACACTAGTATATATCATATGCATGATACTAGTATATGATAATCCCCATAAAACCAACCTTAGGCTACTCATAGTGGGGAGTATCATATATATGATACTAGTGTATGCATGATACTACCTCCATAGTGCACAGTATCATAAAGTAGTATCATAGATGATCATATTTATTGCCATGCATGACTCAAAGTAGCATAGCATTTAACATGATACGGTATCTACCTATGTTACTCTAACCCTCTCTCTCTTCTTTAATTGTGTGCCACATAAGCATGTTTACTAGTCCCAAGTGCATGTTACCGGTTATGTTACTCCCACTATGGCCAGCCTTATAGGGCTCAATTCAAAAATCTCACCAACACAGGTAGATGGTGAGTGGTGGAATACTTTTTGCAGTTTGCAAAAACACCCAATTAATGCTTTTGTTTTCCTCAAAACATTATGTTTTCCAATGTATTAATTGCAATACATACATGCATGCATAAAGTACATGCATTGGTCAACTTTCTCTTAATAAATACTTGCATGCATGCAATGATCTAATGCACCTTGGAATCTGAACATGTGATGGGGAACAACCAAATTGAGCCTTATAAAATGGAAAAACTAAAATTTTGAGATAAGCATATAAACCGAAAAGGACGGAGTATATATATGCATGATACTAGTATATGATCGGCAATACCTCTGTAATGCGCGCATGCATAGTATCATAAGTTAGTATCTTAGGTTGCCTTATTAATTGCCATGCATGACACCAAGTAGTACAACATTTAATATGATATGGTATCATGATATGATACCACACCCTCTCTTTCCTCATTTAACTTTGTGCCACATCATCCAAAAAGTCTAGTTGGCACGCATCATACCGCTTGATACTCCCATATTACGACCAGCCTTATTAGGGTGGCCATAGTGGGGGTATCATAGCCGGTATCATGCACTCGGGAGTTGGGAATAGAAAATATGATGATGTGGCAAAGAAGCAGTAACATAGGTAGATACCATAACATATATATATATATAACAAATGCTATACTACTTTGTGTCATGCATGGCCATAAATACGGTCATCTATGATATATATATATAGTATATGATACTCCCCACTATATAAGGCTGGCCATAGTGGTGGTATCATAGCCGACAATGGCATGCACCCGAAAATAGCGCAAGTATGCTGATGTGGCAAAGAATTAAATATATAGAGGGTTAGAGTAACATATAGGTAGATACCATAGCATGTTAAATGCGATGTTAATTTGTGTCATGCATGGCAATAAATATGATCTATATATGATACTATACTCTATATATATTATACTATGCGCTATAATTAATTAAAGTAGTATCATACACTAGTATCACATATACTGTATATTCATGATACTAGTATATGACACACTTCACTATACTCGTGATTTCTTACCATGGAAAAAAATTAGAGGTGAAACGAAACTCATGTTTTCATTTGAACAAAAATATGATGTTAGGTAATGTAAATGTTTTCAAAGAGCACAAGGTTTGTTCACGAAAGCCGTGTGTCCACTAAATCGTGGCCGATGCACTCCCCCCCCTCTGCCACACGCGCGATCTGAGTCGTGCGTTCTGATTGGCCAGAACCCAAACCCCATGGATCGTACGTCTGCACCGTTGGATTCTCCTTGATCGAACGGCGATCCTCATCCCATTCAACAACACATGTAAATGTTTTCAAAAAGCCCCTCCCAAAAAATGTTTTCAAATAGCACACGGTTCACACACGAAAGCCATGTGCCTACCAAACCGTGGCCGATGCCCCCCTTGGCTGCGGGCATGATCTGAGTCGTGTGTTCTGATTAGCCAGAACCCAAACCCCACGGATTGTACGTCTGCACCGTTGGATGCTCCCAGATCGAACGACAATCCTCATCCCTTTTGACAGGAAATACAGTCCGGCTAGGAATTGATTTATATGCCAACATGCACGGTAAATGCCAAAAAATGTCTTACATATAGCACATGAGAGCTGAAATGCGCCAGCAAATCAAACTCGTGGTAAAATTGTGATTGGTTTACGTGGGAAAAATTTAGAGGCGAAACGATGAACTCACGTCTTCATTTCAAACGAAATTATTCTGTTTGTGCACACGAGTGCTTAGAGGCAACCGTTTGCATAGGCCTTTCCGCGCGTGCGGCGACCGGGGATATTTTTCACCCTTTTCACCTAGGCCGCCAACACCCGGAGTCCCCAACACCCCCACTGTCCGCCCGCGTTTCACTCAACTAGTCCACCCAATCTCCTTCGCCAGCTCCCCCCTCCCCGAGATCCACGACAGAACCCTCTCCGGCGCCGCCGTGCTCACCCCGGCCGTGTGCCCGCTCTTCGGCGTCAAGCCTACCTCCACTGTTGTTGCCAACACACGGCACCCCGCGCCTCGCCGTCTTCGTTTGCTCGCCAGCCACCCTTGAGCATATCGATGCAGTAACCTTCACCTCTCCTGTGGTCCGGCCGGGTTTGCATTAAGAAGCCTGCTAGTTACTACTCTCCATCGTGGTGAGGCATATTTCCTCGCAATCCCTCTTCCAATTTTGTTCTGTATGTTCCCAAATTAGCTATAAAATAATGGAGAGCATATATATGTTCATTATCTACCTTCCTTACTACATATAAGCTGTATTTGTTCCAATAAGTTACTGCGTATTTACATATCACGGGCGCCCGAGTCACACATTAACAAATTAGTCGTACATTTTATAAACATGGCATGTTTAGAAATCTTGATACCAAGTTGTTAGTTTTATGATTATCCTCCTTTCTTGAATTTTGCATGTGTTCTCTATAGATGTCGAGTAGCAGCGACAGCACTCATTGAGGCCATGTATCTTCATCTGATTCGGACAACCCTAGGTCTTCAGCAGATTGTGAGGGAACAAGTAGTTTTAAATGGGATAGAGCTGCAGCAATTACCCTTCCGGTCAAGACACGGAGGAATGCTCCAAAGAAGCCCACACACCAGCCTAAAGGTGTATATGAAGTAATCGAGATTGATTGTCTTGGGCTCCAAATAAACCAGATAAAGCATGCATGAGGTTCAGGAGTGTGTGTGGATTTGTTGGCAGGGCAAGGCTCAACATTAATCTGCCGGGGTTTCGGAAGGCTGACACAGAAACACGGCGAAGGATAGTCTGGGAGATCATGGATCACTTCAACGTTCCAGAGCAGTGGAGAATGTAGGTGGAACATGCTGCACTGAAGAAGTCTAGGGATGCTTGGAGAAACTGGAAGCACGTGTTGTACAAGAAGTACTTGAGTGAAGGCAAGGACCCAATCCCTGCATACCCCCAAATTACAAAGGCAGACTGGGCAGAATTCAAAAGGGTCAGGGCAACTAAAGAGTTTGCTAAGAAGAGTTTCAAGCAATCGGAACTTCAGAAGAAGAACATACACCCCCACCGTATGGGTGTGGCAGGATACTATGGCATGAAACTTATATGGGAACAGGACGACAAAGAAGTAGTAGCGCCGGGTGGGAATCCGGCCTTTAGTGAAATCAGGGGCGAACGCGCCAGAGACTACTTGCGGGCACGTGCAAAAAGGCGTGATGATGGAACTTATTACTTTGAAAACGCACTACTAGGAAAAGGGCTATAGATGAAATTGACACTAATGACGCACCAGACACGTGGTGCGCCACTACTATATACTAATGGTGCACCATGTGCTGGTGCGCCATTAGTGTGGAAGATACTAATGGCGCACCAGACACATGGTGCGCCACTAGTAACAAAAACTTTTTTTTCATTTTTCCAAACATACTAATGGCGCATCCAGGCACAGTGCACCATTACTAGTTCTAACTAGTAATGGCGCACCAACAACCAAGTGCGCCACTACTGTATTTTTTTATTCTTTTTTTTGCAAAACTACTAATGGCGCACCGTGGCATAGTACGCCATTACTAGTTTAAACTAGTAATGGCGCACTCTGCCACGGTGCGCCGTTAGTATATATATATATATATATATATATATATATATATATATATATATATATATATATATATATATGCAAACCTACTAATGGCGCACCACCAGCAGGTGCGCCATTAGTATGTAGGGTTACTAATGGCGCATGAGTGGGTGGTGCGCCATTAGTAACCTGGGACCAGCTAGATATTTTGGACAGCCACACCTACACATTCACTTTCCCCACTTCATTCCCTCCACCTCCTTCTCCAAGCTTGTGTCGGCTGCCTCCTCCTCCTCACCTCATTTGCACCATAGATTCATCAAAATTAAGTGGTTAAATTACCTTTTTGATAGGTAAGTAAGGGGAAAGCTATCTTTATGTTGTAGATCTACTTTTTTCTCCCTAGCTCGCTCCAACAAAGTGCACATGCACTTTTTGTGGCCTAGCTAGATCTATGTATGTTTGTGGTGTTGCATATGTTTGTGGTGTTGCATATATGTTTGTGTTTGTAGGTACCGGTATTTGAAATGCGATAGTTGCCAATATTTTGTCAGGATGTTGATTCATTTCTGTTTCGGCGAGAATTTTGGCACTATGCATTCTTTTTGGTCCTATTTTTAGCGAAAGTCATGCCAAATTTTTTTCTTGGTTCTAAAATATCGTTTTGCTCTACCCCACAGGCGACCATGGTCCACACGATGACCGAAGGCATCGTGAATAGGTTTTTGAGCTTCGCGAAGGCCGAGATGCTTCAAAAGAACGAGACGGAGATAAGATGTCCATGTCGAAGATGCAAGGTGAAGAGCCTTATTGCGGACCCGGATTCCGGGCACGTGCGGGACCACCTGCTCTTGTGTGGTTTCATGGATGGCTATCGGTGGCAAGGTGATGAAGATGACTATGAAGTCGTCCATGGGGGCCGGGCAAGAAATGAGGAAGGGCAGCAAGACAACCACCGCGGCTCGGGCGGGCGAGAAGACGAAGAATCTCCAGGACATGATCACGACGGTGATGTTGTACACAGTCATCATGTAGAAGATGCCGGACATGATGATGAGGAAGATCAAGACGAAGGGCATGATCATGAAGATGAAGATGCCGGAATAGACGACGATGGAGGCTGGGTGTAGGACCCTCATATTCAAGAGCTGCTTCTCAAGCAGACGGATAATGCAAGGGCTGCCGCCCGAGAGAAAGCCAAGCTGGATCAACTCGAGATAGACGCGGTTACTCCATTGTATGAATGATGCAGGCCCGAGGATACCCGCCTGAAAGTAACGCTCATGGCTCTGGAGACAAAGGTAAAACACGAAATGACCGACACATGCTTCGACGAGAACATGTCATTCTGGCACGAACGTCTTCCCAAGGGGAACAAGTGCCCGACCAGTTTCGAGGAGGCAAAGAAAATCGTGTGTCCTCTGGATTTACCGCACGTGAAATACCATGTGTGATTGAACAATTGCATCATTTATCGGGACGAGCACGCGGAGTCTACCATATGTCCGGTGTGCGGCGTCACTCGATACAAGAAGAGGAAGAAATCTCCTCGAAAAGTGGTGTGGTACTTTCCGATCACTCCTCGTCTGCAGCGGTATTTCGCAGACCCTAAGGTAGCAAAGCTCCTGCGTTGGCACGCGGATAGGGAGGAGAAGAAGTAGGAAGATGACGAAAATGATCCGGAGATAAATAAAAAAGACAAGATGCTGAGTCACCCTAAGGATGCGAGCCAATGGCAAGCATTGAACTTCGAAGACCCAGAATTTGGGAACGATCCAAGGAACATCGTGCTGGGCGCGAGCACCGGTGGAGTCAATCCGTTTGGCAGCCAGAGAAGCACACATAGCACCTGGCTTGTGTTTGTGTGGATGTACAACCTCCCCCCTGGTTGTGCATGAAGAGGAAGTACATTCACATGAGTATGCTAATTGAAGGGCCGAAACAACCAGGGAACGACATCAATCTATATCTAGGGCTGCTGAAAGAGGAGCTAGACACGCTGTGGAAAATGCCAGCCAATACGTGGGACACCGCAGAGAAAGAATGTTTCCCTATGAGAGCCGCACTGCTCACGACGGTGCACGACTATCTCGGTTACGGATATCTCGCGGGGCAGGTGGTCCACGGATTTTCTGGATGCGTCAGGTGCATGGATAACACAACGTATCGCCAGCTAGATAGAGATCCCGGGTCTTTGAAAACCGTGTTCATGGGACAACGAAGGTGGCTTCGCAACAATGACCCATGGAGGAAACGCAAGGATCTGTTCGATGGTGAAACCGAACCCCGAAGATGCCCGCGTACGAGGAGCGGCGAGGAAATAGACGAGCTGTTGAAAAATTGGAAAGATTGCCCACTGCCAGGAAAGAAGCAAAAGGCGCCAGAGACGGGAAAGAAGTGAAAGACGCCAGAGCCGCTGCTGAAGGTATGGAAAATGAGGTCTGTTTTCTGGTACTTGCCGTACTGGAAGATCCACCGTGTGCCTCACAGCCTTGATGTCATGCATATCACGAAGAACGTGTGCGAGAGTCTGCTTGGTACCCTGCTCAACATGCTAGAGAGGACCAAAGATGGGCCGAAAGCAAGGGCAGACTTGAAATCAATGGGCATCAGGCAAGAGCTTCATGCTAATGATGATGATGATGATGAGGCGAAGAAGGACACAGAAAGTCATCGCAAAGGCAAAAATGCCAAGAAGACCGGAAATGACTACCCTCCCACATGCTTCACTCTAAGTCAGGAGGAGATCGAGCAGTTTTTCACCTGCCTCATAGGAGTAAAACTTCCTTACGGTTACGCGGGGAAGATAAGCAGATACCTAGACCCAGCGAAGCAGAAGTTCAGCGGGATGAAGTCTCACGACTGTCATGTGCTGATGATGCAGATACTTCCAGTTGCAATCCATGGGATCATGGACGCGCACGTCCGTGAAACGCTATTTGGCCTATGCAACTTTTTCGACGTCATCTCTCGAAAGTCGGTTGGCGTGAGGCAACTCAGAAGGCTACAGGAAGAGATCGTGGTGATACTATGCGAGCTTGAGATGTACTTCCCGCCCGCATTCTTCGACGTTATGGTGCATCTGCAGGTCCATATCGTGGAGGATATCATCCAACTCGGGCCGACGTTCCTGCACAGCATGATGCTGTTCGAAAGGATGAATGGTGTCATCAAAGGATACGTTCGCAACATGTCACGTCCAGAGGGAAGCATAGCCAGGGGCTTTCTGACCGAAGAGTGCATCTCCTACTGCACGAATTATCTAGGCATCGAGAACCCCGTTGGTCTGCCCGTCAACAGGCACCTCGGCAGGCTCGCTGGATGGGGTCACCGTGAGGGTCGCCGTGAAATGCATGTCGACTTCAAGGGTCAACTCGCTGACTTTGAAAGAGCAAACCTAGTCGCGCTACAACACATAGACGTGGTCGATCCTTGGGTGGTAGAGCACAAAACCTTTATTGAGAAGACGTACAATGACCGAGGCCAACAAAGGACGGACGGAGATATAAGGGCAAGAAGATTGTGAACAGATAGCTAGCTAAGATCGACTGTATTTAAATCGCAGTCTTCATTTCTCGATTGTATTACATGGACACTTTTTGAACTCATGAATATTTTTAAATTTCATGGGCACTTTTTGAATTCATGAATATTTTTTCAAATTTGATGATATTTTTTCATATTCAATATGAAAAAAAATTGAATATTCATGAGGACACTCGATCTCGATCCCCCTCCATCTCGATCGCTATCCCCCTCCATCTCGATCGCTATCCCCCCCCCCACGCACCGTCCCCCGCTATCTCCACCGCCGCTGACGACCCACCGCACCCTCCCCCGCTCGACCGCCGCCGCCGACCCACCGCACCCTCTCCGGCCCGCTCCACCGCCGCCGAGCACCCCCCGCACCCTCCCCCGCTCCACCGCCGCCGACGACCCACCGCACCCCTCCCCCGCTCCACCGCCGCCGCCGACCCCCCGCACCCTCCCCCGCTCCACCGCCGCCTCCGACCCACCGCACCCTCCCCGCTCCACCATCACAAATGAATGCGTCTAAAAATCCAAAAAACAAATTTGATTATATTTTCAAATAACAAATTTGATGATATTTTCAAATAATAAATTTGATGATATTTTTCATATTCATAAATATTTTCAAATAACAAATTTGATGATATTTTTTAAAAAATTATTACTATTTTTATAAAAAAATTATTACTGTTTCATATTCATATTCATTTTCTTAAAAATTATTAGAATCAACAAAAAATAATAATAATAAAAATTACTTATGGCGCACCTCTGGCTGGTGCGCCATTGCTATATAAAAAAAGATTACTAATGGCGCACCTCCTGCTGGTGCGCCATTGCTATAGAAAAAAAGATTACTAATGGCGCACCTCCTGCTGGTGCGCCATTGCTATATAAAAAAAAGATTAATGGCGCACCGACGGGGGTGCGCCATTAGTAAGCTTCCCCCTAGCTAATTCCTTCCTCTCCCTTGCCTGATCCCCTTCGTCCCTCTCTCCCTCGCCAGATCCACCCGCGCGCTGCCCCGACCCACGCCGCCGCCGCCCCGACCCCCGCCGAACTCCACCCCTGCCGCCCCCGCGCCCCCCACCCCCACCGCCCCGACCTCCGCGCCCCCACCCCCGCCGCCCCGACCCCCGCCGGCCTCCCTCGCGCTCTGCGGCTTCCTCATCTTCCTCAACGTCTTCGCCTTCCTCCTCACCATCGGCGCCGAGCAGCGACGCAGCACCGTACGCCCCCCCGACCCTCCCACCCCTCCTCCTCCCCTTGCCCCCCGCCTGCGCCGGGGCTGACGGCCCCTTCTCTATCTCGCAGGGCAAGGTGGTGCCGGACGAGTACGACGAGCGCTCCTCTTGCCTCTACGACACCGACGCCTCCACCGTCTAAGGCGTCTGCGCCTTCTTCGTGCTCCTCCTCGCGCAGCTGCTGGTCTCCGGCGTCACCCGCTGCCTCTGCTTCGCCGTCTTCGCTGTCTCCTGGTGAGCCTCGCTTAAACCCTAGATCGATCTCGTTCAATCTCAAGAGCACATTTGATCTGTCCAGTCTGATTCATTACTAGGTTTTGTTCCTACGCTTCTCTGCATCATCAGTTCATTAGTAAATTCAGTACTAGGTTTTAATTGTCACCTAGAAACAAAATTCATTAGTAATGTATGGATGTTTTATTAGTACTAGGTGATTGAATTTCTCTAGAGATGATTCATGACATCTTCAATGACAATGGCCATGTATCATTAGAATATGAAAGCTGAGAGTTGCCACAGGAACCATAACAAATATGTTAAAAAAGCTCCCCAAAATGTTCTTTTCTCTGAATAACTTGATACTGATTATCGCTACCAACTATAATCTCTGGTGGTATTTGATACAGTTGGTCCATCTTACAACACTGGGACAACATATTTTTTTGAAGCAGACAACTCCATTTTTTTCTTTTTAATTTGATCTTATTTGGTGGATACCTTGGGCTACAAAAAAGAAAAGAGAGATGTGCATGGGTAAAAACAGGGCATAATCATGGGCTAGTATCATTAGCTAGCTGGCTGGGTGGCCAGTTTAATTTGGGAGGCCCATTGATTGTGTGTGTCAATGGAGCCAGCCATAGCCAACCATCTCTGCATCATCATCAGCACTTTTTTCCTGCCCTGCTTCCACCTTTCAGTACTAGGTTTTGGAGGCACATGTCATCATCAGAACAAAGCTGCTGCAAATGCATACCTTTTTTTACAAGTGCATCTGCACCTTTTGATCCATTCAGAGTTATCATAAATATATTTCCAAGGGTTTTTTTCATTTCACTATAGAGTCTTTGCTTCTGGACTCAATGCACATGCTCCATGAAAGTAAATTGTCATGGTCCAAGTTGAGCTGATTTTTGTCCATATGAAAGCAGAGGACCATATGGTCTGTGGCCTTTTCATCCATATGAAAGTAGAGGCACATTGTGGTGCTAGTTTGCTGGGTTTTGTCTCCGACCTTCGTGTCGTGATGATTTTGCAGGTACCCCGAGAGGCCCTTGAGTTTGCCGGAATGTCGATTAACTTTCGCTCCGGCAAATTCGGGTACTCCATATGTCCTATTTTCAGCAAAGGTCATGCTGAAATTTTCCTTGAATTTTAGCATGACTTTGCTAAAAATCGGACATATGGGGTACTTGCTACTAATGCATGGGTCGGGGTATCTTAGTACTTAATTAAGTAGGATCAACTGCCCCTTTATCCTTGCTGCATTAAACCATAGGTTGCAATAGAGCCAAATAATTAGGCCCAACTTAGAGTCGACAAACCCTAAATGATGAAACCTTCGCTTTTAGGGTGCCTCAGTGTCGCGATGAGAACCTAAATGATGTACGCTTAGGATTTTAGGGTGCCTCGGCGTCGAAAAACCTTCACTTTTAGGGTGCCTCAGTGTCACAATGAGAACCTAAATGATGTACGCTTAGGCTTTTAGGGTGCCTCACCGCTATGAGGACGTCGCGGAAGACACCGATCCTGACTACACAACCCCTAGCGACGTCGGGGATGACACCACTGATGATGGCGTCGCAGATGCCACCACTGATGATGGTGGCGCACGCACAGATGGCAGCCAACCAAAGAGGCAACGGAAGGACCGGCGCCCGAGCGTGCTCGGCACCGTCAGGGAGGAATTTACTGAAGTGAACTCCGACGAGCATCCGACGGCGCCCAAACACGTAGTCAAGGGGTACTCGGTTCAGCTCGGGTGCATTCTCTGGAGCATCGTCTCGATCAACACCGAGAACCTAAGGCATAAGGACCGAGGGAATTTGCGCAGCCTCCTCTTCACGAAGCTGCACGAACGATACAAGTTCCCCACTGAGTTTGCAAGCACACGCCTCTCAGGGAATAAAGTGAACGGTGCCGCCCTCACGAGGATGAGCACGGCCCTGTCTACTTGGAAAAGCACGGTGAAGGCAATGATTGAAAAAGGTGATAGCTATGAGAAGATTAAGGCGAAATATCCTTTGATGAGCGAAGATGACTACAAGGAGTTCAAGATCAAGTGCGAGAGCAGCGCAACCTCCGAATCAAGTCGGTGGGGGAAAGAAATGCGGAAGTTGAACTTAGGGGTCCACCAACTCGGTCCTGGCGGTTACAGAGTGGCGGAGCCTATATGGGACAAGGAGGACGCGGAGCGTGCCGAGCAAGGCCTACCGCCCCGCTTCGAGAAATACCGTGACAAGCAGACCAGGAACTTTCTCAGGGCCTGGTACAAGGAGGACCCGGTAACAAAGGAGCTTACCACGGATCCGAAGACCAGGGCGCTTGAGCTTGTTCTGGTAAGGAATACATCCACCGCATAATTAGCTCCATATGGTTGCATTCTAATTAATCCCCAATATTTCTAAATGGTTCACATTCCTTCCGCAGGACAATGAAAGCAGTAGCGCGGGGTCGTCTCAGAGCTCCCCTTTCGACACCCCTTTAAATAGGGCGTTGAACGTAATGAAAAACAAGGATAAGCTCAGTAAGCCGACGTCAGCTAGGCGTGGCCGGCAAAGGCTTGTCCACAAAATGGTCGTCATACTATACCGCTGGTGGGCGAAAGGAGAAAAAGACCAGCTCAGAAAGCTAGTCGCGCGAGGTTGAAGCACTCAAGGCACAAGTGGCGCGGATTCCAGAGATTGTCCAAGAGCAAGTGCAACAACAACTGGGAACGACGCTCAACGCCATGGTGCCTACGTTGATTCATGGGCGGACGACGTGGATTGCGGGCGGCCAACAGGGGCCTCCCCCGGTTCCCAGCTTCATGGCCAGCAACTCGCACAACGCACATGCGGCGCCATTGGTGTCTCCGGCGGAGGCGGTATTCGTGTCTCCGGCGCCGGCACGGGCATTGGAGCTTAATGCACCTGGGTGTACGCCGGCCGGCACCTCGCCAGCAAGTGGCCCCTCCGTCAGTTGCACGCCCGCCGTTGGCGGTGCCTCGACATTAGCCGAGCTCGACGGCATCACGGTAACTAAGCCTCTCGGCCGATGACTTCATCTCCTTGCCTTTGACTGGGCATCCCTGACGCCCTACATGTTTTCGCAGGGTGCCGCCGATGTTCCTTGCACTCTCCTGCACTTCGTGGGCGGCGAGTTGGTCGATGTCGCCAAGGGCAGAATCGTTCAACCGGGCAACCCCGTGTTCCACGGTAATCCGATGCCACCCACAGTGTATAGGGTTGAAGTGGTTCGGGTGCTGCTAGGCTGCGACGAGCTGTTACCTCCGATTCGACCCGCTGGGGCCGACGAAGAAGATGAGATGACCCTCAGCACCTGCGTAAGCTGGCCCCTGCTTTGGCCGAAGAGCCAGATTCGTTTGGGGGTGGGGGACACCACCCCACAAACAAGACCGCCAGTCGTGCCGGCGCCAAGCCATGGCAAGAACGCCGCAACGCTACCGGACATGTCGGACATCCCTATGGCACAGGATCCGGACATGCATATGGCACGGGATCCAGACGACGACGACAACGACGATGGTACATTTACCAACGTCGATAAGTACTTTGCCGAACATGGGTACGGTGACGAGTTCTGCGGGCCTCCTTCTCAAGAATCCAACCAAGACGATCGCGATCTAGCTGGTACAGCGGAGAAACCCAATTGCAATAGGCGTCTGGTGTTCAGTTCTCAAGAGACGCCTCCAGCTGCCGCCTTCACCGAGCCTCAGATAGCTGAGGTGCAAAATATTATCAGCCCCAACACGCTCAAGAAGGCGGTCTGTGAGCAGAACTCGGTCCCATTATAGCAGATCAAGAAGAAGGGAAGGAAACGAAAGGCTAAAAAGGGCGCCGGTGCGAGCCAGCCGGCACCGAGTACGATCCGTGCTCAGGACGGGCCACCTTCACCTAAGGATATCTCGAGGAGGGTGCATGTGGCGGGTAGGGCGATGCTACCGACAAATATGCTCAATGCTGCAACCGGTGCTATGTGGAGTCTGCATGACAGTGTTCTTTCTTTGGAGAAGCGGCGTCTCAGAGAGAATGATGTGGCATACCCGGTTTTCATGGCCAAGGTGCCAGAGGGCAAGGGCTTTGTGGATGGCGCCATCGGGGGTACGATCATCCTGCGGTTCGATGACATCTTTGCTATGTTTAACCTTCATCCGCTGCACTACACCTTCGTTCGGCTGTTTTCGCTGAGTATGGAGATGCGGATCATTAGAGACAAGACCCCGGACATCGTGATAGTCGACCCCTTCTACATGTGTGCCAAGCTCTTGGGCAGCGCTGGGGACCGCCAAGTCGCGAGTTCACACCTCGAAGGTGTCATTCTGGAAAACCAAGATAAGGATAACTTCCTCGTGTCTTACTTTCCCGAGTAAGTCATCCCTTAACCGCCCCGTAACATATGATTTCTTAGATTTCCATTGTTTTTTTTTCTAACATTCTGTGTTCTGTGCAGTGACACACATTGCACACTCATCCTCTTAAGCCCGAAATATTCCATGGCCACGTATTTTGACCCGAACCGTGACTCCAAGATAGACTACACAAATATCAGGAAAGTTCTTGATGATGTTCTCCCCGGCTACGCCAAATCTGGAGGTGCCTTCACCAGGCCAGTTCATAGGTACGGCAGGCACGTGTTCGCCCACAATACTAAGTTCTGCTACGTCAAGCAGCCGCCTGGCGGTCAGAAGGATGCCTACTACGCCCTCCATCACATGCGGGCGATCGTACGGGACCATCATCACCTTCTGCTACCAGATAATCTCAAAGATTGGGCCGCGAGCTTGTCGGCAATCCAGGACGCAGACATCAGATAAGAATTCTTTCGCATCCAGTCGGAGTTTGCGGAAATCATCCATCAAGATGTCCTTCATACCTCGGGGCAGTTCTACCTCAGATATCAACTGTCCAACAATGAGATAGACACAACACTACAAATGCAGGCTGACAACGCCCGCGATTTTATGACCATCACGATAGACGCCGGCTTCATCCACGCTCCGGTCCCATGAGTCGAGTCGAAAGTAGTGATGCTATGTGTAGTTCTGAAACACTGATTAGCTCATGTTGTAATTAAACTTTAATGAATTGTATGTCTCTTTGGTTTGGACAGTCGTTCAACTTAGATGTAATCGATGCTATTTATTAGTAGGACCATGAATCGTGCTATTAATGTCTTGCTTTTCTCTTCCGATCCTTTTGTTGCATACTTATATATTGCTCATGTATTGTCTATTGTTTGGCTTGTGCATAGAGATGCTGTCGTATGTCGTGTACAAGGGTAAGGTTCCCGGAGTCTACGACGACTGGGAGGAGTGTCGAAGACAGGTTCACCGTTTCAGCGGTAACAGTTACAAAGGGTACACCACTAGGGCGGAGGCAGAATCTAGATACGCCCGCTATCTAGCGGGAGAGATGAGGGAGCGTTGGAGGAACCGGATGAAGACCAGTTTCATCGCGATGATGCTCATCGTGATGACCGCAGCTCTCTTCTATGTGATGGTAGTTTAGATGATCGATATCGACTTGTAATGTGAAGACAAACTCGCTACTCGCGGTCTCGAGACTTGTAATGTTCTATCTTTGTTTGGTCTTTTGAATTCGGAGACTAATATAATGAATTGTATTCAGAGACTAATCTTCTATTGTATTTGATGAATCTTCTGTTGCTGTGTGGTGCATCTATATTCTGTCCAATAATATGTTTTGTAACCTGTGCAAAAATCAGAAAAGTAAAGAAAAATAAAACCTAATATTCATACTAATAGCGCATCATCTCAAAGTGCGCCATTAGTATGCCGAAGGATACTAATGGTGCATCACTACACAGTGCGCCATTAGTATGCCAAAGCACATGGGTAAATATGGCCCCCTGGGAGGCATACTAATGGCGCATGTTCGTCTACACTAATGGCGCACGGCGTGGTGCGCCATTAGTATACCAGATACTAATGGCGCACCCGTGGTGCGCCATTAGTATATAATACTAGTGGCGCACCAGTAGTGCGCCATTAGTAGGCAAAACTGGTGCGCCACTAGTAGGCCTTTTCCTAGTAGTGACGCACGTGACACCAAACTGTATGAAGTGATGTTAGAGGCTTCCAAGATCCCTAGAAGGTTCTACAGGAACTCAGGGCCATGTGACATTCTTTCAATTGCTCTGGAAACAAAAGAGCACCCTGGCCGTGCAAGGGGTATAGGTGTCAATGTCCCGCACAAGAGGGCTTTCACACTCAGCAAAGAAGAGAGGCTTGGCATGAAAAAAGCAAGGAGTGAAATGAAGCAGAATGCATTGTATGAAAAGTTGAGGAAGGAGATTTATCCGGCTGTTCGAAAGGATGTTGAGGAGTTAATGATGATGCAGAAGACTCTAACACTGGCAGATAGCCAGTAGATGGGAGGGGAGGCAGGCATGGAGGATGTTGCTTATTGCGCGACAAAACTGCACAAGAGTAGTTGTGCATCAACTGACCCTAGCGACATTGAGACAACAGCTGCTCGTGATGATTCTATATTTGATCTATCTAGAATGAAAGACAGACTGAAGGGCGTGCTTACACATTAAGAAAGTACATTAAAATGTGCAACAGACTGGGTTTGCCCGCCCTTCTTGGAAGATGTCCTCTTCTTGGACAATGTGCCATTGAAGTCGGGCTGTGTGAAGTGCTATGTGACTGAAGTAAAGCCTGGATTCAATGAATTTTCCCTGAAGAATGTCCTAGGAGACTTCGATGAGCAAAGGACCTTGGGAGAAACACTGTTACATCACATCCAGTGGCCACGAAAGGAAATAGAGTTCATCGATGAGATCCCTGAAGCCCAGCCAAGTGCAACCACTGTCGCCCCTCAACCGGTGATGCTCTCCTTGCCACAGTAGCTCTCACAGGCTGATGCATCAACCTGCGATCAGCCAACCCGACTTTGTGGCATATAGGTCATGTCATCCTCTGCCCCAAAGCAGCCAGTGGCAAGGCCTACAACTGCTGAAGACGCACCACCGGTTCAGATGCATGTCGCTGAAGCAGCAGGGGGAGACCCAGCTGCAGCACATGCTCAGCAGACCAACGTAGTGGAACAGATTGCTAAGCAGTCTGATGCTTAGGAACCGCCTGCTAAGCAGTCTATAGGTCCAGAACCGACTGCTCATTAGTCCATCGGTCCGCAGTCGTTTTGATCAACATACCAATGCGTCAGCACTTCCTTCTCAGCAAACCAACATGTTGGCATGGCCTCCTCAGCACACCGACAAATTGGCACCACCTGCACTGAAACCCGACATAGCTTCAACCTATGGTCAGCAGTCCGATGCCTCTGCTCCTACAGCCCAGCAGTCTGATGCCTCTACTCCTACAACCCAGCAGTCCGTCACAGTTGCACCACCAGCTTAGCGGTCCGGCATAGATAAACTGTCTGCTAAGTCCGTCCAAGCTTCACCGTCTGCTCGACAGTCTACCTTGCAGGCAACCAGACGTTCTGCCAGAAATGCTTCAAGTACCAAGAAGGAAGTGGCCAAAAAGGCTACACCCACGACCATGAGGAAGCATAGCGGGAGAGTGAAGAGGAAAGAGAACGATTGTCTCTTACTTAAAGCACTCATCGCCCAGAACCAAATTAACAACAGCTTGTTCGAATCAGGGAGTAATATTATTTCTGACGCAATGGATGATGAAGTACGTTTGTTGCTTGCTAAAAGTAAAGCAGGCGTACTTGAAGCACGCAATTACGTCCATGGCCAGCCATTTCTTGTTGGAGAATACTTTGATGAGTGCAGCTCTAGTTCCCGTGAGTTACATGAATATTGCATGGATCAAATGTCAGCAGGTCATCATGCTTTGCTAGTCCACTATAATAGAGATCATTTCCGACACGATGCTGGTTCCATCAATGTGAGTTTTGAGGACTTACATCTCTTCTTCAACTTCAACGTGCTCGATGCCACTCTTGTTAGATGCCTGATTTTGTAAGAACTTAACAAACTCTCATCAAGTTCTCCATACAAGGTTGTAAATGATAAAGAGCTAACTGCATTTTATTCCTCTCAAGGGATTGAAAGCGTAGAGAAGAAAAATGGAGGGTGTATATTTCATAGATCCTGAATTAGCAAATGGCACAACAATACATGGTAAGGACCTACGGGACTAGGCCGTTAACACGGTCGTCTGTCTCTTCGAAAACACGTCCCATACAGAATCATCTGTCTAGCCATATCATGAACGGTAAGTCAAGTAAACAACCACGCACGCACTGATTGTCTTTCAGATTTCAACATAATTCGTAAGTTCATGGCTTTATTAATATGTAGTGATCATTAGATATTGGTATTCATTATTCCAAACAAGAGCACAGTTTACTACATCGATTCTCTCAGAGAGTCAACAAACGCTCAGGATCTGACGCATCTTCAGCAATTCATGGATAGATATTGAATTCTATGATGTTGAAATTAATTTGCATTCATATCTGGTTCAATAATTGATGTTGTCAAACTTCATCATCATTTGCAGTGTGCTCGCATTGTGGAAAACTAAACCAGGGAACCTATTCAAGAGGGAACTACCTCTGCAGCACGAGATCGTTTCTCCGGTAACACACCGAAATTCGTTATTTTCATAGTGTTAATCCAACAGTCTGCAAATACCTTTCCTTACGCTAGTCAAATGTTCAAGCTTCTAAATAAACCTCTTTCTATTTTTTCCAAATAAAAAATAATACATCTAACACCGGTTAGGTTGTTCCTAATGGGACAAATACATGACTAATTCTGTACAAAAAAATCAGTTTCCTCAACAAGAAGCAGGGACCAACCTTTGTGGATACTATGTTTGCAGACACATGATCTCCATCTGAAAATCTGATGATAGTTGTGATGATCCTCGCAAATTAGGACCACTAAGTCTATCTTAATTAATATCTTCTACTCCACTCATATGGCACATGCTGGTCTTAACAATACTGCAGCTCATCTTAAAACCGAGGACCCCTGAACCGCTCCCGGCTGGTGAATTGCTGATGGTTCGGAGATTTATCAGTGACTTCTTCCTAGATTACTACATCAATCCCACTAGTAGTAATGAATATTTCAGCATGCGTTCTCCTGAAACATTGAGTAAGAGTTAGCCGCTAAACATATAACGCATGGATCCATTGTTTTCCATCTGATGAGGTCTTCGTATTTCGTACACTATGATTAATTATGTAATGCATGTATGTGTGGACAAATCATTGGAATTTAGCTACCATATGTTCAATTGCAATTGTTGCGAAATCTGATGAATGTTCTTCTTGTGGACACTATTTGTTCAATTGAATATAGTGGTGAATTTGCTTTTTGTGTGCAGACTCAAAATGGGATATTTTTGTTTATTTGTTCAACTGAATATTGTGGCGAATTTTCTTTTTGCATGCCGATTCAAAATATAATATTTTTGTTTATTTCTTCAATTGAATATTGTGTCGAATTTGCTTTTTGCATGCCGATTCAAAATGGGAAATTTTTGTTTTAACCTGGCAATTGCTCCGCACACGGTTCAACTAAATGAGTGTGTGCGATCCACATCGGAAAGCATACATCAATCATAGCGGAACCGTCGGTGATACACAGCAGATCGCAAATGATTTGCTACGCTACTACGTGTGTGTAGGGTCTTAGGAACCGTTTGTTATATCGCGTTATCGCACACGAGAACTGGGAGTAAACCGTGCCCAATGTAAAATACAATCCCAGTCATAATTTTTTCAGGAAACGTGTGGGATCCCAAACGAAAAGCACACGTCACTCTTGCGGTAACCGTCGGTGATACCCAACAAATCACAAACGGTCTGCAACACTTGTATGTGTGCAAAGGGGCTACTGGAACTTTTGTGATAGAACATTATCACAGATGGTAATTGTTGGCAAACATGTGCGATGGAGTCTAGCATGGCAGATGGGTTAGGAAGAAAACTCGTGTGCGATGGGGCACAAATCGCACACAGCTCATATGTTGGCCAGTGTGCCTTACATATTGTTTCCCAAACGGTTCATTACGACAGACCGTATGGTTTCACTTCGTCATTGGAAACGCTTAATCACCGATACCACACGTGCAAAAGAATTTAGTGTGTGTTGTAGAGCACACGATTAAAATTTGGAAGGCCTCTGGATCACTGCTCCATATCCTGGATGGTTTCTCGGTCGTGTGGGAAGGACACCCTATCATGCACACTCACTTGGCGACAGTCCAAATGCCGTCGTGGAAAGGGATTAAAAACCGTTTGTGTAGGACCGATGCATACCAGTGAGTATATGAAAGTGACAACATAGGAGACTCTCTATCATGAAGATCACGGTGCTACTTTAAAGCACAAGTGTGGAAAAATGATAGTAACATTGCCCCATCTCTCTTTTCTCTCTTTTTTTGTTAGATTCTTTGGCCTCTTTTACTTATCCTCACATGGGGCAATGTTGTAATAATGAAGATCATCAAACTTTTATTTACTTACAACTCAAGAGTTACAACTCGATACTAGAACAAAATATGACTATATATGAATTCCTCCGGCAGTGTACTGGGATGTGCAATGACTCAAGAGTGACATGTATAAAAATATGAAAGGTGGCTTTTCCACAAATACGATGTCAACTACATGATCATGCAAAGCAATATGACAATGATGGAGTGTGTCATAATAAAACGGAATGGTTGAAGTTGCATGGCAATATATCTCGGAATGGCTATGGAAATGCCATAATAGGTAGGTATGGTGGCTGTTTCAAGGAAGGTAAATGGTGGGTGTATGGTACCGGCAAAAGTTGCGCGGTACTAGAGAGGCTAGCAATGGTGGAAGGGTGAGAGTGTGTATGATCCATGGACTCAACATTAATCATAAAGAACTCACATACTTATTGCAAAAATCTATTAGTCATCGAAATAAATTACTACGCGCATGCTCCTAGGGGGGATAGATTAGTAAGAAAAGACCATCGCTCGTCCTCGACCGCCACTAATAAGGAAGACAATCAATAAATAAATTATGCTCCAACTTGTTGACATAACGGTTCACCATACGTTCATGCTACGGAAATCACAAAGTTTAACACAAGTATTTCTACAATCCACAATTACTCACTAGCATGACTCGAATATCACTATCTTTACATCTCAAAACAATAATAAGGAATCAAACTTCTCATAGTATTCAATGCACTTTATATGAAAGTTTTTATTATATCCCTCTTGGATGCCCATCATATTAGGACTAAAGTCATAACCAAAGCAAATTACCACGCTGTTTAGAGAGACTCTCAAAATAATATAAGTGAAGCATGAGAGTTCAATAATTTCTGGAAAATAAAGCCACCGCCATGCTCTAAAATGATATAACTAAAGCACTAGAGCAAAATTGCCTAGCTCAAAAGATATAAGTGAAGCTCATAGAGTATTCTAATAAATCACGATTCATGCGTGTCCCTCTCAAAAGGTGTGTACAGAAAGGATGATTGTGGAAAACTAAAAAGTAAAGACTCATATCATACAAGACGCTCCAAGCAAAACACATATCATGTAGTGAATAAAAATATAGCCTCAAGTAAATTTACCGATAGACGAAGACGAAAGAGGGGATGCCATCCGGGGCATCCCCAAGCTTAGGCTCTTGGTTGTCCTTGAATATTACCTTGGGGTGCCTTGGGTATCCCCAAGTTTAGGCTCTTGCCACTCCTTATTCCATAGTCCATCAAATCTTTACCCAAAACATAAAAACTTCACAACACAAAACTCAACAGAAAATCTCATGAGATACGTTAGTGTAAGAAAATAAATCACCACTTTTTGGTACTGTTGTGAAATCATTCTTTATTTATATTGGTGTAATATCTAATGTATTCTAACTTCTCCATGGTTCATACCCCCGATACTACACATAGATTCATCAAAATAAGCAAACAACACATAGAAAACAGAATCTGTCAAAAAACAGAATAGTCTGGAGTAATCTCGAAATCTCGAATACTTATGTAACTCCAAAAATTCTGAAAACTTAGGACAGCCTGGGAAATTTGTATATGAATCTTCTGGAAAAAAATCATTATTTTATCATGGTTCTGTTAAAAATGAAATTATTTTCCTGGGCGCAAAAGTTTCTACTTTTCAGCAAGATCAAATCAATTATCACCGTAAGCCATCCCAAAGGCCTTACTTGGCACAAACACTAATTAAAACACAAAAATACATTTAATACAGAGGTAATAATGCGTATTTTATTCAAGAACAGTAGCAAAACAAAAAACTCAAAAAAAAAAATTGGTTGCCTCCCAACAAGCGCTATTGTTTAACGCCCTTAGTTAGGCATATTGCAATAGACCTAGGTATTTTCATCTTTGGTATGCAATCCATAAGTAGATCTCATAATAGATTCATATGGCAACTTAATTTTCTTTCTAGGAAAGTGTTCCATGCCTTTCCTTGGCGGAAATTGAAATCTAATGTTTTGCTTCTTTCATATCAATAACTAGCAGGTGTACCCGCGCATTTGCGCGGCTAAATTTTTTTCCGTATAATTCCTAGAGAATTGTGATCACTATTATTTAACATGTCACGTACTGTTGTTTTTAGGGATGATAATGTTAAAAATATGATGTTAGACTTTTAACCATGAGAATTTAAACGTTTTCTATGGAATTATGTTATAGCGACAACTTAATTTGCCATAAAAGATGTTGAATTTTCCATGCTAAAAAATCAGACAGGAGCGAAATCCTAGATCTATTTTCTTTCTCGGAAACAAATTTCTTTTGACATTCTATAGATTATAAAATACTCCCTTTGTTTTTAAATATAAGTCTTTTTAGAGATTTCAATAGAGACTACATATTTTGAAATGTACATTCCAAAATATGTTTATATATATCAGTATGTGGTCCATATTGAAATGTAAAAGGACTTATATTTAGAGACGAAGGGAGTACTCATTTATAGGCATCAAATATGCTTGGTACGGTCATAGGTATTCTCATCATTTCCTTCTAGTACGTGTAGTTTGCTCAACCATCCAGTTTTGCCACTTGATACATGCTCCTGGTCGTGTTAAAAAAAGATACATGCTGCTGGTCGCACCAGATCAAATATCTCGCAAACTGACGGTTCAATGTAACAGTATGAATGGAAAACTCTGGACTATACTGGCCACCGTTGTACCCGAAGCACCCAGACATGGAAAAAAATCCCCTTTCTCTTACTGCTCTTTGGATCGAGGTCTGGCCGAGGCAGGGATGGCGCAAAGCTTCTGGCCGCGGATCTAGCGCTGCTCACCTTCCCATGATGCGGCATCTCATCTCTGCTGAACTGGAGAGGCAGATGTCGGGTCAGAGAGCTGGGTCGTCGCGTTTGACGACCATCTCCTCCACAGTTTTCCTCGTCGATCTCGTATTCTCCAATCACCCGGGTCTGGCTTTAGCATGTCTGTTAATTTTCGCCATTTTACTTTCATTTTTAAATTGCCAATAATATATTTTTCTTTTTCATACGGGATGTAATATATTTCAATTATTGGATCTGCGACACAGGATAGAGGTCAGCATGCCTGGTATGGTCGATGCGCCACATCTATGCATCGTTCCTACTTCCTCCATAATGCCCAATTCTTCACAGGTTTGTTTCCCCTTCTAATTTAATTAAAAAGTATATAATTTTCTATTTGCTGAAACAACATATTAGCAAGTTATATAACTCATACGTTTATTGTTTATTTAAGACAAAGTAAAAACTCTTGCATGTTTTAACTAAAATTTGCTTCATATGCTTTAATTAACATGCACCCAATTCTCAATTGGCTTAATGGGTGTAGGTCATACTTGTGATGCCTCTAGGTGAATCGACACATAAATACCTAATGTCGATCTTTGCTTCTAGTGGAAAATTTGGCCTGTAGAGTTATTTGTACGAATTAGCACTGTGTGAGTTATTGTTCCGTGTGCATTCATAGGATCCTTGCTTATTCTTGCAGCCTCCCTCACAAGGGTAGTAGTCATGATTCTCACACTCACTGATATACATCCGTATGTAGTCCATATTGAAATCTCTAAAAGGACTTGTATTTAGGAACGGAGCAAGTATAATAGAAACATTCCTGTTTGAATTAGTAGATTTCTCAAATCAATGAACACATAGTCCTAAAAATTACCAAGAAAATCAAAGTTCACATTTTGAAGAAATTGTTAGACATATATAAGTCAAGTAAGAATGTAAGATGATGTTATAACATATATGACTAAATTGTGACTACCTGATCTGTCTAATTTTTTTTGCCTCATCTAAGGAAGTTCTTGTAACGCCCTTCCGTAAAACATTTGCTCTTCTAGTGTGCGTTGTAGTACTTCTATCAATATCGATCATTTTTGGTAAAGATTCTTCCGCTGGGTGCCTATATATATGGAGTGACATTTAGTCATAGTTAATTAGTCAATAAATCAGAATAGCTGGTGTTTCATACCAGTTAAGAAGTTCCCGAGGTTTGGGTATATCGAGATCGGTATATACTCATGTGGCACTGCTTGACTATAGGCACAAACGTATCAAGTAGAAATCTGTTAAATATTTTATTTTTGTAAATAACATATCAGGTTTTAAAATTGTTGAACTTACCATTGTTGAGGTCACACAGACACTTTGGTTATCGATGAATATGTATAACATAAACCTGCTCATCCATATAGATCACATCAAGGCTAATAAGTTCATCGATTGGAGGATTATTGTATCCCATGTTCCCATTAGTTTCACTTAAACATCCCAGTTTTGGTATCTTGTTGAAGTCTCTTAGTTTCTTGTATTCCCATTGCTTCAAAAGGATTGAAAATGTACTTGTCAATTGATAATGTTCATATGAAGATTTTTGCTGAAGAAATTGAGTTCATAGTAATAATACTTACTAACCTTGTTGATTCAGGTGAGAAGGAAACTTGGATGGTTGGGTGTGACTTATGTAGAAAAGAGTTGCATGCCACTTCATAATTTGGGCCGCCTTTGATATTGCCTGAGCACCAAGTCTGAACATCTCGCATCATAGAGAGTTCGCTTCAATTGTCCTGGTGGTGGGATCGTCGAGTCACGGCGTCGTAGAATTGGTTGGCTTCAATTTTCCTAGTCATGGTGCTGAGTCGTGAGTTGCTGGGTGTCTTAGATTTCCAGGCGGATGGTGGGCGTGTGTTGGGTGCTGGGTGCGGCCGGCTGTGTATTTTGATGTATGAGTTCTGGCTGTGCCCTTATGGAGTCCTTGTATGCTTATTATTTTTCTTCCAATTAAAGCCTATATGTGACAATAGGCTGATGGATGCGGCCAGTTTTGTATTTTTTATGGGGACTCTGTCCGTAAGCACTCCTTGTATGTGTTTACGTGTCCTTGGCTTACCGAGTGTCCGAGTTATGTATGTGTCCTTTAGAGTCCCGATTAGGAATTGCACGTGACAATAGTTGGACATGTAACGCCTTTATATAATATATTAGTGGAAGAGATAATTATTGTGTGTTGTGTTTTTTGGCTTCCTTCTACGATTATGTTGACGAGCCTTATGTGTGCGTCTATGTTGATGAGCCTTATGTGTGCGTCTCCATATAGACGTGACAGTTCAATTTGTTGATCCGTACATATTAACTTATTACGTAAAATCTTTTAATCTCAGCCATTGTTTTTATGATCAAACGGTGGTAATAATATTAGTCTGTGTGGATTAACATGGTGTATTATTTGTCTTCTATTTTAATTATATAATAGATTGCACTAATCATAAGGAAAGGTCTACTAAGAATAATAGGACATGTAGGATTGCAATCTATATCATGGACAATGAAATCTACGGGCACATAATTACTATTTGCAACAATAAGAACATAATTAATTTTTCCCGTAGGTTTCTTAATAGTGGAATCTGCAAGATGCAAATTTAAAGAACAATTATCAAATTCACGAAAACCTAACACATCACATAAAGTTTTTGGAATCGTGAAAACGCTAGAAAATCACACAAAGCATGGTGCTTATAATCTTTAATCTTAATCTTAATAGTAGGTTCCCACTCATCATGAAGTTTTCTAGGGATAGAAACTTCCAATTCAAGCTTTTCTTCAAAAGATTTCATCATAGCTTCAACGATATGTTTAGTAAAAGCTTTATTTTGATTATAAGAATGAGGAGAATTCAACATGGATTGCAACAAGGAAATGCAATCTATCAAAGAAAAATTATCATAATTAATATCCTTGAAATCCAAAAGAGTGGGTTCATCGCTACCTAAAGTTTTGACCTCTCCAATCCCACTTTTTATCAATTTTTGCATCAGGATCTATAAACTCCAAATTATTGGGACGCCTTTTAACTAAAGTTGACTCATCTCCAGTACCATCCTTATCAAGATTTATATTGGAAAACAAATATTCAATAGGAGTCACATCAATCACTTTAAGATCTTCATCATTATTTTCACAAAAACTAGAAGAACACGCTTTTACAAACCAATCTCGCTTAGCATGCATCTTAGCGGTTCTTTCTTTGAACTCATCAATGGAAATTCTCATAGATTTTAGAGATTCATTAATATCATGCTTGGGTGTAATAGATCTAATTTTCGAAGAATCAATCTCAAGAGAAATTCGATTAACGTTCCTAGCCAAATTATCAATCTTAAGCAAATTTTCTTCAACCAAAGCATTGAAATTCTTTTGCGAACTCATAAATTCTTTAATACTATTCTCAAGATCAGAGGGCGTATTATTATAATTTTTATAAGAATTGTTGTAGGAATTACCATAATTATTAGAGGAATTACTAGGAAATGGCCTGGGATTAAAATTACCTCTATACGCGTTATTACCAAAATTGTTCCTACCAACAAAATTAACATTCATAGATTCATTATTATTCTTAATCAAAGTGGACAAAGGAATATCATTAGGATCAATAGAAGCAATCTTGCTAGCAAATAATTTCATAAGTTCATCCATCTTTCCACTCAAAACATTAATCTCTTCAATCGCATGCACTTTTTAACTAGTGGAAGATCTTTCGGTGTGCCATTGAGAATAATTAACCATAATATTATCTAGGAGCTTAGTAGCTTCTCCTAAAGTAATTTCCATAAAATTACCTCCCGCGGCCAAATCTAAAAGATTTCTAGAAGCAAAGTTCAATCCGGCAAAAACAATTGTATAATCATCCATATATATTTAAACCATGAGCAGGGCAATTTCGTATCATCAATTTCATCCTATCACATGATTGTGCAACATGTTCATGATCAAGTTGCTTAAAATTCATAATATCGTTTCTAAGGGAGATGATTTTAGTGGGAGGAAAATACTTGGAAATAAAAGCATTTTTACACTTATTCCATGAATCAATACTATTTTTAAGCAAAGATGAAAACCAAGTTTTAGCAGGATCTCGTAGTGAGAATGGAAATTGCTTCAATTTAACAATATCATTATCCACATCTTTATTTTTTTGGATATCACACAACTCAACGAAATTATTTAGATTGGATGCGGCATCTTCACTAGGAAGGCCGGAAAATTGATCTTTAATAACAAGATTCAGCAAAGCGGCATTAATCTATACTACTATATAGTGTACGAGTTTTTGAATTTTGAATCCTAAGCCTAAGAAGCAATTTTGGCCGTTGATGACGCCAATCCTATGGTCCAAAGTGAAAGGATTCGCACCTACAGTGCTCACTGCACAAACACACTTCACTCTAGAGAAATCTCGACACTGCGGAATTGTTTATTGTTGGATGCTTCGACATTTTCTGTACGTGCAGCAGAAGTTAGCAGCCACTCCAATGTCCTGTGCTCCCATCTCCGATTTTCTCTTTCTTGGCATCATAGGATTTTCTGTGGCTACACACGATTAGTAGGGGATGGTGCAAGTGTGGCCAGTTATTGCTTTTCACGTGTGCACAATGCATCACAGGATTGGATTATATGTGTCCAAACTTTGTACCCCAGAATATTGCGTTTCTTAGAGAATATTATAACAGATTTGTTATACATTAGCTAAGTCACCTTGTGATTAGAGTATAACACGGTACAAATATCTGAGACTGATAATTTTTTGGCATGTGCATTTTCTTCTAAGTTTTGCAACTATAAAATACTATTCCTCCAAGAACAAATGTAATTATAAGATAATTCCTATTTACTGTATGCGTCATTAACAAATTTTTATTATGTTTGCACTAGAACCACCCACTGTAGGAGTGATAAGTGATAACTACCATAATAGCTTTATGTACAAACAAAACACAACAGTTGATTCGTTAGAATTTCTAAGATCCGTGTGTTTGATTTTCTTCTTTTGGAAAATTTGTATCCATGAATTGAACATTTCACGTGATGTGCACGTACCCGCGTACTAGTTTCAGAAGATTCCGCGCTAGTGGCGTGAGCAATCGGAGTACTAATAAAATTAGTATTGGAAAAGTCACACAATTTGGTATTCCCTCGAGTCATCGTGACAAAGCAAGCAGTCCAACACTCGAGCAAACAAAAAGCAAGCGAAAAGATGAATGGAAGAAGGGCGAATAAAAAGGCAAATCTTTTAAAAAATCGCTTTAGAAGTGGGGGAGAGGAAAGCGAGAGGCAAATGGCGAATAATATAATGCAAGAGATGAGAGTTTATGATGGGTATTTGGTAGGCTTGATGTAGATCTCCCTAGCAATGGTGCCAGAAATTCTTCCTGCTACTTCTTGACCTTGCGTTGGTTTTTCCCTTAAAGAGGAAAGGGTGATGTAGTATAGTAGAGATAAGTATTTCACTCGGTTAAGAACCAAGGTATCAATCCAGTAGGAGAAACGCGCAAGTCCCCAATAGATGCACCTGCACAAACAATCAAACACTTGAACCCAACGCGATAAAGGGGTTGTCAATCCCTTCACGATCACTTGCAAATGTGAGATCTGATAGAGATAGATAGAACTAAACAAAAGATAAAATATTTTTGGGTTTTTTGGTTTATAGATCTGAACATAAATTATTGCAAGTAGTAGATCAGAAACTAATATGATAGAAAATACTCAGGGGGCATAGGTTTCACTAGAGGCTTCTCTCATGAAGGCAAATAATACGGTGGGTGAACAAATAACCGTCGAGCAATTGATAGAAAAGCGCAAAGTTATGACGATATCCAAGGCAATGATTATGCAATATAGGAATCACGTCCGTGTCAAGTAGACCGACTCCTGCCTGCATCTACTACTATTACTCCACACATTGACCGCTATCCAGCATGCATCTAGAGTATTAAGTTCACAAAGAACGGAGTAACGCCTTAAGTAATATGACATGATGTAGAGGAATAAACTAGAGCGATATGATGAAAACACCATTTTTTTATCCTCAATGGCAACAATTAAATATGTGTCTCGCTACCCCTACTTTGTGACTAGGTGAAATCACGCAAGATTGAACCCAAAGTTAAGCACCTCTCCCATTGCAAGAAAAACCAATCTAGTTGGCCAAACCAAACCGATGGTTCGAAGAGAAATACAAAGATATCAAATTATGCATATAAGAATTCTGAGAAGATTCAAATAATATTCATAGATAAGTTGATCATAAATCCACAATTCATCGGGTCTCGACAAACACACTGCAAAAGAAGATTACATTGGATAAATCTCCAAGAACATCGAGGAGAACATGGTATTGAGAATCAAAGAGAGAGAAGAAGTCATCTAGCTACTAGCTATGGACCCGTAGGTCTGTGGTAAACTACACATGCTTCATCGGAAGGGCAATAGAGTTGATGTAGATGCCCTCCGTGATCGAATCCCCCTCCAGCAGGATGCCGGAAAAGTCCCCAAGATGGGATCTCATGAGAACAGAAGGTTGCAGCAGTGGAAAAGTGTTTTCATGGACGCCTTTGGTGGTTCTGGAATATATGTGAGTATATAAGAGGAAGAGCTAGGTGAGGGGAGTCCAGAGGGGCCCACAAGGTAGCCCCCCCCTAGGGCGCACCCTCCACCCTTGCCACCGCCTCGTGCCTCTTATGTCTTGGACTCCAAGTCCCGTGGGTGTCTTCTAGTCCAAGAACAATCATCGTGAAGTTTTATTTCGTTTGGACTCCGTTTAGTATTCCTTTTCTGCAAAGCTCAAAAACAAGGAAAAAATAGAAACTGGCACTCGGCTCTAGGTTAATAGGTTAGTCCAAAAAAATAATATAAAATAGCATATTAATGCATATAAAACATCCAAAATAGATAATATAATAGCGTGGAACAATCAAAAATTATAGATGCATTGGAGACATATTAGACCCCCTTTAACAATACGGTGTTTCCTATGACTCAAGAAAGGAAAATGAAACTACGAAAACAAAAGTCTTCACGCTTCATAACCTCACATCAATATCAATATTTTCAAGGTCACACCAATTTCCTCATTTTCAAAGTCTTCAACAAAACCAAAGTCTTCAATTGAAGACATTCATTTTTAGGGGTCAACTTTCTTTGAGTATATCAAACTCCTCGGAGACTTTTAGACATGTGTACACTCACAAACATATTAGTCCCTTAACCAATAAGTCTTCAATACACCAAAATCACTAAGTGGCATCTCCCACCCTTTTTGGTGATTGATGACAAATAGGTTAAGTTTTCAACGAGGATAAACAGATGAAGTGTAAATATTGATATTGGGGAATTTGATCACAAGATATAGAACTCCCCCTGAAGATGTGCATATTTGAGGAATTTAATTTGGATTGGAAATGCACATTGTAGAATAAAATCATGGATATCTCCCCCTATATCTTGTAATTCATACAAGCATTTAACATATGATATGAAGAATTTGAAATGCATGATGAAATATGGTATCTGGCAAAATTCAGCATGCCATTAAGGTACTTAAGGAAATAAGCATGCAGAAAGTAGCTCAAAAGTATCAGACCACCATCATACTTAAGTTTACAACTCATCAAACAAACACTTCAGAAGAGCGAGTGTTGTAACTTAAAGAAAAAACATCCCATATATAGACTCGCTTGAAGACTAACTCAAATTTGCCCCCCTTTGTCATCAAATGACCAAAAGGGATGAAAAATGACGACTAACGCCCCTGAAGAATATCGTCATGAGGTTGATGGAGGAGCACGCGCGTTGTTGGGGTCGTTTGTTGAATTAGGGCCTATCGCAGTGTCTTCGAGATCCTCAGCTTCATCCGTATCATGCGATGAAGAAAATGAACTTGTGACCAACTAAGGAACTTTGACCTTCTTGAATTTCTTCGAGGGGGGATTTGACCACTCAAAGTTCTGTTGAAAGTCCATCTACTTGAGGTCTTCATCACTGTAAAGATGAGAAATTATGGCCCAAGTGCGATTAAGATTTCATGCGGATAGTAATGATTCTTCTTCATAGTGTTCTAAGTAATAGTCATGTTATGGAGAATCGAGCCAAATAGACGCTTGACCCACTTGTGATTGTGATCGACCTTATGGAGAAGACTTAGAAGAAGCTCGCGATCAGTCATCACTCGTGGGGTAGTGGCTTGAGGATTTTGCGCATTGGCTTTAGAAGCAAAATCTTGAGTTGCAGAGTCATCATTGGTGGAATAAGATGCAGTCGTACGAAACTGACCATCCAATGGACGAGTGCCTTCATCAATAACAACATCCCTAGAGTAATGCTTGTAATTAGTGGCATTGCATCCATGCATCATGTCTAAATTCTAAAAGTTGAACTGAGGAAATTTGAAGGCCTCAAAATTTTAATTAGAAAGAACAGCAAGAACCCTGAGAATTTCATTCAATGAAACCAAAATGTTCATGTTTGATGTTTGATATTTTTGGCAAGGGTTTTGATCCAAGCTAGATATAATGAACACTTTTGAAGATTATTTTGGGCTTTGGATTGAAATCAAATGTCTCTAATATATTTTGTGAGCTTGTGGAGAAGTCCTTTGAGGAACATAAAATATGGGCATGAGTTTGAATCCTATTTTCAATTTAAACAATGGCAAATAAATAAATAAATAAAAGAAAACCAAACAGAAAAGTAAAACAGAGCAGAAACTACCTGGACGTACCTGGCTGCCCAGCCCACCTGGCGGCGCAACCAACCGACCCAGCCCACCAGGGGCAGAGGCGTCTTCCACCTCGCGCCAGTCGGGTGCAAAGCGCGTGCCCGACGCGCGCGCGCCCGTAGCTCGCCGCCTCCTTCTTTTCGACGAGCCCTGGACGCATGGCCGACTTCCTCGGTGTCGTCCGAATTCCTCTGGCTCGCTCACTCTTCCCCCTACTCTCTCCCTCGCCGTTCCCCACCTCACCAAACACGCCCGCCTCCGCCGACGAGCACCACAACGACCATCGCCTCTCCCTCGTCCCCTTGAGCAGTCCAGAAGCTCCGCATCATCGCCATCGTCCTCTCCGCCGAGCCACGCGGCACCAGACACCTCCGAACACCGCAGTCATCTTCTACCTCGGGCAACTGAGATCGCCGACGCCCGTTTGTCGTCCATGGTGCCTCTCGGAGCCCGCTGAGTCCTCCATTGGAATCCCACTGAGCTCCTCCGTCTTCCCCTTCACTCCCCGTGCTCTAATTTGTGCGCTAGCCACCACCCCGCGAGCACCCGAAGCCGTTGTCCGCCATTGCTGACGAGCTCGACGCTCTCGAGCTTCTCTGCTCGAACGCGTTGCACCACCGTGCTCCTCGTGACACGAGGAGGCCGTAGAGCCTACGCACACAAGCAGTCGAGCACCCTAGCTTCGTTTTCGTTGATGTTGTAGCTCTGGCCACCACATTCATCATTGTTGCTGTCACTGGGGGGCCTCCCCTCGCCCAGCCGCCTGCTCTATTGGACACGACGCACTCCCAGCGTCCCATAGCCACAAGCCGCACTCAAAACCGAGCCCCGTAGCGGTTTTCTGACGAGCTTCCGCCACGGATTTGGTCGTCGTCGGCCGAGCTCCGGCGAGTGCCGATGTGGCACTATCATTAGGCGCTAACCCCACTATTTAAACCCCCCCTCACACACACAACCACTGATAGCGGGCCCTACCACTGCTCAAACCCCAGTCAGCGCTAGGTTTGACTAGGATTAGTCCTTGTGTCACTGATGTGTGGACCCCACATGTTAGGTTTGACCTAGGCACCCCCGTTGACTTGCTGATGTCCGCATGGGTCATGCTGACACGGTATATATTTTCTGGGATTTAAAATAAATCAGAAATGCTTTATTTATTTTGAAAAAATATCCAAAACTTCAAAAATTCATATAAATTCAACCGTAACTCCAAATGAAATAATTTATATATGAAAATTATTAGAAAAATCTAATCTATCCATTTGTACTGGTTTCATGCATGACAAAGAACTTAACCTTACTATATAGATCAAAATAAGTTAATGCACTTTGTAAATTCATAACTTGAGTTTGATTTTGAACCTTTGGTTCAAATTAACTCAAACCCTTCCATTGGTAGCTACATTAGCTCAAATCACAGCATATTGACATGTCACATTCATACATCATATTGTTGCGTTGCATTGATTCTGCTCCTTCTCTGTTTGCTTGTGTTGCTCCCTCTCAGTGGACGTTGTTCTGACATCGTGATCATTGACACCGATGAAGAACTATACTATCTTTAGAGTGCCAGGCAAGAAAGCCCCCTTTGAGCATTCCGATACAATCCCACTCTCTCACTCCTGCTCTCATTTACTTCATTAGGACAATAACGATTCAACTGTTACATGCTGCGGTAGTTGAACCCTTTCCTCTGCATGACCTGTCTTTGCCATAGTAAATAGTTGAAACCACCACTAGCATGAGTAGGAGTTGTTTGAGCCATGATGTGCCTACTCATTCATGCTTGCTTGTTATGCCTGCTATGCTTAGAGTTGTGTCAGGTATGATTCATTTGGGATGGATTGGGATGGAGATGAACATGTCCTACTGATGAGAGATAAGTGTGTGAACATGATTCGGTAAAGGTAGCGATGAGAGGCCAGGTAGGAGTACAAGGTGGGTTGTCTCATTGAAGCCATCCTCAGGAACTAAGTTCCGTGTTTGTGATCCAAGAACAGCTACTACCACACGTTGGGCCCTGAAATATGACCCCGCTCGACTTATTAACCCCCTTGTCCTCCGTCCAGGAGTTGCAAGTAGTTTGTAGTGTTTATAGTATGCTGGAGGTCGTGCGTAGCGCTGACCCTAGGGGTGGGCTATGATGTGGTAGGCAAGTGGCACGGTATACCGAGGCACCCATTTGGTGGGCTCGGGAACCCTGCACACATCGTTTGGGGCCGTAGTGGAAAACCTCGGCTGGTCTTCCTTGCAGATGGAACTCAAATAGGCAATAAACCTGGACTAGAAACTTGTGTGGTTAGTCAGGTCGTGGTTTACACCCACGTTGGCTTTCGCTTGAAGTCTGCCGAGCACATGTCGTGTGCAAACGCTAAGTGGTGGAAACATGTGTGAAGAAGTACCCCCCTACAGGGTTATATATGATCTATTCGAATAGCTGCGTCCGCGGATGTGGACTACTTGGAATGCTTACATTGTTCATAGATAACTGGAAGTGCATACTCTAAAATGCGAAAGATAAGCGTGAGTGCTATCAATGGCCTTCTCATAGGGAGACGGGAGCGGGTCCATAGTGATGTATTGATTTGGTGAATATGTGGACTCGTGTGCGCCACCTCAAAGAAAGTACTCGTAGTACACGATAGCCACTGAGTCAAAGATGGCTTGTTGCAGTTAAACTCCACCACCCCTTTGTTGATACTGATGCATATGTAGATAGTTCTGATGTAAGTCTTGCTGGGTACATTTGTACTCATGTTTGCTTAATTTATGTTTTTGCAGAGAGACCTCATTCTCGCTAGTAGTTTCACGTGGGCTTATGAGCTTGGGAATCCCAGAGAGAGGTCCGGTTCCTTTGGAGGGTCTTGTAGATAGATAGGCTTCTTAGCCTTCTTTATTTTAGATGTCTATACTCAGACATGTTTATGCATCTGCTTGGCTTGTATGACTTTGTGTGAAGGGTCATGAGACTCGCTGCTTGTAATAAATGCTATGATGGCTCTTGTGGGCCTTTATCTATATGAGTTGTTGAGTTATGTTGTGATGCCTTGTTGTACAACGCATACTTGCATGTTATGCGTACGTGTAACATGTATTGCTATGTGTGGGATCCAACAACCTAGTCGTTTATTCTTGGTAGTCTCTCTTACGGGGAAATGTCTCCTAGTGCTTCCACTGAGCCATGGTAGCTTGCTACTGCTCCAGAACACATGGGATGATCGGCATGTGTCCTTCTTTGCTCTTTTGTTCGTCCCTCCGGGGAAATGTCATGCGGTGCTTACCAGAGTCCTGATTGCTTGCTATAGGCCAGATTCACTCGCTGCTGACCGACACATGCATTCCTGGGTCATGTATGCCTGTCCCAGTAAGTGAGTGCCACCTTGGGTTTATGACTAGTCATGTCGACCCACGGTATTTGTCATATGGATGGTAGCGACACTATCATATACGTGAGCCAAAAGGCGCAAACGGTCCCAAGCCAGGTAAGGTAGCACCCATGGGGATACCGTGTGTGAGGCCGCAAAGTGATATGATGTGTTACATGCTAGATCGGTGTGACTTAGGGTCAGGGTCCTGACAATAGGGCTTCAATTGAAACGGCGACAGTGCAACATTTGCCAAAGTCCTCATGAAGAAATCATCATAGTTAATGGGAATACCATGTATAATGTTGAATAGCAAATTTTGCATGATGCCAACAACTTCTTCTTCTTCAGAGTTGTGGCCTTTGATCGGACTGAGGGAATCCTTCACTAGGAAGGTGGTTCTAGGAGCTTGGCCTGGCCGCAAAGGCTTCATCAACACTTGCATGAGGTGATTTTGAAGTTCAGGTTCTTCATACATGAGCCTTGCGCCTTCTGTAGGAGGACTGACTGGGATGGCATGAAGTAATTCAGAGGTTGGAGCTTTATAATGAGTGTTTTCAGTCATCCAGTCTAGAACCCATGAATTGATATCAACCACATTGCCAGTGAGATGCAGGGTTGCATAGAACTGAAGAATTAGCTCTTCCTTCCAGTCACAGATATCAGCACAGAAATTGAGGAGTCCAGCTTCGTGAAGAACATTGAGAACTGGTTGAAAGCATGGAATGGACTCCATATCCACATGAGGAATTTGGCGGTGCTGGAAGACTTTGTCCTTATCAAACAGAAGATATGCATAGAAATTCATCTGGCTCGCAGTCCCAAACCTCTTGCACCTTAGTCTTGCTGAGTCATATGGATTTGCATCAGTGGAGAAATGATGCTCAGTGAAGAAATCATCATTCTTGAATTTTGGCCTCTTTGCATGAGGATTTTGAGGCTTGGGCTGAAGATTTGTAGCAGAAGGCCTCACAATCTCTTGAGACACAACTTCAGGTACTTCAAATTGAGGAATTTCAGTGGCAGTTTCATTGGCAGTAGTCTGGTTCTCCATTTCTTTAGTTATTACAGCTGGAACATCTTCAGGTATGGATTGGAGTGAAGCTTGATGTCCTGTAGATCGAGATGGACCTAGAGGGGGGGTCGTGAATAGGTACAATTACAAAATTTAATTATTACTTAGCAATTTTAGGCAATAATGTGGAATATGAAAGTGAGCCTAACAATTGCAATTGTGATGCTAAGAGCTAAGCAAGATAAACAAGTAACACAAGTAAGCAAGCGCAATTTGATATAAGTAAGAGCTAAGAGACAAGTAACCACAAGTAGAGAGTTAGGGTTAGGAATAACCGCAACTCTGGGAGATGAGGATGTATGCCGATGTTCACTTCCTTGGAGGGAAGCTACGCCACTGTTAGAGAGGTGGATGTTACCACGAAGGCACACCAACGCCACGAAGGCTCACCCTATTCTCCCTTTGAGACAACAGCACGGAGGCGTTTCTCAACCACTAGTGGTAGACCTTGGGGTGGTCTCCAAACCCTCACAAACTTTTCCGGGGGTAATCACAATGGTGAATTCCTCTCCGAAAGATTCCTACCACCTAGGAGTCTCCAACCTCCAAGAGTAACAAGAACGATGGGAAAAGCTCAAGACTTGCTCAAATCACGAATTCCTTTGGTGCAAAGAAGGGGAAGGAGTGGATCTATCACTTGATAAGACAACTTGTCTCAAATGCTGTCAAATCCGTTAGGGATCTAAGATTTGGTGTGGAGGTAGTGAGAGAGAGTGTGTGTGAAAAGTGTTCTAGGGTTTTGCTCAAAGTGAATGGTCAACCCTCTCCCGTGGGGAAGAAAGGCTATATATAGTGTGAGCACAAATATGGCCGTTGTAGTGCAAGTGAAAGGGCAGGCCGGACATCCGGGCTAGGGGCCGGACATCTAGCCTAGCAAGCCACTCGAAGAACAAGGTAGAAACAGGGCAGAAAACAGAGGGGCCGGACATCTGGGGGACAAGCTCGGACATCCGGCAAGTCAGGAAACCCCGGACATCCGGCACATGGCCGGACATCTGGCAAGTTTACCAAATTAGAAATGCCCTCTGGATAGCACAGGCCGGACGTCCGGCAGGCAAGCCCGGAAATCCTAAGTGCACTGGGATCCCGGACATTCGGCATAGAGGGCCGAACATCCGGCAAGCTGCACAGCACAAAACTGCTCTCTGGATAGCTAGGCCCGGATATCCGGCGACCAGGCCGGATATCCGGCGTGAGGCCCGGACATCCGGCTTGAAGCCCGGACATCTGGCAGCCCAGAGACAAAAGCATGAAGATGGAGCATGTGCATATATGGAAAGGAGGTTTGTGGCAAGAGCAAGCCTTTAACTAACCCTATCGATCCCCTCTTAATAGTGTGGGATCCTATACTCAAGAAAACGAATATGTAGTCAATTTTTATGCTTCATCCTTGAGTAAAATCACTTTGTATGCTCTTGATCCACACACTTCGATGAACCTGGGGCTAACACCTGATATTTACTTGACAACCATTGTTAGACCCCTACATGTATATTTTCATCAACATCAAAACATGATGTAAGGGCATGATTGCTCTTTCCATCTCCCCCTTTTTGTTTGTTGATGACAATCTTACATGTAGTATCATAGGTGCAATAAATAATCTTAGTATTGACAAACATGAGAGAAAAGGTACAAAATATGTTGATGTTTCTATTTGCTTTTAGCTCCCCCTCATTGTGTGCATGAGATGAATATGTTAGGATGTACAACACAATCTTCGTATGGTAGCATATGTAGCTCAAAGAGATATAAATGTGAGAGACATGCACATATGAGACCACCATAACACATGGACTAAAAACATTTCATAGACACAAGATAATATCATGTCTCAAACGATCAAGTACCATAGGTAGCAACATAATAACATAGTCGCACATGATCAAGTACCATAGGTAGAATAATACTCCCTCCGTTCCTAAATACTTGTCTTTCTAGGCATTTCAACAAGTGACTACATACGGAGCAAAATGAGTGAATCTACACTCTAAAATATGTCTACATACATCCGTATGTAGTAGTCATTTGAAATGTCTAGAAAGACAAATATTTAGGAACAGAGGGAGTAGTAGCTAACACAAATAGCAAACACATCATAGCATGACCATACTAAGATACTACTTCTCCCCCTTTGACAGCAACAAGTAAAAAGGGGCGAAGAACTAAACAGACACAGTCACTCCTGGCAGATGTCTCAGCAACAAAGAACTCAGAGTACTCGTCATGATATGGGAAACCGAAGGTGGAAGTGGACGGAGCCGCAGGAAGAGGATCATCATCACTCATGGGACTCCCATGGTCACGGAGGCGCTGCTTGAGTTGATTCTTCGAAATGATGAGGTGCTTCTGCACATCATGATTTTGCTCACAGTTGAACGTGATTGCCTTCATAATAACAGACCCTGAGCGTTGCCCAAGAATGAGGCAAGACGGCCACGAGGATCTATCAAGGAAGAAGGCACGGAAGAACTAGTGGGTTGAGACCCACCAGTAGTCTTCCTAGGTGGTCGAGGTGCAGTAGCCGGTCCAGGAGCAGCCATGCACATGTGGACGGGTGGCTTCCAAATGGAATGCCCAATGGTCTTAGCAACCTAAAACGGAGCAGTGTGATCAATGATGGCCGGAATGAATGGAGCATGTAGGAATTGACATGTCTGAATGAAGCTGGAGAGATGAATCTCATGCCAAATATAGTGAGTGGTGTCAAGAGGCTCAGTAGGTGCATCATGCATACGTACCAATAGATCAATACAGTACTTGTGAGCCCTTGAGTGATCTCCCTTCTTTGGATAGAGAGTGTGAAGCACACACTAACAGAGAATGTAGTAGGGAGACCGAAAAATAGATGACTCATTGGGTGGATATGCATGTTCCTCTTCAGTGAGATGAGAGGGGGCTTAAGAAGAGCCATGCACGCATCAATCCCTTTGGGCTTATAGCAAGGATCCATACTGTGAATGTGATGACCAACACCGGAGAAGCCCAAAATCTGAACAAAGCGGTCATAGGTGATGCTTAGCACAGTGTCATCAGTCATCCATGTGAGAGTGTGGTCTGGCCCAAAGAAGCAGGTGGCATAGAACTGAAGGATGGCAGCTTCATTCCAATCACACTTGTAGGTCATGGCTTGACCTAGAGTCATAGCATCGATGATCTTGACGGTGTTGTCAGGAAACATGGTAGGATGATCACGCAAGAACTGAAGATCCAGGTATTTGTGAGGGGCAAACCCACGGCCATGGACAAAACTTGAGTACAGATCTTTCTGCATGCGAGTACGGAACCGAGGATCCTCGACATCAACCACCATCTCATATTGGTTGGTATCCCGTCGGAACTCAAGGTATGGACTAGCCTCCGCGGTGGTGAAGTCGTGTAGAAGGTGGTCGCTGCTGTCAGGAAGCTCCATGGAGATGCGACGACCATGGACCATGGGCATGGCAGTACCACGGACTGGAGGCACCGGTGCCCTTTGAGTGCCTGGTTTTGACTGGCCAACAGAGTGTCTTGGATCAAACTCATCCTCTTCCTCCCCAACATAGTCCTCATCATCCGGATCCGAGACCGACGGACTTGTGGATGGAGCCCGCTTCTTCTTATTGGTGGTGGTCTTCTTCTTCTTAGGCCGAGCATGCTCATCAGAGTTGGTTGAGCCTTGCCGGCGATCGACTAAAATGGATAATGATAGGTCCCGATGAGATGGAGCCAACAAGTATGAACAAAGGGTAAAACAAATTAAACAGTGGGAGGAACATTTTTTGATCATGACCGTAGAACAAGTCCAGTGATAGGTCAAAAAAATTAGACATGCCCATGATTAAGTTCATTAGCCGAGTACATAGAGAGATTTTTAGGCTTAGGGAAGAGACACCAAAAATCTAGAGAGATATATGTGCCAAGATATACATGAGAGATAATGAATCCCTAAGATGATTTGGTCACAACAAGAGTAGAATGCAAGAGAGATAGCATCCATACCCCGGGAAGAAGGCACGGGGCGCTCGGGGCCGCAGTTCTTGGTATGCGCCATGAGGAACTCCGTGGGTGGATCCCACAATACAGCGGTCCCTCCCAAGAGATTCTCACCACAACCCAAGGAATGGATTGGATAGAGCCGTAGATCGGGAGGAGGAGAATTCGTGGGCAGGAGATCGGGGCCGGAGGATGGAGGAGAAGGCCGGAGCAGTGCCGGAGCACAGCCAGGCGGCGGCGGCTGTTTGAGGAGATGAGGAGAGCAACGGGGAGAGAATGGGGAAACTGCCCCCAAATCCCGAGCCCCGCCCCTGTTATGTGTGGCTGCGGGCGACAGACCGGATATCCGGGGTCCTGGCCCGGATATCCGGTGTGTGGAGGTCAAAGAGCAGTAAAAACTAGGACAACGAGCCGGACATCTGGGGACAAGCCCGGATATCCGGCGTGGATTCAGGGCCCGGATGTCCGGCTGAGGAGCTGGATGTCAGGGCAGTGGACAGAAAAACCAGGCAAAGGAAAAGATTTCTAAGGGGCCAACAAATATAATTGATATAGACTCCGCTAAGGAGTTTTTAGAGATTTAGGGGGTGAAAACCTGAGTATTCTGATACGTCCATTTTGCATCATGCTTTTATATCAATATTTATTGCATTATGGGCTGTTATTACACATTATGTCACAATACTTACGCCTATTCTCTCTTATTTTACAAGGTTTACATAAAGAGGAAGAATGCCGGCAGGTGGGATTCTGGCTGGAAAAGGAGCAAATATTAGAGACCTATTCTGCATAGCTCCAAAAGTCCTGAAACTTCATGGATGATGTTTTCCAAATATATAAACAAACATTGAGCTCAAGAACTTCACCAGGGGGCCACACCCTGTCCACGAGGGTGGGGGCGCGCCCTACCCCCCTGCGCGCGCCCCCCTACCTCGTGGGCCCCCTGGTGGCCCTCCGGTGACCATTTTCTGCTATATGGGATCTTTCGATGGGAAAAAAATCATAAGCCATCTTCTCGGACGAAACTCCGCTGCCACGAGGTGGAACCTTGGCGGAACCAATCTAGGGTTCTGGCGGGGCTGTTCTGCCGGGGAAACTTCCCTCCCGGAGGGGGAAATCATCACCATCGTCATCACCAATGCTCCTGTCATCGGGAGAGGGCAATCTCCACCAACATCTTCATCAGCACCATCTCATCTCCAAACTCTAGTTCATCTCTTGTATCCAATTCTTGTCTCCAAGTTCAGGATTAGTGCTAGTAGGTTGCTAGTAGTGTTAATTACTCCTTGTAGTTAATGCTAGTTGGTTTAATTGGTGGAAGATCATATGTTTAGATCCTATATGCACATTAATACCCCTCTAATTATGAACATGTTTATGATTTGTGAGTAGTTACTTTTGTTCTTGAGGACATGGGAGAAGTCTTGCTATTAGTAGTCATGTGAATTTGGTATTCGTTCGATATTTTGATGAGATGTATGTTGTCTCTCCTCTAGTGGTGTTATGTGAACGTCGACTACATGACACTTCACCATTGTTTGGGCTTAGAGGAAGGCATTGGGAAGTAATAAGTAGATGATGGGTTGCTAGAGTGACAGAAGCTTAAACCCTAGTTTATGTGTTGCTTCGTAAGGGGCTGATTTGGATCCATATGTTTCATGCTATGGTTAGGTTTACCTTAATACTTTTGTTGTATTTGCGTATGCTTGCAATAGAGGTTAATCATAAGTGGGATGTATGTCCAAGTAAGGGCAGCACCCAAGCACCGGTCCACCCACATACCAAATTATCAAAGTACCGAACGCGAATCATATGAGCGTGATGAAAACTAGCTTGACGATATTCCCATGTGTCCTCGGGAGCGCTTTACATCATATAAGAGTTTGTCCAGGCTTGTCCTTTGCTACAAAAAGGATTGGGCCACCTTCCTGCACTTTATTTACTTTTGTTACTTGTTGCTCGTTACAAATTATCCTATCACAAAACTATCTGTTACCACTTATTTCAGTACTTGCAGAGAATACCTTGCTGGAAACCGCTTATCATTTCCTTCTGCTCCTTGTTGGGTTCGACACTCTTACTTATCAAAAGGACTACTATAAATCCCCTATACTTGTGGGTCATCAAGACTCTTTTCTGGCGCCGTTGCCGGGGAGTGAAGCGCCTTTGGTAGGTGGAATTTGGTAAGGAAAAATTTATATAGTGTGCTGAAATTTACGGTCACTTGTTACTATGGAAAGTAAACCTCTGAGGGGCTTGTTCGGGGTATCTTCACCCCGACCAGTAGAGCAAAGAGTTTCTCCTCAACCTACTGAACCTACTGAAAATGAAAATGCTTGCTTCGAAATTCCTTTGGGTGTGGTAGAAAAACTTCTAGCTAATCCTTTTTTGGGAGATGGAACAAAACATCCTGATGAGCATCTAATATATGTGGATGAAGTTTGTGGATTATTTAAGCTTGCAGGTGTACCCGGAGATGTTGTTAAGAAGAAGGTCTTCCCTTTATCTTTGAGGGGAGATGCATCGACATGGTACATGCTATGTGATGATATGGAGTCTTGGAATTACAAACGATTGAAATTGGAATTTCATCAAAAGTTTTATCCTATGCATCTTGTTCATCATGATTGCAATTATATATATAATTTTTGGCCTCGCGAAGGAGAAAGCATCGCTCAAGCTTGGGGGAGGCTTAAATCAATGTTATATGCATGCCCCAATCATGAGCTCTCAAGAGAAATGATTATTCAAAAATTTTATGCTCGGCTTTCTGATAACAATCGCACCATGCTTGATACTTCTTGTGCTGGCTCTTTTATGATGAAGACTATTGAATTCAAATGGGATTTATTGGAAATAATTAAACGCAACTCCGAATATTGGGACCTCGACAATGCTAAGGAGTCAGGTATGACACCTAGTTTTGATTGTGTTAAATCTTTTATGGATACTGATATTTTTCGTAAATTTAGCACTAAATATGGACTTGACTCTGAGATAGTAGCTTCTTTCTGTGAATCTTTTGCTGCTTATGTTGATCTCCCCAAGGAGAAGTGGTTTAAATATCATCCTCCCATAGAAGTAAAAGTAGTTGTACCTATTAAAGTTGAAGAAAAGACTATCACTTATAATGATCCTATTGTTCCTACTTCTTATGTTGAGAAACCACCTTTCCCTGTTAGGATAGAGGACCATGCTATGGCTTCAACTGTGGTTTGTAAAAGAAATATTAAAACATATACACCTCCTGAGAAAGTTAAAGTTGAACCTAGTATTACTATTGTTAAAGATCTCTTGTCTGATAATATAGATGGGCATGTTATTTATTTTTGTGATGAAACTGCTAGAATTGCTAAACCTCGTGATATAGATAAACCTAGGCCTATTGTAGGTATGCCTATTATTTCTGTTAAAATAGGCGATCATTGTTATCATGGCTTATGTGATATGGGTGCTAGTGCTAGTGCAATACCTATTGACTTATACAAATAAATTATGCATGACATTGCACCTGTTGAGTTAGAAGATACTGATGTCACAATTAAACTTGCTAATAGAGATACTATTTCACCAATGGGAATTGTTAGAGATGTTGAAGTCTTGTGTGGGAAAACTAAATATCCTGCTGATTTTCTTATTCTTGGTTCCCCACAAGATAGCTTCTGTCCCATTATATTTGGTAGACCCTTCTTAAATACTGTTAATGATACCATAGATTGCAAAAGGGATGTTGTTACTGTCGGTTTAGATGATATGACTCATGAATTTAATTTTTCTAAATTTACTAGACAACACCGTGAAGAAGAATTACCTAGTAAAGATGAAATTATTGGTCTTCCTTCTATTGCCGTACCTCCTAGTGATCCTTTTGAACAATATTTGCTAGACCATGAAAATGATATGTTTATGAAAGAAAGAAGGGAATTAGATGAAGTATTCTTTAAACAGGAACCTATTCTGAAACACAATTTACCTATTGAAATCCTAGCGGATCCTCCTCCACCCAAGGGTGATCCCGTGTTTGAGCTTAAACCATTACCGGATACTCTTAAATATGCTTATCTTGATGAGAAAAAGATATATCCTATTATTATTAGTGCTAACCTTTCAGAACATGAAGAAGAGAGATTATTGAAAATTCTGAAGAAGCACTGTGCTGCTATTGGGTATACTCTTGATGATCTTAAGGGCATTAGTCCCACTCTATGCCAACATAAAATTAATTTGGAAGAAGATGCTAAACCAATTCGTGATCATCAACGCCGACTGAATCCTAAAATGAAAGAAGTGGTAAGAAAGGAGATACTAAAGCTCCTTGAGGCAGGTATAATTTACCCCGTTGCTAATAGTCAGTGGGTAAGTCCTGTCCATTGTGTCCCTAAGAAGGGAGGTATTACTGTTGTTCCTAATGATAAAGATGAATTGATTCCTCAAAGAATTATTACTGGTTATAGGATGGTAATTGATTTCCGCAAATTAAATAAGGCTACTAAAAAGGATCATTACCCCTTACCTTTTATCGATCAAATGCTAGAAAGATTATCCAAACATACACATTTTTGCTTTCTAGATGGTTATTCTGGTTTCTCTCAAATACATGTGCCAGCCAAAGATCAACCAAAGACTACTTTTACATGCCCTTTTGGTACTTTTGCTTATAGACGTATGCCTTTTGGTTTATGTAATGCACCTGCTACCTTTCAAAGATGCATGATGGTTATATTCTCTGACTTTTGTGAAAAGATTTGTGAGGTTTTCATGGATGACTTTTCCGTCTATGGATCTTCTTTTGATGATTGCTTGAGAAACCTTGATCGAGTTTTGTAGAGATGTGAAGAGACTAATCTTGTCCTGAATTGGGAAAAGTGCCACTTTATGGTTAATGAAGGTATTGTCTTGGGGCATAAAGTTTCTGAAAGAGGTATTGAAGTTGATAAAGCCAAGGTTGATGCTATTGAAAAGATGCCATGTCCCAAGGACATCAAAGGTATAAGAAGTTTCCTTGGTCATGCCAGTTTTTATAGGAGGTTCAATAAGGACTTCTCAAAAATCTCTCGGCCTCTGACTAATTTATTACAAAAAGATATATCATTTGTCTTTGATGATGATTGTGTAGAAGCATTTGAAATAATTAAGAAAGCATTAATCTCTGCACCTATTGTTCAGCCACCTGATTGGAATTTACCCTTTGAAATTATGTGAGATGCTAGTGATTATGCTGTAGGTGCTGTTCTAGGACGAAGAGTTGATAAGAAACTAAATGTAATTCAATATGCTAGTAAAACTCTGGACAATGCTCAAAGAAATTATGCTACTACTGAAAAAGAATTCTTAGCAGTTGTATTTGCTTGTGATAAGTTTAGACCTTATATTGTTGATTCTAAAGTAACTATTCACACTGATCATGCTGCTATTAAATATCTTATGGAAAAGAAAGATGCTAAACCTAGACTTATTAGATGGGTTCTCTTGCTTCAAGAATTTGATTTACATATTGTTGATAGAAAAGGAGCCGAGAACCCCGTTGCAGACAACTTGTCTAGGTTAGAAAATGTGCTTGATGACCCACTACCTATTGATGATAGCTTTCCTGATGAGCAACTAAATGTCATAAATGCTTCTCATACTGCTCCATGGTATGCTGATTATGCTAATTACATTATTGCTAAGTTTATACCACCTAGTTTCACATACCAGCAAAAGAAAAAGTTCTTCAATGATTTGAGGCATTACATTTGGGATGACCCACATCTATATAAAAAAGGACTAGATGGTGTTATTAGACGTTGTGTACCTGAGCATGAACAGGAATAGATCATACGCAAGTGTCACTTCGAAGCTTATGGAGGGCACCATGCTGGAGATAGAACTGCATATAAGGTACTACAATCTGGTTTTTATTGGCCTACTCTCTTCAAGGATGCCTGTAAGTTTGTCTTATCTTGTGATGAATGTCAAAGAATTGGTAATATTAGTAGACGTCAAGAAATGCCTATGCATTATTCACTTGTTATTGAACCATTTGATGTTTGGGGCTTTGAATATATGGGACCTTTTCCTTCCTCTAATGGTTATACACATATTTTAGTTGCTGTTGATTACATTACTAAGTGGGTAGAAGCTATTCCAACTAGTAGTGCTGATCATAACACTTTTATTAAAATGCTTAAAGAAGTTATCTTTCCAAGGTTTGGAGTCCCTAGATATTTAATGACTGATGGTGGTTCACATTTTATTCATGATGCTTTCCGTAAAATGCTTGCTAAATATGATGTTAATCGATCATAGAATTGCATCCCCTTATCACCCTTAGTCTAGTGGGCAAGTAGAATTGAGTAATAGAGAACTTAAATTAATTTTGCAAAAGACTGTTAATATGTCTAGAAAGAATTGGTCCAAGAAACTTGATGATGCATTATGGGCCTATAGAACCGCATATAAAAATCCTATGGGTATGTCTCCGTATAAAATGGTCTATGGAAAAGCATGTCACTTACCTCTTGAACTAGAACACAAGGCTTATTGGGCTATTAAAGAACTTAATTATGATTTTAAACTTGCCGGTGAGAAGAGGTTATTTCATATTAGCTCACTTGATGAATGGAGAACCCAAGCCTATGAAAATGCCAAGTTGTTTAAAGAGAAAGTCAAAATGTGGCATGATAAAAGAATACAAAAGCGTGAGTTTAATGTAGGTGATTATGTATTGCTACACAACTCTCGTTTAAGATTTTTTGCAGGAAAACTTCTCTCTAAATGGGAAGGTCCCTACGTTATCGAGGAGGTCTACCGTTCCGGTGCCATAAAAATCAACAACTTCGAAGGCACAAATCCGAAGGTGGTAAATGGTCAAAGAATCAAACATTATATCTCAGGTAATCCCATAAATGTTGAAACCAATGTTATTGAAACCGTAACCCCGGAGGAATACATAAGGGACACTTTCCGGAACGTTTCAGACTCCGAAAAGGAATAGGTATGTGGTACGGTAAGTAAACAGACTCCAAAACAGTTTTTAAGGCAATATTTCTCCGTTTTGGAATATTTAGAAAAATAGAAAAATAAGCAGCAGTCCAGAAAGGACACGAGGGCTCCACGAGGGTGGAGGGCGCGCCCTACCCCCGTGGGTGCACCCCCTGCCTCGTGGGCACCTCGTGTGCTCTCCGGACTCTGTTTTCTTACCGGAAACGTATTTTGGTCGGTAAAAATTCATTATATAACCTCCCGGGGGTTTTGACTCCCGTATCACGCAAAAATCTCTTGTCTTTGTTTCGAGCTATTTTTCTGACAGATCTAAATTATCATGACATCTCCAAGTGCACCCAAGGACAAGTTCTTCGAGAAGGTCATCAACCCTTACCTCGTGGAGGTGTAGCGACACCCTCAAACCATTGAGATGCGTGATGGGTTGCTGCACATCCGTGATGCGGAGGGACCGAAGGGGACTGGAAGCGTGGAGACGAGGCTCGAAGCAATAGAGCAACAATTTTTCAAGTGTCAGGGGATGGTGGAGCGTGGACTCAACTCCAACTACATGATGATCGCAGAGTTCACCAACAAACACAAGCTGGATGCCGACAACATCGGGGAGACCATCTTCAAGCTTCACGAGAAAATTGAGCACCTTCAAGCTCAAATCTATGACCTGCAAAACCAAAACTGTGAGTATGAATATAGATTCAAAAGGATGAGTTTGGCTGCAGATTTGAGGATCCCGGAGGCTCGGTCATCTTTCTATGATGGTGAGCCTATGCCTTGGAAGAAGGACGACAAGCCTACGCCATCAACAAAATCACCACCATCTCCACCAACAAAGAAGAATTGAATACCTGGTATGGGCACTCCACTTGGCAACTGCCAAGCTTGGGGGAGTGCCCCGGTATCGTATTACCATCACTTTTATCTTTACCGTTTTTCTTAGTTCGATCCTTTTGGTAATATTTTGATCTAGTAGAATAAAAGTTCTTAGTATGATCTAGTCGTGAGTTTTTCTTTATTATCCTTCTATGTAATCGAGTCCGTGAGCTATATAATAAATATTAGTGTTGAGTCAAGGGCTTGATTATTTTGCCATGATCCTAAGTGAATAAAAGAAAAGAGAAAGAAATAAAAAGAAACAAAGAGATCATATGACTCTTATGGAGAGTAATGATCTCACATAGAAAGAGTATGATGAATACAAGTTATTGAGGGTTGACAAACATAGTTTTGGTCATCGTTGCAATTAATAGGAAGTAATAAAGAAAGAGAGGTCTTCACATATAAATATACTATCTTGGACATCTTTTATGATTGTGAGCACTCATTAAAATATGACATGCTAAAGAGTTGACATTGGACAAGGAAGACAACGTAATGGGTTGTGTTTTCTTACATCTGAGATAAATTATATTGTCTTGGATCCTCCAACATGTTGAGCTTGCCTTTCTCCCTCATGCTAGCCAAATTCATTACACCAAGTAGAGATACTACTTGTGCTTCCAAATACCCTTAAACCAGTTTTGCCATGAGAGTCCACTATACCTACCTTTGGATTGAGTAAGATCCATCAAGTAAGTTGTCATCGGTGCAAGCAATAAAAATATTGCTCTCTAAATATGTATGGTTGATTGGTGTGGAATAAATAAGCTTTATACGATTGTGTGATATGGAAGTAATAAAAGCGACAGACTGCATAATAAAGGTCCATATCACAAGTGGCAATATAAAGTGATGTTCTTTCACAATAGGATTTTGTGCATCCAACCATAAAAGCGCATACCTCTGCTTCCCTCTGCGAAGGGCCTATCTTTTACTTTTATCTCCTACATTGCATAAGAGTCATGGTGATCTTCACCCTTCCTTTTTACATTTTATCCTTTGGCAAGCACAATATGTTGGAAAGATCCTGGTATATATGGTAATTGGATGTGGGTTTTCATGAACTATTACTATTGACATTACCCTTGAGGTAAAACGTTGGGAGGCAAAAACTATAAGCCCCTATCTTTCTCTGTGTCCGATTAAAACGCCATACCCATAAGTATTGTGTGAGTGTCAGCAATTGTGAAAGATTATATGATAGTTGAGTATGTGGACTTGCTAAAAAGCTCTTATACATTGACTCTTTCCTATGTTATGATAAATTGCAATTGCTTCAATGACTGAGATTATAATTTGTTAGTTTTCAATGAAGTTTACGATTCATACTTGATATTGTGACTGAATTATTACTCTAGCATAAGAAATCATATGACAAGAATTATATAAGTTGCTGTTCTAAGAATGATCATGATGCCCTCATGTCCGTATTTTATTTTTAACGACACCTTCATCTCTAGACATGTGGACATATTTTTCGATTTCGGCTTTTCGCTTGAGGACAAACGAGGTCTAAGCTTGGGGGAGTTGATACGTCCATTTTGCATCATGCTTTTATATCAATATTTATTGCATTATGGGCTGTTATTACACATTATGTCACAATACTTATGCCTATTCTCTCTTATTTTACAAGGTTTACATAAAGAGGGAGAATGCCGGCAGCTGGGATTCTGGCTGGAAAAGGAGCAAATATTAGAGACCTATTCTGCACAGCTCCAAAAGTCATGAAACTTCACGGATGATGTTCTCCAAATATATAAAAAACATTGAGCTCAAGAACTTCACCAGGGGGGCCACACCCTGCCCACGAGGGTGGGGGCGCGCCCTACCCCCTGGGCGCGCCCCCTACCTCGTGGGCCCCCTGGTGGCCCTCCGGTGACCATCTTCTGCTATATGGACTCTTTCGATGGGGAAAAATCATAAGCCATCTTCTCGGACGAAACTCCGCCGCCACGAGGCGGAACCTTGGCAGAACCAATCTAGGGTTCTGGCGGGGCTGTTCTGCCGGGGAAACTTCCCTCCCGGAGGGGGAAATCATCACCATCGTCGTCACCAATGCTCCTCTCATCAGGAGAGGGCAATCTCCATCAACATCTTCATCAGCACCATCTCATCTCAAAACCCTAGTTCATCTCTTGTATCCAATTCTTGTCTCTAAGTCCGGGATTAGTGCTAGTAGGTTGCTAGTAGTGTTAATTACTCCTTGTAGTTGATGCTAGTTGGTTTAATTGGTGGAAGATCATATGTTCAGATCCTATATGCATATTAATACCCCTCTAATTATGAACATGTTTATGATTTGTGAGTAGTTACTTTTGTTCTTGAGGACATGGGAGAAGTCTTGCTATTAGTAGTCATGTGAATTTGGTATTCGTTCGATATTTTGATGAGATGTATGTTGTCTCTCCTCTAGTGGTGTTATGTGAACGTCGACTACATGACACTTCACCATTGTTTGGGCCTAGAGGAAGGCATTGGGAAGTAATAAGTAGATGATGGGTTGCTAGAGTGACAGAAGCTTAAACCCTAGTTTATGTGTTGCTTCGTAAGGGGCCGATTTGGATCCATATGTTTCATGCTATGGTTAGGTTTACCTTAATACTTTTGTTGTATTTGCGGATGCTTGAAATAGAGGTTAATCATAAGTGGGATGTTTGTCCAAGTAAGGGCAGCACCCAAGCACTGGTCCACCCACATACCAAATTATCAAAGTACCGAACGCGAATCATATGAGCGTTGTGGCGCCCCCGATTCAATTGTACACTAATCATACACGCAAACGTGTACGATCAAGATCAGGGACTCATGGGAAGATATCACATCACAACTCTACAAATAAAATAAGTCATACAAGCATCATATTACAAGCCAGGGGCCTCGAAGGCTCGAATACAAGAGCTCGATCATAGACGAGTCAGCGGAAGCAACAATATCTGAGTACATACATAAGTTAAACAAGTTTGCCTTAAGAAGGCTAGCAAAAACTGGGATACAGATCGAAAGAGGCGCATGCCTCCTGCATGGGATCCTCCTAAACTACTCCTGGTCGTCGTCAGCGGACTGCACGTAGTAGTAGGCACCTCCCGAGTAGTAGTAGTCGTCATCGACAGTGGCGTCTGGCTCCTAGACTCCATCGTCTGGTCGCAGCAATGGGGTATAGGAAGGGGTAAAAGGGGGAGCAAAGCAACCGTGAGTACGCATCCAAAGTACTCGCAAGCAAGGAGCTACACTACATATGTATGCATTGGTATCAAATGGAATAAGGGTATCATATGTGGACTGAACTGCAGAATGGTGGAATAAGAGGGGGATAGCTAGTCCTGTCGAAGACTATGCTTCTGGTAACCTCCATCTTGCAGCAGAAGAAGAGAGTAGATGGTAAGTTCACCAAGTAGCATCGTGTAGCATAATCCTACCCGGCGGTCCTCTCCTCGTCGCCCTGTTAGAGGGCGACCATCGGGTTATATCTTGCACTTGGAAGGGTGTGTTTTATTAAGTATCTGGTTCTAGTTGACATAAGGTTAAGGTACAACTCCAAGTCGTCCTGTTACCGAAGATCACGGCTATTCGAATAGATTAACTTCCCTGCAGGGGTGCACCACATTTCCCAACACGCTCGATCCCCTTTGTCCGGACACACTTTTCTGGGTCATGCCCGGCCTAGGAAGATCAACACGTCGCAGCCCTACCTAGGCACAACAGAGAGGTCAGCACGCCGGTCTAAATCCTATGGCGCAGGGGTCTGGGCCCATCGCCCTTTGCACACCTGCATGTTGCGAACGCGGCCGGAAGCAGAACTAGCCTCCTTAATACAAGAGCAGGCTTACGGTCCAATCCGGCGTGCGCCGCTCAGTCGCTGACGTCACGAAGGATTCGACTGATACCACGACGTCGAGTGCCCATAACTGTCCCCGCGTAGATGGTTAGTGTGTATAGGCCAGTAGCCAGACTCAGATCAAATACCAAGATCTCGTTAAGTGTGTTATCTTGAAGTAACCGCGAATGCCGACCAGGGCCAGGCCCACCTCTCTCCTAGGTTGTCTCAACCTGCCTTGTCGCTCTGCCTCAAAGTAGCAGTCGGGGGCTATCGGGAACTCAGGCCCACCACTACCTGGATGGAGCCACCTGCCCCTTCAGCCCCCACATCAGAATCACTTGCGGGTACTCAACGAGCTGACCTGACTTTAGTCACCACCTGTATAGCATGTATATATGTATAAGTATATACCCATGATCACCTCCCTAGTGATCACGGCCTGATAGTATAGCATGCAGACGGAAAAGAATGTAGCGCCACTGATGATAAACTAGCATCCTATACTAAGCATTAGGATTGCAGGTAAAGGTAACAACAGTAGTAGCAAGGACAGGCTATGCATCAGGATAGGATTAACGGAAGCAGTAACATGCTACACCACTCTAATGCAAGCAGTATAGAGAAGAGTAGGTGATATCTGGTGATCAAGGGGGGGCTTGCCTGGTTGCTCTGGCAAGATAGAGGGGTCGTCAACACCGTAGTCGTACTGGGTAGCAGCGGTGTCGGTCTCGGTGTCTAGTGAGAGAAGAGGGGGAAGAAACAATAAATATAATGCAAACAAATGCATGACGATGCATGACATGACAAAACGTGATGCTAGGTGTGCCCTAACGCAGTACGAGGTGGTACCGGTGTAGGGGGAAAACATCCGGGAAAGTATTCCCGGTGTTTCCGTTTTTGGACAGATGAACCGGAGGGGAAAGTTGCGTGTTTGCTATGCTAGGAATGCGTGGCGGACGAACGGGCTGCGTATCCGGGTTCGTCTCGTTGTTCTGAGAAACTTTCATGTACAATGTTTTTTCATCCGAGCTACGGTTTATTTTATATGATTTTTCAAAGTTTTAAGCAATATTCTAAAATTTACTAAAATTACTTTAATTAATAAAAAAATAAATAGGCAGAAATGGCTGGGTGCACCCGGTGTAGTGCACCAGGGATGCACTGTGTGGTTGTCAGGTGGGGCCAGACAACTACTGACTCAGCAGTTGACTGGTCAAAGGTTGAATGGTCAACGGGTCCAATGGGACCTGCATGTCAGTGACTAGAACCTACAACTAACAGTTTAATTATTTTGAACTAGCTAATTAGTCAGTGGGGGCCACATGTCATAGAGTGCAACTAAAACTAAACCTAAACATAAAGTTAAACTAACAGAGGGGCCTTGGCTTAAGTGGGGATTAGTCCCCTAATCTAAACGAGGGCCAGTCTCAAAGGCCGGGCACGCATGCGTCCTCACAGAGGAGGGCCGATGGCCACGGCGGGAAGCCCCGTCGGTGGGGGCCCCTCCACAGCGAGTGGGGCGGTTGGCGGCAGCGGGCGGCGAGGGCGCATCAGCGGGCTGCGGCTCGCGTGCGGGCGACACCATAGCGCGGGCGAAACGCTGCGGCCGTAGCGGGACGCCGAGCGATAGGGGAGCTCCGGCGAGAGCCGGCGCGCGGCGGCAGGCGCGAGTGGTGCAGGAGCGTGGGTGACCGCGGGAGCGGAGCTCCATGCGTGGCGGCAGGGAGGGCGCCGGATTCGGCCGGGAGGAGGCCTGGGCATCACCGGGCGTGCGCCGGACGAGGGCAGCACTGATGAGCGGGCGTGGGGCGCGCGGCAGAGGCGGGCGGTGCGGGCGCCCAGCATCAGGGAGCGCAGGACGACACGGTCAGGCATGCGCTGGGGGCGGGGCACGACGGAGAGCCATGGCGGCCGCGACTAGGAGCAGCAGTAGTAGTACGCGGGGACGCGTGCGGACGCCAAGCTCGAGCGGCCATGGCGGAAGGAGCTCACGGGACGACCAATACGGGCACGGATCGAGCTCAAGAAAAAGGGTAAATGGAGGAGGGGCTCACTGCGATGTCGAAGGTGAGGTCGAGGTGGTCGGGGACGGGCTGAAGATGAGGCAATCGACGATGACGGCCGGTGAAGTACATGGTGAAAATGAGCTCGATGGCAAGCCTACCGGGCGGCTCCACTTGATTAGATGCTCAGGATGGACGAAGTCTATGGCGGCCGTTCTCCTGGACGCGGTCTCGGGGCTTGGGGAGGCCGGTGGCCGCGACGATGACGATGGCCATGGCGGATACTGCTCAGGAAGCCTCGAACAGACGAACGGGAGTGAGAGGAGGGAAGAAACAGGGCTAGGGTTACTAGGGGAGAGAGGGGGGACTCGGGGCTTGCTCTTATACATCTCCTCGACTGTGGGATGATCGATAGCGGCGCCACCGGCGACCATGGTGGTTGGATGTGTGCCACGACCTCTGTCTCGTACAGGGAAAAGGGATGACCCCCATTGGGCTGGGCCAGTGCATAGTAGCGGTTGGGCCAAAGTGAAAGAGAGACTTTTCTTATTTCTGTTTTGTATTTTCTCATATGTTTTGCATTTTATTTAAATTCAAAAGAAATTTTTTGCACATGAAAATTTTCACATAAATACCTTGCAATGCTTTGGGATCTAACCACAAAGTTTAGGGGCATTTTGTAGTGCATACATAATTCTTTATTTTGAAAAGACCAATTTATTTGCTGTTGGAACACTTATTAATTTCCTAGGGATTTATCTATGAGTCAAATGAAGTTGGTTTCCACATGAAAATGATCTTGGTAATTTATAGAACTATTCGAACATTTTAGTTTTATAGTTCGAGGAAAAATAATTTGACTCGTCTTTTAAAAATTGAATTTAATGTCAATTTGGAACAAAGTGAAGATTAGCAAAATTTAATTATGATGGCGTGGCACCATTAACATGAGTTTACTGTAGCATGACACCCGCGGTGTTACAAATCTCCTCCACTACAAGAAATCTCGTCCCGAGATTTAAGAGATGGAGTAAGGGGGAAGTTCTAGTTACGAAATTCTAACGGATCTTCTCGGTCTTATTTGCTCTTCTCAACGAGGTCGGTCCACCACGTTGATGTCTTCATTCCTCTGTTTCGAGCCATTATGATGAAGTCGTCATCCTGTCTTCGGAAACTCCATCTTACTTACGAAAGAAAAAAAAGGGGAGCATTCCAGGAGAACGGAACTCTACGAGGTGGCTATCTTGGTTTATAACTCAGGGAATGTGGTAGAAAGTAACTCTCGAACGGAAACTTAGGACAATATCGAGAGCAAAGTAAGTAGGTACCATGAGAAGTTTCGAGCGGGTAGGCAATCATTCGATTCCTGAAACAAAGTGTGAAAGGGGTCTAGAGCAACGAGAATAAATATTGCGTCTGATACCAGAATAGATCACTTGGCAGGTGGCCCGTGAATTACATAAGAAGTCAAGCGCGAGAATAACTTTGACATCAGGGTGTACAAGAGAGTCAGGTTTCGGTCCTAGGACCTGTGGGTTATGGGCCCACCATGTGGGTTAAAAGTAGGAAGAGCGAGGACGTCTTGCACGATCATGTAAGCAAGGTATGTCAGAGGATAGCCTATCAGTTATGTCGGCAACAACATCAGTACCAAGGGCGAGGGACTAAGAGAACCATCTTCCTGCTCGTTTGAATGAGGCGGACCAATAGGCAAAGTTATCGTCCGTCGGTGGTTAGCAGAATGTCAACAACAATAGTAACAGGGTCTTACTGACAGAGTTGTACACTGAGGTGCTTATAAAAGTAGTGACGTATTACTGCTTAGATCGTATAAACCTCAAGAAGGTTAAACAGAACAATGGAAAGCAAAATGTGTTTAAACACATATTTCAGGGGTATATCCTTCCCAAGAACAAGCAGATTATGATATCCAAGACCGGATAGAAGGTAGAAAACCACTTAAGTAAGGGGGAGGAAGCTCATGATATTACCCATACAATGGTGTTTGGATAATTGAGCAGGAAACATTTAGCATTAGCTTCAATGTTCTTGTTGAAAATCGGAATACCATAGACATGCTTCGAGATAGCATTGACATGGTCAACAGGTGAAGATTAGACTCTGGAGACACAAAGGATCCATCAGGAATAACTTGAAGAGTAGGTCTTACAATTCCCTCATGGAAGAAGGGATAACCCTGCTCAAAAGGAATCTATAACAACAAGTCCTCCAGCCAGGTGTGATAGGCATGACCTCACCTTACCGATATATAAGGACCAATGTAATATCTCTTGGAAATATGTCCCAACCATGATATCTGACCTAGATTCAGATCTGATGGTGTCAAAATACCTCAAACTCAGGAGGCCTAAGAAGGAAAGGTGCAACACAAATTCATGAGATGACAATGTAAAGTTCTCGGGAAATAACGTACGGAAGCAAGGCTCCGAAACAAGAGTTCATCATTAAACCAAGGAGAGGATGAGGAGGTGGTTGATGGACTCAACGATAATTCAACGAGGTATCCAAAACGATGGATCTCCACAATTATGTGGATAAGGAGATAGCATTTGTCAGATCAAATGATATAATGAAGTGTGCTCGAGGAAAACATACACAATTAAACATTGGTTGAAAGGTGCGCCCGAACTATGGGTTGGGTTGCACGACCAATGTCAGAATGGTGATTCAATAATCAATAGTCTAAAAATGAACGGCCGACCATTAACTTCAAAGCAACAGGGTTGCTAGAAGGAAAGAATCCAAACAACAACCGTTCACTTGTTGGAATCAACACGGGGACCAAGAAAGAATGGTGATGGTGAGAAGTATCACTATACCAAGAATTCTTAAGAGGTGGAGTAATCCTCATGACATTCTTGACATAAAAGATGGGAATACTCCAAGGTAAAGAAGAACAAATGTTGGATAGCAAGGAACTCAAGGTATAACACAGGACACGAACAAGTTTGTGTTGGAGGGAAGGCAATAAAGTGGTCGATGACAACACAAATCATCGAGGGCAAGGATGGTATTTATGATCATGAATTCAATTGATATCCTGGAAGAGCTCTAAATGCTGATGATGATCACGACACATTTGTTGAGAGATTTCATGAAGATGTAATCGATCGGTGATAACATCAGGTTAAAGGAATGATGAAGCGAAAGGTTATTTGAAACAAGGGTACGACACAAACTCGAAATTAAGCTTGTTGTTCAAGAACAAATGATATGACGAGGAAGATCGATGTAAGATTAACTCACCGTCGAAATTTGTGCTCCGGGAAGAAGGACCCGGTAGCACAGTTAAGAGCAGCACAATAATGATATAGCCGATCAAGCTAGGAATGACTTGAAGGATTATTTAAACTCGTAAGCAATGAAAATTATTTAGGGTTATTGAATCAGAGTGCGGACTCGATTCACTATACGGTGTCCCTGAGTGTCTAACAACTCAGAACCCGGGGAAAAATTGGAATCGGTGAGAAATAATACTTGAAGAAGAACTCATAAGGGGTAATATGGTTCTATGATTTTATCGAGATACCACGGGGTAATACTCGAAGGTAGAACATAATAGAGGTTGCAGAGGTGTATTGAGCTACAAAAGACAAGTGCTTTAACTAGTCAGAGAAATGGAATCAAGGAGAAAATATGATTGGAACCACGATTGCAAAGGCTCAATTCATAGATACCAAATGGTATTATATCAAGGGAATAGTTATTATTACAAGAAGCTTCCATGGTAGGATATACATCGTGTCCATGGGCATGAACACAAAGTTCAAGGTCGACTCCCACTTCTTCAATGTATAACCTTCCATTCACTTTGCGTCTTCAATGAAGTTATGGAGTTGAAAATTTATCTAGCAAAACACCAGTAGATATAACCCGCATAAACTTCGGGTTCGCACAGACTAAAGAAGGCATAGGTTCAACCCCTAGGGGCATCTTAGGAACATATACCATGAATTTCAAGAACAAATAACACAAGCTCGATAGTAGAGCATGCTTGAGAAAGCAGAGGATACAATTTATCAAAGGCATCATGTATCCAAGGGAAGGCTCACAAGCTTATTGGATATGAAGGACATTGTTGGATAAAATCGAATGAAGGGTCTGGTGGTCCACAAGGGACCCGATGTGAGCATCGGTACTCAACCATAGGAAGAAAGAAGGCCATGAGATCAGATTATAGAAACAACTAACTAACTCAAAGCTCAAATGCAAAGGAATTATGAATTCCGAGACAAGGGATCAGAAGCAATGCTCTGATTAGGGATGGATAAGTTGAATAGCCTTAGGGGTACAATCGATGGCAATTTGATTGGTCGAGATCCAGCTCATGTTTAAAATGACGTCTGAGCCGGAAGGACGAAATGAAGGATCTGATTAAGGATTGCGAGCATTCACAACATATTGATTCAACAAACTCAAACTGATAATGACTAAGGATGCCAATAAGATTACCTAACTTATGGGATTAACCATAATGCAAGCAAGCAATAATTTCAAGAGCAATAGGTTGCTCAGGATTTTTGGAAGATCGAATGGTATTTCAAAGACTGTTGTGAAATACATGAATCAACTAGGGATGAGCGGATACTCGGTAAGCGTGAGAAATTATCCATAGGGGTATTCATGTGGCAAGGAACTGCAAGGCAGTAGGCACAAAGTATTCTCGGAACAATAAAGAGAATTCTGGGGTATCTTGTAATAACAAGATCAACGGGGAATGAATGTAAGAATGGCAAGTGTACATAGTTATCCATAGGGGTTTATCGATGGAAAGGAATTGGAAAGGCGATGGCATAAAGTCTCGAGAGAACATCATAGAGTATCTTCAAAATCTTTTGGTGCAGCAAACGATCATCGGTAATAAGGTGCTCTCCGGGTGAAAGTGATCACGAGATCCTAAGGTTAGATTTAGCAAAATTCATTTAACACAAATAGAAGAGAGATCAGAGTCTCAGAGTATAGATGAGGAATAAAAGATCCTAATACCACCCAAATGGCGACGTGGGCCCGTAAGGCACATAGCCATGTTAGTAAAAAGTTTTGCAACGTCTAGACTCGACTTCGGCCAAGGAGTGTGGAAGGGGGATTCCTACAGGCAGTCGACTCTGATACCAACTTGTGGTGCCCCCGATTCAATCGTACACTAATCATACACGCAAACGTGTACGATCAAGATCAGGGACTCACGAGAAGATATCACAACACAACTCTACAAATAAAATAAGTCATACAAGCATCATATTACAAGCCAGGGGCCTCGAAGGCTCGAATACAAGAGCTTGATCATAGACGAGTCAGCGGAAGCAACAATATCTGAGTACAGACATAAGTTAAACAAGTTTGCCTTAAGAAGGCTAGCACAAACTGGGATACAGATCGAAAGAGGCGCAAGCCTCCTGCCTGGGATCCTCCTAAACTACTCCTAGTCGTCATCAGCGGACTGCACATAGTAGTAGGCACCTCCCGAGTAGTAGTAGTCGTCATCGACAATGGCATCTGGCTCCTGGACTCCATCGTCTGGTCACAGCAATCGGGTATAGGAAGGGGGAAAAGGGGGAGCAAAGCAATCATGAGTACTCATCCAAAGTACTCGCAAGCAAGGAGCTACATTACATACGTATGCATTGGTATCAAATGGAATAAGGGTATCATATGTGGACTGAACTGCAGAATGGTGGAATAAGAGGGGGATAGCTAGTCCTGTCGAAGACTATGCTTCTGGTAACCTCCATCTTGCAGCAAAAGAAGAGAGTAGATGGTAAGTTCACCAAGTAGCATCGTGTAGCATAATCCTACCCGGTGGTCCTCTCCTCGTCGCCCTGTTAGAGAGCGACCACCGGGTTGTATCTGGCACTTGGAAGGGTGTGTTTTATTAAGTATCCGGTTCTAGTTGTCATAAGGTCAAGGTACAACTCCAAGTCGTCCTGTTACCGAAGATCACGGCTATTCGAATAGATTAACTTCCCTGCAGGGGTGCACCACATTTCCCAACACGCTCGATCCCCTTTGTCCGGACACACTTTTCTGGGTCATGCCCAGCCTCGGAAGATCAACACGTCGCAGCCCTACGTAGGCACAACAGAGAGGTCAGCACGCCGGTCTAAATCCTATGGCACAGGGGTCTGGTCCCATCGCCCTTTGCACACCTGCACGTTGCGAACGCGGCCGGAAGTAGAACTAGCTCCCTTAATACAAGAGCAGGCTTACGGTCCAATCTGGCGCGCGCTGCTCGGTCGCTGATGTCACGAAGGATTCGGCCGATACCACAACGTCGAGTGCCCATAACTGTCCCCGTGTAGATGGTTAGTGCGTATAGGCCAGTAGCCAGACTCAGATCAAATACCAAGATCTCGTTAAGCGTGTTATCTTGAACTAACCGCGAACGCCGACCAGGGCCAGGCCCACCTCTCTCCTAGGTGGTCTCAACCTGCCCTGTCGCTCCGCCTCAAAGTAACAGTCGGGGGCCGTCGGAAACTCAGGCCCACCACTACCTGGATGGAGCCACCTGCCCCTTCAGCCCCCACATCAGAATCACTTGCGGGTACTCAACGAGCTGACCCGACTTTAGTCACCACCTGTATAGCATGTACATATGTATAAGTATATACCCATGATCACCTCCCTAGTGATCACAACCCGATAGTATAGTATGGCAGACGGACAAGAATGTAGGGCCACTGATGATAAACTAGCATCATATACTAAGCATTAGGATTGCAGGTAAAGGTAACAACAGTAGTAGCAAGGACAGGCTATGCATCAGGATAGGATTAACGGAAGCAGTAACATGCTACACTATTCTAATGCAAGCAGTATAGAGAAGAGTAGGCGATATATAGTGATCAAGGGGGGGGGGCTTGCCTGGTTGCTCTGGCAAGATAGGGGGTCGTCAACACCATAGTCGTACTGGGTAGCAGCGGCGTCGGTCTCGGTGTCTAGCGAGAGAAGAGGGGGAAGAAACAATAAATATAATGCAAACAAATGCATGAAGATGCATGACATGACAAAACGTGATGCTAGGTGTGCCCTAACACGGTATGAGGTGGTACCGGTGTAGGGGGAAAACATCCGGGAAAGTATTCCCGGTGTTTCCGTTTTTGGACAGATGAAGGGGAAAACATCCGGGAAAGTATTCCCGGTGTTTCCGTTTTTGGACAGATGAACCGGAGGGGAAAGTTGTGTGTTTGCTATGCTAGGGATGCGTGGCGGACGAACGGGCTGCGTATCCGGGTTCGTCTCGTTGTTCTGAGAAACTTTCATGTACAATGTTTTTTCATCCGAGCTACGGTTTACTTTATATGATTTTTCAAAGTTTTAAGCAATATTCTAAAATTTACTAAAATTACTTTAATTAATAAAAAAATAAATAGGCAGAAATGGCTGGGTGCACCCGGTGTAGTGCACCAGGGATGCACTGTGTGGTTGTCAGGTGGGGCCAGACAACTACTGACTCAGCAGTTGACTGGTCAAAGGTTGAATGGTCAACGGGTCCAATGGGACCTGCATGTCAGTGACTAGAACCTACAACTAACAGTTTAATTATTTTGAACTAGCTAATTAGTCAGTGGGGGCCACATGTCATAGAGTGCAACTAAAACTAAACCTAAACATAAAGTTAAACTAACAGAGGGGCCTTGGCTTAAGTGGGGATTAGTCCCCTAATCTAAACGAGGGCCAGTCTCAAAGGCCGGGCACGCATGCATCCTCACAGAGGAGGGCCGATGGCCACGGCGGGAAGCCCCGTCGGTGGGGGCCCCTCCACAGCGAGTGGGGCGGTTGGCGGCAGCGGGCGGCGAGGGCGCATCAGCGGGCTGCGGCTCGCGTGCGGGCGACACCATAGCGCGGGCGAAACGCTGCGGCCGTAGCGGGACGCCGAGCGATAGGGGAGCTCCGGCGAGAGCCGGCGCGCGGCGGCAGGCGCGAGTGGTGCAGGAGCGTGGGTGACCGCGGGAGCGGAGCTCCATGCGTGGCGGCAGGGCGGGCGCCGGATTCGGCCGGGAGGAGGCCTGGGCATCACCGGGCGTGCGCCGGACGAGGGCAGCACTGATGAGCGGGCGTGGGGCGCGCGCGGCAGAGGCGGGCGGTGCGGGCGCCCAGCATCAGGGAGCGCGGGACGACACGGTCAGGCATGCGCTGGGGGCGGGGCACGACGGAGAGCCACGGCGGTCGGGACTAGGAACTGCAGTAGCAGTACGCGGGGACGCGTGCGGACGCCGAGCTTGAGCGGCCATGGCGGAAGGAGCTCACGGGACGACCAATACGGGCACGGATCGAGCTCAAGAAAAAGGGCAAATGGAGGAGGGGCTCACCGCGATGCCGAAGGTGAGGTCAAGGTGGTCGGGGACGGGCTGAAGACGAGGCAATCGATGATGACGGCCGGTGAAGTACGTGGTGAATATGAGCTCGATGGCAAGCCTACCGGGCGGCTCCACTCGATTAGATGCTCAGGATGGACGAAGTCTATGGCGGCGGTTCTCCCGGACGCGGTCTCAGGGCTTGGGGAGGCCGGTGGCCGCGACAATGACGATGGCCGTGGCGGATACAGCTCAGGAAGCCTCGAATAGACGAACGGGAGTGAGAGGAGGGAAGAAACAGGGCTAGGGTTACTAGGGGAGAGAGGGGGGACTCGGGGCTTGCTCTTATACATCTCCTTGACTGTGGGATGATCGACAGCGGCGCCACCGGCGGCCATGGTGGTTGGATGTGTGCCACGACCTCTGTCTCGTACAGGGAAAAGGGATGACCCCCATTGGGCTGGGCCAGTGCATAGTAGCGGTTGGGCCAAAGTGAAAGAGAGACTTTTCTTATTTCTGATTTGTATTTTCTCATATGTTTTGCATTTTATTTAAATTCAAAAGAAATTTTTTGCACATGAAAATTTTCACATAAATACCTTGCAATGCTTTGGGATCTAACCACAAAGTTTAGGGGCATTTTGTAGTGCATACATAATTCTTTATTTTGAAAAGACCAATTTATTTGCTGTTGGAACACTTATTAATTTCCTAGGGATTTATCTGTGAGTCAAATGAAGTTGGTTTCCACATGAAAATGATCTCGGGAATTTATAGAACTATTCGAACATTTTAGTTTTATAGTTCGAGGGAAAATAATTTGACTCGTCTTTTAAAATTTGAATTTAAGGTCGATTTGGAACAAAGTGAAGATTAGCAAAATTTAATTATGATGACGTGGCACCATTAACATGAGTTTACTGTAGCATGACACCCGGGGTGTTACAAGCGTGATGAAAACTAGCTTGATGATATTCCCATGTGTCCTCGGGAGCGCTTTACATCATATAAGAGTTTGTCCAGGCTTGTCCTTTGCTACAAAAAGGACTGGGCCACCTTGCTGCACTTTATTTACTTTTTTACTTGTTGCTCGTTACAAATTATCCTATCACAAAACTATCTATTACCACTTATTTCAGTACTTGCAGAGAATACCTTGCTGGAAACCGCTTATCATTTCCTTTTGCTCCTCGTTGGGTTCGACACTCTTACTTATCGAAAGGACTACGATAAATCCCCTATACTTGTGGGTCATCATATTCTAAGTCCATAATAAGATGTAATAACAACCCAACAATATTAAGTAAAGAATGTCCATATAAGCAATTCACAAGCGGTGACCGAGGTCACCATGTTTGAGCATATGGAACATAGTGCCGCAAAGATGAAGACTTTGGGCACATAGTCACGACTCCATCATGTTAAAGCACCATAGTTCGAGAACCATGATAACTTTCAGAGTGTTTGTTCTATTTATGCATTATGTAGGGTGAGAACACTCATGAATTGAATGTCTCCCCCTAAATATATGACTACATCAAGACAAGACATTAAGTTCATGCATGAATGGGTACTAGATTTCACATAATATTGTCAAGCTCCAAGATACCAAGTTCACGCCTAAGTTGACAAAACCTTGCTTCATCCAATGACTTGGTGAAAATATCTGCAAGTTGCATATCTGTGCCAACATGAGCAATGTCAATATCACCCTTCTCCACATGATCTCTCAAGAAGTCATAGCTAATATCAATGTGCTTGGTGCGGGTATGATCTTTGGGGTGCTCAGCAATATTGATGGCACTTTCATTATCACATAGAAGAGGCACATGTCTATAGGTGATACCGTAATCCTTCAAAGTTTGCCTCATCCATAGTAATTGAGTTACACAACTGGCGGTTGCAATGTATTCAGCTTCTGCGGTGGAGAGGGCAACACAATTTTGTTTCTTCGAGGACGAACTTACGAACGAGCATCCACGAAACTGACATGCGCCGGAGGTGGACTTACGATCCACTTTGTCGCTAGCCCAATCTGCACCCGTGTACCCAATGAGATCATACTTAGCATCCTTGGGGTACCATAGACCCAAGTTTGGGGTGTGAACAAGGTATCTAAGAATATGCTTAACTGCCTTATGATGGCTTTCCCTAGGGGAAGCTTGAAATCTAGCACACATGCATACACTAAACATGATGTCTGGTCTAGATGCACAAAGATAAAGCAATGAACCAATCATAGAGCGGTAAATGGATGGGTCGAAAGGAATACCATTTGTGTCTTCAGTGAGTAAAATTTTGGTTGGCATGGGTGTCTTACATGGACTAGCATCAGACATGCCAAACTTCTCTAGGATATCCTTGAGGTATTTGGCTTGAGACAAGAAAATTCCTTCTTGAAATTGTTGAATTTGAAATCCGAGGAAGAACTTAAAATCCGCATTGAGTGACATCTCAAAATTCATGGTCATGGAAGCCGCAAACTTCTTGCATAAATGAATGTTAGGAGAACCAAAAATGATATCATCTACATAGATTTCGCATAAGATCAAATCATCCTTGTCCCTCTTAGTAAAAAGAGTGGGATCGATCACCCCTCTCACAACACCATCATCGAGTAAAAACTTCTTAAGATGATCATACCAAGCACGAGGTGCTTGTTTGAGGTCATACAAAGCCTTATGAAGTTTATACACATAGTCTTTGTGATCGGGATCAACGAAACCGGGTGGTTGTGATACATATACTTCTTCTTGTAGAGGACCGTTAAGGAAAGCACTCTTCACATCCATTTGATGTAATGTAAAACCATTGAAAGCAGCCTATGCAAGTAAGATTTGAATGGATTCAAGACGGGCGACGGGGGCAAAGGTCTCACCAAAGTCCAAACCTTCAACTTGTGAGTACCCTTGTGCCACTAACCTTGCCTTGTTATGGATGATTACACCATTCTCATCTTGCTTGTTCTTGAAAATCCATTTTTTTCCAATGACGTTGTGGTCGGTAGTTGGCCTCTTGACTAATGACGACACTTGGTTGCGTTCAAAACTGTTCAACTCTTCTTGCATAGCAACGAGCCAATCGTTGTCCACCAATGCATCTTGTACCTTGAGAGGCTCAACACTAGACACAAACGAGAAGTGAGCACAAAAGTTTGTCAAATTTTTACGAGTGACTCTACCTTCCGATATGCCGTTGACAGTTTTGTCAATATCAACATGATCGGCCACACGAGGCATGGTGGAGGTAAGAGTTTCACGAGGTTCAACTTCATGTCCATCATCCACGTCCTCAACATATGGATCATTAATGTGTGGTGGAAGATCTTCTTCTTCATCTTGCATTTGTTGAGGTTCATTGTCAATGATTGCACTTTCTTGTTCTTGCCCTTGAGGATGATCTTGTTCTTGATGATTATCATGAAGAGGAACTTGATCATCATCTTGTACATGGTCTACGGGCATTGGTTGAGCAATAGGAGCTTGTGGTGGTAAGGGTGTTGAAGTAGTTTGATGATGCGTGAAGCTTCCATCTTCTTCTTCATCATCATGAGGTTCTTGTTCCATTGGAAGAAGTGCACCAACACCCATGGTCAAGATATCTTGAGAAGAATCTTCTTCACCTACATCACTTAGGTCAACTTGCTCCCCATGGGAGCGATTAAATTCATCAAACACCGCGTCACAAGTTTCTACAACACATCCATTGGATTTTTTGTAGACTCTATAGGCGTGAGAGTTCAATCCATAACCAACAAATATGCCCTCGATGGTTTTGGATTGAAATTTTCCTAACTATTCTCTTTTGTTGAGGATGAAACATTTGCACCCAAATACACAAAAGTACTTGACATTCGTCTTGTTCCCAGTTAGGAGCTCATATGGAGTCTTTCCCAATAAGTGCGAAGGAAGAGCCGGTTTGATGCATGGCATGCGGTGTTGACAGCCTCGGCCCAAAAACTATGTGGCGACTTGTATTCATCCAACAAGGAACTTGCCAGCTCCACAAGTGTGCGGTTCTTCCTTTCTGCTACACCATTTTGTTGGGGAGTGTATGGAGCTGAATATTGATGCTCAATCCCTTCATCACTAAGAAACTCTTCCAAGGTGTAGTTCTTGAACTCAGAGCCATTACCACTTCTTATTGCTAAGATTTCTTTGTCAAACTTGCGTTGTGCTTGCTTGGAAAAATCAATGAAGGTGATCTTCGTCTCGTCCTTGGACTTGAGGAAGAAGACCCATGTATATCTTGAGTAATCATCTACAATGACAAGCCCATACTTTTTCCCACCAAGACTATCCCATGAAGGAGGCCCAAAAAGATCCACATGAAGGAGCTCCAAAGGCCTTGAAGTAGACACAATATTCTTGGGTGGGTGCTTTGATTGATGTTGCTTCCCGGCTATGCATGCACTACACACACGATCTTTCTGAAAAGAGACATTGGTTAGTCCAAGGATGTGATTACCCTTTAAGAGATCTTGAAGATTTCTCATGCCGACATGGGCTAGCCGGCGATGCCATAGCCACCCCTTGTCGGCCTTGGCCATTAGACAAGTTTCATGGAATGTGCTCTCTTTCGAGAAATCAACCATGTAAAGGTTGCCATCCAACTCTCCAACGAAGGCCACTTTGAGAGTATCTCTCTTAAATACTTTCACATCCGTTAGTCCAAAGAGTGTATCATAACCAACAGAAGCCAATTGGCGAACAGGAAGCAAATGGTACTTAAGGGATTGGACAAGCATGACATTTGCAAGAGACATGTCATTTGTGATAGCCACCTTGCCCAACCCGAGTACCTGTCCTTTTGATTCTCCACCAAACATAATGCTCATAAATGGTTGAATAGCTTCCATGAAATCGTAGAGCAATTTTCTATCTCCAGTCATATGATTGGTACATCCACTATCAATTAACCATTTTACTCCACCAGAGAAGGCAACCTACACACAATTATGACTTGGTTAGAGGCACCCACTTTGCAATGGGACCTCTCAAGTTAGTCAGAACGGTCTTAGGGATCCAAATAGCATAAAACTGGAATGCATTTCGAGGACCAACAAACTTTGCATAAACTTCTCCATCCTTAGTCTTATGAAGTACATAGGATGGAGGCATGAACTCTTTTGGCTTGTTGAGAGTGGGCATGCCCCTTGTGGCCTTCCCACTAACAACCTTACCTTTCTCCTTGTGCCCTTCTCTTACAAAAGTTTCTTTTAGAGGGGTGGTGCACTTTTGTGAGGACGTCTTCTTCTTGCTTGTGCTTGGGTCAAACCCGAATCCCTCTTTGGCAAACACCTCATTGTGTTGTCTCAATACCTCATTAAGGTTCTTTTGCTCTTGAGCGCGTGTCATGAGACCTTTCTCGATTTGAGCCTTGAGAAAGCGATTCTCCTCAAGAATAGATGCTAGATCACTACTAGAGTTAGTAGTACAAGCATCAACATTGATAATAGGAGAAGAATAAGCCTTGGCTAGAGTTTCAAGATAAGTATGCTTGAGCATCTCAAAACCCTTTGTAAGAAGGGTGATCTCTTCTTCCTTAGTCTTGAGGGACATGGGTAGGAGCTCACAATCCTTAGAGAGAGAAGCATTAGACTTCACAAGCTTACTTTTATCATTCATCAACTCTTCGCATGAGTCAATAGCCTTTTTCAAGGAGGCAAGATCTTTAGTATGAACATCAATGTTTGCACCAATTTTTGAGCATAGTTCATCATTTCATGCTTCCTCATATTGGACTTTCCACTCAAGGATTTCATATTTTTCCTTTTCCTCGGTGACGAGGGTTTCGAGTTCCTTAATGGTGATGGTGTGCTTGCTCACAATCTCCATAAGCATACGAAATATAGTGAGCTTCTTTCCTTTGAGGGAGCACATGAACTTATTTAGTTTAGCAAGCATAGGATCATCTATATCATCATCCTCATAATTATCCTCTGCATCAAGATACTCATCACTAGGATTAGGAGGAGTGAAAAGAGGAGGGTTTGATCGTGGGGTTACCTTGACCTTGTCAAGAGAACTTTGGTCCTCTCCATCTTCAACCACGACCTTTGCCATGTCCTTCATATAGTTGTAGGTGACAACATCACCACTTTTTTTGACTAGCCTCAACGTGTTTTGAGAATCTTGAGCAACTCCGGAAACACCACTAACATCATCTGGATCGGATTCTTCATGTGAAACCATTGCTTTACGATCCCTCTTTTTGAGCTTGGAGTTCAAAGGATTTGGCAACTTATTCTTGGGAAAGGTCTTGGGAAACCTTGGTTTATCTTCTCTCTTCTCATAAGGGAACTCGTTGGAGAAGTGGTTGGTTTCTTCATAGTTGTAGCATTTTCTCACTTTCTTCTTCTGGAATCTTCCCTTGAACTTTCCCGTTCTAAACTTCTTGACAAAGAGAGCAATGTCTTCATATGACGGGCTCTCATCTTAGTCAACCTCATCACCTTCCTCCTCCTCCACATCTTCTTCTTCACTTTGCTCTTCTTCGCATACATGCTTTGCCTTCAATGCAAGATTGATCTTTGATGTTGAGGTACCATGCATGGCAAGATGTTTCATAGCATTTGCCTTTGACTCATCAAATAATTGGAAGGTGGATATCATGTCATCCAGAGTCATTTCCTTAAATCCATGGTGTTGTCTTATGTCCCACACCATTTGATATGATATGGAGCAAGAGCATGAAGCAACTTATCCACGAGAAATTTCTTAGTCAAGTTGAATCCATCTTGTGTCTTGTCACATTCACATGACTCGATGTTGGCGGTGAGAGTCATGAGATGCTCAAGAAGTTGCTTGGGAGGTTCACCTTTCTCCATACAAAATTCTTGCAATTGACCCTTGGCAATATCATATTGTGCAAGCCAGAGAGTGGAGGTACCGGTCTTGGTTCTTCACAATGCTATCCCATAATTCCTTGGCACTTGTGATATGTATGTATGGTATCTTTTGCTTGTCAGTCATACTTCTTCTTATGCACATGGTTGTTGTGTCGTTGAGATTCTTGTCATATACCTCTCTTGGCGTAAGATTCTTCGGGTCAACAGCTTGGTAGCCATACTCCAAGATCTCCAACATCTCATCATCTCCATATCGAAGATGGTCCTACATAGCAACTCCCCACAAAGCAAAATTGGTAGTTTCATCAAGTAAAGGAGGTTTGCCTTGAGGATTATACTTAGGTTTCTCTATTTGAGGTCTTTCATAAAGCCAAGGAACACTGGAGTGTTCATTGCTAGGAGGTTGTTGGCCAAGTGAAGGAATAGGCACAGCTCACCTCGAGGCCACACCACCAGAAGATGGTGCAAGCATCAAGGTTAGTGTGGCTATCCTCATTTGGACCAAGGCCTCAAGAGAGGCATCATGCTCCTCCTTTTGCTTAGAAAGAGATCGTTCCAGATCCTCTGAAGTGAAGGACTTGGCTTCCGTGGAAGCCGCGCCCGCATTCTTTGGATCTGCAACAAGGAGGGTCCCATCGGGGTTCATCTCGCTCTTGGGCAGTTAAGCCACAAGAATAGAGCACGAGGCTCGGATACCAATTGAAAGGATCGAGATGTACCTAGAGGGGGTGAATAGGTACAATTACAAATTTTAATTATTACTTAGCAATTTTAGGCAATAATGCAGAATATGGAAGTGAGCCTAACAATTGCAAGTGTGATGCTAAGAGCTAAGCAAGATAAACAAGTAACACAAGTAAGCAAGCACAATATGATATAAGTAAGAGCTAAGAGGCAAGTAACCACAAGTAGAGAGTTAGGATTAGGAATAACTGTAACTCCGGGAGACGAGGATGTATGCCGATGTTCACTTCCTTGGAGGGAAGCTACGTCACCGTTAGAGAGGTGGATGTTACCATGAAGGCACACCAACGCCACGAAGGCTCGACCTATTCTCCCTTTGAGACAACACCACAGAGGCATTTCTCAACCACTAGTGGTAGACCTTGGGGTGGTCTCCAAACCCTCACAAACTTTTCTGGGGGTAATCACAATGGTCGATTCCTCTTCGAAAGACTCCTACCGCCTAGGAGTCTCCAACCTCCAAGAGTAACAAGAACGATGGGAAAAGCTCAAGACTTACTCAAATCACGAATTCCTTTGGTGCAAAGAAGGGGAAGGAGTGGATCTATCACTTGATCGGACAACTTCTCTCAAATGCTCTCAAATCCCTTAGGGATCTAAGATTTGGTGTGGAGGTAGTGAGAGAGAGAGAGTGAAATGTGTTCTAGGGTTTTGCTCAAAGTGAATGGTCAACCCTCTCCCATGGGGAAGAAGGGCTATATATAGTGTGAGCACAAATATGGCCATTGTTGTGCAAGTGAACGGGCAGACCGGACATCCGGGCTAGGGGCCGAACATCCGGCCTGGCAAGCCAGTCGAAGAACAAGGTAGAAACATAGCAAAAAACAGAGGGGCCGGACATCCGAGGGCCAGGCCCGGACATCCGGCAAGTCAGGAAACCTCGGACATCTGGCACATGGCCGGACATCCGACAAGTTTACCAAATAAAAAACACACTCTGGATAGCACAAGCCGGACGTCCGGTAGGCAAGCCCGGAAATCCGAAGTGCACTAGGAGCCTAGACATCCGACATAGAGGGCCGGACATCCGACAAGCAGCACAGCACAAAAGTGCTCTCTAGATAGCTAGGCCCGGATATCCGGCGACCAGGCCGGATATCCAGCGTGAGGCCCGGACATCCGGTATCCCAGAGACAAAAGCATGAAGATGGAGCATGTGCATATATGTCCAGGAGATTTGTGGCAAGAGCAAGCCTTTAACTAACCCTATCGATCCCCTCTTAATAGTGCGGGATCCTATACTCAAGAAAATGAATATGTAATCAATTTTTATGCTTCATCCTTGAGTAAAATCACTTTGTATGCTCTTGATCCACACACTTCGATGAACCTGGGGCTAACACCTGAGATTTACTTGACAACCATTGTTAGACCCCTACATGTATATTTTCATCAACATCAAAACATGATGTAAGGGCATGATTGCTCTTTCAACTGGGGAATTTGATGTAGAGGTGTGTCAACTGGAGAACTGGGGTGAAGATTTTCCCAATAATCATCATTCTGCACAGGAGTTGTAGAGCCAATGTCCATATGCTCATCAATTTCTTTAACGCCCGCCTCTTCTGCAGTGAACTGAGGCATGGGCGATGATACCAATGGTGTGGAAATAACACCTTCCACTTCAATTTCTTCATCCAACTGCTTTGAGGAAGCAGTAGAAGGATTGTCTTCATCAATGCCATCATCAGGGATGACATATTCTTCACCAAATAGGACTAGTTCCTTTGATGGTACCATTGAAATCGGAACAACATCAATTGGTTCTTCACATCAAAGTCCTCACTTTCTTGGGAGCTGAGGACTCTGCAGAGGTTGATTCTTTCCTTTTCTTTGCGGCTTTCTTCTCTGCAGCCTTAGTTTTCTTCAATTCTAATGCAGAAGGAAGTTCGATTTTTTCACCGTTGTAGATTTTGCAGGAGGAGCAGATGAAGTTGGTGCATTTTCTTCAGGCATGACTGATGCAGTCGCCCTGGAATTCTCAGTTTCTTCAGATGCGTCAAATTCTTTAGCTGGCATGGGTTGTTCTTCAGGTGCAACATTGGTGGTTTCCCTAGCATTGTCTTCAGGAGCTGGAATTTCTTCAGTAGCACTCATAGCTTCTTTAGCAACCTGATTTTCATCAGCTGCGCTTTCATTTTCTTCAGCAAGCTGAACATAAGCTTCAGCCTGAGGAATTTGTTGTTGCGATGGTGTTGCAATGTTTGCCTTGAGGTTCTTGGCAATCTTGACAAATTTGACCTTGGCACCAAGCCAATCTGCATGATATCGATCAAATTCATCACTGAGATATCTGATTTCCTTCTGAATAGTGACAAGTTCTTCAGGAGCCAGTGTAAGAATGTTGTTCCTTAGAAATCTCTCCTTCTTTTATTGGTCCTTCTTGACGCGCCTAGCCTTCTCAAATTTCCATTTCTCTTCACCTATGAAGGCATTGAGCATGTGACTTTGACCAGGAGTGAGATTCAGGTCAGGGAGTGCAGTGTTGGGATCTTTGTGCCATATGTCAATGAAATCTAGGACCTTCTTCGGATCCAACATGAGATGCACATCACTGCCCCTTGACTCTTGCACCCCTTTCTAGTCTGTCTTTGATGATTTCAGTCGGTTCTTCATCATCAGCTTCATCGTCATCAGATAGAACAAGGAATGCCACTTTCTTCTTATGAGGACTTGGCCTCTTTCCACGTCTAGCAGTGGAGTTGACTTTCAGCAAAGATGGACCACTTGAGAATTGTGGTTGAGCTGAGGAAGTTGCAGATGCCCCTGAAGCAATTGAAAGACCAGCAATCCGTTGACACATTGCAAGGTGCATGGATGTTGAGGACTTTGTGGCAGCAGCTGAGGATTTTGTAGCAACTAAGGGGATCGGTGCTGCCCTTGAGGAAGTTGCCTGAGGAATTTTCCCTGAGGGCTTTGCAGTTGAGGAACTTGGCTATGAGGGCATTGAACTTGAAGATTTCTTCACAACAGACTTCTTCAGGATGGCCTTCTTTGGCGCAGTTTTACGAGAAGAGGCCTGATGCAGCTTGAACTACGTTGGTATTTCCCCAAAGAGGAAGGGATGATGCAGCACAGCTACGGTAGGTATTTCCCTCAGTGATGAGACCAAGGTTATCGAACCAGTAGGAGAACCACGCAACACTACGTGAATGGTACCTGCATGCAAAAGGGAAATTTATTTTGAAGATTAGAGATGGCACATACAAATTTGCTTAGAACAGCAAAAGAATACCGCATATAGGTAGGTATAGTGGACTCATATGGCAAAACTGGTTTAAGGATTTTGGATGCACAAGTAGTAATCATACTTGGTGCAAATGAAGGCCAACAAAAGATTGAGAAACATCCAACTAAGAAATGAAAAATCTCATAAGCGAGCATTAAGCATAACTAATACCGAATAATGCACCACAAGTAGGATGTAATTTCATTGCATAACTATTTACTTTCGTGCTTGCATAGGGAATCACAAACCTTAACATCAATATTCTTACTAAAGCATAATTACTCATCAACATGACTCACATATTATATCATCATATCGCAAAACTATTACAAGGAATCAAGTTTACTTTGTCCAATGATCTTTCATGAAAGTTTTTATTATATCCGTCCTGAATATCTATCACTTTGGGACTAATTTCATATGTTGCTTTTAATAACTCAAACAAATCTAAGTGAAGAACATGGGCATAAAATTTTCTTCTCTCAAAATAGTTTAAGTGAATCACGAGAGAATTTCTTAAAAAGTTTTACTAACTCTCGAATATATCTAAGTGAAGCATGAGAGCATTTCTCCAAAAACAGTAAAGCACACCGTGCTAAAAAAGATATAAGTGAAGCACTAGAGCAATTCCATAGCTCAAAAAGGTTTAAGTGAAGCATAGAGAGCAATTCTAACAAGTCATGGCATAATTTTGGCTCTCTCAAATAGGTGTGTTCAGCAAGAATACTTGACTTAAACTAAAAAGTAAAACAATCAAAGACTCAAATAATACAAGACGCTCCAAGCAAAACTCATGATATGTGACGAATAAAAATATAGCTCCAAGTAAAATACCGATGGTGGTTAGAAGAAAGAGGGGATGCCACTCGGGCATCCCTAAGCTTAGTTGCTTTCTTATCTTTTATATAATAGCTTGGTATGTCATGGGGCATCCCCAATCTTAGGCTCTTCTTACTCCTTATTCCTTCATCCATCATGATCTCACCCAAAACTTGAAAACTTGAATCACACAAAACTCAACAAAACCTTCGTGAGATTCGTTAGTATAACAAAGCAAATCACTACTCTAAGTACTATTGAAAACCCATTAATATTTTATTTTTGCATTATATCTACTGTATTCCAACTTTACTATAGCTTATACCCTCCAATACAAACCATAGATTCATCAAAATAAGCACACAACGCAAAGAAATCAGAATCTGTCAAAAACAGAATAGTCTGTAGCAATCTAAAAACTTTGACTACTTCTGTGACTCCAAAAATTCTGAAAAATTAGAAAAACATGGGCAATTTGTATATAAATCTTGTGTACAAAAATCAGGATTTTAACGCGCTTTTGCTAAGAAATAAAATTGTTTTACTGGACGCAATTTTTTTGTTTTTTCAACAAGATCAAATCAACTATCACCCACATGATCCCAAAGGTTTTGCTTGGCACAAACACTTATTAAAACATAAAAACACAATACAATCATAAAAGTAGCATAATTGTTCAAACACTCAAGAACAGAAAGGAAAAGACAAAAATAAAATTTATTCATTGGGTTGCCTCCCAACAAGCGTATCGTTATAGCCATTAAGATAGGCTTTGCGATTTCAATGATGCTCACATGAAAGATAATAATTGAAACTCAAAGAGAGCATCATAAAACATGTGACAAACACATTTAAGTCTAACGTACTTCCTATGCATAGGAATTTTATAGGCAAACAAATTATCAAGACAAGAAATATCTAGCATATGCATAGGAGAGAAATAAAACAATAACAATCTCAACATAACGAGAGGCGATTTAGTAACATGAAAATGTCAACAACCATATTTCCCTCTCTCATAATAATTACATGTGGGATCATGATCAAATTCAATAATATAGCTATCACATAACAAATTCTCTACATGATCCACATGCATGCAAAGTTGACACTCTTCCAAAATAGTGGGATTATCATCAAATAAAGTCATGACCTCTCCAAGCCCATTTTTATCAGAAATTTCATAAGATTGAACACTCTCAAAATATGTGTAATTATTTTTACCTAGAGTTGACACTCTTCCGAACCCACTTTTAATAATATTGCAAACATATTCATCATGAGGCTTAAATAAACTATCAAGATCATAAGAATCATCATCACCCCAATCATGATCATTGCAATAAGTAGCGGACATAACAAAACAAGCATTCCCAAGCTTGGGGTTTTGCATATCACTAACAAAATTGACATTAATAGAATTTATAATAATATCATCATAATCATGCTTTCAAGTGTGGGTGCAATAGCAATAATTTCATGTTTAACATAAGGAACTATAGCAAGTTCATCTCCATAAGCATCATGAATATTGGCATCATGTCCACAAGAATAGCAAGCATCATGTTCATCAAGAGGGGGTAATTCAATCAAATCACTGGAATCATAATGATCCATATCTTCCTGCATATCATTATTTTCTTCCAAAGCAGCTGACGTTCTCTCAATAAATTCTTTAACATAGGCATTATGAGCATAGTTTTCATAGCAATATTTAAGCATGTCAAAAATTTCAGATTTTTAGAGAGTAATATCATACTATTAAATCAAAGAAGCAACTTCATAAGCACCCTTAAAAGCAACAAATTCTTCGATTTGTTCGATATCATAGTAACTATAAATCTCCTTGGCATAAGAAGATAAGATTTCATTGTCATTAAAATCACATAGATAGGGAGGTGTTTTTTAGGGTTCTTAGAGCAACAAGTAAAATCACAAATTTCACAAAGATTCCAAGCATAGCATAGCAAACAATTTATTTGATTCCATAAGAGATTCCCTTTTTAAAACGATGACGCGCAAAATGAGCATGCTCATCGAATGATTTTCCCTCAACTAAACTAGTTGGGGTTTCAGCACGAGCACATATGGATGGAAGATGATCTAGGTAGAAAACTTTGAGTGGATCCATAACAATAGATCTTTAGCAAGCAAAGATGAAAGCAAAATAGAAGGAAACATGGAAACACAAGCAAACATAAGATCGAACGAGAAAAAGGCGAACAAAAAGAAGGCAAATAAAATGGCATTTTTTGTGAAGTGGGGAAGATGAAAATGAGAGGCAAATGGTAAATAATGTAAATTGCAAGGAGATGAGATTTGTGATTAGGAACCCGATAGATGTTGGTGATGTCTCCCCAGCAACGGCGCCAGAAATTCCTTTTGATGCGGCTTGAACTACGTCGGTATTTCCCCAAAGAGGAAGGGATGATGCAGCACAGCTACGGTAGGTATTTCCCTCAGTGATGAGACCAGGGTTATCGAACCACTAGGAGAACCACGCAACACTACGTGAACGGTACCTGCACACAAAGAACAAATACTTGCAACCCGACGTAAAAGAGGGGTTGTCAATCCCTCCCGGGTAAAAAGATAGATAAAATTCTAGTAGATTGGATAAATAGATCTCGCGGGAACGCGAGATAAAATAAATAAAAAAAAATTGCAGCAAGGTATTTTTGGATTTTTGTATTGATAGATCTGAAAACAAAAACGAATAAAAATATATCTGGAAGGCAAATATGATAAAGAAGAGACCCGGGGGCCGTAGATTTCACTAGTGGCTTTTCTGGAGAAAAATACCATACGGCGGGTAAACAAATTACTGTTGGGCAATTGATAGAACTTCAAATAATTATGACAATATCCAGGCAATGATCATTATATAGGCATCATGTCCAAGATTAGTAGACCGACTCCTGCGTGCATCTACTACTATTACTCCACACATCGACCGCTATCCAACATGCATCTAGTGTATTTAGTGCATGGAAAAATGGAGTAATGCAATAATAAAGATGACATGATGTAGATAAGATCTATTCATGTAAGAATAGACCCCATCTTTGTATCCTTAATAGCAACGATACATACGTGTCATTTCCCCTTCTATCACTGGGATTGAGCATCGTAAGATCGAACCCATCACAAAGCACCTCTTCCCATGGCAAGAAAAATTGATCTAGTTGGCCTAACTAAACCAAAGATTCGCAGAAGAAATACGAGGCTATAAGTAATCATGCATATAATAGATCAAGAGACTCACATTACTTCCATGGATAAAAACATAGATCTGATCATAAACTCAAAGTTCATCGGATCCCAACAAACACACCGCAAAAAGAGTTACATCAAATAGATCTCCAAGAGACCATTGTATTGAGGATCAAAAGAGAGAGCGGAAGCCATCTAGCTACTAACTACGGACCCGTAGGTCTACAATGAACTACTCACGCATCATCGGAGAGGCACCAATGAGGATGATGAACCCCTCCGTGATGGTGTTTAGATTGGATCTGTGGTTTCTGGAACTTGCGGTGGCTGGAATTGTGTTTCGTCGACTCCCCTATGGTTTTTGGAATATTGGGGTATTTATAGAGCAAAGAGGTGGTGCAGTAGGCCACCGAGGTGGGCACAACCCACCAGGGCGCGCATGGGCCCCCAGGCACGCCCAGGTGGGTTGTGCCCCCCTCGGGTCACCCCTTTGGTACTTCTTTGGCCCATCCTGTGTCTTCTGGCCCAGAAAAATTCTCCAAAAAGTTTCGCTGCGTTTGGACTCCGTTTGGTATTGATTTTTTGCAAAGTAAAAAACTAGCAAAAAACAGCAACTGGCACTAGGCACTATGTCAATTGGTTAGTCCCAAGAAAATGATATAAAATTGCTATAAAATGATTGTAAAACATCCAAGAATGATAATATAGCAGCATGGAACAATAAAAAATTATAGATACATTGGAGACGTATCAAGGCCTCAGCGGCAGCAACTTGAGAGTCCTCACTGAATTTCCTCACTGCCTTTGCAGCAGCTTTTTGAAGCTTTGCTTGGCGCTTGGAGCATTCTTTTGGAAATTCCTCACCATGCATGATGTTGCTGGGATAAGCTCATTGGCCAGCAGGCAAAGGTGGCCTTGGACATGGAGGGTTCATAGCGAATTTCTTCATGTACCTAGGAGTAACATAGCAGTATTCCCTCCATTCCTTCGCCCATCTCCTCTCAATCCTCTGTATGTGCACTTTGCGCTGATTCTTGTTTTCCTTCCCATAAGTTTCTTCATCGAGTGTGCAATATTCATCATAGATGCCCTCAGGAATCTTAAATGTTGTGTTTGTCTCAGGCCTCTTTCCTCCCTTCTGTGGTCTCTTCCCATCTGCCATTTTCCTGACTTGAGGACTTTGAACTTTGGATGTTTCTGAGGAAGTATGCAAATTTTCTTCAAGGAACGCTGCACATGAGTTAAGTGGATGAGAACCTAGTGATTCAGCAGCAGACATTTTGTACCCATGAATAAAGTATAGGTGCGAAGAATTTGGAGAGGTCATATGCATTCTCAGAATTTTTTCAAAAAGTATCAAGTTGAGGAATTTGACCGTAGGTGTATTGAGGAATTTCACTAAGCGTTCTTGACTCGGGCTCTAGAGTTGTACAGATTACAAAATCCGCACAACTGAGGAATCTTGAAAAAAATCATAGCTTAGAGAAACAAAACAAGGGAAAGAAGCATTGAGGTGTTCTAAGGACTAGATTTGAAGAATAAACACCTTTTGACGATTTTGTGGAAATCATAAGAATCAAAGTAGGGCAGTAAAATTAGATTTTAATTACCCTTGATGAAGAACACGGCGAACAGGGAGTGGAGATGGAGAAGTTCGTCAGCTCAGATCTCCCACGCCCTAACTTGGTGGCGGGAGACAGCTATGGCGACGACGGAGTGAAGATTATTGTGGCCGGCGCAAGTATGACGGTGACGAGGTCCGAGGCAGTGAAGCTCTTCCTCACCGGCGACGATGGAGTGTAGCGGCGGCGCTAGGTCAGAGAGCTTGAGCGGGGGAAGTGAGATCGAGTGGAGTAAATGAAGTATGAGGAGGGTGAGGGGTATTTATAGCCGAAGTGAAAAACTGCTCGCCCGAAGATTTTGGACGAACATGCCCCTGACCCTTGCTATCCTAACAACATGTGTGACCCACGTACAGAGGTGGAGATCATGGGGGATCGTGGGTGAGTATTTTAATCCATCGTGGGAAGCGGAACGGTTTGAGCGGCAACAGCCAAAAATTCAGATGTGAAATTTTTAAAGTTTCGTTCGCAAATTCTTCAGCTGCCAAGGACACAGTGAAGACTTTGAACGGGTTTCAAATAGAACGCACATGAAGAATTTATGAACAAACTGGGTTGAGTTTAGCATAGAGGGGGGACGGTTCCGATCACATTCACTTAGACGAGAATCAACTTGAAGAATTAACAATAAGTGAATGTTGTAGAGGACATGAAAACTCAAATCATTCTGTTATCCTACTTGAACTAATGGTTTTAGGCGGTTGTACTCATGATCTTCATCTCGTCGAACCGATCGTCTTTTCGTCGGAATGGGGCGTGTAATATATCATTGGAAAGCTCTTGACATCTACATTAAAAATATATAGGAATGTTATGCAAAATCATCAAGGTTTAAGAGCAGTTTTGGAAAAAAAACATTTTTTTTGAAACCAAAAACACGAATCGTATTTTGGACTCAATTTTCAAACGGTTTATCGGAGTTGAGAAAATAAGATGGCGTTAAAAGCTAGTAAAATCCACATCTTCCATATATCTACTATTTTTTCAAATTATATACAATTTAAGTAATTTGAAAAATGGCAAAATTCTGGGCGAACCGTATTTTTGCGTTTTTTCTCAAACGGTTTGTTGGATTGACGCAAATGATACGGCGTTGGAAAGCTATGGAAATGCGCAACTTTTTCGTATAGAAATGTTTTTCTATTTCCTTACAGTTTAAAAATGAATTCGAATATGGTCAAATTTGATTTTGAACGCGATTTTTTAAAAAGTTTGTCGAAATGGGGCAAATAATATACCGTTGGATAGCTATCGAAAATGCGAAACTTAGTCATGTTGAACGTTTTCTCAAATTCGCAATCTTTGATGAGTAATTTTGAAGATGTTGAGACACGTCGTGATGCTTTTCCGTCAAAAAAAGCAGAGTACTTCTACTGAACTATGTATGTGTCTGTACTGATTTATTTTTCACAGAGTAACTTTGAAAGGTTCCAAAAAGAGAGTACTTGAACGGATGTCTGTATGGATTTGTACTGAGCGTTTCATGGACTAGACTTTTACTCTGGTTTTTTGGTATATAATTTTCCTCGTAACGTTTCAATGGTACACAATATCATAATCACCGAACTTGCATGGTTTATATGTTGAACTGAATCATATTTTTTTGAAAAGAAAATTTTCATGTGTTTATTTTTTGAACTCAACTTTTTTTGCAACGATGTGTTGGACTATGTTTGTACTGATTTATGTGTGTGTTTGTACTGATATATTTTTCATATAGTAGTTTTGAATGGTTCCGAAAAAATAGTACTTGAACTGATGCCCATATAGATTTGTACTGAGCGTGCTTTCACAGACTAGATTTTACTGTTTATCTTTGATATGGTTTTCGTCGGTTTAAGGTATCACAGTCCTCGAACTTGCATGGTATATACTATTGAGCTGAATGATATTTTCTCATAAAGAAAAGAGAAAAAAAATCATGTTTTTATTTTTGCCACGATGTTTTGGACTTCTCTCGTCTCAACTACTGTTTTCCACTAACATAGGTTTATCATTTGATAAAAAAAAGTTCTTACTAAACAAAATGTTTTGAAATTTTTCACCGACAACACATGAACTTCTGAGTTCTCCCGATCATACAATATAATACATAGAATAGATCATAATAACATTTATCACAAAAAAGTGTTGAGCGGTCACTGCTCCATGTATCATCTTCAACTAATGGAAGTATGTCATGCAGTACACCATCTCATGAAGATATTGTGTCCATTGCCCAATGCTTCACTTATCCTTTTGTAAAATCAACATCTTCATCAACGTGTCACACAACATAGTAAATAGTGTGAGCACAAAATAGTACAAGTGAATAGACTATTTCTACTTATATGACTAGATTATTTGAACTACCTCGGGTTGATCATGAACTTATAGAAGTAAAAAAATTGTAATTTTAAATGTGTTTTCTCATCTGAATTGACGGTGTGATCATCATTGAACTTGCATAGTTTATATAGTTTCACTGACTGAATTTCCTCCCGAGAAAAGTTTGTGTTTTGAACTTATATGCTAGTGACACATTTTTAGTAATGATGGAAGAGCTTGAACAATCCATAGACAGGAGAGTTTTGAAAAGAATTTTGTTATGATGTATTTAACTAAAACCACATCAACTTTTTCAGAACAGTGGTAATAATACAGTACAGGAGGAATTTAGTTGAATGTTTTTCAATTTTAATGAACTTGCAGTTCTCTCAATTCTAAACTTCAGCTAATGAACTTGCAGTACAGGAGGACATACAAGCATAATGGAAATTTGCAGAACTAACATGGTGTATCCTGATACATAGTACTGATGCTTTGGGAATTTTTGAACTGAGAAAAGAAGTGCAGGCGGCTCGAGCGTCAAGAGCAGAAGAACATGGGCTCACTGAGGAAGGAGGTAGACAGATGACAACAACATCAGTTCAAGATCGAGACAGTAGCGGGAGAAGGGCATTTTGAGGCCCGGCTTGCCGACATGCTCCAGTTCGGGCTGGATTCATCAAAGATGTCAAGATTATAAGCACTGTAAGAACAACCAAGATTGAGAGAATACACTGAGCACCATGTCTAATTCTTATGTTAGTGGTTGGTCCAATAAAATTACGAGGTCAATGCTTCCATAGAAGTAACAAGATGCAAGATTAGTTCTTAGGTTACAAATTTGTAAATACTAGTACTGCTACCATGATTTACAAATACTAGTGAACTTGAATTTGTGGTCTATCGAGATTTGAACTGACTATGTTACAAGCACTAATACAAAATCTAACAAAGCTGGTATAAGTACATGTTAGAAAGATAATCAAGTTCAGGTGTATTAATTGGGAGAAGTTCAAAAAGAAACTTTTAAAACATTTGTATTAAAAATATGTGTACTACGTAACATCTAGTGAGGAGGACCAGACTATTGAGAAACTAAGTACTTTTAACTTATTCTAATCTAGAGTAGCCTGGAAAGAAACAACATATGTGTTGCATTAGTTTATGCACTAATACATCATTAGTTCATAACCAAAAGTATGGATGTCACATCCTGGAAACCTTTGCAATTGACATGAGGGTGCTTCCATATGCACCTTCGATCATGCACCAAGACTTTCATTTTATGTTTTTTTACAGTAGAACAAATACTATTTTTATGCCAAGTAAGTTCCAATAGAACAGAAGTGGAGGTTCATTTGTAAGAATAGAAAAGAACACGTGCTTCTTCTGATCCATATAGGCATAACACCTGTTGTGCTACAGGAAGAACATGGAAACAAGGAGGAAATTGGACGTGCAGTTGTTAAGTAGGTGAACTGAAAAGCATACAAAACATACACTAAAGAGCGGGATCCGGCCGGTGATGTTGCGGCGGGCCGTCTCCACACACACGGCCACACCCCACCACGCCCCAATCTCCACCTCGCCGAATTGAATGAAATTTATAAATTGAACCGAACTGAAAGAAGAATTTGGACATCATGTGTACATCAAGAAATAAACTTGAGCAGTGCCAACTACTAAACAAAAAGTTTGGTATATTGAGCTTAGAGATTGTATATTGGTGAACTTTTTCTCCCTACAAAATCATTAATCAAATAGATGTACTGTTTGCAAGGTTTAATCAACATGATAAGTAGTAGCAGTACTACTCTAGGTGGCAAAGTAGTAGCGGCACAAGTTTCTGCGTTAGGCTTGAACTGATGGCATACCTGTAAGTAAACCAAGGATCTCATAATGCTGCCCTGGAAGATCAAAGCCAGTAAGTTACCAAGGATGAGGATTCGTTTTGGTGCTGTTATGGTACTGTTACGCAAACATTTCTTTATTTCAAAACTGGCAATAGAATTATGATTGTCTATTTGAGAATCGGATTCAAAATTGGCAATCTATATATCTGGAAAGAAAGGCAACACAGCAAGAATGCTTGATTATGTAATTTTTTGCAACAGAAGCTACTATTGGAACTCATGTACCCTGTACAAGTTCGGTTTTGAAAATAAAATTAGCAGTACGAGAAATAAATAATGAGAGTGCAACTCTTGAAAATGCTGTGATAATTCAATGCTAGGGTAGCAAAAAAATAAAACATTACACAGCACCAACGACTAATGGTAGTACAAAATGGTTCTTTTTTGCACATTTTTTCTAGGTTAAGTTCCTATGGCAAGTAGCTATCAAGGATTCAAGTGAACTCGCAGTAAAAGTAATTTTGTACTCCTCGTGTAGAAATATGTGGACTTACTGTCACATGTGTTCTTTGTCATCCAGAACACAACAACGTTTCTCTATGCTACTCTCTCTAAGCTACTGAATGTCAATACAACATTTTGTTTTTTGAGTAACACATTCATCAAAATATTACTGCCTACTAGATGAGAGATGATATGAGAGAGCAATATTACTGCCTACAAGAGAGAGGTTCTTCATTCTTCCCTCAGATCTGAAGCAAGAGCATCCCTAGTTCAATTCAAAATAAAATGGCAGTTTGTCACATCCTGATTTTCATGCCACAACACTTAAGCTAATTAATCATGATAAAATATTGTTTGACAAAAACTTTTGAGTGTTTTGGTCTTTGTTTGATTGGATTTGCTTTGTTGTTTGCAAGTGCTCTAAAAATCATATAAATCCTCCAACTCTTATACTCCTTCTCCTTGATCCAAAACTTTGTCCAATGATCATGACATGTCTATAGGACATAATAGTATTTTCTTACAAAGATATTTTGGCCAAAAAGTATCGGTGTGACTGAATTGTTAGGGTTTGCTTGTGCAGGTGCCTCGGTGTGACCGCATTGTGTGCAAGTGCTTGTTAGTTTGTGTAGGTGCATATATTGGGGATTTGTTTGTGCCTCCTACTGAATTGATACCTTGGTTCTTAACTAAGGATAATACTTATCTCCACTTTGCTGTATCACCATTTCATCTTCAAGGAAAAAATCAACACAAGCTCAAGAAGTAGCACCTGACCTAGTCAGTAGTCGACCCACCAATCGTGTTGAGGTTGAAGTAGGGGAGGGGTTGTTGAGTATGTGTTTTGTATTGCACGTGTATTGGAGTTGTGGCCCACCTCCTAGTCTTGTATAGTTGAGGTAAAGGCCTTCCCTTGTAATATATATATACGTGCACCAGCACCCCATCAATACAACGATTATTGTATTGCAAATCATCTCTCTACATGGTATCAGTTTTTAGGTTTTAATCCTCGCCTTCCGCTGCCGCCGCCGCGCGACTCCTCCCGCGCCGCCACCGCCACCCCACCACCGCCGCCGCCGCACGACTCCTCCCGCGCCACCGCCACCGCTAACCCGCCGCCGCGCGACTCCTCCGCGCCGCCGCCGCCGCTACCCCGTCGCCGCGCGCATCCTCCGCGCCGTCGCTACCCCGCCGCCGTGCGACTCCTTCGCGCCACCGCCGATGGTGTTCACCGGCCTGTCCGCCGCCGCCTCTGCCGTCCCACCACCAGCGCCCTCAGGTGCGGCCCCGGCGCCATACGGCGCGGTCGCCGCCTACGGCGCATACGGCGTCACCCACATGCAGCCGTCCCTGCCAATGGCTGGCGGCCCTGCTCCGCCCGCCCCGACGATGGCCTGTCCGGGTTGGTGTTACCCGTCGACCGGCACCGGCTACGGAACCCTCCTTGTGCCGCCGCCGGCCCAGGGCACCGGCTGGGCCCCGCACTACCCGCAGGCTCTCCCCGCGGGCCACCGGGGGTTCATCGGCGTGCCTTACCAGTCGACCGGCACCGGCTACGACACCCTCCTTGTGCCGCCTCCCCTCGGTGGTTATGGCCTACCCGCTTCGGCGCCGCCCTACGTGGGCCTCTCACCGCCGCTGGTACCTGCGCCATGGGACCCCGCCCTCCTCGCCGCCCAGCACTCCGCGCCGTCGCCGAGTAGCTCCATCGGCGGAGCCGACTGATACATGCACTCAGGTGCTACCGCGCACATGACAGCTCATCCCGATAACCTAACCTCCTCCACTCCCGTTCACACACCCACTCGTATCACCGTCAGTAACGGCTCCTCCTTACCTATTACTCATATCGGTAGCTCTAGTTTTCCCTCCACTTCCACACCCATCAATATGTCTAATGTTCTTGTTTCACCAGACTTAGTCACGAACCTAGTTTCTGTTCGTCGTCTTACTCGTGAGAACCCACTCACTGTTGAATTTGACGGCGTTGGCTTTTCTGTGAAAGACGCTCGTACCCGGATGGTTCTTCACCGTTGTGACAGTCCCGATGAGCTCTACCCCGTGCACGCCGGCGCCTCCACCTCCACACCTGTCGCCTTTGCCGCCGGCGTTGACCTTTGGCACGCTCGCTTGGGTCACCCCAACCACACCGTGTTACGTCAAATTCTTAGGAGTTTCTCTTTCTCATGTAATAAGCTCGACGAGCACTCTTGTGAGGCATGTCGCTTAGGAAAGCATGTTCGTCTTCCCTTTAGTGTGTCCTCCTCAGTTTTCACTTTTCCGTTTCAATTACTTCATAGTGATGTTTGGACATCTCCCGTTGCGAGTAACACGGGCTATCTCTACTACTTGGTGATTTTAGATGATTATTCTCATTATGTGTGGACTTTTCCTCTTCGTCGTAAATCCGATGCTTTAGCCACACTCACCGCATTTTATTCCTATGTCACCACCCAGTTCGGTCGCCCCATACTTGCACTCCAAACTGATAACGGAAAAGAGTTTGACAACATTGGTCTTCGCAAACTTCTCGCCTCTCACGGCACCATCTTCCGTCTGACTTGCCCCTACACTTCACAGCAGAACGGCCGCGCCGAGCGCGTTCTCCGCACTCTTAATGACTGCGTTCGCACGTTACTCTTTCACTCAAACGTGCCCGCTCGGATTTGGCCCGATGCCCTCGCCACCGCCACCCTCTTAGTCAACATTCGTCCGTGTTGTCCTCGGTGGAACTACGCTCCTCACCACCTTCTCTTCGGTACACCACCGTCCTATGATGGTCTCCGCATCTTTGGGTGTCTCTGTTATCCCAGAACCGCGTCCACCATGCCACACAAGCTCACACCCCGATCCGTCCCATGCATCTTCCTTGGCTACCCTCCCAACACCAAAGGTTACCGGTGCTATGATCCTGTCACTCATCGTGTGTACACCTCGAGGCACGTGTATTTTGTCGAGACGGTGTTTCCTTTTTTTTCAGGTCCCTCCGGCTGCGGATTCTTCGGCGCCGCCCCCGCGCCCCCTAACTGGAGCGATGCACGACGGCACCCCCCCCGGCGGCCCACCCGGCCCGACACCTTCTGCCACCACCTCCCGGGTTCTCGACTCCCTCTTACGAGGTCGAGTCAGTGGGCACACCGCCCGCCACCCCGGCTGGCACCGCCACCCCTGCGACGGGCTCGACCTCGACCTCCCCCGTCGCTCCTGCCACCGCGGGATCGGCCGCCGCGGCCCCCTCCGCCGCCGCCGCTGCGGCCTCCGCCGCCGCCGCGGCCTCCACCGCACCGGGTGCCCCCACCACCGCGGCCCCCGCCGCCGCACCGGGTGCCACCGCCGCCGTGCCCCCTTCTGCCGCGGCACCCGCCGGCCCTGCTGCCCCATCACTTGGCGTGACTACCCGTGCCCAAGCAGGAGTGCTTCGGCCCAGTACGCGCTACTCCGCCGACGAGTGTGTGTGCACTGCCTCGACGTCGACGCCATCACCCGTCCCCACCTCCGCTCGTGCTGCCCTTCGGGATCCCCATTGGCTAGCTGCGATGCAGGAGGAGTTCGATGCCTTACAGCGCAACCGCACGTGGCAGCTTGTTCCGCGACCCCCTCGTGCCAACATCATCTCTGGCAAGTGGGTGTTTCGCCACAAGACTCGCCCAGATGGTTCTCTCGAGCGCTACAAGGCTCGATGGGTGGTTCGTGGTTTTCGGCAGCGCGCGGGTGTGGACTTCACCGACACTTTTGCCCCGGTTGTGAAACCGGGCACGATCCGCGCCGTCCTTCAGCTGGCCGTCTCGCGCGCCTGGCATGTGCATCAGTTGGACGTTTCCAACGCCTTCTTGCATGGTCATCTCGCCGAGCAGGTGTTCTATGAGCAGCCTACTGGTTTCGTCGACACCGAGCACCCCGACTTCGTGTGCTTGCTCTCCCGCTCTCTGTACGGGTTGAAGCAGGCGCCTCGGGCTTGGTACCAGCGTATCGCCGCCTTCCTGCAGTCTCTGGGCTTTCGGTCCACTCACTCCGATGCCTCACTTTTTGTGTATCATCAGGGAGCTGCCACTGCATATCTACTGCTCTACGTTGACGACATCATCCTCACGGCATCCACCCGTGATCTCCTTCAGCGGCTGACTGCTCGTCTTCGTGATGAGTTCGCCCTCAAGGACTTGGGGCCCCTGCACTACTTTCTCGGCATAGAGGTGATCTGCCGGGCTGACGGTTTCTTTCTGCATCAGCAGAAGTACGCCCACGAGCTCCTTGAGCGTGCCGGTATGCTTAACTGCAAGCCGGCGCCCACTCCCGTCGACACGAAGGCGAAGGTCTCTACTCTGGAGGGGTCTCTCGCGTCCGATGGAGCATTTTATCGCTCTATTGTCGGTGCTTTACAGTACTTGACGCTGACTCGCCCCGACCTGCAGTACGTTGTTCAGCAGGTGTGCTTCCATATGCACGCCCCGCGTGACTCTCACTGGACTCTGGTGAAGCGTATTCTCCGTTACATACGCGGCACCATGTCCTTGGGACTCACCCTGACGGCCTCCGCCTCCACCGACCTCGTGGCCTACTCGGATGCTGACTGGGCTGGCTGCCCCTACACGTGACGCTCTACGTCAGGCTACTGCGTCTACCTTGGGCCATCGTTGATCTCTTGGTCCTCGAAGCGGCAGCCCACGGTCTCTTCGCTCCAGTGCCGAGGCAGAGTATCGCGCCATGGCCAACGTCGTGGCCGAGTGCTCTTAGATACGTTAGCTGCTCCAAGAGTTGCTTTGTGATGTTCACGAGGCCACTCTTGTCTACTGCGATAACGTCAGCGCGGTTTACCTCTCCGCCAACCCGGTGCACCATCGACGGACGAAGCATATTGAGCTCGACATTCACTTCGTGCGCGAGCAGGTTGCCCTTGCCTGTGTTCGAGTTCTCCACATGCCGACGTCGCAACAGTTTGCTGATGTGATGACTAAGGGATTGCGTACTCCCGTCTTCGAGGAGTTTCGGTCCAGTCTCTGTGTCTCCGGCGACGCTTCGACTACGGGGGAGGGGGGGTGTTGAGTATGTGTTTTGTATTGCACGTGTATTGGAGTTGTGGCCCACCTTCTAGTCTTGTATAGTTGAGGTAGAGGCATTCCCTTGTAATATATATATACGTGCACCAGCACCCCATCAATACAATGATTATTGTATTGCAAATCATCTCTCTACAGGGGTGATGGATTGAGGGTTGGCCAGGGGAGAAACCAAGAGAGAGAGAGAGAGAGAATGTGTGAAACCGAGGGTGGGCGGTGAGGGAAGAGAGCGCAGGGGGTTATGAAACATCATAGCGGTCTTCCGATCTTCCTCGGACATGCAGGGAAACCAGCACGCGCGGCTTGCACTGACTTGGCTCTAGAAAAATGGCCGATTCAGCCATTTCTACTGAGTCTGATCCGGAACTGCTTTGAGGTTGATGCCGGACAAAATTTCCATGCAACCCAGCCAATCAAACGGGCTAAATTTGTATCTAGTGGGCCAGACCATTGATGCAGGAGCGTTGGATAAAATAAATTGTTTGGACCGTGCTGTGCGGATGTTTACACGCTTTTTGATGGACTGCCACGGAGATGGCCTTGCTCCTCTTCACTCTCCGCACTTCGCACCCATCCCACCTCCAGGTCAGATCTCGCCGCCCACCACGGCCGCGCACAATGGGCTCTGCACATTCGTCCCACTCCTCCATCTCTACCGCGGCCGACGAAGGCGACGATGATCCATCGACTGCCTCAGCCTCGGAGCCCTCGGCCCGGCCCCCTCCCGCCCAAGCGCCGGCTCCACCGGCCTCTGCGTCCAAGGTGCTGGAGCAGGAGCCCGAGGTGCTACCCTGCCGAGCCGCCGACTCGCCGCTCTCGCCGCAACCATCCGTAACGGGCACCCCACGCCTCCTCGGCCCCAACATCAAGGTCTGGGACCCCTGCCACGTGCTCCTTCCCCCACCGTCGCTGCACCAGCACCTCCCGCAGCAGGGGAGGACGGAGGCGCTGCTGGAGGTGGTAATAGTTAGCCACGGGGAATGTGCGTTCGCGATGCGACCCGACCTGGTTGGTGGGCGATGGCCGGCAGTGGCCCTCACGGCGCGCGGGGAGCGACAGGCGCGCGCTCTGTCAGTGTTCCTGCGCTCCCGTGGTTCGCAGCTGGCCGCTGCGTGGACGTCGCCCCTCGACCGTTCCCGCGCTACTGCTGAACTTGTCTGCCGGGTGAGCCGTTCTTGGCCTTTGTTGTATAATTCTACTCTTGCACTGTGCTTGCTTATTGTCCTGTCTTTGGCTTGCAATGGACCTGAAAGCAATTTTAAGCATTTAGATTTTAGAGTATTGTAGTCTGCTTGTAAATGCTTTGCTATGTATTCCACATTGTTGTAGTAAAACCCAATTTTTAAGATAGATTCATGCTGTGTGAGAAGTACGATCTTAAGTACCACTCCCTCCCTTCCTAAATATAAGTCTTTTTAGAGATTTCAATATGAACTACATATGAATGTATATAGACATAGTTTAGAGTGATATCGTATCAATAGGCTCCCATTTTAAGAGAGAAACCCGCTCCCGCACCTCCCGCTCCCGCGGTGCGCTCCGCGCGCGCGCCTCGGGAGATCGATCGGCCGCCGCCGCCGTTGCCTCCCCAGCGTCACCTCCCCCTCGCCGCCGCCGGAGTGCGCCCGCCGGGCGAAGCCCGCGCGGCGCGGGCGGCGGCGGGGCATTCCCTCCTTCCTCTGGCCCTCGTGGCGGCGGCGCGGGCCGTCAGATCGGGGACAAGGGGCGCCTCGTCCGGCTGGTCTCCCGGAGGCGGGGACGGCTGGATCCGGCGGCGACTGGGCTAGGAGGAGGTGGCGCGGTGTGGCGGTGCTGGTGGCAGGGTTTCGGTCGAGGTCGTCTTCGATCTAGATCGGGTTCTCCATCGGGGCGTCGCACGGCGGTGGGATCGGATCGGCGGCAACGTCACCGGTTCGGCGGAGGGCTCCGTTCCAGCCAACCGCGAGATCGGGACGCCGTGGCCTCCGGTGAAAATCGCGTCTGACTGCGGTCATGGCGGACGATGGTGGCGTCTCGGACGTCGTTCCCTTCTCGAGCATCGTCGTTGCAGGTCACGTCAACCTGATCGAAAGGCTCCGGGGGAAACCCTTGATCTGGATCTACCGGATCGGACGATGGCGACGTTTCGATGTCGTTCTCCCTCCTGGGGGCATCGTTTTGGAGCAAGTGTTGGCTGGAGGGGACAAGAGGAGGAGCGGCGTGGCATCTGGCACGTCGACAACGGCGGGTCTCAGCGGCATGGAGCAGCGGGGGTCTCGCCGGTGGGCGTGTGATGATGGACGAGTGCAGGATAGTGGCGTCGATGGCAGTGAGGCCTGGCACGGTTCATGCAACAGTTCAGCTCTGAAGATGGATTGATGGTACATGGCTGCGGCGGCCTCATACCCGGCAGGGGGCCTGGTTGACGAGCACGCCGGACTGGTGGGTGCCCATACCCGGAAGGAGTCCTGGTTGGGATCTCAGGTCTCAGATGTTAGGTTTGGCTGCGAGGTCTGTTTGGTATTAGGCCCAGACCATCAGCGCCCCTTCATCAGTTAGATAGGAGTAGCGACAGAGGTTGCGAAGATGGTGGCTTTGGTCTTACTGTTGTACGACTTTGTAAGGTCTTGTGTTAATAATCAATAAAGTGGCCGTATGCATCGTCCAGATGCAGAGGCCGGGGGTATTCCTCCTTTTCAAAAAAAAAGACATAGTTTAGAGTGTAGATTCACTCATTTTGCTCTGTATGTAGTCCAAATTGAAATCTCTCCAAATATTTATATTTAGGAACGGTGGGAGTATGAGATTGGTGTCTTCTTTTTATGTTGGAGCAGTTCACTGTTCAGCCTAAAGAACACTCCTCTGGCATTTCAATGAAGGCAACACATCATGAATGTATAATGGAATTTATTGGCTTTAATAAGTGTGCATTATTGCATGCTCATAGAACATCTGTTCTAGGGGCGAAGCCAGGATAAAAGGTTGTCGGGGTCAACACGAACAAGTAGCACTAATGTATCCCCTAAAAAACAAAGTACCAATAATATGACTAAAACATACGTAGCTCGTATTAAGTAACATGTCAATAATGTTTTTTAGTAACCTCACATAAATAAGAAATCGTAGCTGCCAATGTATCGTAACAAAATAAGCTCCGATTACAGAAGTAGTTACCTCTATTTTTCTTGACCTCTATGATTTGTATCTTCAGAAAATAGTCTATTATTTCCTTACGGTCTTCATGGGATGTGACTTGAGGGGCCAGTCTAGATTGTGTAATCCTCGTGATTAGATAACACCCCCCCCCCCCCCCTCTCCCCACCTTCAAAAAATTATAAGAAAAAAGATCAACACGTCAAACAAACCCTAAGATAATACGAGAATATGAATTTTAGATAACAGAATAACAATTAGATGCAGAAAAATGGCTTTAGTGCCACTTACGGATGAAATCTCCAGATTGAATCTTGAAATTTTATAAGAGGTGTGGATACTGGAGACTGGGAGCGACCAGGCGGCGGCAGTTCAGCGAACAGAGGGAGCCAGGGCAACACGAGGACGAGGGCGTGAAGCCGTGAACATGGGATGATCCTTTCCCTGGGATCGAACAATTTGGTTTTTGCGGCGCTGGGGATGAGGGGATCATTCCTTTTCCTGTGATCGATCCACGGTGGCCAGTCGGCCTGCCGCCTGCGTTGCTTTTGGGCCGCCTGCTGCCATGAGGCTACTAGGGCATTTTTAGACTGGGGTCATTTTCTTTTCACTGTGTGTTTTTTCTTCATGGGCTCTATGTATGTAACAGAGTTTGGGCCGAGGTCATCAGGGTCAATTGACCCCGGCCCAACATTGTAGCTCCGCCCCTGATCTGTTCCATTTGAATGTGTTGTCCTTTTTGGCCGCAACATGGATTAGTTGTAAAGGTGAACAAATAAGAGCCATCATATTCTGATGCTCGTACTCCTAGATGCAAAAAAGTTTGTTGTTTCCTGAAATTTATCCAGAACATGATGGAAATGTGTTCCCGTTTAGTCTTCAAAGTATTGAACTCACTATTAGCTTTCCATTGGCCTGTTAAATGCTACTCCCTCCGTTCCGAAATATTTGTCTTTCTAGACATTTCAAATGGACTACAACATATGGATGTATGTAGACATATTTTAGAGTGTAGATTCACTCATTTTGCTTCGTATGTAGTCACTTGTTGATATCTCTAGAAAGACAAATATTTGGGAACGGAGGGAGTAGTTTAAAATACATTTTGAGAGGGATCGGCATTATATATGATATGATTATCCATACTGTGTTTGTGCATGTTAGCATATCTCATGACCTTCAACTTCTAAAGTATCTTCTCCAATCAGGCTTTTGCCCCAGCAGTTTTGACGTATGAAACTGTTTGTATGCAGGAACTTGATTTTCCAGAGGAGCAGATCCAAGTATCTGATGCTTTGACTGAGATGAGTCATGGTCAGTGGGAGGGTTGCCCAAAATCAGAAATTTATACCCCAGAAATGGTTAATCTGATGGACAGCACCCAGCCTGATTTCTCAGCACCTTCAGGAGAGTCACTCAGGCAGGTGCAGTTCAGGATGATGGAGTTCCTGAACCGAACAATCATAAGGTTACCAGAAAAGGTGGCAATGGGGGATACACTATCACAACAAAATGACGCAAAGGGTTTATCTCGGCAGAGCTCCACCAATTCTGTCCAAGATGGCCCATCTTGGGATTTGCTTTACAGGCTCAATCGGCATAGCCTCCAAAGGAAGAAATCTGGTAAAAGCCGTCTCCAGTTTGTCACTTCGGTTGACAATGATACCGAGGATGAGTTCTCCCTGAAAGACATAAACCAAAGGCATCACCTTCACGAAACAAGTCTGGGGAGCTCTACAACCTCCATTGCAATTTTCAGCCATGCAATCCCTATTCGATGTCTCCTTGCGGGCTTGCTGGACTGCAACCCTGTGATGTCTCAGAGGATATGTATAGACGATTCATCTGTCACTGTTCTTGAACATTCGCTTAGAACCGGGTGGCGAATAAAGAGGCTAAATGATACTGGGCATCTCAGGCTTCTCTAGCTGCAAGCTGTTGCGCTGCAGCTGGAATCTAACTGATGTGTGTTTATGTGTCGTAAAGAAACCATCAGATCATATTATGCAAATCAGAAGCTATGGTTGTCGGTTCATGTTCACCTATGCCTCAATGGGGAATGCAAGTCCTCCGATTGTTGTTGTTTTGCATTTATTACCATGCCTAAATTCCGGGAAGAACTGCCCTGTGATTGTGTTACCCTGTGATTGTTAATCAATATTTTATCAAGTGTAATTTCCAACTCATCCTTGGTGTATCATTCTTTCTTTCCACTAGCCATTTTGTATGTTTTGGAACGTGTAAATAGTCTTCTACCCCCTTTTATATTACTTGTGTTTACTTTATCAGCTTTAGAGCATATCTATCAGCTTTAGAACATCTTCAATAGATGATGTATATTTTGGCGGTTCAAACAGGTGATGGTCTAAATTTGGACACCAAAAAGTGTTTTCTTACATCTCCGAAAAAGGCTCAACTCCAACAGATGGTCCAAAATGGAGATGTAGATAAAAGAGCATCTCCAACGAAGATATAAACCAGCCGACGGCCGCGCGGCTGCTGTTCAGTCAGTGGAGGTGGAGGAACGGCTTGTTGGCGGTCCAAACAGAAGGTTCGAACTCTGGGCGTGTGCGAAGAACTCAACCTATCCAGCCTACCAGCCCGCCGCCCCACGGCCTAGCTCGATTCACACGAACGAGGAAGAAGATGGACGCGACAGTCTACCTAGGTTTGGGCCACATTGCGGTGTAAGACCCTACTCCTGCTTTGTGGTGGATTGGCCTCACGAGGGGTTGAGGATGAACTAGTACATAGGATGAACAACCACACGAGGTGGGGGTGAGGGAATGAGTCGACCCCCTCTATGGTGGTGGCTAACCTATACTTATAGTAGCCTCGGTCCTCTCCCCCCAAAACATAGGCGGGAAGGGATTCCACAGCGGCCAATTCAAAAGGGGACAAGTAGTACATCTTATCCTGACGAATGGTGGTCTTCGCATACAAAGCTTCTGGTCGGGACGCAGGGGTGGGCTCGGTGATGACATCCATCCTACCGTGCTGGTGGTCTTGGTCTTGTTGCACTGGAATGGAAACCTTTGCCAGATTCCTCGAGAACCCACGCCTGTCCTTGCCTTCTTAGCACCAAATAGGAAACTGCCCCTTCTGCGCCCGCTGGCGCCCGCCTGCCTTGGTTGTCACGGCTTGCGTCATGGTAGCCTCATGAGGCCGGGTACCTGCATAGAAATCTTCGCTCCTCAGGAGGACGCCTGGGAAGGCCGCTCCCTCGGGAGGTCTTGGTGTCGTCCGCCTCGCGAGACCAAGGGGTCCTCGCGAGGGGCTTGTCTTGGTGGCCTTGCAGATGGGCCGTACCAGGCCGTCGATGAATCCATGCTATGGGGCCGCAGGCAGGCAAGTCTGGGTACCCTGGTTCCCAGAACGCTGACAGTAGCCCCCCGGCCCAAGGCGCGCTCGGACTTGGCTTCGAGGCAAAGCCAAAGGGCAAGGGCAAGGGCGAAGCGCCGCAGGCCCCAATCGCCTACGGGCCATGCTGACGCGTGGTGCTTGATGGGACGTGGGCGTCTCCGCTTCCCCACGTCACCTCGGCAACTGCCCGACCTGACAACTGCCTGGTGCACGCAGAGGGGCCATCATGACATGGAACGTGAGAGGCCGCCGGTTAGCCTTCCCCTCCTATAAATGGGGGAAGGGGGCAGAGCCCCTAGCCCATCTTCGTCTTCTTGCTGCTCGCTCCTTCTTCTTCTTTGCTGCGCCACCATCTCGCTAGAGTATCCATGGCGCTAGTGAGGAGGTTCTCGGCCGCCGAGAAGGGAAAGGCACCCAAGGAGGGACCAGGCTCACCATCGCCGAAGAGGGGCCGTGGCCGTCCCCACAAGTATGCTGCGACGCCGATGGTGGCTCCCAAAGGTCGTGGGCGCACCCCCTCGAAGGTTGGCACCGCCTCCAGTAGTCGTGGGGAGGCTCCCTCCCGCGCCGGAGGCTGCCGCGGCCGAGGTGGCCGCAGCCAAGGAGGGAGGCATGTGGCAGCCATTCGGCCACCACGCCCGTGATCCCATTCAGCCGACACGTCCTCGGAGTTCATGGTGTGGACGGAGGCATCTGGTTCTAGCTCTCGCGCCTCTTCGCGGGCGCGCTGCCGGCCGGGGGACCTGGTGGCCTCTGGCTGCAGGCCGATGGTTGCTACAGCAAGGCCTTGTGGGTGGAGGTCGATGTCACCCCCGCCGGCAACGTGTTCCTGAACCATGGGTGGCCGCCGTTCGCCCGCCCACTTGGCCTGCAGGGGAGGTGTACTCTCCACTACAAGCATGAAGGCACCGCGACCCTCTACGTCAGGGTCTTCGGGGAGGACGGTGGGCATCAGGGGTGTTGCCCTGAGGGCAATGACGACGTCCATTGCTCTGACGACGACAGCCGGGGGGCCGTCGGCATCCTTGAGGGTGAGCTTTCCCTTGGTGACGGTCGCGGCGGTTCCAGCAGCGGCGGCTCCTTCTCTGGGGAGAGCACGAGCGACGGCGACTACGACGAGCTGTCGCACTGCCGAGCTTGGACCGGGGAGGGCAACGAGCCGCCTCGCCATCGCGCCCAAGTGAAGTAGGAAGAGGACTCCGACTGAGCGCGGGCGCCTTTGGAGCCGGGTCTGAGGAGCCCCGGTGATCGCGAGGCCGCTTTTGCTTCTTTTTTCTCTTTCCCTACACCAAGAAGTAGAAAGCCCTGCCGGGGCATGTAATGAACCATGGCGCTTGCGCTATTATATTAATGTTTTTATATTGCATCCTGGCATTCATGTTGCTACTAATTGACGGGTTCTTGCTGATTGTGATTAGGATAACTTAGCTTAGTGTGCTTGCGGTAGACTCCCATGCCGCGAGTGTACTTTACTAGTGCTGACGGGTTCTTGCTGATTGTGATTGTGATTGGGCTTGGCCTTTGTATCCCCATCTCGTCCCTACTTACCCCTTCATCCCTTGGACCTATATATACTCCTTCATCTCCTCCATTTAGACTTAGCTAAGAAGAGACACAAATCATAGAGCTTAGCTCATTTACCTCCCCTTGTGGGATTCCTCTTGAGAGAGAAGGCTCCATTGGAGTACAAGACCTCCATTGGAGAAGATCCCTAGGGATGCAAGCCCCCCCCCCTTTGGGGAAGGATCTACCTATATCATCAAGCCCTCATCTCCTTCATAGGATTTGGGATGAACTCTACCAAGTATCTTGTTTCCCTTTGATTGTTCATGTACCTTGTGGATCTTGTGTGTTTGTTGGTCTAGTGGATGTGTGATTGGACTTGTTCTTGAGTGTTCCTCTTGTTTTCCCTCCTTGTGTTCATCTTTTTCTTGGGGATTTCCCCTCCAATTCGTGAAAGATCTCTCCATAGGGTTTCACCCTACAATATCTTGGTATCAGAGCCATGGTTGATCATGAAATTGGAGCCCCCTCTTAGTTTTCTAGCCTAATTTTGCTTGTTCTTACCCAATTTTGAAAATTCCCCACAAAAAGAGCCATAACAATTTTTTTGTGATTTGAAGTTTCTTGTGAGTTTTTATTGATTTTGATCCGTGGATCTAGTGTCTAGCAAGTAGATCTAACTCCTATTGCGTCCCCATACCCCAATTTTTCTTTCCCCCATCGAATTTGACAAGAAAATCGCGAATTTTCCGCCTACCCCATGCCCACGGGCTCCCCACCCCATGCCCATGGGCCCCCGCGCAGTCTCTGGTGACCCCGTGTCCTCGGTACGTGTACCGTGCACACGGGACCTCGTGTCCACGGGCCCTGGACCCCGTGCGCACGGCCCACCTACAGCAGCTGCGAGCATTTCATGTTTTTCCCATAACTTCCACTCCCGAACTCCGATTTGGGTGTTCTTTGGCTCGTTGAAAAGCTAGCGACGTGCCCGAGCTGCTCATCTTGGTTTTACCACCATTTGCCTCCATCAAAATTGAAGGAAATATGCCCTAGAGTCAATAAGAAAGTTATTATTTATTTTCTTATATCATGATAAATGTTTATTATTCATGCTAGAATTGTATTAACCGGAAACATAATACATGTGTGAATACATAGAAAAATAGAGTGTCACTAGTATGCCTCTATTTGACTAGCTCGTTGATCAAAGATGGTCATGTTTCCTAACCATAGACTTGATCGTTTGGTTTGTTGCTATTGCTTTCTTCATGACTTATACATGTTCCTATGACTATGAGATTATGCAACTCCCGTTTACCGTAGGAACACTTTGTGTGCCACCAAACGTCACAACGTAACTGGGTGATTATAAAGGTGCTCTACAGGTGTCTCCAAAGGTACTTGTTGGGTTGGCGTATTTTGATATTAGGATTTGTCACTCCGATTGTCGGAGAGGTATCTCTGGGCCCACTCGATAATGCACATCACTATAAGCCTTGCAAGCATTGCAACTAATGAGTTAGTTGCGGGATGATGTATTACGTAACGAGTAAAGATACTTGCCAGTAACGAGATTGAACTAGGTATTGAGATACCGACGATCGAATCTCGGGCAAGTAACATACCGATGACAAAGGGAACAACGTATGTTGTTATGCGGTCTGACCGATAAAGATCTTCGTAGAGTATGTAGGAGCCAATATGGGCATCCAGGTCCCGCTATTGGTTATTGACAAGAGAGGTGTCTCAGTCATGTCTACATAGTTCTCGAACCCGTAGGGTCCGCACGCTTAACGTTCGTTGACGATATAGTACTATGAGTTATGTATGTTGGTGACCGAATGTTGTTCGGAGTTTTGGATGAGATCACAGATATGACGAGGAACTCTGGAATGGTCCAGAAGTAAAGATTGATATGTGGATAGTAGTGTTTGATCTCCGGAAGGGTTCCAGAATTCACCGGAAGGGGTTCCGGATGTTTCCCGAAATGTTTGGGCACAAGAACACTTTATCTGGGCCAAAGGGGAAAGCCCACGAGGCTTTTGGAAAGTGCAAAAGGAAGTTTCGCGGAGACCAGAGGCTAGACGCCAGGAACCCTGGCGTCTAGCCCTGGAGTCCGAGAAGGACTCTTGCCTTTCGGGTGAAACCGACTTTGAGGAGGCTTTTACTCCAAGTTTCGACCCCAGGGCTCAACATATAAATAGAGGGGTAGGGCTAGCACCAAAGAGAGATGAAGAAACACCAAGCCGTGTGCCGGCAACCCCGTCCCCTCTAGTTTATCCTCCGTCATAGTTTTCATAGTGCTTAGGCGAAGCCCTGCGGAGATTGTTCTTCACCAACACCGTCACCACGCCGTCGTGCTACCGGAACTCATCTACTACTTCGCCCCTCTTGCTGGATCGAGAAGGCGAGGACGTCACCGAGCCGAACGTGTGCAGAACTCGGAGGTGCCGTGCTTTCGGTACTTGGATCGGTCGGGCGTGAAGACGTACGACTACATCTACCGCGTTGATATAACGCTTCCGCGAACGGTCTACAAGGGTACGTAGACAACACTCTCCCCTCTCTTTGCTATGCATCACCATGATCTTGCGTGTGCGTAGGAATTTTTTTTGAAATTACTACGTTTCCCAACAAAAATTTCTCCATTTTTGCATCTTTTGCATAGGCTCCGCCATAACTTCCGCACCACCACATACAAATTCCACCAACTAACCCATTTTGGTTCCTTTGGTATTTGTGGTTGTTTGAGTTGTGATTTGAGTCTCCCAAGGTGTTTCGGCTACTTGGGGATGGTTACATCTTCATCCACCACCGGTGACTTGTATCGTTCCATCGACTACATCCACCACGAGATTCCACATCGACGACGACCATCCATCCTTTGAGACCATCTTCAACCGGAAGCAAGGCCGGTTACCCCCGACTTCATGAAAGGTTAAGTGTGACGAAGGTATGCATTCCGTCATAAACTTTTCCTTCCTTGACATTACATCTTGATAGCCCCACCATCTTTGCGCATACCTTCATACCTATTTGAGACTAGCTATCCGAGTATTGCCGGGCTTCGCGAAAACTTGTGCACCATAGTGATACAATATCATATTGTTGCATCATTGGTTATATCATATAGTGCCATTGTTTACTCCCGTGCATCTCTTGTGATACTTGTCCCATATTTGTGGTTGAGGCTCAATAAGAAAAGTGGGAAGGAAGAGAAAAAAACTTTTACGCAAGAAAGAGAATGATCATAAGCTTATAAGCAAAGAGTTGAGCATGATAAGAGATACTTGTGCATGAGGATACATGGAATAGGAAACATTTTGCTTGCATACATATAGGTTGGTGCCAAGTGGTGAATCGTGCCCAAGTGTGCAATCAAGCTAGTGCTCTCCTAGTGTTTGTGCAACACGAGCTTAGTCTTCGTTAGGCAATTTTGTCTTGCTCATCCCTATAGTTGCACAAGCCCCATTATCCCACCGTGTGTGTTTCTTAATTGCCCTCCTCTATATTTGTGATCACTTGCTTTGCATTTTGAGTCCTTTGGATTTATTTCAACATTTACAATATCTTGGACTTCAATTTGCATGAAATTTGTGCCACTTGTCCTAACCAAGCCACTCGATAAGCTTTTACTTGTAGGTGTGAGTGAACAAGTCTGGTACCAATTCCACTATTCTTTCATCTCACATTGAGTGATACGAGATACATCCTCAACTTTGGGAAAAGGTAGCTTGGTATTGTTTATCTCATTTCCTACTCACCTTTTCTTGAGTCTTGTGATGGATAGGCAAAGCATATCATCTCCGGTCTACAACCACGACAAGGAGTTCGATGCTATGAAGAACGTCATCGACGCCAAGATGGACAAGCAAATGGAGGAGCTCAAGGCCCTCATCAAGAATCGCAAGCGGTCTTCCTCATCTTCGAGAAGACACTCAAGTGCAAAGACTCCCAAGCTACCATCTACGGCAAGTACACACAAGCATCGACATCGACAAGACCATGAAGAGCGACCTACTAGACGAGAGTTGGCTTCTTTGCCACCCCCGTGCACACGGGCCCTCGACCCCCGTGCACACGGGACCCCGTGCACACGGCCTCCAGCACCCCCGTGCGCACGGGCCATACAGTACAGCAACTTCGACTACAAGGCTGCGGCTCCTTCAACACCTTTGGCATCTTCGCCAAGTAACTTCAAGGCATCTTCGCCTTCGGACGTACGTCATCTTCGCCTACTCCACGAGCTCAAGTCCACTACTCCCTCGAGCTACTATGACCTCGACACCAAAAACGAGATTCCTTTCTATGGGACTCTAGAACCCGAGGAGTATCTCGAGTGGGAGCGTTTGATGGACGACTACCTCAAGCTACATCAAGTCCCTCCCGAAGATCAAGTGAAGTGCGCCTCAAGAAATTTCCATGACTACGCGTCCACATGGTGGCTTCACACACCTTTGGAGAGCTACGACATGAGTTGGCCCAAGACGAAGAAAGCTATGCAGCGAGAGTTCGTGCCTCCAACCTACACGGAACAACTTCTACGCCAATTGGAGAACACCATCCAAGGATCCAAGTCCATCGACGAGTACTTCAAGGAGATGAAGCATGCCTTGCGACGTGCCGGCGTGGACGGCCCCATGTCAATGAAGTTCCACTTCATGATGGGATTGAACAACGACATCTCCAAGACTATCTTCCTCGAGAACTACAAGTCCCTCGACAACAACTACATTGGTGCTCTCAAGGCGAAACAAGAACTCATGAAGGCCAAGGCTTCTCCACCCCAAGCACACTTCGCGGCGACCAAGCTCTATGACCACGAGCATGAGGATAGTAGCACCAAGATGTCCAAGCCCGATGAGCTCCAAGACGATCCTCCCAAGTTCGACTTCACCACCATCCCTCTTTGTGGCATTGATGATGCCGAGTCCTCCATGACTCTTTTTCAAGATGGTGCGGCAACGAGTACGACTAAGGAGACCTTCGAGGACCAAGCTTTGGAGGCAAGCGACATGGTGACGAGCAAGGATGATGCTTCCATCTTAGGTGGCGAGAGTGATGATGTGCCATCTTCGGCCTTCATCCACGGTGACGACTACGAGACGGTTGAGCATGGGATTCTCCCTTCGACCACGGTGACGTACGATGACTTGAGTGACTTTAGCCACCATATTGAGATTGAGAGTGACTTCACCACTAGCCCCATATCTCATGAGTTGCCCCAATTCCCATGTGAGGAGAGCCACCACCACCACTTGAGTAATTTGAGTGACTCCACCATATGTGAGTTTGAGTGCACCTACCTTGAGGGAGTGAGTGAACCACCACATAGAGAGAGTGAGATAGTTGATGAGGCATATGAGGCCATTTCGATTTCTAACAACTTAACCTCTACCTCTATTGTGTCTTCTCATTTGTTGCTAGGTACCATATGTGATGACGCGCCGATCCTCGACGACTTCGTCCTTCCTTTGGACAAGACGATGGCCATGGTGGAATATGATGCACCCCCACATGGTTCCATCAAGATGAAGATGACCACCATTTGGTATTTACCACCTCACCTACACCACTTGAGTGGAATGAACAAGGTAACAAAGGTGAAGGTGATGCTCTTGTCCCACTAGTGGACATTCTTGACATTGATTGCTGGCATGATGTTGATCCACCTATTCCCATGCTTCATGCTAGTGCGACTTCCTCATGTCATGACTTACCACTTTATGATGACTATGATGATGAGCATGTTGAATTGCCTAGTTGTGATGCCATGTTACATATCATTTCTTGTGACAATTCTCTAGGTCACATCATGTTTGACAATCCGCTTGACTTGTCATATGCTATGCATGAGATCAACAATATGTCATATTTGCAATCTCATCGTAGTGACTATGCATATGCCCTTAAAATTAATCCAATTTGCACATATGGCATAGATGACAAGCCCATGGTTATTGGCATTTGTTTTTCTTGTGATGATATTGATATGCTCCCTTTGCATCATTTATCTCATATGCCATGCCATGACCACCTAGCTTCGGATATGCATTGTTTTTATGTTGTTCATATTCTCCATATGATGTTTCCGATATTGCTCGTGAGGAGACCCCCATAGTTTCCTCATACATTTTAGGAGATTTTGATTCATCCTATCCATTGCATGATCCCACTACTTGTGTGCACCATATGCTCCCCATGAATAAACATGCTATTGATGTGCCATATACGTGTATGTTAAATTTGCATCCCCATCGTGTCATACACAATAACTATTCTTTCATGATGGATGACATGTTCTTATACCATGCATCAAATTTCTTTGAGCGATGCTTATCTTGTGCTAACTCACACATGCACATACACATCATGATGGATGATGTGTACATTTACCATTCACACACATTCTTTCGTTTGTGTCTCTTTTGTGTAGGTACCCATGAATACTTGTCAACCTCACAATCCCATCAGTTGACAAAACGAGCTCTAGGGAGCAATGATGACTTGGGATCCCGTGGACTGTCCTTACAACCGCTCCCTTCGCGCAAAGACTTCGCGCATCTCTTCTACACGACCATCACATGGTTATGGGTTTGTAACACCCACGATGCGGCTATATCTCCCACGTGTTGGAGCACGACTTAGAGGCATAACCGCATTGTAGGCATGTCGCAAGAGGGGTAATTTTTACACATCCCGTGTACTGAATAAGAAAGAGGTACAGAGTTGGCTTACAATCGCCACTTCACACAATACATAAATATAGCATTACATCATCCAGAATACAATCAAGGTCCGACTACGGAACCAAAATAAAGACAACTCCAAATGCATAAGATCCCCGATCGCCCCAACTGGGCTCCACTACTGATCGTCTGGAAAGGAAACATAGTAACATCCCGAGTCCTCGTCGAACTCCCACTTGAGTTCAGTCGCATCCCCTGGAATGGCATCATCGGCACCTGCATCTGGTTTTGGAAGTAATATGTGAGTCACAGGGACTCAGCAATCTCACACCCTCGCGATCAAGACTATTTAAGCTTATGGGTAGGGAAAGGTAGTTAGGTGGAGCTGCAGCAAGCACTAGCATATATGATGGCTAACATACACAAATGAGAGCGAGAAGAGGAGCAAAGGATGGTCGATAAATGATCAAGAAGTGATCCTAGAACTACTTACGTTCAAGCATAACACGAGACCGTGTTCTCTTCCCAGACTCCACCGAAAAGAGACCATCACGGCTACACACGTGGTTGATGCATTTTAATTAAGTTAAGTGTCAAGTTCTCTAAAACTGGGCATTAACAAATTCCCATCTGCCCATAACCGCGGGCACGGCTTTGGAAAGTTCAAATCACTGCAGGGGTGTCCCAACTTAGCCCATCACAAGCTCTCATGGTCAACGAAGGATATTCCTTCTCCTAGGAAGACCCGATCAGAGTCGGAATCCCGGTTACAAGACATCTCGACAATGGTAAAACAAGACCAGCAAAGCCGCCCGATGTGCCGACAAACCCTGATAGGAGTCGCACGTATCTCGTTCTCAGGGCACATCGGATGAGCGTTGCGTACAACTAAAACCAAACCTCGAGTTTCCCCGAGGGGGCGCTGCAAAGGACTCTAGTTTGGACCAACACTCAGAGGAGCACATGCCCGGGGGTTTAAAATAAAGATGACCCTTGAGTCCGCGGAACCCAAGGGAAAAAGGCTTAGGTGGAAAATGGTAAAACCAAGGTTGGGCCTTGCCGGAGGAGTTTTATTCAAGGCGAACTGTCAAGGGGTTCCCATTATAACCCAACCGCGTAAGGAACGGAAAATCAAGGAACATAACACCGGTATGATGGAAACTAGGGCGGCAAGAGTGGAACAAAACACCAGGCATAAGGCCGAGCCTTCCACCCTTTACCAAGTATATAGGTGCATTAAAGTAAACAAGATACAATAATTATATCCCAACAATAAACATGTTCCAACAAGGAACAAACTCCAATCTTCACCTGCAACTAGCAACGTATAAGAGGGGCTGAGCAAAGCAGTAACATAGACAAACAACGGTTTGCTAGGACAAGGTGGGTTAGAGGTTTGACATGGCAATATGGGAGGCATGAAATAGCAGGTGGTAGGTATTGCGGCATAGGCATAGCAATAGAGCGAGCAACTAGCAAGCAAAGATATAAGTGATTTCGAGGGTATGGTCATCTTGCCTGCAAAGTTCTCCGAGTTGACGTAAGCTTGATCCTCGTAAGCGTACTCAGCGGGTTCCTTGATCACGTTCTCGTCTCTCGGCTCTACCCAAAGCAAGAACACAAGCAAGGGAAACACAATCAACCATGGTGCAATGCGCAAGCAACATGATGCAAAACATGGCATGATATGCGGGATGTGATATGCAATGCATATGCGTGCTCCAGAAGGAAAATATTCAACAAGACCTCAACTTGGCAAAACAAGAGTGCCGCTGGAAAGATGAGTTGATTTTGGTCGAAATCGATATAAAGATCACCGGAATCGGATGCACGGTTTGCAAATGGCAAGCAAAACAATAATGGCACAAATCTGCGATTAACAGCACGATGCCATCTAAAATGCAACAAGAAACTAAGCTACTGCACTCTAACATAGCAACAAAGCACATGGAGGTGATCCACTCAAGATGCTTGACAAAAGATGAACACTGAGCTACGGCTAAATCACACAATAGCAGGTTCAAACAAGCATGACAAAAGTGGAGAAGATATCAGCTTCACAGACTTAGTGATAATACCAACATGTCAGGAATTAACATCGGAAAGCAATGTTTAGAGCAAGATATCAACATGCTACAGGAACATAACATAGCAAAGCAAGGCGTGGCATGAATCTACTTAAAGCATATAACAAAAGTCCCTTACTGACCATAAGCCAAAAGGGCACAGAAAACATGATGGCACCCATGTAAACATAGCAAGTTTCGTTAACAGATTCAGACAAGCATGGCACAATGGAACAAAATGAAGAGCACATCATGATGAGCAATTTGATATATCATGCATGCAAAATGGAGCTACCGCGATGAAGTTATGGCATGTTGAACATGGCTCCAGAATGTAGCAGAAAATGACTTAGGAAAAAAATGAGGTCAACCCTTCTTTTAGATCTGGATCTGGCGCTGCATGCAAACCGAGGTTCGTCAGGGAGGGAGGTCGCGGTGGTCGCCGGAGCTTGTGGATCCGAGTCGCCGGGGCTTGGGGCCGGAGTAGAGGACGGCGGGTTGGGGGCCGGGGAGGCCGGATCCGGGCGGCGCGACTCCCGCGTGGTGGTCGGCGACGCGGGAGGCGGCGGTGGCCGGAGCGAAGAACGGCGACGGAGGCTCTGGGAGACGGCGGCCGTCGCGGGAGCGGGCGGCGGCGGAGCTCGCGCGTGAGCCAGGGATGCTCGGGTGGCGGGGACGGGCCGGGAGGGCCCCGCCTGGGCCCCGGCGGGCCGGCGCGGGCGGCGGCACGGGAAAAGTGGGCGCGGCTGCCCCGACGAATGGGAAAGCGACACGTAGCGGTGGAGGGGGAGCGAACACGTCCGGCGATGGGGGGAGAAACGTCCGGCAGCGGCAGGGAAGAAAATTAGGGTTTCGTCCGCGAGAATGGAGGAGGGGGCACCTATTTATATATTCTGAGAGTTAGGAGAGTCCAAAAGAGGTGCGGTTTTTGGCCACGTGATCATGATCGGACGGCCGAGAGGATGGAGGGGGTTTAGCTGGGTTTTGGGCCACTTTGGAGGGGTGTTGGGCTGCAACACACACGAGGCCTTTACGGTTCCTCGGTTAACCATTGGAGTATCAAACGGACTCCAAATGGCACGAAACTTGACAGGCGGTCTACCGGTAGGGTACCAAGGCCGCTTGGCAAATCTCGGTCCAATCCGAGAACGTTTAACACCCGCACACGAAAAGAGGCAAAAAGGGACGCTGGAGGACATATGAGTGTCGGATCGCAAAACGGACAACGGGGAAAATGCTCGGATGCATGAGACGAACACATGCAAATGCGATGCACATGATGACATGATATGAGATGCATGACATGGACAAAATGCAAAACGAAGACAAAACCCAACCATGAGGGAATATTATAACTTAGAGCCGAAAATGGCAAGAGTTGGAATACAAATATGGTAAATTACATCCGGGGTGTTACAACACTCCACCACTACGAAAGGATCTCGTCCCGAGATCTAGGACTGGAAAAACTCCGGATATTCGGATCGGAGGTGGTCCTCGTGTTCCCAGGTGGCTTCCTGGTCGGAATGATGTGACCACTTCACTTTCAGGAATTTGATGGACTTGTTGCGAGTCTTGCGCTCAGTTTCTTCAAGAATAGCAACGAGATGATCATGATAAGATAGGTCTTCTTGGAGACCAATCTCTTCGAAGTTGATGGTGCGGTCAGGCGTCTTGAAACACTTGCGAAGCTGAGACACGTGAAATACGTCGTGCATGTTTCCAAAGTTGGACGGAAGCTCAAGTTGATAGGCGAGGTCGCCTCTTTTGCCAATGATCTTGAAAGGAGCCACGTATCTAGGGGCAAGCTTCCCTTTGATATCGAAGCGACGAGTACCTTTCATTGGAGAGACGCGGAGGTAGACATGGTCTCCGATCTCGAAAGCCAAGTCACGATGCTTGCTATCATAGTAACTCTTCTGGCGCGATTGCGCGGCTTTGAGATTTTCACGAATGACTTTGCACATTTCTTTAGCCTCTGTGATCAAGTCATTGCCAAGAAGTTGGCGTTCACCAGTCTCTGACCAATTAAGAGGAGTACGACACTTTCTGCCATAGAGAATCTCAAATGGGGCCTTGCCCGAACTCTCTTGGAAGCTGTTGTTGCAGGAGAACTCGGCATATGGAAGACAATATTCCCACTTCATACCTAAGGAAATGACACAAGCCCTGAGCATATCTTCAAGAATTTGATTTACTCGCTCGACTTGTCCACTAGTTTGAGGATGGAAGGCTGTGCTGAACCGAATGTTGGTGCCCATGGCCTTCTCGAAGGAATCCCAGAACTTAGAGGTAAAGATGCTTCCACGATCTGAAGATATCAACTGTGGAATGCCATGCAAGGAGACAATCCTGGAGGTATATAGCTCTGCCAACTGAGCTGCCGTGATAGATTCTTTGGTAGGAAGAAAATGAGCCACTTTGGTGAGCTTGTCGATGACAACAAAGATAGCATCATTGCCATGCTTGGAATTGGGAAATCCAGTCACGAAGTCCATCTCAATATGGTCAAACTTCAATTCTGGAATAGCAAGAGGTTGGAGGAGACCAGCTGGCCGTTGGTGTTCTGCTTTCACTCTTCTGCAGACATCACATTCATTCACGAACTGAGCAATCTCGCACTTCATTCGAGTCCACCAATACGACTGCTTGAGGTCATGGTACATCTTTGTACTTCCAGGAAGAATAGATAGGAGTGAATTGTGAGACTTGTTCATAATGACTTTACGAAGGTCACCCTTAGGAACAACAATTCGATCCTCGAAGAATAGAGTATCTTTATGATCAAGGCGATAGCACTTGTACTTAGGTTGGCTCTTGGCAATCCCATTCTTCACCTTCTTCACCATTGCATCAAGAAGTTGAGCCTCACGAATCTGATCTTCCAAAGTAGGAGAGACTTGGAGGTTGGCAAGGAATCCTTGAGGAACAACTTGGAGATTAAGTTTGCGGAAAGCTTCACAAAGATCCGGTTGGAAAGGCTTGAGAATCAAACTCTTGCAGTAAGCCTTCCTGCTCAACGTGTCTGCAATGACATTGGCCTTGCCTGGAGTATATTCAATACTCGGATTATACTCTTGAATCATCTCGACCCAACGAGTCTGCCTAAGGTTGAGGTTGGGCTGAGTGAAGATGTACTTGAGGCTCTTATGATCAGTGAAGATGTCCACTTTCCTTCCCAACAAGATATGTCTCCATGTTAAAAGAGCATGGACAACTACCGCCAACTCCAGGTCATGAGTGGGGTAGTTCTTTTCGTTGGGCTTCAACTGGCGAGAGGTATAGGCCACAACTTTCTTCTCTTGCATTAACACAACACCGAGACCTTGCAGGGAAGCATCACAGAAAACCTCGAATGGTTTGGATTCATCAGGAGGAGTCAAAACTGGAGCTGTGACTAACTTCTCTTTGAGGGTGTTGAAAGCTACGTCACATTCGGGCGTCCAGACATACTTCACATGCTTCTGGAGGAGGTTGTAAAGAGGCTTCGCGATCTTAGAGAAATTCTCAACGAATCTTCGACAATAGCTTGCGAGCCCAAGGAAGCTGCAGAGCTGCCTCACATTCTGAGGCGGTTCCCAATTCACAATTGCAGACACCTTCTCAGGATTAACAGCTATGTCCTTGGCGGAGATGATATGCCCAAGGTAGAGAACCTCATCGAGCCAAAACTCGCACTTTGAAAACTTCGCATAGAACTGATGTTCTCTGAGTTTGTCCAGCACCAATCTCAAATGCTTGGCATGATCCTCCTTGTTCTTGGAAAAGACCAAAATGTCATTGAGATAGACCAAGATGAAGTCATTTGTGTAAGGGTTGAAGATGAAGTTCATCATGCGAGAGAATGTTGGAGGAGCATTGACAAGGCCGAAAGACATGACAGTGTATTCATAAGAACCATAGCTTGTTCTGAATGCTGTCTTGGGGATATCTTGTTCACGAATGTGAATCTGATGATAGCCCATATGAAGGTCAAGCTTGGAGAATACTTGAGCACCTTTGATTTGTTCGAAAAGCTCATTGATATTGGGAAGTGGGTACTTGTTCTTTATGGTCTTTTGTTCAATGGGCGGTAATCGACACAAAGTCGGTCCGTGCCATCTTTCTTCTTGACAGAAAGAACACCACAACCCCAAGGAGAAGAACTTGGTCGGATCAGACCCATACGCTCTTGTATATCGAGTTGTTTCTTCAGCTCCTTCAACTCTTCTGGTCCAAGCTTGTAAGGACGTTTGCAAACAGGTTCCGTGCCAGGCTCAAGATCAATGACGAATTCAACTGGCCGGTGAGGAGGCATTCCTGGAAGCTCTTCCGGAAAGACATCTTGATATTCACAAACAACCGAAATCTGAGAGATGGCATTCAACTCGCCCTTTTCATTGAGAGAAAACAGACGAATGGTATCATCACGAGCGGCAAAGGCGATCACATCCTCAGACGAGTGTGTCAATTGAATCTGCCTGGCAGCACAATCAAGTTGAGCCTTGTGCTTAGAAAGCCAGTCCATGCCGAGAATTAGATCAATATCCGAGTCACCAAGAACAATTGGAGAAGCCAGGAATTTATAGTCGCCCATCTCGATAGAAACATCCGGGATGCAGATATTAGATGACATTTGCTTGCCCGGGGACACAATTGATAAAGTTCTTGGCAAATGTTGATAATCACACTCATACTTTGATGCAAAAGGTTTAGAAATGAAACAATGCGATGCACCAGTATCAAAAAGAACTTTTTCCGGAATAGAGTTAACTGGAAGGTTACCCATGATCACTTCTGATGAGTCCTCTGCCTGAGCTGCGTTCATCATGTTAACCTTGACATGCTTGGGATTATGCTTGACCACTGCATTGCTGGCAGATCTCACAGGAGGAGGAGGCGGAAGACGCCTCTGGTTGAAGCATTTGTTTGCATAGTGACCCTTCTGCTGACACTTGTTGCACATAAACTCTAAGAGCGGCCGGTGATACGGAGCACTTAACCTTGGAGCATGAGACGAAGCTTTGTTCTGAAAGGCTGGGTTGGGTGGGTGGGAAGATCCATTGCCACCTTTGCTCTTCTGCTGGTAAGGCTGACGGAACGGAGGAGGAGGCAACCAGTACTTTTGCTGCTTAGCTGCCACTTGAGTTGAAGAAGAAGGAGTTGCATCCCTGACTCTCTTCTTAGATGCATCGCACTTGATCTGAGCGGCCTCTTGCTTTAGTGCCATGTTGTAGAACTTATCATACTTTTTCGGCTCAAAAAGCACAAGAGCTAGTTGCAGATCTTCTCTGAGGCCACATCTGAATTGATAAATCATGCTCTTCTCGTCAGGGACATCTTGCTTGGCGAAGCGAGCGAGCCTCTGGAACAGGATGTTGAATTGGTAAATAGACAAGCTGCCTTGCTTCAGATTGCGGAACTCCTCATGCTTACTCTCAACAACACTTTGAGGAATGTGGTGAGCTTTGAAGTCTTGGCAGAAATCATCCCAGGTAATCACACGACCTCCTCTAGAATCTTTGTATTGTTGATACCACTCAGCAGCTTGGTCTTTGAGTTGGAACAAAGCAAACTTGACAAAGTCCTCAGGCATGATGTTGCTACACTCAAAATGTTTGCAGATATCCACGAGTCAATCGTCAGCGTCTGTGGCCTTGACACAGTTACTGAAGGACTTCGGCTGGTTTGCGAGGAACTGGTTGAGGGTAGCAAACTAAGTTTGATTGTTGCCATGGCCTTGATTTCCTTGGTTGCGCTCTTGCAAGAGTTGCAAAAGCATCTGCGTGTTGGCGTTGGTGGCGGCCATGATAGCTTGCCATGCCTCCGGAGGTGGAGGTGGTGGCGGAGGTTCCGGATTCTGATGCATTGGAGGAGCCATCCTGAAGAGGATGACATCCGTTAGCATCTTGAAATACATATATTCAAGCTGAATCAATGGATCGAAATTGCAACATATAGCCTTAACATTCGAACAAGAATGAACGAATGAATTCCAAATTAAATGATCACACTTCCATAAATTGAGAAGCCACTTAGATAGAGATGGATGAATAAAACAACAAGGTACGGACATGAACAAATAATTGGTAAGGATTACCCAATCACAAGCCAAATATCTGGGGGAAGAAATACTAGAGCTACATGAATTCCCACCTATGAAACTCCCGAAACTTTCCGGATATGCAATCAGGAGTTGGGGATACAGGGGAAGCATAATATCTCACCCAAAACTAGCAAATCCTACATCCAGCTGTATCCATCCTTCAACACATAACCAAGAAACCTTCGGTGATCATTTACCTCAACCTTTGAAAAGCATCCGTTATACGAGTTATGGCAATACTCCCGAACTCCCGCCCCAGTACTGGGTGGCGTCGAGGTTATCTCACCAACAACTGCATAAAAGAGATTTTCGATGTCGGCAAAACTCGGGTATTCCAAAACTACAACGATAAAATTGTGACAAAAACACCTCGGAGCTCAACTCCCCGGGACACTGCCACAACCCCTAAATGTCAGGAGGCACCAAGAACAGTTTTCTCGTCACAAAGCCATCGGAATGATTCCAAGATACCCGCGTGATCCTAATTTTTTTTAGTGAAATTTGAGGAGAGAAGAGTCAAAACTCTACGTCAGGAGGCCTCACCAGAGTGACGAAGGGACTGAGGAGTAAAAAGAATCCTACTCTCCGATATATATAATCCTATAAGACTCAAAACATTTTTCTAGACTCAACAACGCCAACGATTCGATCAAGCAGGGGGCTCCTATGTCGGGGAAGGCTCTGATTACCAACTTGTAACACCCACGATGCAGCTATATCTCCCACGTGTCGAAGCACGACTTAGAGGCATAACCGCATTGTAGGCATGTCGCAAGAGGGGTAATCTTTACACATCCCATGTACTGAATAAGAAAGAGGTACATAGTTGGCTTACAATCGCCACTTCACACAATACATAAATATAGCATTGCATCATCCAGAAGACAATCAAGGTCCGACTACGGAACCAAAATAAAGACAACCCCAAATGCGTAAGATCCCCGATCGCCCCAACTGGGCTCCACTACTGATCGTCTGGAAAGGAAACATAGTAATGTCCTGAGTCCTCATCGAACTCCCACTTGAGTTCAGTTGCATCCCCTGGAATGGCATCATCGGCACCTGCATCTGGTTTTGGAAGTAATCTGTGAGTCACAGGGACTCAGCAATCTCACACCCTCGCGATCAAGACTATTTAAGCTTATGGGTAGGGAAAGGTAGTGAGGTGGAGCTGCAGCAAGCACTAGCATATATGGTGGCTAACATACGCAAATGAGAGCGAGAAGAGGAGCAAAGCACGGTCGATAAACTATGATCAAGAAGTGATCCTAGAACTACTTACGTTCAAGCATAACATGAGACCGTGTTCTCTTCCTAGACTCCGCCGAAAAGAGACCATCACGGCTACACACGCGGTTGATGCATTTTAATTAAGTTAAGTGTCAAGTTCTCTAAAACCGGGCATTAACAAATTCCCATCTGCCCATAACCACGGGCACGACTTTGGAAAGTTCAAATCACTGCAGGGGTGTCCCAACTTAGCCCATCACAAGCTCTCACGGTCAACGAAGGATATTCCTTCTCCTAGGAAGACCCGATCAGACTCGGAATCCCGGTTACAAGACATCTCGACAATGGTAAAACAAGACCAGCAAAGCCGCCCGATGTGCTGACAAACCCTGATAGGAGTCGCACGTATCTCGTTCTCAGGGCACATCGGATGAGCGTTGCGTACAACTAAAACCAAACCTCGAGTTTCCCCGAGGGGGCGCTGCAAAGGACTCTAGTTTGGACCAACACTTAGAGGAGCACTGGCCCCGCGGTTTAAAATAAAGATGACCCTTGAGTCCGCGGAACCCAAGGGAAAAAGGCTTAGGTGGCAAATGGTAAAACTAAGGTTGGGCCTTGCTGGAGAAGTTTTATTCAAGTCGAACTATCAAGGGGTTCCCATTATAACCCAACCGCGTAAGGAACGCAAAATCAAGGAACATAACACCGGTATGACGGAAACTACGGCAGCAAGAGTGGAACAAAACACCATGCATAAGTCCGAGCCTTCCACCATTTACCAAGTATATAGGTGTATTAAAGTAAACAAGATATAATATCTCAACAATAAACATGTTCCAACAAGGAACAAACTCCAATCTTCACCTGCAACTAGCAACGCTATAAGAGGGGCTGAGCAAAGTGGTAACATAGCGAAATAACGGTTTGCTAGGACAAGGTGGGTTAGAGGTTTGACATGGCAATATGGGAGGCATGAAATAGCAGATGGTAGGTATCGCGGCATAGGCATAGCAATAGAGCGAGCAACTAGCAAGCAAAGATAGAAGTGATTTTGAGGGTATGGTCATCTTGCCTGTAAAGTTCTCCGAGTTGACGTAAGCTTGATCCTCATAAGCGTACTCAATGGGTTCCTCAATCATGTACTCGTCTCCCGGCTCTACCCAAAGAAATAACACAAGCAAGGGAAACACAATCAACCACGGTGCAATGCGCAAGCAACATGATGCAAAACATGGCATGATATGCGGGATGTGACATGCAATGCATATGCGTGCTCCGGAAGGAAAAGATTGAACCAGGCCTCAACTTGGCAAAACAAGAGCGAAGCTGGAAAGATTAGTTGATTTCGGTTGAAATCGATATAAAGATCGCCGAAATCGGATGCACGGTTTGCAAATGGCAAGCAAAACAATAATGGCACAAATCTACGATTAACAGCACGATGCCATCTAAAATGCAACAAGAAACTAAGCTACTGCACTCTAACATAGCAACAAAGCACATGGAGGTGATCCACTCAAGATGCTTGACAAAAGATGAACACTGAGATACGGCTAAATCACACAATAGCAGGTTCAAACAAGCATGACAAAAGTGTAAAAGTTATCAGCTTCACAGACTTGGTGATAATACCAACATGTCAGGAATTAACATCGGGAAGCAATGTTTAGAGCAAGATATCAACATGCTACAGGAACATAACGTAGCAAAGCAAGGCATGGCATGAATATACTCAAAACATATAACAAAAGTCCCTTACTGACCATAAGCCAAAAGGGCACAGAAAACATGATGGCACCCATTTAAACATAGCAAGTTTCGTTAACAGATTCATACTTAGCAGAAAACTGGACATGGCAAAAACAGAGTTAAGTAGACATGTTTGCGAGCTCGATGCACTCACCACAAGGCATTTCATGACAAACTAAGCATACACCCAGCAAGAAGACATGATCATGAAGCCAAGCATAGCAAGAACAAGTTCATAGCATGCATGGATCAACTACAACAACCTCGGCAAAATTGATTAACACGTAAACAATCTGCCAGGAACATTTTATAGCAAAAGTAGAGAAAGCTTGAGTCATGCTAGGGTACTCCATAAATGCAAACAAAGACATGGATGGATAGAGCATAACCATATGCTCAAATCATCCTTAATGAACATACTCAAAATAAGCATGGATCACTCTGTAGCAACATGAATACAGGGCATAAAAATAACATCAGGGAAAAGATTTAGTGAAATTCTAAGTCCCTGAAATCAGCAACATCACGAGAGCTACTTTGCATGCTCGTGCTAGTCACCACATTGATCACAAAAATACAAGGCATACACCCCTGTAAAGATGGCATGGCATAGCCCAAAACACATGTAGGGCTCAAGTTCATAGGAGGCACACAATAAACATGGCAAAAATGACAAATGCTCATAATCTGATAAGAATCAGGAACTAACATTTTATAGCACTCTTGCAACAGCATTTTAGGCATCAAGATGGACTCAAACAAGCATGGCACAATGGAACAAAATGAAGAGCACATCATGATGAACAATTTGATATATCATGCATGCAAAACGGAGCTAGGGTGATGAAGTTATGGCATGTTGAACAGGGCTCCAGAATGCAGCAGAAAATGACTCAGGAAAAAAACGAGGTCAACCCTTCTTTCTGATCTGGATCTGGCGCTGCGCGCGAACCGAGGTTCGTCAGGGAGGGAGGTCGCGGTGGTCGCCGGAGCATGCGGAGCTTGGGGCCGGAGTAGAGGACGGCGGATCGGGGGCCGGGGAGGTCGGATCCGGGCGGCGCGGCTCCCGGGCGGTGGTCGGCGACGCGGGAGGTGGCGGCCGGTGAGCTGCTGTGGCCGGAGCGAAGAACTGCGGCGGAGGCTCCGGGAGACGGCGGCAGTCGCGGGAGCGGGCGGCGGCGGAGCTCGCGTGTGAGCCAGGGAGGCTCGAGCGGCGTGGACGGGCCGGGAGGGCCCCGCCTGGGCCCTGGCGGGCCGGTGCGGGCGGCGGCGCGGGCGAAGTGGGCTCGGCTGCACCTGCGAATGGGAAAGCAACACGTGGCGGTGGAGGGGGAGCGGACACGTCCGGCCGATGGGGGGAGAAACGTCCGGCGGCGGCAGGGAAGAAAATTGGGGTTTCATCCGTGAAAATGGAGGAGGGGCACCTATTTATAGATTCTAAGAGTTAGGAGAGTCCAAAAGAGGTGCGGTTTTCGGCCTCGCGATCATGATCGAACGACCGAGAGGATGGAGGGGGTTTAGCTAGGTTTTGGGACACTTTGAAGGGGTGTTGGGATGCAACACACACGAGGCCTTTACGGTTCCTCGGTTAACCGTTGGAGTATCAAACGGACTTCAAATGGCACGAAACTTGACATGCGGTCTACCGGTAGGGTACCAAGCCCGCTTGGCAAATCTTGGTCCAATCCAAGAATGTTTAACACCCGCACACGAAAAGAGGCAAAAGGGGACGCCGGAGGACATAGGAGTGTCGGATCGCAAAACGGACAACGGGGAAAATGCTCGGATGCATGAGATGAACACGTATGCAAATGCGATGCACATGATGACATGATATGAGATGCATGACATGGACAAAATGCAAAACGAAGACAAAACCCAACCACGAGGGAATATCATAACTTAGAGCCGAAAATGGCAAGAGTTGGAATACAAATATGGTAAATTACATCCGGGGTGTTATAGGGTTATTGTCCATTACACACTTTATGCCCATATTTACATGTTCACTATGCTTGATATGATCATTCATATGCCTTTGTCATGCATTTGTGACCCATGCTTTGCATTACACATGTTTCTTGATTCTCATACTTGTATGTGTATTTGCAAGCTTGGTGGAGATGTCACTTGTTATTGCCATGTTTGCTTTGTGCCCCATACCTATGATGATACTATGATCTTGCATTGTGTTCGTGCTTGCGATATGTCATGTGCATCGCCTATATCCACTATTTGCTCACATGATATGATTGCCATCATTTCCTCTAGTGTGTTGCATCTTCGCTCCACTAGTTTGCACGACATGATTACCAAGATTGACTTGTTTGCATCACACATGTTGAACAATTGCTCTTTCCATTGTGTTGAGTGCCACGATATCTTCACTACACCATATGCACATTATGCTTGGATTGTCTTGCACTTGCCCCATGTGTTTAGACATCTCACTATATTTGGTGTTGTGAATGATTCCTATGCATACCATAGACCGTTTGTTGAGTGCTTTATGCATGCTTGCTATGACCTTGAGGTAGATGCTTATTCACTTGTCACACATATTAGCATCTTAACCTCCCATTTGCATACTTGTTTCCATGATGTCCGTGATTGTGCTAAACTTATATGCTTAAATGCCATGCCACACTTCTTTGTCAAACCATATGCTATGCTTGATGACAACACTTTTTGGGTGAATCTCCTCTTGAATGCTTGGTTATGCTCTTATGCCAACCACATTTGTTTTTCCAAGTGCTTGTTATCTTTGCTCCTTTTGAAGGAATTACAAGACGGTGCGACATTGGAAAGTGCCCATTTGGAACTACAAGATGATGCATGCTTGGTGATCGTCAAATCCTACACGGCTACATCATCTCTTTCCCATGGTGATTTGGATTTCGATCCGAGGTCGGATCTTTCCCAAGGGGGAGGGGATGATGCGGAGCATCCTACGGACATCACCATGTCAAGGGTCCATTTGGCAAGTGACATGTGCCACATCTACTTCATACATACAAAGGTGAATCATCTCCTTTACACGTGTCCACTTGTACATCTCGAGGATGGTATACTACTTGACCCCTCTCTCGTGTGCCTACATAGGTGTGAGCGGAGCTACACATTCATGGAGAAGGAGTCTAAGAAGAAGAGAACATCTACACCATCCAAGAAGGAAGCCTGGAAGCGGAGAAGGAAGCGCCAAGAAGAAGGCAGCATCTCCCAGGCGACCCCGTGCGCACGGGCATGTACTGTGCCCACGGGACCCCCATGTCCACGGGCCTCACGGACCCCGTGTGCACGGGCTCATGTGTCAGGTCTCTGGATACCCTGTGCGCACGAGCTCCACTTACCCCGTGCACACGGGGCCCCCTGTGCGTGGCTGATTGGACTTGGCCCTTGTATCCCCATCTCGTCCCTACTTACCCCTTCATCCCTTGGACCTATATATACTCCTTCATCTCCTCCATTTAGACTTAGCTAAGAAGATACACAAATCATAGAGCTTAGCTCATGTACCTCCCCTTGTGGGATTCCTCTTGAGAGAGAAGGCTCCATTGGAGTACAAGACCTCCATTGGAGAAGATCCCTATGGATGCAAGCCCCCCCCCCCTTTGGGGAAGGATCTACGTAGATCATCAAGCCCTCATCTCCTTCATAGGATTTGGGATGAACTCTACAATGTATCTTGTTTCCCTTTGATTGTTCATGTACCTTGTGGATCTTGTGTGTTTGTTGGTCTAGTGGATGTGTGATTGGACTTGTTCTTGAGTGTTCCTCTTGTTTTCCCTCGTGTTCATCTTGTTCTTGGGGATTCCCCCTCCAATTCATGAAAGATCTCTCCATAGGGTTCCACCCTACAACAACCCGTCTCAGGACAAGGTCACCCACCTCGAGGGTCCTGGAGCAGATGTTGCGGCAGTGATACCGCCACAGCGCCTGCTGGTACCTCACGGCACAGAGTGAGGCTTGGCGGCGGCCCTCCTCCCCGAGCACGAGGCCCATCCCCCGCTAATCGTCCTAGCATGCCTCGTCAAATGCCAAGACCCACAGGGAGTGATGCTTGACCTCATGAGGGAGGACCACCTCAGCCCTGTAGACGAGGAAGAACGGGGTCTCATCGGCGGGCTTAGTCGTGGTGGTGCGGATGTACCATAGCACAGACTGAAGCTCATCGAGCCAACCCTTGCCGCAAGCCTCGAGTTTCTTCTTGAAGCTCCTCATCTTGAGGCACCTCAGGACCTCCGCGTTGGTGCATTTGGCTTGGCCGTCACTTCGTGGATGCGCCACTGAAGTGTAGCATATCTGCGTTCCAAGGTTAGCACAATATGTTTAGAAGAGGTTGCTCGTGAACTAAGAGCCATTATTAGTGATGATACGGTTGGGAACCCTGAAGCGGCTCACGAGGCCTTTGATGAACTTGATGTCCGAGCTAGTTGGGATGGTGCACACGGGCTCCACCTTCGCCCATTTGGTGAATTTGTTGATGGCGACGTAGAGGTAGCGGTAGCCCCCGGCTGCTCGGGGGAACGGGCCCAGGATATCCAACCCCCAGACCGCGAACGACCTTGAGAGCGGGATGGTCTGGAGGCCCTGAGCGGGCTGGTGGATCTGTTTGGCATGGAACTGACATGCCTCACAGGATCGCACCAGCTCGGTGGCATCGTTGAGTGCCGTGGGCTAGTAGAACCCACTATGGAACGCCTTGCCCACGAGGGTGCATGATGAAGAATGGTGCCCGCAGTCCCCGCCATGGATGTCAGCCAGCAACTCGCACCCTTTCTCCTTGGAGATGCACCGCAACGAGACATTGTTTGGGCGCCTTCGGTAGAGCTCGCTGTCCTGCAAGCAGTAAGCGATGGCCTGACGGGCCACACATTCTGCATCTTCCTCCTTCTCTGGCAGGGTGCCTCGGAGCAGGTACGCCTTGAACTCTTTGGTCCAGCACCCCTCCGAGGCTCGAGCGCCAGGAGCAGGCGGGCACCTGAGGTCGAACCGCAGGCCAAGGCACCTGTGGAGGGGGCCAGGGGCGGCTCCTCCCGAAGCAGTGTAGGGCCTGTAGCGGGCAGGGGGGCTGCCGCCGATGGCTTGAAGAGTCGTTCCTCGAAGACACCAACCTTCCGGGGCTCGCGTCGGGACGCCCTCTTGGCGATGTCGTCCACCTCCTTGTTCGTGCCCTGCGGGACGTGCTCCAATTCCAAACCCAAGAACCATTTTTCAATTTTGTGTACCTCTTCTAGGTATGCTTCCATGTGCTCGCCCTTAGGCTTGTATTCCTTGTTGGAGAAGTTGACGAGGAGTTGGGAATCGCCCTTGATGGTCAGACGCTTGACCCCCAGGGCCGCCGTGGCCCTGAGCCCAGCGATCAGGCCCTCGTATTCCACGATGTTGTTGGAGACCTTCTCATCATGCCGAAAATAGAGCTGCACGGCGTAGTATAGTTTGTTCTGGGTCGGCGCAATGAGCACGGCCCCAGCCCCTGCGCCCTGGTGCGAACGCGCCGTCGAAGTACATGACCCAGCCATCGGGCGCCTCATCTCCGGGCGTGAGGGAGCGATCCTCACTCATCCCCCGGTCAGGGGCGTCAGTCCATTCCGCCACAAAGTCAGCAAGGGCCGCACCCTTCATGGCCCTGGTGGTGCTGAACTCCAGCTGGAACGCCTGCAACTCGATGTTCCACTCGGCAAACCTCCTCACGGCATTGAGGCTATGAAGCACCTTCTTGAGGGGGTACGCGTAGATGGCCTTGATGGGATGGCCTTGGAAGTAGTGTCGCAGTTTCCTGGAGGCTTCTGTGGCATGGGGTAGCACGCGCGTGTGTCACGCAACACCGTGTTGATGAAGTACACGGGCTGCTCGACGCGGGAAGAGGTGTCGATGATGTCCAACCCCGCTTGAGACGAGGGGGCCTCGGCAGCCTTGCCATTCGATGGGGTAGTCGAGGCCTCAGGAGCGCCATCCCGAGGTGGCAATGGCGCGGTGGCACACGGGGCACTACGCTGCACACCCGCACTTGCACGCTCTTTCTGGACTGCCACGAGCGCTGCACTATCCTAGTAGGGTGTGGCGGCCAGGTAAAGCACCAGGGGCTCAAGAGGACGAGGTGCCACCATCATCGGCGGGCTTGTGAGATACCTCTTGAGGTCTTGAAAGGTCGCCTCGGCCTCCGAAGTCCATTCAAATGGCCCCTTCTTTTTCATCAGCTTGAAGAACGGGAGGGCGCGCCCGTGAGCTTGGAGATGAAACGCCCCAACAAAGTTACGCATCCCACAAGCTTCTGCATCTCCTTGAGGGTTTGTGGCGGGCTCATCTGTTCTATTGCCTCGACCTTCTCTGGGTTAGCCTCGATCCCTCTATGCGACACCGAGAAACCCAGCAACTTGCCGGACGGGACACCGAACACCGAGTTCTCCGGATTGAGCCGCAGGTTCACCTTGCGCAAGTTGGCGAACGTTTCTTCCAGGTCTTCGAGAAGGGTTCTTGCTTCCCGTGACTTGACCACTATGTCGTCGACGTACGCCTCGACGTTCCTCCCAAGCTACTGGCCCAGGGCAATGTGCATCAATCGCTGGAAGGTCGCGCCAGCATTCCGCAGCCCAAAGGGCATGGAGGTGTAGCAGTACACCCCGCACGGGGAAAGGAAGGCTGTCTTGTCGACGTCCTGCACTGCCATCTTGATCTTGTCGTAGCCCGAGAAGGCGTCCAAGAAGCACAACAGATCGCACTTAGTGGTGGAGTCGACGATCTGGTCAGTGCGTGAAAGAGGGAACGATTCTTGAGGGCATGCCTTGTTGAGGCTCGTGAAGTCGACGCACATGCGCTCCTTCCCTCCCTTTTTGGGGACGATGACCGGGCTGGCCAACCAATCCGGGTACCGTACTTCCCGAATGACACTGGCTTCTTGCAGCTTGCGGACCTCCAGGAAGATGAACGATTGCTTCTCCGGGGCTTGCCATCGCGCCTTTTGCTTCATGGGGCGCGTGCTGGGGCACACCATCAAATGGTGTTCAATCACATCTCGTGGGAGGCCGACCAAGTCCATCGCCTCCCATGCAAATACATCCTTAGTCGCAGGGAGGAAACCGATCAGTGACTCTTCCTGATCTAGGGGGAGGCCGGCGCCTATGGTGAAGGTGGGGCCTAAGCCCATGTCGTCGGCTATCACTTGGTTCGTCTCGGCCCGATCCTGGGAGAATAGTTGCTTCTTCTTTGCGAGTGCGGCTCTAGGCATTTCTCAGGTGTCTTTAGCGCCTGGTCGCACGGCCGCTGCGGCCTTGAAAGCGAGCTTGAGAGCCAGGAGTGCACCCTTGGTGTGTCCCACCACAGTGAGGATGCTGCTGCTCCCGGGCATCTTGATGACGTTGTAGCCGGGGTGCGTCGCCGCTATGAACTTGGCAAGGGCTGGATACCCAAGGATGGGGTTGTACGGGAGGCCGATGCAAGCGATGTCAAGGTCGATGAGCTCGGTGCGGTAGTTGTAGTGTGTGACGAAGGTGACGGGGAGGCGGATCTGCCCCAGGGGAACGATGGAGCCGCCGACCACCCTTGAGAACGGCTTGGTGGGGGCAAGCCGGTCGTAAGGCACTTGGAGGAGGTGGAAGGTTTCCACGGAGAGGACGTTGAGGCCAGCGCCGCCGTAGATGAGGGTCCTGGTGACCGCAACACTGTTGATGGTGGGCATGCACAAGATGGGGAGCGTGCCGGCGTCGTGTAACACCCCGGATGTAACTTGCCATATTTGTAACTCCGACTCTTGCCATTTTCGGCTTTAAGTTATGAGTTCCCTCCGTGGTTGGGTTTTGTCTTTGTTTTGCATTTTGTTCATGTCATGCATTTCATATCATGTCATCATGTGCATCGCATTTGCATTCGTGTTCGTCTCATGCATCCGAGCATTTTCCCCGTTGTCCGTTTCGCAATCCGACACTCCTACATGCACCGGCGCACCCCTCTTGTCTCTTTTCGTGAGCGGGTGTTAAACGTTCTCGGAATGGACCGAGATTTGCCAAGTGGCCTTGGTACACCACCGATAGACTGCCTGTCAAATTTCGTTCCATTTGGAGGCCGTTTGATGCTCCAACGGTTAACCGGGTAATCGCGAATGCCTCTTTTGTGTTGCAGCCCAACACCCCTCCAAAACATCCCAATAACCCAACAAAACCATCTCCATGTCCTCAGTCGTCGGATCACGATCGTGTGGGCGAAAACTACACCTCATTTGGACATTCCTACCTCCCTCTACCTATAAATTTGCACCTCCCCCGAAAATTTCGGGTCTCGAAACCCTAGCCCCGCTCCTCTCGCCCGCCGGACGTGTCCGCGCCTGCCGGACGAATCTTCGCCGCCGCCCGCAGCCAACCAGGGGACGCCATGTGTCCGCCGCCACCTCCCGCCGCCGCGGCCCGCGGGGCCCAGGCGCGGCCCTCTGGCCCCCGCGCGCCGCCCGATCTGCGCGCCGCGCGCCTTCCCGCTGGCACCTCGCCGACCTTCGCTGGCCGCCGCTCCATGGCGCTTTCCTCGTCGTCCCGCGGCGCTGTCCTCGCCGCCCCGCGCCTCCTCACCTGCCGCGCGCCTCCGCCGCCTCGCCCTCGCCTGATCCGGCCGCCCCCGTGCCCGGCGACTCATCTCCAGCGAGTCCCCGCGCCTCCTCAAGCCGTCCCCCTCGTCTCCGGCCACCGTCCACTTCTCCTCCGGCGAACCTCGGCGACCGCGCCTAGAACCCTAGATCTGGAATCCACAAGGTGAAATTCCACTAAGTCCCTAACCCCCCTGTTATTTTTATGCCATGCTCATCAGGTCGTATCTCGGTGCTCCAAATCTTGCATATGATATGTCAAATTGTTCGTCTTGTTGAGCTCTTCATGGTAGAAGCATTTACATTCATGTTACGGCCCATTATGATGCCATTTTCATTGATGCAAGAGTGCTATAAAATGTTAGCTGTTGGTACTTATCAGATCATTATTTGAGCATTTTTGTTGCATTTGATGTGTGCATTATTTGAGCATGAGGTCTAGATGTGTCTTGAACTACGTCATGCCATGTTTACAGAGGTGAAAACCTTGTAATTTTGTGATCTTTGTGGTGACTAGAACAAGTATGCAAACTAGACTCCACAATGTTGCTGTTTTCAGGGACTTAGGATTTTGCCAAGTCTTTTTCCCGCTGTTATTTTGATGCCATGTAAACTTGATGCGACAGTGAGATCCGTGCTTCTTTTGGGATACTTCAGTAAGGATGTTTGGAACATGTGGTTATGCTCTATCCATCCATGCCCCTGTTTGAAATTATGGAGTTGCCTAGCATGTCATTTACTTGCTCTACTTTTGCTATAAAATGTTCCTGGTAGAATATTAACATGTTAATCAATGTTGCCATGGCTGTTGCTAGTGATCCATGCATCCTATGAACTTGATCTTGCCATGGTTAGCTTCATGAACATGTCATCTTGCTATTGGTATGCTTATATTATCATGCAATGCTTTGTGGTGAGTGTCATGAGCTCACAAAGTTGCTATAGTGAATCTATTTATGACATGCTCTATTTTTCTACCAAGTCTGAAACTGTTAATAAATCTTGCTATGTTTACATGGGTGCCATCATATCTTCTGTGCCTTTTTAGCTCATGATCAGTAAGGGACTTTTGTTCTATGCATTTAGCAGATTCATGCCATTCCTCTGTTTGCTACGATATGTTCCTGTAGCATGTTGTTTGCTTGCTCTAAACATTGCTTCCTGATGTTGTTTTGTCATGTTAGTATTTTTCACTAAGTCTGTGAAGCTGATATCTTTTGCACTTTTGCCATGCTTGTTTGAAGCTGTTCTAATGTGTTTTAGACGTAGCTCAGTTTTCATGTTTTGTCAAGCATCTCTTGTACATCACTGCCATATGCTATGTTGCTATGTTGGAGTGCAGTAGCTTAGTTTCTTATTGCATTCTAAGTGGCATCATGCTGTTAATCGCAGAATTGGGTCATTCTTGTGATGCTTGCCTTTTGCAAACCATGCATCCGTTTTCGGTGATCTTTATATTGATTTCAAACGAAATCATCTCATCTTTCCAGCAGCATACTTGGTTTTCCAAATTGATGCCTTGATCATTCTTTCCCTTCCGAAGCACGCATATGTGTTGCATATCATGCCATGTTTTGCATCATGTTGTTTGTGCATTGCACCGTGATTGATTGTTGTTCCTTTGCTTGTGTTCTTTATTTCGGTAGAGCCGGGAGACGAGTACGTGAATGAGGAACCTGTTGAGTACGCTTATGAGGATCAAGCTTTCGACAACTCTGAGAACTTTGCAGGCAAGATGACCATACCCTCGAAATCACTTCTATCTTTGCTTGCTAGTTGTTCGTTCTATCGCTTTGTCACGCTACCTACCACTTGCTATATCATGCCTCCCATGTTGCCATGTCAAGCCTCTAACCCACCTTTCCTAGCAAACCGTTGTTTGGCTATGTTACCGCTTTTGCTCAACCCCTCTTATAGCGTTGCTAGTTGTAGGTAAAGTTGAAGTTTGTTCCATGTTGGAACATGGATATTGTTGGGATATCATTATTATCTCTTATTTACTTTAATGCATCTATATACTTGGTAAAGGGTGGAGGGCTCGGCCTTATGCCTGGTGTTTTTTCCACTCTTGCCTCCCTAGTTTCTGTCATACCGGTGTTATGTTCCTTGATTTTGCGTTCCTTACGCGGTTGGGTGTTATGGGAACCCCTTGACAGTTCGCCTTGAATAAAACTCCTCCAGCAAGGCCCAAACTTGGTTTTACATTTTCCTACCTAAGCCTTTTCCCTTGGGTTCTGCAGACTCAAGGGTCATCTTTATTTTAACCCCCCTGGGCCAGTGCTCCTCTGAGTGTTGGTCCAAACCGAGTAGACTGCGGGGCCACCTCGGGGAAACTTGAGGGCTGGCTTTACTCGTAGGATGTCTCATCCGGTGTTGCCCTGAGAATAAGATACGTGCGACTCCTATCGAGATTTGTCGGCACATCGGGCGGCTTTGCTGATCTTGTTTTACCATTGTTGAAATGTCTTGTAACCGGGATTCCGAGACTGATTGGGTCTTCCCGGGAGAAGGAATATCCTTCGTTGACCATGAGAGCTTGTGATGGGCTAAGTTGGGACACCCCTGCAGGGTATAAACTTTCGAGAGCCATGCCCGCGGTTATTTGGCAGATGGGAATTTGTTAATATCCAGTTGTAGAGAACTTGACACTTAACTTAATTAAAATGAATCAACCACGTGTGTAGCCGTGATGGTCTCATTTCAGCGGAGTCCGGGAAGAGGACTCGGTCTTGTGTTATGCTTGAACGTAAGTAGTTTCAGGATCACTTCTAGCTTCTCGACCGTTGCGTTGCTTCTCTTCTCGCTCTCATTTGTGTATGTTCGCCACTATATTGCTTAGTGCTTGCTGCAGCTCCACCTCACTACCCTTTCCTACCCATAAGCTTAAATAGTCTTGATCTCGCGGGTGTGAGATTGCTGAGTCCTCGTGACTCATAGATACTTCCAAATAGTTGCAGGTGCCGAGGATACCAGTGCAAGTGATGCTACCAAACTCAAGTGGGAGTTCGACGAGGATTCGGGCCGTTACTATGTTTCTTTTCCCGATGATCAGTAGTGGGGCCCAGTTGGCACGATCTGGGATCTAGCACTTTGGGTTGTCTTCCTTTATTTTGGTTCCGTAGTCGGACCTTTGTTTGTATTTTGGATGATGTATGAATTATTTATGTATGGTGTGAAGTGGCGATTGTAAGCCAACTCTTTATCCCGTTCTTATTCAGTACATGGGATGTGTGAAGATTACCCCTCTTGCGACAAGCCTACCATGCGGCTATGCCTCTAAGTCGTGCCCCGACACGTGGGAGATATAGCCGCATTGTGGGTGTTACACGCCGGCACCGACCATAGTCTTGGGGTGATCCCTGGAGTCGAATGCGATGTCGGTCTCAGGCGCTGCCCGTCCTGGAGGAGCCCCCTGCCGCGGCTGGGCGGCCCTCACCCGCCGGAAAAGCTGCTTGACGTGGCGGCTGGAGGCTAGTACCTGCGATCCGCCAAGCCGCTACAGCATGGGGCGCCGGTGCTGCGTAGTGCGCGATGAACAAGTCACTGAGCTCCTCCCAGAAGGCTACTGAAGACTCCGGTAGTTTGAGCATCCAGGAGCACGGCACGCCTGTGAGAGCCTTGGGAGCCATTTTGTCATGACTTTGTCGTCGCTGCCCACCACCTAGATGTCCTACGCGTACAGTCGAAGGAATTCCTTGGGGTCCGTCGTGCCGTCGTATCATGGGGGCAGCGCCGGCCTGATCCTCTGTGGCCACTACACCCGCTGAAGGCCGGGGGTAAAGGCCCGGAAGCCCACAACGCCTCTGGAAGCGCTCGGCGGCCCGACGGGTGGGACGGCGTCGGCCATGGGAACCATGAGTCCTGTGCGTAGCGCGGTCGGCGAAGAGGCCGAGCTTCGACATGCCCCTACCTGGCGCGCCAAATGTCAGATTCAGGGCTCTGCAGTCCCAAGAAGGTTCGAACTTTGGGGCGTGTACGAAGAACTCAACCTATCCAGCTAACCATCCCATCGCCCCACGGCCTAGCTTGATTCACACGAATGAGGAAGAAGATGGATGCGACAGCTTACCTAGGTTCAGGCCACCTTGCGGTGTAAGACCCTACTCCTGCTTTGTTGGGGATTGGCCTCACGAGGGGTTGAGGATTAACTAGTACATGGGATGAACAACCTCGCGAGGTTCGGGGGTGAGGGAATGAGTAGACCCCCTCTATGGTGGTGGCTAACCTATACTTATAGTGGCCTCAGTCCTTTCCCTCTAAAATGTAGGCGGGAAGGGATTCCACCGTGGCCAATTTCAAAGGGGACAAGTAGTACATCTTATGCTGAAGAAAGGTGGTCTTCACCTACAAAGCTTCTGGTCATGACGCAGGGGTGGGCTCGGTGATGACATCCATCCTGTCGTGCTGGTGGTCTTGGTCTTGTTGTACTGGAATGGAAACCTTTGCTAGATTCCTCGGGAACCCATGCATGTCCTTGCCTCCTTAGCACCAAAGAGGAAACTGCCCCTTCTGCGCCCGCTGGCACCCGCCTGCCTTGGCCATCACGACTTGCGTCATGGTAGCCTCATGAGGCTGGGTACCTGCATAGAAATACCCGCTCCTCCGGAGGCCGCCTGGGTAGGCCGCTCCCTCAGAAGGTCTTGGTGTCGTCCGCCTCGCGAGACCAAGGGGTTGATATGTCCATTTTGCATCATGCTTTTATATTGATATTTATTGCATTATGGGCTGTTATTACACATTATGTCACAATACTTATGCCTATTCTCTCTTATTTTACAAGGTTTACATGAAGAGGGGGAATGCCGGCAGCTAGAATTCTGGGCTGGAAAAGGAGCAAATATTAGAGACCTATTCTGCACAACTCCAAAAGTCCTGAAACTTCATGGGAGCATGTTTCAGAATATATAAAAAATATTGGGCGAAGGAAGTACCAGAGGAGGGCCATCCACCATCCACGTGGGTGGGGGGCGCGCCCTACCCCCTGGGTGCGCCCCCTGCCTCGTGGGCCCCCTAGCAGGCCTCTAGTGCCCATCTTCTGCTATATGAGGTCTTTTGCGCTGGAAAAAAATCATAAGCTAGCTCACGGGATGAAACTCTGCCGCCACGAGGCGGAACCTTGGCGGAACCAATCTAGGACTCCGGCAGAGCTGTTCTGCCAGGGAAACTTCCCTCTGGGAGGGGGAAATCATCACCATCGATCCTCTCAGCGGGAGGGGGTCAATCTCCATCAACATCTTCACCAGCACCATCTCATCTCAAACCCTAGTTCTTCTCTTGTATCCGATCTTTGTCTCAAAACCTCAGATTGGTACCTGTGGGTTGCTAGTAGTGTTGATTACTCCTTGTAGTTGATGCTAGTTGGTTTACTTGGTGGAAGCTCATATGTTCAGATCCTTTATGCATATTAATACCCCTCTGATTATGAACATGAATATGATTTGTGAGTAGTTACATTTGTTCCTGAGGACATGGGAGAAGTCTTGCTATAAGTAGTCATGTGAATTTGGTATTCATTCGATATTTTGATGAGATGTATGTTGTCTCTCCTCTAGTGGTATCATGTGAACATCGACTACATGACACTTCACCATTGTTTGGGACTAGAGGAAGCCATTGGGGAGTAATAAGTAGATGATGGGTTGCTAGAGTGACAGAAGCTTAAACCCTAGTTTATGAGTTGCTTCGTAAGGGGCTGATTTGGATCCATATGTTTCATGCCATCGTTAGGTTTACCTTAATACTTCTTTTGTAGTTGTGGATGCTTGCAAGAGGGGTTAATCATGTGGATGAAGTTTGCGGATTATTTAAGCTTGCAGGTATGACCGAGGATGTTATCAAGAAGAAGGTCTTCCCTTTATCTTTGAAGGGAAAGGCATTGACATGGTTTGGGCTATGTGATGATAGGGGATCATGGAACTACAACCGATTCAAATTGGAATTTCATCAAAACTTTTATCCTATGCATCTTGTTCACCGTGATTGTAATTATATATATAATTTTTGGCCTCGCGAAGGAGAAAGCATCACTCAAGCTTGGGGGAGGCTTAAGTCAATGTTATATTCATGCCCCAACCATGAGCTCTCAAGAGAAATTATTATTAAAAAAATTTATGCTCGGCTTTCTCTCGATAATCGCTCCATGCTCGATACTTCTTGTACTGGTTCTTTTATGATGAAGACTATTGAATTCAAATGGGATTTATTGGAAAGAATTAAATGTAACTCTGAAGATTGGGATCTCGATGAAGGTAAGGAGTCAGGTATAATACCTAAGTTTGATTGTGTTAAATCTTTTATGGATACCGATGCTTTCCGTGAATTTAGCACTAAATATGGACTTGACTCTGAGATAGTAGCTTCTTTCTGTGAATCCTTTGCTACTCATGTTGATCTCCCTAAGGAGAAGTGGTTTAAATATAATCCTCCCATTGAAGTAAAAGTAGTTGCACCTATTAAAGTTTAAGTAAAGACTATCACTTATAATGATTCTGCTGTTCCTACTTCTTATATTGAGAAACCACCTTTCCCTGTTACAATAAAGGATCATGCTAAAGCTTCAACCTTGGTTCGTAAGAGTAATACTAGAACACCTACACCCTCTAAGCAAACTAAAGTTGAACCTAGTGTTGCTATGGTTAAAGATCTCTTGGCCGATAATATTGATGGGCATGTTATTTACTTCTATCATGAAGCTGCTAGAATTGCTAGACCAGACACTAAAAATAAACATAGACCTGTTGTAGGCATGCCTGTTATTTCTGTTAAAATAGGAGATCATTGCTATCATGGCTTATGTGATATGGGTGCTAGTGCAAGTGCAATACCGCATTCCTTATATAAAGAAATTATGCATGATATTGCACCTGCTGAGATAGAGGAAATTTATGTGACAATTAAGCTGGCCAATAGAGACACTATTTCACCAGTTGGGATTGTTAGAGATGTTGATGTCTTGTGTGGGAAAGTTAAATATCCTGCTGATTTTCTTGTTCTTGGTTCCCCACAAGACAACTTTTTCCCATTATATTTGGTAGACCCTTGTTGAATACTGTTAATGCTAGGTAGATTGCAAAAAGGATGTTGTTACTATTGGTTTGGGGGATATGTCTCATGAGTTTAATTTTGCTAAATTTTGTAGACAACCCCATGATAAAGAATTGCCTAGTAAATATGAAATTATTGGTCTTGCTTCTATTGTCGTGCCTCCTAATGATCCTTTAGAACAATATTTGCCAGACCATGAAAATGATATGTTTATGAATGAAAGAAGGTAAATAGATGAAGTATTCTTTAAACATGGACCTATTTTGAAACACAACTTGCCTGTTGAAATCCTAGGGGATCCTCCTCCACCCAAGGGTGATCCCGTGTTCGAGCTTAAACCTTTACCTGATACTCTTAAATATGCTTATCATGACGAGAAAGAGATATATACTGTTATTATTAGTGCTAACCTTTCAGAGCATGAAGAAAAGAAATTATTGAAAACTCTGAAGAAGCACCGTGCTGCTATTGGATATACTCTTGATGATCTTAAGGGCATTAGTCCCAGTCTATGCCAGCACAAAATAAAATAGGAGAAAGACGCAAAACCAGTTGTTGATCACCAATGATAGTTAAATCCTAAGATGAAAGAAGTGCTAAGAAAAGAAATACTAAAGCTTCTGGAGGCAGGTATAATTTATCCCGTTGCTGATAGTCAGTGGGTAAGTCCTGTCCATTATGTCCCTAAGAAGGGAGATATTACTGTTGTTCCTAATGATAAAGATGAATTGATCCCACAAAGCATTGTTACAGGTTAGAGAATGGTAATTGATTTCCGCAAACTAAATAAAGCTACTAAAAAGGATCATTACCCCTTACCTTTTATCGATCAAATGCTAGAAAGATTATCCAAACATACACATTTTTGCTTTCTAGATGGTTATTCTGGTTTCTCTCAAATACATGTGCCAGCCAAAGATCAACCAAAGACTACTTTTACATGCCCTTTTGGTACTTTTGCTTATAGACGTATGCCTTTTGGTTTATGCAACGCACCTCCTACCTTTCAAAGATGTATGACTGCTATTCAACGACTTTTGTGAAAAGATTATTGACGTTTTCATGGACAACCCCAAATGCTAGATCCCCGAAATAAAAGATTATTGACGTTTTCATGGACAACCCCAAAGATTATTGACTATTATGCAACGCACCTCCTACGTTTCCAAAATAAAAGAAGACAACCCCAAATGCTAGATCCCCGATCGTCCCAACTGGGCACCACTACTGATCATCAGGAAACGAAACAAAACAACGATCAAGATCTTCATCGAGCTCCCACTTGAGTTCAGTTGCGTCACCTTCACTAGTATCATCGGCACCTGCAACTGTTTGGATGTATCTGTGAGTCACGAGGACTCAGCAATCTCACACCCTCGAGATCAAGACTATTTAAGCTTATGGGTAGGATAAGGTAGTGAGGTGGAGCTGCAGCAAGCACTAAGCAAATATGGTGGCTAACATACGCAAATAAGAGCGAGAAGAGAAGCAACGCAACAGCCGTGAAGCTAAAAGTGATCAAGAAGTGGTCCTAAAACTACTTACGCACAACCATAACACAAGAACCGTGTTCGCTTCCCAGACTCCGGCGAAAAGAGACCATCACGCCTACACACGCAATTGATGCATTTTAATTAATTCAAGTGTCAAGTTCTCTACAACCGGATATTAACAAATTCCCATCTGCCACATAACCGCGGGCACGGCTCTCGAAAGTTTATACCCTGCAGGGGTGTCCCAACTTAGCCCATCACAAGCTCTCACGGTCAACGAAGGATATTCCTTCTCCCGGAAAGACCCGAATAGTCTCGGAATCCCGGTTACAAGACATTTCGACAATGGTAAAACAAGACCAGCAAATCCGCCCGATGTGCCGACAAATCCCGATAGGAGTCGCACATATCTCGTTCTCAGGGCACACCGGATGAACACTACGTATGGCAACCGAAGATACCCCAAGTTGCCTAGGGGCGGCACCGCAAGTGGCTCTGTTTTGGGCCAACACTCAAAGGAGCACTGGCCCGAGGTTTAAAATAAAGATGACCCTTAAGTCTGCAGAACCCAAGGGAAAAGGCTTAGGTGGCAAATGTAAAACCAAGGTTGGGCCTTGCTGGAGGAGTTTTATTCAAGGCGAACTGTCAAGGGGTTCCCATAACACCCAAGCGTGTAAGGAACACAAAATCAAGGAACATAACACCGGTATGACGGAAACTAGGGCGGCAAGAGTGGAACAAAACACCAGGCATAAGGCCGAGCCTTCCACCCTTTACCAAGTATATAGATGCATTAAACTAAATAAGATATAATAATGATATCCCAACAATATCCATGTTCCAATATGGAACAAACTTCAACTTCACCTGTAACTAGCAACGCTATAAGAGGGGCTGAGCAAAAGCGGTAACATATCCAAACAACGGTTTGCTAGGAAGGTGGGTTAGAGGCTTGACATGACAATATGGGAGGCATGCTATAACAAGTGGTAGGTAGCGCGACATAGTGATCGAGCGAATAACTAGCAAGCAAAGATAGAAGTGATTTCGAGGGTATGGTCATCTTGCCTGAAATCCCGCAAGGAAGAAGAACGGGTCCATGAAGAAGACAAATGGACGTAGTCGAACGGATCCTCACAACTCTGGAACGAAACCGAAGCTAACGAGAGAAGTAACCCGGAAAGAGGCAAACAACATAGTAAACAACCATCACATAAACATGGCATGATGCACAACCAAGAATGATGCATGTCCGATTTAAAGAGTCATGGCATGGCAAAGTGCAACAACCAAAACTACAAATTAAGTGGAGCTCAATATGCAACGAGTTGCATATTGACGGAACACCACATCAATTATTTAGTTCTCTCTCGTTTATGTACCCAACAATATTAAATGTTATAAAACATGGAAAGGGGTGAAGCATATGAAAACTACCTACCCAATCAATTTAAATGGAGCCGGAAATATCAAACAACAATTCCAGTAAATCCACATATGCATTTAGCAATTTAAAGCAAACAACAAGTTAAACATTTTAAATGTTGTTATCATGATGCGGATGACATGTGCAAGTTTTATGCAAGCTTTTATGAAAATGTTGACAAGCATATTGTGAAGCATTTGTCATCGTGGCGGAAACGAAAGGGGTGCCACAGCGACGATAACGAAACGGTGCCAAGGGAACGTTCCGGTTCCGACAACTCATTGAGACGTCGGTGCAAAAGAAAGTGTGGCGGGAGCATGTCAAGCACGGATGGTGGGATGATCCTGGTTACCGGGTTCCCATGGGTCGACGACATGGCAAACGAGGAGGAACGTGCAAGGACATCTCGGACACGGTGCAAACACGAGCATCTCATACAACACACATGCATACGGTCCACGGCGTCGTCTTGGGGTTATACCTTCGAAGCGTGCATTTCGGGGCGGTTCGAGTTCGTCGAGGGAAGTAGAGGAAGTAGTCGTTCCACGATGGTAGTAGAAGTAGTGGTACTATCGGTCCTCGACGGTAGTGGTACTAGCAATCTTGGAGACGGGAGTCGTTCACGTTTTTAGTCGCACAAGTTTCCGTAGATGTTCGGGATCACGACGAGAAACTTGACGTCCACAGAGTCTTCGAGAGTCGACAGTACTTGATGTCCAAGTGGTCTCTGGGGTACTTGGCACTTGTGCTACCCAGGTGTTCGGCGACTGAAGTTGTACATGGTTCATGAGTCGTCGATCGTTCAACATCCGACTTGCGGGTCTTGCCGACATGAAGGGGTACTTCGCATTTTCGTGTAGCCAAACTTGAGGGGCACGGACATCGTTGTACTTGGCGTCCATGGGTACTTGACAAGGATGAAATGGAACACAACAGTTGTGGTACATGGCATCCAGGGGCTTCGCGGGTCATCCTGTACTTGGCGTTCAGTGATGTGGTCGTTATGGGCGCCGTATGCTGTGGTACTTGGCGATCTTGATGAATCCAAGGGTCTCGGTGGAGGCCATGGTACTCCCTGATGGCACCGAGGTAGTATAGCAGCAGCATCAGCAAGGGCGTTGGGGAGGTGATGGCCGTGGCGGGACTGCTCGGCCGAGGACGAAGTTGGAGAAGCAGGGGAGGAGCTGGGAAGCAGCGGCTGCAGCAGGAGCTTGGGGCCATGGCTGCATGACAGGAGAGGAGGAGGGCGCGACGAAGGGACGGCACGACCCGGTTGGCCGAGGAGGTCGACGGCGGGCATGCTCCAGCGGCCTTGGTCGCCAGCAGCAGAGGCGCGAGGCGAGCGGCGGCCTCCTGGTGGTCGCGGACGGCGGCGTGCAGAAGGAGCGGCGCGGCTCTGGGGTAGCCGGCGAGGGCTCCGGCTGGTGCAGAGCTGGAGAGGCGCGAGGCGCTTGGTGGTAGAGGGAGAGGCTGAGGGGAGGCATGTCCTCGCCAGAGTCAGTAGGACATGGCGGCAGGGGAGGCACGGCACTGGGGCCTGCCGGTCGGGCGCTCGAAGTGGCCGGTTGGAGGAGGGCAAGCGAGGCGCGAGGTAGAGAAGTGGGGATCGAGCAGAGGGGGTCTACGCGAGCGCTATGAGGGACGAAGGGGAGAGGCGGCAGTGGAGGAAGGGATCAAGGGAGATGGGGAACGAGCAGGGTGTGGCTAGGGTTAGGCAGGGGATCAAGAGAGAGAGAGAGAGATGGGCTGGCCTCGCTGGGCCTAGTGGCCGGCTCGGCTGTGGGTTGGGAGGCCCAGGTGGGCTGTCTCTCTTTCTCTCCTCTTCTTACATTCCCTTCTTTTGCTTTTCTTCAAACAAAAAATTGGAAGAAAAGAAAGGTGAGAGTAGATATGGAATTTGGCAGAGATGAAGATATTTATGGAGTCCTGGTAATATGCGCAATTTGATTAAAATGTTTTGGACATTTTAGAGATAGAAAAATAATTCAAGTTTGAATTAAATTCAAACTTGAGCCATTTTTGAAACCAACCAAAACAAGTCCAATTGAGATAAGAATTTACAGAGAGGGTGTAGGAATGTTGCAAGATTTATAGGAAAAGTATGAACATTTTCCTAGACAGGAAAATGTCACATGAAAAATTAATTGGGATAAAGAGGAAAGGGGCAGTTGAATGGGTTTGCATTAGACCATGGCTTGGTTTGGGTGTTGAGGTGAATTGGGACCAGGGAAAAAAACTTTTGAAAGAGGGGATATGGAATGCACACAATATCCCATGAACATAGAAATGCAACCACAAGATGACCATAATGCAATACAATGAAATGGCAGGAGGCACAATGCAATGCCAATAATAATGATCATGAAGCAAGAAGCAAGAAGCAAAAAAATGACAAGGAGGAATGAAAGATGCAAAATAATTATGATAATGCAACAAAAAAATAAACACATGACAACAACTAAATTAATGGAAGGCATCTGGGGCATCGGTCTCGGGGTGTCACACCTTGGCAACTGCCAAGCTTGGGGGGAGTACCCCGGTATCGTATCATCATCACACTTTTATCTTTACCATTTTTCTTAGTTTGATCCTTTTGGTAATATCTTGATCTAGTAGAATAAAATTTTAGTATGATCTAGTTCTGAGTTTTGCTCTATGATCCTTCTATGTAATCGAGTCCGTGAGCTATATAATAAAGATTAGTGTTGAGTCAAGGGCTTTACCATCTTGCTATGATCTTGAGGGAATAAAAATAAAAAGAAAATAGAACGAATAAAAAGAAATAAAGAGATCATATGGATCTTATGGAGAGTAATGACTTCTCATATAAAGAGTATGATGAATAAAAGTTGTTGAGAGTTGACAAACATAGTTTTGGTAATCATTGCAATTAATAGGAAGTAATAAAGAAAGAGAGGTTTTCATATATAAATATACTATCTTGGACATCTTTTATGATTGTGAGCACTCATTAAAATATGACATGCTAAACAGTTGATGTTGGACAAGGAAGACAACAGAATGGGTTATGTTTTCTTACTTCTGAAATAAATTATACTGTCATGGATCATCCAACATGTTGATCTTGCCTTTCCCTCTCATGCTAGCCAAATTCTTTGCACCAAGTAGAGATACTAATTGTGCTTCCAAATATCCTTAAACCCAGTTTGCCATGAGAGTCCACCATATCTACCTATGGATTGAGTAAGATCCTTCAAATAAGTTGTCATTGTTATAAGCAATAAAAATTGCTCTCTAAATATGTATGATTTATTAGTGCGGAGAAAATAAGCTTTATACGATCTTGTGATGTGGAAGAAATAAAAGCGATAGACTGCATAATAAATGTCCATATCACAAGTGGCAATATAAAGTGACGTTCTTTTGCATTAAGATTTCGTGCATCCAACCATAAAAGCACATGATAACCTCTGCTTCCCTCTGCGAAGGGCCTATCTTTTATTATTGTCTTATACTTCATACAAGAGTCATGGTGATCTTCACCTTTCCTTTTTACATTTTATCCTTCGACAAGCACAATGTGTTGGAAAGATCCTGATATATATATAGCTAATTGGATGTGAGTTTTCATGAACTATTATTGTTGACATTACCCTTGAGGTAAAAGGTTGGGATGCAAAACTATATGTTAGTTTTCAATGAAGTTTCTGATTCATACTTGAAATTGTGAATGAATTGTTACTTTAGCATAAGAAATCATATGACAATATATATATATATATATGTTGCTGTTATAAGAATGATCATGATGCCCTCATCGACACCTCTAGCTCTAAACATGTGGACATATTTTTCGATATCGGCTTCCGCTTGAGGACAAGCGGGGTCTAAGCTTGGGGGAAAAGGAGCAAATATTAGAGACCTATTCTGCACAACTCCAAAAGTCCTAAAACTTCATGGGAGCACGTTTCAGAATATATAAAAAATATTGGGCGAAGGAAGTACCAGAGGGGGGCCACCCACCATCCACGACGGTGGGGGGCGCGCCCCCTGCCTCGTGGCCCCCTGACAGGCCCCCGGTGCCCATCTTCTACTATATGAGGTCTTTTTCCCTGGAAAAAATCATAAGTGAACTCACGGGACGAAACTCCGCTGCCACGAGGCAGAACCTTGGCGGAACCAATCTAGGGCTCCAGCGGAGCTGTTCTACCGGGGAAACTTCCCTCCGGGAGAGGGAAATCAGCACCATCGTCTTCACCATCGATCTTCTCAACGGGAGGGGGTCAATCTCCATCAACATCTTCACCAGCACCATCTCATCTCAAACCCTAGTTCATCTCTTGTATCAAATCTTTGTCTCAAAACCTCATATTGGTACCTGTGGGTTGCTAGTAGTGTTGATTACTCCTTGTAGTTGATGCTAGTTGGTTTACTTGGTGGAAGATCATATGTTCAGATCCTTTATGTATATTAATACCCCTTTGATTATGAACATGAATATGATTTGTGAGTGGTTACGTTTGTTCCTGAGGACATGGAAGAAGTCTTGCTATAAGTAGTCATGTGAATTTGGTATTCATTCGATATTTTGATGAGATGTATGTTGTCTCTCCTCTAGTGGTGTCATGTGAACATCGACTACATGACACTTCACCATTGTTTGGGACTAGAGGAAGGCATTGGGGAGTAATAAGTAGATGATGGGTTGCTAGAGTGACAGAAGCTTAAACCCTAGTTTATGAGTTGCTTCGTAAGGGGCTGATTTGGATCCATATGTTTCATGCTATTGTTAGGTTTACCTTAATACTTCTTTTGTAGTTGTGGATGCTTGCAAGAGGGGTTAATCATAAGTGGGATGCTTGTCCAAGGAAGGGCAGTACCCAAGCACCATCCACCCACATATCAAATTATCAAAGTACCGAACGCGAATCATATGAACATGATGAAAACTAGCTTGATGATAATTCCCATGTGTCCTCGGGAGCGTTTTACTTGATATAAGAGTTTGTCCAGGCTTGTCCTTTTCTACAAAAAGGATTGGGCCATCTTGCTGCACCTTATTTACTTTTGTTACTTGTTACCCGTTACAAATTACTTTATCACAAAACTATCTGTTACCGATACAGTTCTTGCAGAGAATACCTTACTGAAAACTGCTTATCATTTCCTTCTGCTCCTTGTTGGGTTCGACACTCTTACTTATCGAAAGGACTACGATAGATCCCCTATACTTGTGGGTCATCAGGGGTCCTCGCGAGGGTCCTGTCTTGGCGGTCTTGCAGATGGGCTATACCAGGCCGTTGATGAAGCCACGCCATGGGCCGCAGGTAGGCAAGTCTGGGTACCTTGGTTCCGAGGACGCCGACATCCACCTTGTGCCTTCGTTGCCTTCGTAGGAAGCACCGGTGCGGTGGCGACTAACCGGGGTGGGGGGCGGTGGCATGAAGGCTGCGGCAGAGGATGAGTTCGCCGCGGCGGCAGCGGAGCCGGCGATGTGGGTCAGCCCAGCGGCGGCGGCAGCGGCGGCAGTGAAGGCGGCGGGGTCGCCGGCTTCGGCCATGGCGGTGGCGGAAGGCGGCCGGGAGGGGGGAGAGGTGGGTCGCGGGTGGGCGGTCTCGAGCGGGAAGGCAAAGGAACTGGCGGTTGGTCGTTTTGCGGGCGGCCGCAGTTTTACATCACTTGTATCTTGTGATGTAAATTTGCACCGGGAGGTGTTGAATTTTACATCACTGGAAGGCGGTGGTCTAATGTTTTTTACATATGGACCGTCTATTGGAGCAGCACTTTCTGCTCTCAAAGCTCCAAAAGTTAGTTATTTTACATATGGACCGTCTATTGGAGATGCTCTTAGCAGTAAATATATAGGATTAGTCGGGTGCACACCTCCCCTTTTTTATGGACGCACCTCCCTTTTATGGCACCAACAATATGCGTCTGTATCGCTGCCCAACTTTTTTTGTTCACATCAATACAGACACAAGTGCTCATATATGCGCGCATACACTAACCCTATAAATACACACACGCACACCCTACCCCTATGAGCACCTCCGAGAGACTGAGCCGACATATCATCTTGAGATTTTATGAAGTCACCGTAGGTGCCTCATATTTGACAGGAACATCTCCTCCCACTGAACACGTATCACTGGAAATCCTGAAATAAATCCAGGATAAATGCGAGCACCAGTTCTTGAACCCTGGTGTGTTGGAAATACCACTATCCACTTAACCATCCAACCACAGGTTGGTTCACTATCGCTGCCCAACTTGTAATCTCTCCAACCATAGCTTCTAAAGAAGAGTTTTTTTAGGGATACAAAAGATGAGTTGATAGTATTTCCTCACCTCCCACCATTGCAGCACCCTGGTTCTCTCTCTCTCTCTCTCACTAATCAAAGCTGAAAAGAATAAGGTTTCCTCTCATGTCGCTCTGGCCCTCCGCTCCCTCTTTATTCATGTATTTTTTTCCTGTTTGCCTCCAGGTCTTTTTCGTGTGATTATCGTTCCCAATAGATCTAACCGTGCGACATCCCATGCCTCTATCACATCAATCCCCTTCTTTGTTCCTTCCAAACCCGACTAGGGATTCCCCTCAATTGTGTGCTCCCTCTACCACGCCGTCCCGTGCTACCCCCACGCGCAATCACCTTCTTTGCTCCTTCCAAGCTCGGCTAGGGTTACCCCTCCGTTGTGTGCTTCCTCTAACACGCCATCCTTCGCCGCCCCCACATGCCACCGCCATGGGAGCGGCCGCCTTGCTGCTGTGGGCGTCAATCCAGAGTAGGGGAGCTGGTAGGGCGTGATGGCCATTGGGCCACTAGCGCCGAGGTCAAAGGCCATGACTGTGGTGTCGTCGTCGTCGTGTGCTCCGTGCTGGGAGCTGTTGTCGCCTTGTCCAATGCAATGCCATGTTCAACTTAGACTAGAGCTTGTCGTGCAGCCAGAAGCCTATGTCTAAGGCCAGCATCTCACGCCGGAGCGTGCATGCCTGAAGGAACCGTCCCCACATGTGGAGGTGCAGATGCGGGCGTCACCTCGAGGTTCCTGTTTTGGATTTCGATCCATTCTTCGTGGACGCCAACACCATGTACACGTTCTTCCTTTTTTATATTCATCCATTTCTATTATGATTATGATGTCTTGGCCGATGATGTCACAACCTAGCTTAGTCATTGCTTGCCATTGCATAATCATCCATGCATCATGTTTAAAATTCAAATGAATTTGAAATGGGGATATCCAAACCCTAGCACCAAATTAAATAGTTAGGTTCAAGTTTAAATCTTTTCAAGGAACCCAAAATGCTCTTTAGAAAACTTCATGATTTTTCATAAAGGTGAAAACCTCTGCCAAAAATGATGCACAAATTTCTAGGACACTCAGGATTTTGCAGTAATCCAATAAGTATTTGAATTGGGGCTTTAAAATCATATAAATATTTCATACCTCCAATAATGTTGAAACTTGGTGACAGCCTTGTAATAATTAATTTAGCGCCCACACAAAGTTTTAGTTTTTTATAAAATAATTTGGTTTTAAAACTAAATCAAAACAGACTACAGAAAATAGAAAAACAAAAAGAAAATAGGAAAATGAACTTACATGGAACTGTTGGCCTACTACTGTTCTGGCCCAGCCCACCACTGTAACCGCTGTCGTCTTCCTCCTTAGGCTAGTTGGCAGAGTGCGTGCTCGCCGCGCGCACACACATGCCCCGACACCTTCTGCTTGCCGCCGACCACTGGAACTGGCTAAGAGCGCCACACCACCCCTCGAGACCTGTCCTCTCCCTCCCTCGCTCTCCCCTCGCCTATTCCCCCTCCATGGCCGAAGCCTCCATGGACGGACCACCATAAACTCTGCGCCCACAACCACCCTCTCGCACTCTGGCCATGTCCACGCGATCCATCATATCATCTTCATCGTACTCACCAAGCCAAGCAGGACGGGAGGTCCTTCATCCTCGCATACACCATCGTCTCCAACCTCGGATGCCCGAGAGCGTTGTAACCCGTACGTCGTTGTCAGGCCTCCCCAAGCTCGCCGTCTCCTCCATTCGACTCGCTGTGATCCCTAACTACTTTGTTAAGCGAATGGGTCACTGACTAGTGGGCCCCACTGGTTAGGTTTGACCAGGAACATTCTATTGACCAGTTGACGTACTGCTGAGCTCATGCCGACGCAACAATTGTCTTTGGATTTTTAACAAACCAGAAATGATTTTTTTTCAGAAATTGTTTAAAACTTCTAAAAATCATAGAAATTAAACCGTAACTCCAATGAAAATAATTTATATATGAAAAATTATCAGGAAAATATGAAGAATATGTTTATGGCATGTTCATGCATGTTTGAGAGTTTATGGCATGTTCAAGAATGTTAGGACAAGTTAACATCACTAACTAGGAGAATTCATGATTATGGAATATATGGTAATTAGTCTTAGAGTTGGATTTTGCTATATGTTTGAATTCCACTTAATTAGTGTGACTAACTATTGCACTAGGCCACTTCAGTACCTTAATATGACATGTCATTCATTTGGATGTGCATTCCATTGATTATGGTCCTTCTCTTGTTTGTCGATGTTGTTCCTTATCGATAGAAGGTGATTCCGACATTGTGATCACTGACACCAATGAAGAGCTATGCTATCTTCAGAAGTGCCAGGCAAGCTGTAACACCCACGATGCAGCTACATTTCCCATGTGTCGAGGCATGACTTAGAGGCATAACCACATGGTGGTTTTGTCGCAAGAGGGGTAATCTTCATACAATCCCATGTACTGAATAAGAAAGGGATAAAGAGTTGGCTTACAATTTCCACTTCACACAAATAACAAGTTAAACATACATCATCCAGAGTACAAACAAGGTCCGACTATGAAACCAAAATAAAAGAAGACAACCCCAAATGCTAGATTCCCGATCGTCCCAACTGGGCTCCACTACTGATCATCAGGAAATGAAACATAGTAACGACCAAGGTCCTCGTCGAACTCCCACTTGAGTTCAGTAGCATCACCTGCACTATTATGTTCGGCACCTGCAACTGTTTGGAAGTATCCGTGAGTCATGAGGACTCAGCAATCTCACACCCGCGAGATCAAGACTATTTAAGCTTATGGGTAGGATAAGGTAATGAGGTGGAGCTGCAACAAGCGCTAAGAAAATATGGTGGCTAACATACGCAAATAAGAGTAAGATGAGAAGCTACGCAATGGTCGTGAAGCTAGAAGTGATCAAGAAGTAATCCTGAAGCTACTTATGTTCAAACATAACCCAAACCGTGTTCACTTCTCGGACTCCGCCGAAAAGAGACCATCACGGCTACACACGCGGTTGATTCATTTTAATTAAGTCAAGTGTTCTCTACAACTGGATATTAACAAATTCCCATCTGCCACATAACCGCGGGCATGACTCTCGAAAGTTTATACCTTGCAGGGGTGTCCCAACTTAGCCCATCACAAGCTCACGATCCGCGGAAACAATCCTCCATTGCGGGACACCCGATCAGACTCGGAATCCCGGTGCACAAGACATTTCGACAATGGTAAAACTAAACCAGCAAGACCGCACGACTGTGCCGACAAATCCCGATAGGAGCTGCACATATCTCGTTCTCAGGACACACCGGATGGGACAAGCTATGAGTAAAACCAGCCCTCAAGTTTCCCTGAGGTGGCCTGCAGGTTGCCTGTTTCGGACCAACACTCAGAGGAGCACTGGCCCGAGGGGGGGGGGGGTAAAATAAAGATGACCCTCGGGGTCGCGACCCCAAGGGAAAGTTATAGGTTGTCAGGCAAATGTAAAACCAAGGTTGGGCCTTGCTGGAGGAGTTTTTTCAAAGCAAACTGTCAAGAGGGTCCCATACCCCTCATCGTGTTAGGGACACAAAATCAAGGAACATAACACCGATATGACTGAAACTAGGGCGGCAAGAGTGGAACAAAACACCAGGCATAAGGCCGAGCCTTCCACCCTTTACCAAGTATATAGATGCATTAATTAAATAAGAGATAATATGATATCCCAACATATCCATGTTCCAACATGGAACAATCTTCAACTTCACCTGCAACTAACAACGCTATAAGAGGGGATGAGCAAAAGCGGTAAAGTAGCCAACCAATGGTTTGCTAGGAAGGTGGGTTAGAGGCTTGACAAGGAAATATGGGAGGCATGATATAACAAGTGGTAGGTAGCGCGACATAGCGACAGAGCGAACAACTAGCAAGAAAAGATAGAAGTGATATCGAGGGTAATGTCATCTTGCCTGAAATCCCGCAAGGAAGAAGAACGAGTCCATGAAGCAAGACAAACGAACGTAGCCGAACGAATCCTCATAACTCCGAAATGAAACTGAAGCTAATGTGAGGAGCAAACCGGAAAGAAGCAAGCAACATGGTAAACACACAAGCATAAACATGGCATGATGCACAAACAAGTATGATGCATGTATGGTTTAATGAATCATGGCATGGCAAAGTGTAACAAACAATACTACAAATTAAGTGGAGCTCAGTACGCAACAAGGTGCATGTTGACGAAACACCACATGACTTATTTAGTTCTCTCTCGGTTATGCGCCCAACAATATTAAATGTTGTTAAACATGGCAAGAGATGAAGCATAATAAAACTACCTATCTAGGCAAGTTTAAATGAGGCTGGAATAACAAAAAACAAGTCCGGAAAATCCTCATATGCATATTATGAATTTGGTACTGTTCTGTCCTAAACACAATTTTAGAGTTGTTACTAGTAAGATGCCCATGCTATGCTACAGAATCACAAAAGAATAAAAAAACATAAGAATGTACCGAGACATTGATCAAATCGATGTCATATAGTTGCAGAATTACAAAAGATACAAAAAACACAAGAATGTACCAAGATATTGATCAAATCGATGTTATATACTCCCTCCGTTCCGAAATATAAGTCTTTTTAGAGATTCCAACAAATGACCACATACGGAGCAAAATAAGCGAATGTATACTCTAAAATATGTCTATATGCATCCGTATGTTGTAGTCCATTTGAAATGTCTAAAAAGACTTGTATTTAGGAACAGATGGAGTAGTTGATAGGTACACATCTAGCACAATCAAACATGCGGTTTCCAACCAATGAAATCCTTCCTATAAGCCAAACATTTAGATCATATACCGACTTCTCGTTTGTAACACCCCGGATACAACTTTCCATTTTTGTAACTCCGACTCTTGCCTTTTCCGGAGATGCGATATGATTTCCCCTTCGTGGTTGGGTTTTTGTCTTCGTTTTGCAGTTTGCTCATGTCATACATTTCATATCATGCCATCATGTGCATCGCATTTGCATACGGGTTCACCTCATGCGTCCGAGCATTTTTCCCGTTGTCCGTTTTGCAATCCGACACTCCTACTTGCATCGGCGCCCTCCTTTTCTGTCTTTTCGTGAGCGGGTGTTTAACATTCTCGGAATGGACCGAGATTTGCCAAGCGGCCTTGGTACACCACCGGTAGATCGCTTGTCAAGTTTCATTCCATTTGGAGTCCGTTTGATACTCCAACAGTTAACCGGGAAACCGTAAAGGGCTCTTTTGTGTTGCAGCCCAACACCCCTCCAAAACAGCCCAATAACCCTTCCAAACCACTCCCATCTCCTCCACCGTCGAATCACGATCGCGTGGCCGAAAACTACACCTCATTTGGACACTCCTACCTCCTCCTATCTATAAATATGTCCCTCCCTCCAGAATTCCGGGTCCAAACCCTACCCTAACCTTCCCCGCCGCCACCGGACGCGTCCGAGACGGCCGGACGTGTCCGCGCCGCCTCCTGCAGCGAACCCCGTCGCGCCATGTGGCGCCGCCGTCCCGACCCCGCCGGCGGCCCGCCCGAGCAAACGGCGGCCCTCGAAGCCCGGATCTCCTCCGCCGTCGGCCCACACTTCGCCGCCCGCAGCGCCGCGCTTCACCGCTCGCACCACCGCGCCCCATCGGCCGCCGCTCCCCCGCACGCGCCTTGCCGGCCACCAGCTCCGCCACGCCGCCCCGCCGCCGACCTCGGCCGCGCCTCCTCTGCGGGATGCCGACGAGCTCCCTTACCGGATCTGGCCGGTCCCCTCCTCTCCCCTCATCTCCGGCCGAACCCCGACGCTCTCCGGCGAGATCCGCCGCTGCCTTGATCTGCGTGCCAAGTCAACCCTAGATCTTTGATTTCAAAGGTCTAATTTTCCCCAAGTCTTTTTCCCTGCTCGTATTTTATGGCTCTGTTCATCGCACCATAACTCTGTGACCGTAGCTCAGTTTCATGCGCAAGATATATCAAAATGTTCATTGGAACATGCTCGTCATTTCATTCCATTATGCCATGCTTGTTTGAGTCCATCTTGATGCCCAAATCATTGATGCAAGAGTGGTATAAAATGTTTGCTCCTGTTACTTAGCAGATTATGTTGATTTGTCATTTTTGTCACATTTGTTGTGTGCTGCATATGGGCATGTGCTCTACAGGTGTTTTGATCTATGCCATGCCATATTTACAGGGGTGCTTGCCATGTATTTTTGTGATCAATGTGGTGACTACCACAAGCATGCAAAGTAGCCTTCGTGATATTGCTGATTTCAGGTACTTAGGATTTTGCTAAGTCCTTGTTCTGCTGTTATTTTTATGCCATGTAAACATGATGCTACATCGAGATCAATGCTTGTTTTCAGTTGCTTTCGTAAGGCTGATTTGGACATATGGTTGTGCTTTATCCATCCATGCCCCTGTTTGCAATTATGGAGTGCCCTATCATGTCTTAATCTTGCTCTACATTTGCTATAAAATGTTCCTGGCAGATTGTTTACATGTTAATCAATTTTGCCATGGTTGTTGTAGTTGATCCATGCATGCTATGAACTTGCTCTTGCAATGGTTAGGTTCATGAACATGTCTTCTTGCTGTTAGTATGTTTATCTTGTCATGCAAGGCTTTTGATGAGTGGTTTGAGCTCGCAAAGATGCCTTCATATTTCTGGTTTATGCCATGCTCAATTTTCTGCTAAGTCTGAAACTGTAATAAAACTTGCTATGTTTACATTTGTGCCATTATATTTTCTGTGCCTTTTTGGCTCATCATCAGTAAGGGAATTTTGTTCTATGCTTTGGGTAGATTCATGCCATGCCTTTTTTTACTATGATCTGTTCCTGTAGCATGTTTCTTGCTTGCTCTAAACATTGCTTCCTGATGTTAATTTCTGGCATGTTAGTATTTCCACTAAGTCTGTGAAGCTGATATCTTTTGCAATTTTTCCATGCTTGTTTGAACCTGCTCTTGTGTTATTCAGCCGTAGCATAGTGTTTATGTTTTGTCAAGCATCTTGAGTATATCACCGCCATGTGCTTTGTTGCTATGTTGGAGTGTAGTAGCATAGTTTCTTGTTGCATTTTAGATGGCATCGTGCTGTTAATCACAGAATTATGCCATTCTTGTTTTGCTTGCCATTTGCAAACAATGCATCCGATTCCGGTGATCTTTATATCGATTTCGACCGAAATCATCTCATCTTTCCAGCGGCACACTTGGTATCCCAAGTTGTTGCCTTTTTCATCCTTTTCCTTCCGGAGCACGCATATGCATTGCATATCACATCTCACATGTCATGCCATGCTTTGCATCATGTTGCTTGCACATTGCACCATGATTAATTGTTGGTCCTTTGATTGTTTTCTTGCTTTGGGTATAGCCGGGAGACGAGTACGTGATCGAGGAACCTGTTGAGTATGCTAACGAGGATCAACCTTTCGTCAACTCTGAGAACTTTGCAGGCAAGATGACCATACCCTCGAAATCACTTCTATCTTTGCTTGCTAGTTGTTCACTCTATTGCTATGTCGCGCTACCTACCACTTGCTATATCATGCCTCCCATATTGCTATGTCTAGCCTCTAACCCACCTTTCCTATCAAACCGTTGTTTGGATATGTTACCGCTTTGCTCAGCCCCTCTTATAGCGTTGCTAGTTGCTGGTGAAGATGGAGTTTGTTCCATGTTGGAACATGGATATTGTTGGGATATCATTATTATATCATATTTACTTTAATGCATCTATATACTTGGTAAAGGGTGGAAGGCTCGGCCTTATGCCTGGTGTTTTGTTCCACTCTTGCCGCCCTAGTTTCCGTCATACCAGTGTTATGTTCCTTGATTTTGCGTCCCTTACGCGGTTGGGTGTTATGGGAACCCCTTGACAGTTCGCTTTGAATAAAACTCCTCCAGCAAGGCCCAACCTTGGTTTTATATTTGCTTAACAACCTATCACCTTCCCTTGGGTTCTACAGACTCAAGGGTCATCTTTATTTTACCCCCCCAGGCCAGTGCTTCTCTAAGTGTTGGTCCGAAACAGAGCCACTTGCGGCGCCACCTCGGGGAAACTTGAGGGCTAGTTTTAGCTGTACGTAGTGTTCATCCAGTGTTGCCCTGAGAATGAGATATGTGCAGCTCCTATCGGGATGTCGGTGCATCGGGCAGTCTTGCTGGTCTTGTTTTACCATTGTCGAAATGTCTTGTAACCGGGATTCCGAGTCTGATCGGGTCTTCCTGGGAGAAGGAATATCCTTCATTGACTGTGAGAGCTTGTGATGGGCAAGTTGGGACACCCCTGCAGGGTTTTGAACTTTCGAAAGCCGTGCCCGTGGTTATGGGCAGATGGGAATTTGTTAATATCCGGTTGTAGATGACCTGTCACTTAACTTAATTAAAGTGAATCAACCGTGTGTGTAGCCGTGATGGTCTCTTTTCGGCGGAGTCCGGCAAGAGAACACGGTCTCGTGTTATGTTTGAACGTAAGTAGCTTCAGGATCACTTCTTGATCACTATTAGCTTCTCGACCGTGCTTTGCTTCTCTTCTTGCTCTCATTTGCGTAAGTTAGCCACCATATATGCTTAGTGCTTTGCTGCAGCTCCACCTCACTACCCCTTTCCTACCTTTAAGCTCAAATAGTCTTGATCGCGAGCGTGTGAGATTGCTAAGTCCCCGTGGCTCACAGATACTTCCAACCAGATGAAGGTGCCGACGATGCCAGTGAAGGGGACGCTACCGAACTCAAGTGGGAGTTCGACGAGGATTCATGCCGTTACTATGTTTCTTTTCCGTATGATCAGTGGAGGAGCCCAGTTGGGGCGATCGGGGATCTAGCATTTGGGGTTGTCTTTCTTTATTTTGGTTCCGTAGTCGGACCTTGATTGTATTCTGAATGATGTATGTTATATTTATGTATTGTGTGAAGTGGATATTGTAAGCCGACTCTTTATCCCTTTCTTATTCAGTACATGGGATGTGTAAAGATTACCCCTCTTGCGACATGCCTACCATGCGGTTATGCCTCTAAGTCGTGCCCTGACACGATGGAGATATAGCGGCATCGTGGGTGTTACAAGTTGGTCCCGAGCCTTCCCCGACTTAGGAGCCCCCTACTTGATCGAATCACTGACGTTGTTGAGTCTAGTAAAAATGTTTTGAGTCTTAGGATTATATATATCGGACAGTAGGATTCTTTTTACTCCTCAATCCCTTCGTCGCTTTGGTGAGGCATCCTGACGTAGAGTTTTGACTCTTCTCTCCTCAAATTTCACTAAATTTTTTTAGGATTGCGCGGGTATTTTGGAATCGTTCCAATGGTTTTGTGACGAGAACATTGTTCTTGGTGCCTCCTGACATTTAGGGGTTGTGGCAGTGTCCCGGGGAGTTGAGCTCTGTGGTGTTGTCGTCACAATCTTATCATTGCAGTTCTGGAATACCTGAGTTCGCCAACATCGAAAATCTCTTTTATGCAGTTGTTGGTGAGATAACCTCGACACCACCCAGTACTGGGGTGGGAGTTCGGGGAGTATTGCCATAACTATTATAGCAGATGCTTTTTTGAAGGTTCAGGTAAATGATTTCCGAAGGTTTCTTGGTTATGTGTTGAAGGGTGGATACAGCTGGATGTAGGTATTGTTAGTTTTGGTGAGATATTATGCTTCCCCTGTATCTCCAACACCCGATTGCATAACCAGAAAGTTTCGGGAGTTTATAAGTGGGAATTCAAGTAGCTCCTAGAATATCTTTCCAACAGACACATGATACGATATGGGATCTATGATATGTTTGTTCCGGCTTATTTTGCAAGCCAATCCTTTGTTTTTGTTTTCAATTGTGGTATTCGAGTTGCTTCGAAGTCAAGTGTTGATTCCATACCTTTCCTAAGTGGTGTGCTCACACTTCTATGTGAATACCAATCCTTCTTGATCATCGAGGTTGTCATGTTAATTCTTTTCCAACCGTCGTGTTTCTCTTCAAGTGGATCTGATCATTCTTCAATGTCCGCAAGATCCGTTGTAAGTTCTCTCAACAGTGTTTGTTTCATCCGTCCCAAGTTGCCTTTGTTTTACCCACCCTCCCACCCTTTTTCTTCAAGGATTCAGATTTCTTAATCATGTATCCTTTTATTTGTGAGAAGTCTCTTCAGTCTTTTCTTTCAATGTTTTACCCGGTGTTTCTTATGAAGATGCTAAGGGAGCTTCAAGTTCGTCACTCTTCAGTCGTTTTCTTTTCCGTTGGATTCAATTCAAGCTTTGTTGATCATATCCTTTCATTGTTTCAAATGCTTTCCCAATCCGGTGCACCTCTTAATCGTTTATCTCTCTATTCATATTCGAAGTGCTGAAGATATCTCGAAGAGTGTTTCCACTTGTATTCGTTCAAGCTCTTTCGAGATTGTTATCTCATTCAAGCTATTTAATTCAACTGGCGCAATATCTCTTTTAAGTCATTTCAATGGTGTTTCTTTCGTGTGGGCCCTAACCCACATGCCTTTTCCTAGGATCTTACCTGACTCTTCTATTTTTCCTGAGCTATCCTCAATTTCTTTCAAAGTTTGACGTAAGAACGAATTATCATCAATCAGTTGGTTTCTCCAAGATCTTATAACTCTTTTCATTGTTGGCTCAACCTCTTCGGTTTTCATTCTCCCGGAGTATCTCAACAATTCATGGTGGTGTTTCTCATCGTCATTCTTGGATCTTGAAGACCGAAGAAGAGATCCTCTTAAATCTTATCCGTTCTCTCAAAGATTCGTGATTCTAGCTTGTTGCCATCCTCTCATGATTGTTTTCGATTGTTAGAATTCTTTTCACCCATCCGGAGCATTTCAGGAGTTGTTTTTGTTTTTCTTGATCATCCAAAGGCCATCATTTCATAAGATTTATTCATTCTCAGCTTTTAGCTCTCGTTCTCCAAATCTTACCGGTGCATCATTCAAATATTCTCTAATCAGCTCGTGATCTATTCGTTCTCTTGTATAAAATTCTCTCTTGTATCTTCGTTCATTTCCTAATTCTTCCCGGTGTTTCGCTATCTTTTCTTCATTCATTTTAAATTCTTACGGTGGTTCGTTCAAGATTTATCTTCCTTCATTATCATATCAATTCATACGTTCTTTCCAAATCCTACCAGTGGTTCGTTGAAGACCTTCCCAAGTTGCGCTATTTCTCTCTGCAATCTTTTCAACAAGAATAAGTAGTATGACAATTCCATTGCTTGTCATCAATTTAATTGGTGAAGGATACGCATAACATAATTCTTATTCTTGTTTCATCCAAGTGATCTAATTTCTTCTTTCCAGAGCTGTTCATCATGTCACATTCTCGGTTCGAGATGTTTCATCTTTCCTTTCCGGAGTTCCAAGTTTTCTGTTTTATCTCATCGCAAAGCTCCATCCAATCATTGCAAGGCTTCAATCTTATTATTTTCATCCTTCACTTCTTTTGATCATCCTTTTGTTTTACCGGAGCTCTTCATGGAGGCTCTACATGATGGTTAATAAAGGATTTAATTCTTTCTCGAGATGTTGATCGAGATTCTTTTCAAAGGAGCTCAAACATTCTTTATCTTGCAATTACAAAGTGCAATTCTTTCTACCTTATCTTCTGAGGTGGTGTTATGTCATTCTTGATAATTTCCCTTCGTGTTTCATGATTCATAAGTTTTCAAGAGTGACATATCTAAAATCCATCATTTTCTCTTCGCTCAAGACATCTTTTCAATCCACCAATCTCTTCATTGGAGTTACATTGGGTTATATTTCACCTAAAGCTGTCCCTAAGGATTGTTGCCATTCATGGTGCTCATAAATGACCCAAGTTCTTCATTTATCCTCCCGGTGAAATAAGTTTCTCGTCTGCTTGTTCATATCAATCCAATCCATTGTTTTTCGTTAGTGGCAGAATTTCACCTCAAGTTTTCGAGATGTTTTCCATAAACCCACTACAAGCTTATCCTTTCGTTGTTGATAATCCAACAACTCCGTTCGAGAATATGTTGTAAGCGTGCTCTCTCAAGATCTTGTTTCCCTTCGTCCATTCCATTCCATTCTTTCATTTCTTCTAGAGGCATTGTGATGTTGCTCTCTTCGACTAATCATCTTGTTTTTCCCAAGGTCATCTTATTTCCTTTGTTTATCCATTTAACCGGAGTGTTGTGTCATCTCTTCAAGTTCTTTTCATCTTATCAAGTCTTGCATCTCTTTTCAACCGGAGTGATGTCCGAATTTATTCTTCCTTGTTCCTCTTTTCTAACGGAGTGTTTTCAATTTCGATCATCTCTGTTGTATATTGTTTTCTCGAAATGGTTTTACCTCACAAGGTTCTTTGGTTTCACTCTTTTGTCAAGAAGCAACTTTGTTTTACCTCTTCCTCGTCCATTTCCCTCCGGTGCCATCCTAGATCTCGGGACGAGATCCTCTCGTAGTTGTGGAGTGTTGTAACGCCCCGGATACAACTTTCCATATTTTTAACTCCGACTCTTGCCTTTTCCGGAGATGCGATATGATTTTCCCTTCGTGGTTGGGTTTTTGTCTTTGTTTTGCATTTTGCTCATGTCATGCATTTCATATCATGCCATCATGTGCATCGCATTTCCATACGGGTTCGCCTCATGCGTCCGAGCATTTTCCCCGTTGTCCGTTTTGCAATACGACACTCCTACTTGCACTGGCACCCTCCTTTTGTCTCTTTTCGTGAGCGGGTGTTAAACATTCTCAGAACGGACCGAGATTTGCCAAGCGGCCTTGGTACACCATCGGTAGATCGCCTGTCAAGTTTCGTTCCATTTGGAGTCCGTTTGATACTCCAACGGTTAACCGGGGAACCGTAAATGGCTCTTTTGTGTTGCAGCCCAACACCCCTCCAAAACGGCCCAATAACCCTTCCAAACCACTCCCATCTCCTCCATCGTCGGATCACGATCCCGTGGCCGAATATACCTCATTTGGACACTCCTACCTCCTCCTATCTATAAATATGTCTCTCCCTCCGGAATTCCGGGTCCAAACCCTACCCTAACCTTCCCCGCCGCCATCGGACGCGTCCGAGATGGTCAGACGTGTCCGCACCGCCTTCCGCAGCGAACCCCGTCACGCCGCGTGGCGCCACCGTCTCGACCCCGCCGCTGGCCCGCCCGAGCCCACAGCGGGCCCTCAAAGCTCGGATCTCCTCCGCCGCCGGCCCGCGCTTCGCCGCCCGCAGCACCGCGCTTCACTGCCGGCACCACCGCGCCCCGCCGGCCGCCGCTCCCCCGCACGCGCCCCGCCGACCGCCGGCTCCGCCGCGACCGCCCCGCCGCCCAGCGCCGTCCCCACCGCCTACCTCGGCCGCGCCTCCTCTGCGGGACGCCGGCGAGCTCCCTTGCCGGATCTGGCCGGTCCCCTCCTCTCCCCTCATCTCCGGCCGAACCCCGACGCTCTCCGGCGAGATCCGCCACCGCCTCGATCCGCGTGCCAAGTCAACCCTAGATCTGGGATTTCGGAGGTCTAATTTTCCCCAAGTCTTTTTCCCTGCTCGTATTTTATGGCTCTGTTCATCGCACCATAACTCTGTGACCGTAGCTCCGTTTCATGCGCATGATATATCAAAATGTTCATTGGGATCTTCATTTCATTCCATTATTCCATGCTTGTTTGAGTCCATCTTGATGCCCAAATCATTAATGCAAGAGTGGTATAAAATGTTTGCTCCTGTTACTTAGCAGATTATGTTGATTTGTCATTTTTGTCACATTTGTTGTGTGCTGCATATGGGCATGTGCTCTACAGGTGTTTTGATCTATGCCATGCCATCTTTACAGGGGTGCTTGCCATGTATTTTTGTGATCAATGTGGTGACTAGCACAAGCATGCAAAGTAGCCCTCGTGATATTGCTGATTTCAGGTACTTAGGATTTTGCTAAGTCCTTGTTCTTCTGTTATTTTTATGCCATGTAAACATGATGCTACAGTGAGATCCATGCTTGTTTTCAGTTGCTTCCGTAAGGCTGATTTGGACATATGGTTGTGCTTTATCCATCCATGCCCCTGTTTGCAATTATGGAGTGCCCTAGCATGTCTTAATCTTGCTCTACATTTGCTATAAAATGTTCCTGGCAGATTGTTTACATGTTAATCAATTTTTCCATGGTTGTTGTAGTTGATCCATGCATGCTATGAACTTTCTCTTGCCATGCTTAGCTTCATGAACATGTCTTCTTGCTGTTAGTATGTTTATCTTGTCATGCAAGGCTTTGTGATGAGTGATTTGAGCTCGCAAAGATGCCTTCATATTTCTGGTTTATGCCATGCTCAGTTTTCTGCTAAGTTTGAAACTGTAATTAAACTTGCTATGTTTACATGGGTGCCATTATATTTTCTGTGCCCTTTTGGCTCATCATCAGTAAGGGACTTTATTTCTATGCTTTGAGTATACTCATGCCATGCCTTTTGTTACAATGATTTTTTCCTGTAGCATGTTTCTTGTTTGCTCTAAACATTGCTTCCTGATGTTAATTTCTCGCATGTTAGTATTTTCACTAAGTCTGTGAAGTTGATATCTTTTGCACTTTTGCATGCTTGTTTGAACCTGCTCTTGTGTGATTTAGCCATAGCTCAGTGTTTATGTTTTGTCAAGCATCTTGAGTATATCACTGCCATATGCTTTGTTGCTATGTTGGAGTTCAGTAGCATAGTTTCTTGTTGCATTTTAGATGGCATCGTGCTGTTAATTGCATAATTGTGCCATTCTTGTTTTGCTTGCCATTTGCAAACCGTGCATCCGATTCCAGTGATCTTTATATCAATTTCGACCAAAATCATGTCATCTTTCCAGCGGAACACTTGGTTTGCCAAGTTGATGCCTTGTTCATCCTTTTCCTTCCGGAGCACGTATATGCATTGCATATCACATCTCACATGTCATGCCATGCTTTGCGTCATGTTGCTTGCGCATTGCACCGTTATTGATTGTTGGTCCTTTGCTTATGTTCTTGCTTTGGGTAGAGCCAGGAGACAAGTACGTGATCGAGGAACATGTTGAGTACGCTAATGAGGATCAAGCTTTCGTCAACTCTGAGAACTTGGCAGGCAAGATGATCATACCCTCGAAATCACTTCTATCTTTGCTTGTTAGTTGTTCGCTCTATTGCTATGTTGCGCTACCTACCACTTGCTATATCATGCCTCCCATATTGCCATGTCCAGCCTCTAACGCACCTTTCCTAGCAAACCGTTGTTTGGCTATGTTACCGCTTTGCTCAGCCCCTCTTATAGCGTTGCTAGTTGCAGGCGAAGATGGAGTTTGTTCCATGTTGGAACATGGATATTGTTGGGATATCATTAATATATCATATTTACTTTAATGCATCTATATACTTGGTAAAGGGTGGAAGGCTCGGCCTTATGCCTGGTGTTTTGTTCCACTCTTGCCGCCGTAGTTTCCGTCATACCGGTGTTATGTTCCTTGACTTTGCGTCCCTTACGCGGTTGGGTGTTATGGGAACCCCTTGACAGTTCGCTTTGAATAAAACTCCTCTAGCAAGGCCCAACCTTGGGTTTACATTTGCTTAACAACCTATCACCTTCCCTTGGTTTCAGCAGACTCAAGGGTCATCTTTATTTTAACCCCCCGGGCTAGTGCTTCTCTAAGTGTTGGTCCGAAATAGAGCCACTTGCGGTGCCACCTCGGGGAAACTTGAGGGTTGGTTTTAGTTGTACGTAGTGTTAATCCGGTGTTGCCCTGAGAATGAGATATGTGCAGCTCCTATCAGGATGTCGACGCATCAAGCGGTCTTGCTGGTCTTGTTTTACCATTGTCGAAATGTCTTGTAACCAGGATTCCGAGTCTGATCGGGTCTTCCTGGGAGAAGGAATATCCTTCGTTGATGGTGAGAGCTTGTGATGGGCTATGTTGGGACACCCCTGCAGGGTTTTGAACTTCCGGAAGCCGTGCTCGCGGTTATGGGCAGATGGGAATTTGTTAATATCCAGTTGTAGAGAACCTGTCACTTAACTTAATTAAAATGAATCAACCGCGTGTGTAGCCGTGATGGTCTCTTTTCGGCGGAGTCCGGGAAGAGAACACGGTCTCGTGTTATGTTTGGACGTAAGTAGCTTCAGGATCACTTCTTGATCACTATTAGCTTCTCGACCGTGCTTTGCTTCTCTTCTCGCTCTCATTTGCGTAAGTTAGCCTCCATATATGCTTAGTGCTTTGCTGCAGCTCCACCTCGCTATCCCTTTCCTACCTTTAAGCTTAAATAGTCTTGATCGCGAGGGTGTGAGATTGCTGAGTCCCCGTGGCTCATAGATACTTCCAAACAGATGCAGGTGCCGATGATGCCAGTGCAGGGGACGCTACCGAACTCAAGTGGGAGTTTGACGAGGATTCGGGCCGTTACTATGTTTCTTTTTCGTATGATCAGTAGAGGAGCCCAGTTGGGGCGATCGGGGATCTAGCATTTGGGGTTGTCTTTCTTTATTTTGGTTTCATAGTCGGACCTTGATTGTATTCTGAATGATGTATGTTATATTTATGTATTGTGTGAAGTGGCGATTGTAAGCCAACTCTTTATCCCTTTCTTATTCAGTACATGGGATGCGTAAAGATTACCCCTCTTGCAACATGCCTACCATGCGGTTATGCCTCTAAGTCGTGCCCCGACACATGGGAGATATAGCCGCATCGTGGGTGTTACATCGTTGGACCTGCAAAAAATGGAAAATTGGCAACATAAATATTTGCAAATGATGTAGGTCAAATAGTAATCAAATAACTACTGGAGAACAACTGAGAAAAAGTTGAAAAAATGTTAAACTGCTAGTGCCCACAAGCACACATATTCCTTAAACTAAAATACATCTACTCACAACCAGACTGGGCTGAAATGCTAAATTACAGAATTTATTCTAGCGGTTGTTGCCTCACAACCACAAAATAGTAGTCAACATAAACACAACGGTATCCTTTTTTAATGGGATTCTAAATCTGCCAAGACACCATATAATGCACAAAAATCTAATTTGGTCTCATCATCTCTGGCTCCACTTCGAGCCCTCGGTCTCGTCTCTGACCATGGTATGCAAGCCTACGATATAGTCTGTTTGGTCTACTATTTGCAAAAGAGTCAGATAGGATTTGCTCTGCCATGGAACTAAACTAATTAAGATGTACTTCTTTAAGAACCATTTCCAATACTTATGCCGGTTAATGTAGGTATATGAGTCTATAGCGATTATTTTAGATTATGTTAATACAGACTAATATATAGCAGACTAGGAAGTTAAAGTACTTGATACAAAGTGTGGGACTCGAGAACTTATCTACTAAATAATACATTTAGTCATCCTTGATCATGATCTCTATTTACCTTGCACCAAATCAGGCCAATTACAAAAGTCTGATAGGTCACAATTGAAAAACGGTCTAGATACTTAATAGCAAATCTGGTACCAACACGAGGGGTAGAAGCTTCTACAAATAATCAAGAAGGAAGTCTAAATCTGCAGCTCACAAGGTACTGTGCGGACCCACAACCGATTCGTTCTAAACATTTAACAAATCACATGTTTAGGAGAGACCACGGTTTCAATCACGCACGTATCTGATACGCATCTCTACTCCAAAAAACGATCAATTTCTTGGATCTGATAGGAGAACAACATAACTTATGGAGGGATGACCATGGTTAGGAGCAGACATAATGGCTCATGGTTAGGAGCAGACATAATGTCGGTAAGGTATATGATACCAACCTTTTTGTTTTCCTTTAGCACTTTGTTGGCACAAGGGTTGTAAAATTGGGGGCGTAAGACCCGCTTCTTTCTTGACCTTGTACTTCTTCAGCTTCACACTAAATCCAAGGGTTTCTCTGGGAAACTCCTAAGCTTATCGAATATCTTTTTGACCTGCCATGTAAATCACCGTTTTTCAAAAAATTCAGTAATTTGGTGAGAACAAAAAATCCAAGTGTAGTTAGAGCTGATGTTGAGTATATATGTGCATATGCTTGATGAAGCCATGCGATTTTATATAAAGGGAAATATAACAAACCTATCTTGGAGAATTTCTGTCTAACCAATTCCTCTAAAACAAGCTGATCACAACTACTATGAGACAGGATTGCGACCCCTCTCCCACCTCCTCTGCCACCCTCCACCAACAACCATGGCGCCGATCCTAGATCCCACCAATTTCATCTAGCAAATCCAACAGACAAACCTATGGATCCATTCAACGATCCATACTCCATTGCCCATCAACTGGATTTTTCTTTTGGTCATCATTTCAGAGGACAGGTTCGTGATCTCTTCCTCAGTTCGGTCAACCCCGTATCATCTGCATATGGATTCAAGATGGTGGTATCTTTCTCCCGATCTACCTTTCCCCTGGATCCTCTTAATGTCAGTCTGGCTCTATCATCTTGCACGGGAGGTGCCTATGATTCTATGGATGTTCTTTATATTCTTGGCAAGGTATTCTGTTTCTCGATATGCTCCAAAAATGTGGGCTTCTATCTAGTCAGAAAGAAGATGTTTGAATTCCCAATTTTCAAGTGCGCTTTTCACTTATGGAGCAATGCTAGTGCAAATTGGAATTATGAAGAAAAACTTTGGTACTCTGAAGAAGATGCTAAATGGACTAAGGTGACTAGAAAGAAAGGTAAGAAACATTCTCATCATGTTAAAGTTAGCAAAGTTTACAAACGCATCACCTCTGCACTTACTATGCAATCAGTCCCTCCTACTGATCCTACGTCCATTCATAATAATCCACCATTATCTGGTGCCAATCGGATCCCTATCCATGCATCGGGCGTTGATCGTGACCTAGGCAACCAACGCGATGAACACACATGCAACCAACCCACTCCCATGCATCGCGGATCACAGCCCGTGGATCGCAACAAATTTTCAATTTCTTCTCGGGCTAGGGAGAATAGAGATGGGCCGCCCCACTTGGCCCAGCCAGACGCTCAGCCCATCATTTCAGAAGCCGTATCGACACACGTATCCCCCGAAGCCAGCTCGCGTTTCTGTTCCCGATGCCTCGGACCTTATCATTATCGCACTAACTGCCCCAATCAAATTAGGTGCAGGGTTTGTTTCAGATATAACCACATTGCTAGATTTTGTTTCTTTAAGCAAAACAAAACCCTCATATATCGGGCTAAGCAGTCGGCCCCTCCTCTTATATTGCACGCAGCTGACAACCATATGGCCTCTTCGCCTTCTACTAGTCTCCCTGCTACACGCCCCCTGTCGACCACCTCGAGCTTGACTCCAATGGCATGCTACCCATGCAACCCCTACCCCCACCTCCCACCCGACACCACCATTGTTTCACCTGGCCCTCTGCGCGAGCAATGAGGATACATTGTTGTTGGAGGAGAACTCCCCATGGTCTGCGACGAGTGGGCCATCGCCACACTGGTGCCTGGCATCGCCCTGGAGGAGTTTCATGGTGCTAATGCCATAATCAAAAACTTCTTGGAGAACACGGGATGGAGAATAAACTACTCTTCGCGTTGTGGTATGGGATCTGCACTTATCCAGTTTACTACTGCATGCTCTCGCGACTCTGCTATTGCAAACAGCCCATATCAGATTGGGGACTCTGTTCTAAGGATTACTAGGCAAGATCGAGGACTGAACTATCGTAGCATTACTTTTACTCATGATGTATCGTTGCTGTTGATGAACTACCCACTTGAGTGCTGGGATGTGAATGTGATTAGCCGTACTGTTGCGCCCTATGGTAGATTTCTGATTTGGAACAAAGATCCCAGAGATAAAACCAGAATCATTGTGAAAGTTAGAGTCATTAATCCTGATACCTTGCCTCTGAGCATTGTGGTGCTGCGCAATCTTGATGATATTGGCTATGGAGATTCATGGACGTGCCCAACTTACATTCTGCCGAGAGAAATCATTGGGCAGCAGGGAGGGGATGAAGATCCTCTGCCTCCAGATGGAGGAAACCCTCACCCTCTGCCCCATGTACATGGTGGTTTTTGGCGTGATGAGGTCCTTGGCAACATTCCAATGGAACAAGTGGTTGTTAACCCCCACAATGAGAACCTGGGTGCCCCATATGAGGATGTTCATGCTGCTGAGGGCTATTTCAATGCGGCAGAAATCCAGGAACAATTTCAGGTTGCTATTAATGAAAATTTACCTGATAATGCTCCAGCTATTGTCAACGAGGCTCCCCATAATGCTGCTGAAGATGCACCTGCTCCTGTGTTTAAGGATCTGAATCTCAATGTGAGTGCAAATGCAGATGTTCAAGTTGATGCTGCCCCTGTAGATGTGGTGCAAACCATTCCTTCAATTGAAGATGATTTCATCCCTATTCCTATGGCAGAAAGCCCCGTTTTCTCTCCTCAAAACACCAACATGAACTATAATGACAATGCAGCAGCCAGTGAGGAATCTCAAACGCAGAACAGTATCACTGTTGAAGGCAATACTGAACACATCTCTGCTCTGCAGCAATTGATTGGTAATCTTGCTGCCTACAATGATAAGATCATCCCAAAAATTGGTGAGGCCAACATTGTCAATGCAGCTTGTCAGATAGTGGACATTGAGGGCTCCAATGGGGCCAGATAGAAGTGCATTCTACAGTTTCAGACCTGAAACCCTACCTAGATAAAACAACAGTCTAGCTCTGCAAGTATTGTTGAGATCACAGCAGACACCTATGCAGCCACCAGTAAGCCAGCCAAAGTTACTAACAAGAGAAAGAAGAATGTCATTATTGATGAAGCATTTGCAGAAGGGGAAACATGATTTCTAAACTCACTATGGGTTTCAAAACCAAGGAAGCAGCAGCTGCAAACCTAGCTGAGAAACCAGAATGCAGCAAGCAAGTCAATAACAAGAAGAAGTCTGAAGTTTCTGTCAACCTGGGGCCCAAATTCGATGCCATCATCATTGACAAATAGGCCCCACCCCTACTGAAATTCCAATCAGCACCCTGCAGGCGATTGGCACTGGACCTTGCAAGATGTCACACAAGGATGTGAACTCCAAGGTTCTCACATACGACAGCTCTGATGAATAAATATCCCCTCAAGAAATGGCCCTGGATAGCTTTTGGTTTATGCATTTTAGAACCTTTTCATCATTTACTTGTTTCAGTTACTTGTATTTGAGATGCCTGCAAGCATCTATGCTAGAGCTGGTCTGTAATAATGAGCTACTATGGCACTCTTGGTATTTTGCTTTCAGTTATTGCAGCATGATTTGTTTTGTTTATCATATAATCATTATGTCATCAAATGCTGCACACATGTTCCAGTACTTTAATGATCAAGATTGCAGCACAATCACAATGCCGCCAATGAGAATTTCCTCATCATACCAAGCTAATCCTGGTATGAACTCTAGTTCCCCAACAATAGTATTGAATGAATAGAAACTGGAATATACTATGTTGGAATGTTAGAGGAATTAATTCTCAGAAAAGATGGGATGACATCAGACTGAAGATTGAGGAAAGTACTTGCAGCATCATAGCTCTTCAGGAGACCAAACATGAGCATTTTGACATGGCTTACTTAAAAAATTTCTGTCCAAAAAGATTCAATCAATATGCATACTATCCATCAGTTGGATCATCTAGTGGCATCATTACTATTTGGAACAACAATCATTTCTCAGGTAGAGTTATCTCTATGAATTACTTTCATATCACCATTGAATTTATATCAACTATGGACAATGCCAGGTGGTACTTGTAGCGACCCGACCTCAGACGGTCAAGTCTCTGTGCTTAAGTGTCATCCCTGGATCGGTAAGCTGACACACACAGTACTCGAGGATTTATAACAGAGGTAAATCACATGTATAAAATAACGTAAATACTATTACCTCAATCCAAATAGCGGAAGTAACAACAAGGTTATGGATTGCTATCAACACCAACGTCAAAGTTGATTGTAGAAATTGTAACCCTAACGTATCACTTACTCGTCGTAAGATAATCCTGCAACATGAGATGTTGCAGCCACAAAGGGTCAGTAGATTCAATGTACTGGCAAATTCACACCATAGGATAATGATGAATGAAGGCTATCACTACATGCATATTTGGCTGGTGGAAAGGCTCTATGGTTATAATGTTTTTGCGAAAAGCCAATTTTTCCCTACTGCAAAGGAATATAATTTATTTAACTACAAAGTTGGTTGAAAATATTGAGAAGGTTCCTCCAACTCAATCCCAAATTAACATCAATAACCCAATAAATTATTTAAGTAAACTGATGAGATCAATATGATAATCCAAGTACCAGAGAATCAAGATGTCCATAACCGGGGACACGGCTAATCATGATTAGTTTGTACACTCTATAGAGGTTTGTGCACTTTTCCCCACAAGACTCGATCGCCTCCGTTGGGTTTCTCGCAATACATGGTGTTTGAGAAACGGATGACCGAGACATAGTCTTTCAGAAACATTAACTCTTTACTCCGGGCAGACCATACCAAACCTACATCCCTCTACCTGCTGATCCACCTCTTCAAGAGCTCATGTAACTTACTCAACTATGCTAGAGCCCATAATAGCTTGTGGCTGCACACGGAAGTTTCTAGCATGAATAATCTTATGATCCTTTTGAGCCTGGGTGGCATTCCATAGGGTGATCACACGGGTCCTCTAGGATCCCCTTGGGCAAACACTGGGTTCTCCAGGTGCCCGGGCAAACCACTGGGTGCTCTAGGGTGCCCCAACCAATCCAGCCAGATGTGTATTAAAGTAGCCACCTTATTTTAACCATTAAATAATAACTCTCACATCTGTCATGAATTCTCTCAAACCAATCCACGTCTACGAGCATAGCATAGCAATATGAGCATAACGTGAAAGTAACTCACAGGGTTTGAATGCAGGGCAATAGGTTCCTACCTCATCAACTACTTCCAGATACCCACATGTTATAAATTCCTAACCATGCAATGTTTGAGGGTGAAACTAATGCATAAAAACTAGGTATGAAAGGGATATGATCAAAGTGTGAACTTGCCTGTATTGTTGATGAAGATGATTGGCACTCAAAACTCTTGATAGATCTACTTGTCTCACTCCGGTCAATCTATCGTGAGCAAGAAATAGTAACCACACATAAGCAATCACTCAAAAGATCAGAAAGATCGAAGAAAATAATTCAGAAAACATCAAAAACAGGCAAATAACTCTTACAACAGAAAACAATTTCTAACAGTACCAAAATTGTGTGAGTTTGGCCTTATCAGAAAGTTTAGGTCAAGAGCTTCGATTTGCAAAAAGAATCAACTCAAACGGAGTTATAAAACTCAAGTTATGATCAAACGAAGTTTGAATCTAAATCTGATCTAATTCAAATTTTAAAATTTCAAAAATATGTTTAAGTTGTTTTACTGGATAGAGGGGACCATAACGAAGAAGTGGGCGTTGGTTTCGTTGGATTTGAGCTAACGTATAAAAAGTTGTAGCCGTTTGAAGTACAGGGATTAATCTGTAAATGAAATAATTATGAACATGTCCCTGGCTACGAAAAACAGATCTAATATGCGAACGTTCACTGTTTAGGACTAAACAATGAACAGGTTCACTAAAAACTACTAACTGGTGAAGTGCTCTAATTATCTAACAAGAAAACCAGATCTAATCTAGGGTTTTTTTTAAAGAAAACTGGATCTAGGTTTTAAAAAAACCCGAAAGAAAACAGTGGCTTTTACCGGCGGTTTTCCGGTGACTCTCCGGCGAAGCGAGGCAGCGGCGACGGCGAACCCCGGTGTGGCGCGGCTTCACGACGAGGGCGAGGGCGGTGAGGTGGCGGCGGTGGCGCGCGAGGTGGAGGCGCGGGCGGAGTGCAGCGGCGGCGGTGGCGGAGTGCGGCAGTGGCGGCGGCGGAATCTGCGGCGGCGAGGGCACGGCGACAGCGGCTCTGCGTGTGGAGGCGAGCGGCAGCGAGGTGGCGTCGGGGGCCCGGGGCTTGGGGCCCGGCTATTTAAGGGGCCAGGGGGAAGGTAGCGTGGGCACAACAGCGAGGAGAGCTCGGGTCGGGGATGGCTCCCATGGCGGCGCGACGACGTACGGTGGACGGAGTCCGTTGCTAGCTTGGGGACGGCGCGAGGCTGGGTCGCGGCCTCGCCCAGTTGGCTGGGCCGGCCCGGTCGGTGAAGAAGATTAAAAAAACATTATTTTCCAGACAACAAAAATAACAAAACCAAAATAAATAAAAATATTATATAGGCATATAACATATCAAAATTTCCATAAAAAGATTTCCTACAAGCTGAACATTTTCCTAGCATTAAATAAAATTCACACAAATTCGGATAATTCAAAGAGTGCTACTGGTCTAATAAAATCCAATAAAAATCATTTTAGAAATACCAAAATGATTTCAAATGAAATTTCCTCCAATTTTCTATTATAGGGAATCATGTTACCCTATTCTCCATATATTTTATTTTTGGAGAAAAAAATAATTTGAATAAAACCCAAATAACTCCAAATTGAAAATAATTTCAAAAGGATTTTAAATTTGATCCTTTTAAACTCCCAACTCATATTTCATATGTTTTGAAGAAGTCATTTTATCTTCTCTCATGAAAATCATTGAGTTGCTTAGAGTTTCTGAATTTGAAAATATTTCCGGATGAAATTCAAATCTTTTCAAAAACCCTTTTTCATTTAATTAAATGGAAGAAGTCATATCATCTTCTCTCTAGGGTTTTGTATTTGAAAAGAATTTGAATTCATGGAGAACATAAATGCAAGAATGAAAGTTTGGGAAAGTCCTTTTATTCGCTCTCATTTAACTTTCAAAAGTTTCAAATTTCACTCAATTTCACTCAATCAATCAAACAATCAATCGGATCTATCTATTTATTATAACATTCCAAAATATAGAATTTTGGGATGTTACAAACCTACCACCCTTAAAATGAATCTCGTCCTCGAGATTCGGAGAGGCTAGCAAGAAATGGGTTAGGTTTGGGGGGGGGGGGGTCTTCTCAAAATCCATCGTTCGTCCCCGGGGTCTCAGGTGCTACCACCCTTAGAAACATGGTTACGGCTCCATCAAAACTCATATACTTCATCCATATTGTTAACAGTGTCGGTCTTCTCAGATCTTCAGGATAATTCCTTATCTGGGCTCTTTCGGTAGTGGCATAACCTTTTCCTTAATTCTTATGTCTTTCATCTTGGTAAGGTTCTTCTGTGACTGGGTCTTCTTAGCTGATGGGTCTGGCGCCAATACTAAACAACTATCGATATCTAATGGTCGTCAACCATTTATGGCTTCTCCTGCAGGAAATGGGTCTAGGCTTCATTCTCACCGGGTCTCCTACGATTGGCAACGGCTTCCTTGTATAAGGGAAAAATACCTATACCATTCTAAGGTTTTAAACAAGGCTTAATATCGTCGTCTCTGTACTATAGGCAAGTCACTCAGATTTACCATCCCGTATAGCAAGACGAACAATAAGAGTAAGTCGGTATGGTGATAAATCCATCCCGCACCCAAATCATTACCCTGTATATGGTTTAGTGAATCTCACATTCTAACACTCGGTCATCCTCACAAGCATTGCAGAATTTCTCTTGTTGACAAACCAAGGTTCGGATAAATCCATTGATTCTGCAAGCCAAACAAACATCTATCGTTCCTTCACAACTCTCAGGTTTTGCGTAAACTCCTATAAAATCGTTGGTTGATAAAGTCGTAACTCCTTCCAGGGTTTTTCCTTCAGCAAGAGTGTGCTTGCCTCTTGGCAGGTCCTGGGGCTAGTGGGTTATGGCCCATCTCATCACTTGAAATCCTTGAACTCATCCTCGGGGCAACTAGTCATTATTCCAACATCCAGCTTTCTAGCATGCTTAAATCCATCCAATTATATGGTACTTCTTCCTTCTATTGGTTCCAAACTAAGACGTGATTACTCAGACTCATCATGGAGTTATAATCATTCCATAATACCAACATCATACCTCCTTTATATCCAATAGTAATTCATCTCTTCATCCTCGTGGGTTATCCCATATACCGAGATAAAAACTTATACTTATGAAGTCCATACTCCACTTCGTGGAACATCATTATCCTTTCTAGGGTCAAGCGTCCTTACAGGGGAATATTGGCCATCTCTGCATGGCACTTCTTCAACTGGGAAACGTGAAACACATCATGAAATCCTGACAGTCCTTTGGGTGACTCCAACTTGTTGGCCACTTCTCCCATATGCTCCAAAACTCGGTATGGTCCTACAAATCTCGGGGCTAACTTTCCCTTAACTACAAATCGTTTAACTCCTCGCAGAGGGGACAAACGAAGACATGCTCTGTCTCCAATTTCACAGACTACCTCCTTGTGTTTTTGAGTCTGCATAACTCTTCTACCTGGACTGAGCTACCTTCAGTCTATCTTCAATCAACTTAACATTCTCTTCCGACTCCTTGATCATATTTGGTCCAAACAACTGACGGTCTCCAACTTCATCCCACATCAAAAGTGTCTGGCTCCTTCTCCCATACAAAGCTTCAAAAGGGGCCATCTTCAAACTGGCTTAGTAACTGTTGTTGTATGATAACTCCACGTAAGGTAGATTATCATCCCTACTAGATCCATAATCTAGCACACACGCTCTCAACATGTGCTCTAGAATTTGATTGACTCTCTCGGTCTATCCATCTGTCTGCGGATGAAAGGCTGTACTGAACTCTAGCCTAGTACCCAAAGTCTGGTGCAGCTGATTCCAAAACCTTGAGGTAAACTCTGTTCCTCTATTTGATACAATGGTCCTCAGAACTCCATGCAGACATACGATCCTGGTCAAATATATCTTGGCCAACTTCGCACTTGTATAGGTGGTTTTCACTGGGATAAAGTGAGCCACTTTGGTCAAGCCAATCAACTACTACCCAGATAGAATCATATCCCGATCGGGTTCTGGGAAATCCGGTAATGAAATCCATGCCAAGCTTATCCCAATTCCATTCGGGTATCGGCATAGGCTGTAGTAATCCTGCTGGCTTCTGATGCTCTGCTTTTACTCTCTCTGGCATACATCACCTATGACTACATACTCCACAATATCCTTCTTCATACCAGTCCACCAGAAACACTCCTTCAAATCCAAATACATCTTGGTGTTTCCAGGGAGAATCGAGTATGGTGAGTCAGGAGCCTCCTGAAGTATTTACTTCCCGATCTTTGCATTATTGGGCACATATACACGGTCCTCGAACCATAAGGTGTCGTTCTCATCCTTACGAAAACCTTTGGCCTTTACTTTACTCATCCTCTCTTTTACCTCAGCAATCTCTTTGTCATCCTTCTGAGCTTCACGGATCTTTCCCAACAATGTAGACTGAACTTCCATTGCTGCAACAAAACCTTTGGGAACAATCTCCAACCGAAGTTCCCTGAGATCCTCGGCTAACTCCTTTGGTAATCCTCCGCTTATGAGGGTATTCGTCCTTGTTTTCTTTATGGTTGTGTCCTATTTCTCCACAAAGCTTGTAGGCACAAGGTTTCTTCATATCCTTTCTATAAGGCCTCAACTTCTGGGACACAAGATGAGATCTTTGCAGTGTCAACTTAAATTCTTCCCAGGTGGTTACTCTTTTCCATCCATTGATGGTTTGATAGATCCTCCACCAAGTAGCAGCAACTCTTACAAAACACTGAAGAGCATGTTGGGCCATATCCTTTCCAGCTATCATGTTATACTCCATATGACCTTCCATGTTCTGGATCCATCGGTCTAGAAAATACAAGCTCATCTCCATTCATCCTCTATTGGGTCCATGGATTTTGGGGTGAGATGAGAGAGAGGGAGAGGAATGCACACAATACAAACAATGGTTTTGAAAAGACAGATTTTATCTGTGGCTGTCGGAAAAACATCAAACAAATGACAGCTCACAAACATCGCATCTAACGTACGCATATAACAGGGGCTGGGTCTTCTAAAGGTCAATAAATCTTCAAAGTCATCAAGCTCTACGAGTCTTGCTCATGTCTCCGATGGCTTCTTTCAATCATGCTTGTCCTTCTCAAGTTCTTTTGCCAGATCATTCCTGTTGACGCGAAGTCTCTCGTGACGTCCTTTAATATCCTGGAGTTGCGTTCCAAACTTCTTGTTTCAATATCCTTCGCATGAACCATGGTACTACTGTCCTTCAGTTCCTGACAAATCTCCGGTATCTCGAGGTTTTGTTCCTACAATTTGGCTACTTTAGCTTTTGGGTCCTAAGTTCTTCACGAAATGCTTCCTTGTCGAACTATGGCTTCATGAAGGTCCACCCTAAACTTATTGATGTAATACTCCATATCCTGGTGATACACCAGTTAAGGTTAAAACTTCGTCTTGCTGATAGGTGCTCCATCAGCCTTCTACCATCCAATCCTTCCGAAGAAATGCATGCTTAGCTCAGTTCGGTGACCATAGTATCAGTGGTGATGACATCATGGATAACCGTGTTTCTGCCCTTGTCATTGCCATGAGCTATCTTCCATAGTTGATATCTCCTTCCTTAGGGTTTTCTTGACAAAACTTTGAGTTCTCATGCTCCATGTTCCGGTCTTTCTCCGATACACCTTGATCTCGGGTATTGACAACTTCCATAGTCTGCCAAGTTCCATAAGGGTAGCCTTCCTAGGTCATGAAAAATCTGGGAATTCTTCAGAGCCTTCAAATTCTCCTAGTCTTCGGAGTCTTCAACTGTTGTAGTTTCCATTGTTATAGTGCACGGTAAAAGTCCTCTTCATTCCGAATGGTCTTAGTTGTCCAATATCTTGTCCTTCTCGGAGTGGTCTCATCAGTCGAATCCTCGAGTGGTCAAAAGGGGAAAAGGGGTATGGTCTCACTAAAAGGGAATATTTGAATAAGCTCAGAAGAGAAGAGAGGTAAAAGATCCTTTTGAAAAGAAAGTTGTAGAGAAAATCTTTCCTATGGGCTTTCCAGTTTCTAGGGTCACGTCCTACAGTCAACATGTGCTCTGATACCATCTTGTAGCGACCCGACCTCAGACGGTCAAGTCTCTGTGCTTAAGTGTCATCCCTGGATCGGTATGCTGACACACACAGTACTCGAGGATTTATAACAGAGGTAAATCACATGTATAAAATAACATAAATACTATTACCTCAATCCAAATAGTGGAAGTAACAACAAGGTCATGGATTCCCATCAACACCAACGGCAAAGTTGAGTGTAGAAATCATAACCGTAACGTATCACTTACTCGTCGTAAGATAATACTGCAACATGAGACGTTGCAGCCACAAAGGGTCAGTACATTGAATGTACTGGCAAATTCACACCATAGGATAATGATGAATAAAGGCTATCAATACATGCATATTTGGCTGGTGGAAAGGCTCTATGGTTATAATGTTTTTGCCAAAAGATAATTTTTCCCTACTGCAAAGGAATATAATTTATTTAACTACAAAGTTGGTTGAAAATATTGAGAAGGTTCCTCCGACTCAATCCCAAATTAACATCAATAACCCAACAAATTATTTAAGTAACATGATGAGATAAGTATGATAATCCAAGTACTAGAGACTCAAGATGTCCATAACTAGGGACACGACTAATCATGATTAGTTTGTACACTCTGCAGAGGTTTGCGCACTTTTCCCCACAAGACTCGATCGCCTCCGTTGGGTTTCTCGCACTACATGGTGTTTGAGAAACGGATGACCGAGACACAGTCTTTCAGAAACATTAACTCTTTACTCCGGACAGACCATACCAAACCTACATCCCTCTACCTGCTGATCCACCTCTTCAAGAGCTCATGTAACTTACTCAACTATGCTAGAGCCCATAATAGCATGTGGATGCACACGGAAGTTTCTAGCATGAATAATCTTATGATCCCTTTGAGCCTGGGTGGCATTCCATAGGGTGATCACACGGGTCCTCCAGGATCCCCTTGGGCAAACACTGGGTTCTCCAGGTGCCCGGGCAAACCACTGGGTGCTCCAGGGTGCCCCAACCAATCCACCCAGATGTGTATTAAAGTAGCCACCTTAAGTTAACCATTAAATAGTAACTCTCACATCTGTCATGAATTCTCTCAAACCAATCCACATCTACGAGCATAGCATAGCAATATGAGCATAACGTAAAAGTAACTCACAGGTTTTGAATGCAGGGAAATAGGTTCCTACCTCATCAACTAGTTCCAGATACCCACATGTTATAAATTCCTAACCATGCAATGTTTGAGGGTGAAACTAATGCATAAAAACTGGGTATGAAAGGGATATGATCAATGTGTGAACTTGCCTGTACTGTTGATGAAGATGATTCGCACTCAAAACTCTTGATAGATCTACTAGTCTCACTCCGGTCAATCTATCGCGAGCAAGCAATAGTAACCACACATAAGCAATCACTCAAAAGATCAGAAAGATCGAAGAAACCAATTCGGAAAACATCAAAAACAGGCAAATAACTCTTGCAACAGAAAACAATTTCTAACAGTATCAAAATTGTGTGAGTTTGGTCTTATCACAAAGTTTAGGTCAAGAGCTTCGATTTGCAAAAAGAATCAACTCAAACGGAGTTATAAAACTCAAGTTATGATCAAACGAAGTTTGAATCTAAATCTGATCTAATTCAAATTTTAAAATTTCAAAAATGTGTTTAAGTTGTTTTACTGGATAGAGGGGACCATAACGAAGAAGTGGGCATTGGTTTCGTTGGATTTGGGCTAAGGAGTAAAAAGTTGTAGCCGTTTGAAGTACGGGGACTAATTTGTAAATGAAATAATTACGAACAGGTCCCTGGCTACGAAAAACAGACCGAATATGAGAACGTTCACTGTTTAGGACTAAACAGCGAACAGGTTCACTAAAAACTACTAACTGGTGAACGTGCTCTAATTATCTAACAAGAAAACCAAATCTAATCTAGGGTTTTTTTTAAAGAAAACCGGATCTAGGTTTAAAAAAAACCCGAAAGAAAACGGTGGCTTTTACGGGCGATTTTCCGGTGACTCTCGGGCGAGGCGGGGCAGCGGCGACGGCGAACTCCGGCGTGGCGCGGCTTCGCGACGAGGGGCGAGGTGGCGGCGGTGGCGCGCGAGGTGGAGGCGCGGGCGGAGTGCAACGGCGGCGGTGGCGGAGTGCGGTAGTGGGGGCGGCGGCACCTGCGGTGGCGAGGGTGCGGCGGCAGCTCTGCGCGTGGAGGCGAGCGGCCGTGAGGCGGCGTCGAGGGCCCGGGGCTCGGCGCCCGGCTATTTAAGGGGCTAGGGGGAAGGTGGCGTGGGGGAGGGGGCACGACGGCGAGGAGAGCCTGGGTCGGGGACGACTCTCACATGGCGGCGCGGTGGCGTATGGTGGACGGAGTCCGTCGCTAGCTCAGGGACAGCGCGAGGCTGGGCCGCGGCCTGGCCCGGTTGGCTGGGCCGGCCCGGTCAGCGAAGAAGATTTTTTTTAAAAAACATTATTTTCCAGACAACAAAAATAACAAAACCAAAATAAATAAAAATATTATATAGGCATATAATATATCAAAATTTCCAGAAAAAGATTTCCTACAAGCTGAACATTTTCCTAGTATTAAATAAAATTCACACATATTCAGATAATTCAAAGAGTGCTACTGGTCTAATAAAATTCAATAAAAATCATTTTAGAAATACCAAAATGATTTCAAATTAAATTTCGTCCAATTTTCTATTGTAGGGAATCATGTTACCCTATTTTCCATATATTTTATTTTTGGAGAAGTTTTTTTAATAAAATCCAAATAACTCCAAATTGAAAATAATTTCAGAAGGATTTTAAATTTGATCCTTTTAAACTCCCAACTCATATTTCATATGTTTTGAAGAAGTCATTTTATCTTCAATCATGAAAATCATTGAGTTGCTTAGAGTTTCTGAATTTGAAAATATTTTTGTATTAAATTCAAATCTTTTCAAAAACCCTTTTTCATTTAATTAAATGGAAGAAGTCATATCATCTTCTTTCTAGGGTTTTGTATTTGAAAAGAATTTGAATTCATGGAGAACATAAATGCAAGAATGAAAGTTTGGGAAAGTCCTTTTATTCGCTCTCATTTAACTTCCAAAAGTTTCAAATTTCACTCAATTTGACTCAATCAATCAAACAATCAATCAGATCTATCTATTTATTATAACATTCCAAAATTTAGAATTTTGGGATGTTACAGTACTTCACAAATGTATATGGCCCAAATTCAGAAGAGGGGAAACTGGAATTCACTACATGGATGACAGGTTTGAATATATCAGCATGTAAATATTGGATGCTCCTAGGTGATTTTAATTTCATTAGGGCTCCTGAAAATAGGAACAAAGTGGGAGGTGATCATAACAACATGATGACTTTCAACTCTATTATCATTAATCTAGACCTGATGGAAATCCCACTCAAGGGCAGATCATTTACATGGAGCAATATGCAAGAATGCCCCCTACTAGAGAAATTGGATTGGATATTCACCAGTTCTGATTAGATTAATGATCATTCAAACACTTTGGCCTTCCCTTTGGCAAAAATCTCCTCAGATCATGTTCCCATCAAAATACAAATTGACAGCAATATCCCTAAAAGCAATATCTTCAGGTTTGAAGAATTCTGGACTGAGTTTGAGGGTTTTATTGAAACTGTGGAGAAGTACTGGCACAATAGCATGCACTATGCTGATTCTGCAAAAAACCTGGTGGCAAAATGTAGCGCCCCGAGATCGATGTGCCAGGTGTCCTCCAGTTATTCGCTGTTGTTGCCTTGTCATTGCTTTCGTGTCATGCATTGCATATCATGTCATCATGTGCATTTCATTTGCATACATGTTCGTCTCATGCATCCGAGCATTTTCCCCGTTGTTCGTTTTGCAATCCGGCGCTCCTATGTCCTCCGGTGTCCCTTTCTACCTCTTTTCGTGTGCGGGTGTTAAAAGTTTTCGGATTGGACCGAGACTTGTCATGCGGCCTTGGTTTACTACCGGTAGACCGCCTGTCAAGTTTTGTGTCATTTGGACTTCTTTTGATACTCCAACGGTTAACCGAGGGACCGTAAATGCCTCGTGTGTGTTGCAGCCCAACACCTCTCCAAAGTGGCCCAAAACCCACCTAAACCCCCTCCATCATCTTGGTCGTTCGATCACGATGCGTGGCCAAAAACTGCACCTCATTTGGAGTCTCCTAGCTCCCTCTACCTCTATAAATATCCCCTCCTCCAAAAATCCCGGGTCTCCTCTCCCCCCTAACCCTAGATTCCGATCGCGCCGCCGCTCGACAGACCCGCTGCCGCGCCCAGCCACTCCGGGCTGCCATGTCACCCCCGCGGCCATCTCCTCCACACCGGCCCGCGCGGCCCAGGGAGGGCCATCGCGGCCCGCGAGCGCCGCCGCCCGGCTCCCTCACCCCGCGCCGCCCGGCTCCCTCACGCCGCCGCCACCGCCGTCGATCTCCTCCCCGGAGTTCGCGCCGCCCGCCGCAGGAGGCCGCGCCCCGCCGCCATGTTCCCTGCCCCGCCTTCACCGAGCGCCGTGGCCCGCCTCTGCCGCCGCACGTCGCGGATCCGGTCGGGCCGGACCAGATCCGACGAACTCGAGCCCGGCCGCCGCCTCTCCTTGTTCTCCGGCGCCATTTCCGGCGAAGTTCCAGCCAGATCCGCCGCCATCCTTGATCCCCGCGCCGCATTCACTTTTTCGCAGGGTAAAAATCTCACTAAGTCCCAGTAATTTTGTGCATACTTTGACATGCCATAACTTTGCACTCGTTGCTCCGATTCGTGCGTGTAGCATATCAAAATGTTCGTCTCGACGAGTACATCATTTCATATCATTGCATCATTTTCATTTGATCTCGTCTTGATGCTCTAAATGCTGTTGGAAGAGGGCTCTATGATGATTATGACAGATCTGTTTCAGCAAATGGCCTTTTGTCATTTTTGCCATGATTAATGTGTGCATGCTATGATCCTGAGCTCTACATGTCTTTTGATGTATGTCATGCCATCTTTACAGGGGTGTATGACATGTATTTTTGTGATCCTTTTGGTGACTAGCAGAAGCATGCAAAGTAGCTTACCCAATGATGCTGATTTCAGGGACTTAGAATTTCAGAAAGTCCTTGTCCAGATATTGTTTTTATGCCATATGTTCATGTTGTTTCCTAGTGATCCGTGCCTCTTTTGAGGATGATCAGTAAGGATGTTTTGTTAATAATGTTGTTCCCTATCCATCCGTGTCTTTGTTTGCATTTATGGAGCACCCTAGCTTGAGTCAATCGAGCTCTACTTTTGCTATAAAATGTTCCTGGCAGATTGTTAACATGTTTAGTGATTTTGCTGAGGTTGTTGCTATTGATCCATGCATGCTATGTTGTTGTTCTTGACATGTATAGCTTCTATGCCATGTCTATTTTCTGGGTGTATGCTTAGCTTGTCATGCCATGCTTTGTAGTGAGTGCATCGAGCTCGTAAACATGCCTACTTGTTATCTATTTTGCATGCTCCAGTTTTTCACTAAGTCTGTATCTGTTTATGTTTTTGCTATGTTCACATGCTTGCAATTGTATTTTCTCATCCCTTTTGGCTCATGGTCACTAATAAACTTTTGTTATATGCTTTGAGTAGCTTCATTCCATGCCTTGCTTTGCCATTATAAGTTCCTGTAGCATGTAGTTTTCGTGCTCTAAACATTGCTTCCTGATGATAAATTCCTGACTTGCTGATAATTTCACTAAGTCTGTAACCTGTTATCGTTTGCACTTTTGACATGCTTGTTTGAACCTGCTATTGAGTGAATTAGCCATAGCTCAGCATTCATATTTTGTCAAGAATCACGATTGGATCCCTGCCATGTATTTTTTTCCATGTTTGAGTGCTGTATCATATTTATCTGGATGCATTTATTTGGCTACTTGCTATTTATCGCAGACCGGTGCCATATTTGTTTTGCTTGCCATTTCCAAACCGTGCATCCGATTCCGGTGATCTTTATATCGATTTCAACCGAAATCACCTCCCCTTTCCAGTGGCACTCTTGGATTTCCAAGTTGCGGACAGGTTCAATATTCCTTTTCAAATCATGCATATGCATCACATACCGCATCCCACATATCATGCCTTGTTCATGTGTTGGTTGTTTACTATGTTGTGTGCTTCTTTCCGGTGTTGCTTCTTCGGGTTGGTTCCGATAAAGTCGCATTTGTGAGGAACCGTTTGACTTCGTCTGTTTGTCTTCTTCTTGGACTCGTTCTTCTTCCTTGCGGGATTTCAGGCAAGATGACCATACCCTCGAAATCACTTCTATCTTTGCTTGCTAGTTGCTCGCTCTTTTGCTATGCCTATGCTGCGATACCTACCACTCGCTTATCATGCCTCCCATATTGTTAAGCCAAGCCTCTAACCCACCTTGTCCTAGCAAACCGTTGTTTGGCTATGTTACGCTTTGCTCAGCCCCTCTTATAGCGTTGCTAGTTGCAGGTGAAGATTGGAGTTTGTTCCTTGTTGGAACATGGATATTTTGTTGGGATATCACAATATCTCTTATTTAATTAATGCATCTATATACTTGGTAAAGGGTGGAAGGCTCGGCCTTATGCCTGGTGTTTTGTTCCACTCTTGCCGCCCTAGTTTCCGTCATATCGGTGTTATGTTCCCGGATTTTGCGTTCCTTACACGGTTGGGTTATAATGGGAACCCCTTGACTGTTCGCCTTGAATAAAACTCCTCCAGCAAGGCCCAACATTGGTTTTACCATTCGCCACCTAGCCTTTTTCCCTTGGGAGTCACGCATCCCGAGGGTCATCTTTATTTTAAACCCCCGGGCCAGTGCTTGTCTAAGTGTTGGTCCAAACTGAGCGATGTCCGGAGCTACCAGGGGCAACTCTGGGCTGGCCCACCCGACGTCTGGCTCATCCGGTGTGCCCTGAGAACAAGATATGTGTAGCTCCTATCAGGATTTGTCGGCACATCTGGGTGGATTTGCTGGTCTTGTTTTACAATTGTCAAAATGTCTTGTAACCGGGATGCCGAGTCTGATCGGATTGTCCTGGGAGAAGGAATATCCTTCGTTGACCGTGAGAGCTTGTGATGGGCTAAGTTGGGATACCCCTGCAGGGTTCGAACTTTCGAAAGCCGTGCCCGCGGTTATGGTCAGATGGGAATTTGTTAATGTCCGGTTGTAGAAAACCTGAAGTTGATCTTAATTAAAATACATCAACCGCATGTGTTACCATGATGGTCTCTTCTCGGCGGAGTCCGGGAAGTGAACACGGTGTTGGAGTTATGTTTGACGTAGGTTGTTCTAGGATCACTTCTTGATCGTAGTTGTTCGACTGTGCTTTTGCCTTCTCTTCTCACTCTCATTTGCGTATGTTAGCCACCATATATGCTAGTCGCTTGCTGCAGCTCCACCTCATACCTTTACCCTACCTATAAGCTTAAATAGTTTTGATTGGGAGGGTGTGAGATTGCTGAGTCCCCATGACTCATAGATACTTCCAAAACCAGCTTGCAGGTGCCGATGATACCGTGCAGGTGACGCCACCAAGCACAAGGAGGAGCTCGATGAAGTTCGTGTTCGTTAGCTGTTCTGTTTCCAGTGGATCAGTAGTGGAGCCCAGTTGGGACGATCAGGGATCTGTGTAGCATTTGGGGTAGTCTTCTTTTATTTTGGTTCCGTAGTCGGACCTTGATTGTATCTGGATGTAATACTTTATTCATGTATTGTGTGAAGTGGCGATTGTAAGCCAACTATGTATCTCTTTCCCTTATGTATTACATGGGTTGTGTGAAGATTACCTCACTTGCGATATTTCTTTCAATGCGGTTATGCCTCTAAGTCGTGCTTTGACACGTGGGAGATATAGCTGCATCGAGGGTGTTACACAAAATTTAAGGTTGTTAGAAAAGGACTGAAATCATAGAGCAAAAAAATTTCACAGCTAAAGAAAACTATTGAAAAATTGTTGTTTCTATGTTAAGCTGATTGATGGGATTGAAGACCAGAGACAACTTTCAAGAACTGAGAGGAATTTCAGGAAAGCACTTATCACTCACACCAACAAACTGTTGGAGGCAAAAAGGAAATATTGGAGGATTAGAGCAAACATAAGATGGGCAAATATTGGAGATGAAAACACCAAATTCTTCCATGCTATTGCCACTCTGGTTTCTAGACACAATTACATCACTTTCCTCAAAAACACTCACAACATTGAAGTATATGATCATGATCAAAAGGCAGCTATTATTTGGCAATCTTTTAAGGAGAGGATTGGTATAACTGAGAACACAAATAAACTCTTCAATATTGATCATCTTGCTTTGACAAATGTTGATGAATCTATGGACAACATCTTCACTAAGGAGGAAATTGATAACATCATTAAACATATGCCTAATGACAAAGCTCCTGGTCTTGATGGTTTTAATGGTCTCTTCATGAAAAAGTGTTGGCACATTATCAAAGAATATATATAAAAATTTGTTGATGATTTCTACAATGAGAAAATTTCCCTGGAACCTGTGAACTCTGCTTTCATAGCTCTCATTCCCAAAAATGAAAACCCTGAAAACCCCAATGATTTCAGGCCCATTTCACTTGTCAGCATGCCTATAAAGATAACTACCAAGCTACTGGCCAATAGAGCACAACAAGAAGTGGTGAAAAGAATTAGCAAAAACCAATATGGTTTCATAAAATCAAGGAACATCCAGGATTGCTTAGCTTGGAGTTTTGAGTACATTCATATGTGTCACAAGTCCAAAAAACCAATTGTGATCTTCAAAGTTGATTTTGAAAAGGCTTTCGATAAGGTAGACTACAATGCTATATATTACATGATGGATCACTTGGGTTTCTCATCCAAATGGATTAGATGGGTGAAAATGATCCTAACTACTGCATCTGCATCTGTCATAATGAATGGTGTACATGGGAAGAAGATCAAATGCAAAAGAGGAGTGAGACAAGGAGATCCTTTCTCACCACTCCTATATGTTATTGTAGCAGAATTATTACAACTATTAGTAAATGAAGCATGGTCCCAAGGTGAATTATCTCTGCCAATAGAAAGTTACAACAACAGAAGATACCCAATTATTCAATATGCTGATGATACTCTGATCATCATGCCTGCTGAAACTACCCAATTGAGAAAGATCATGAACATTCTTGCTATATTCACTGAATTTACAGGTCTAAAGGTAAATTACAGTAAATCCTCCCTAGTACCAATCAATATTTCTGACAGCAGAGCTCTCAAATTATCCAACATTCTAGGCTGTAAAAAAGAAGGTATGCCTTTCTCATACCTGGGTCTTCCTATGGGATCCACCAGACCTAAAGTTGATGACCTCATGCCTATGGTAGCAAGGCTAGATAAATGATTATCTGGTATTGCAAATCTGATGACATATTCTGGTAGATTAACTCATTGGAAAGCAATGGTTTCTGCTCTACCAATTTATGCAATGTGTTGCATCAGAGTGCCTTTCACTATCTTAGATCACTTTGAAAAATCTGGTAGAAGTTTTCTTTGGTATGGTAACAAGATCAATAAACAGGGTAATTGTCTGGTTAAATGGGATACTGTCTGCCTCCCAAAAAAAGCAGGAGGACTGGGAGTCCTTGATCTGAGAACTCAAAACAGAGCTCTTCTAATCAAATTTCTTTCCAAGTTTTTTAATAAACATGATATTCCTTGGGTGGAACTAATATGGAATAATTATTATTCTGATGGCTCTATACCCTCATATCTTACAAGGTTGGGATCTTTTTGGTGGAGAGATTGCTGTTCTATCTTGCGGGATTTTAAAAGCATGACTACATGTATCCCCTCTACTGGCAGCACCATCTCACTCTGGCATGATAAGTGGAATGAGGACACTCTACAGAGCAGATTTCCCCATTTATACTCATTTGCTAAAGATACAGAGTGTACAATTGCCTCGGCTATCGTTTCCTTAACCAGCAACTTTTATGAGATGTTTCATTTACCCATGTCATCTATGGCTGCTCAACAAAGTAATGAGATGTTGGAAATCATAAACAACATCCACTAGGACAATGACAATAAAGATTGCTAGAAATTTCTCTGGAAAGGAAACAAATACTCCAACAGAAAGATTTATCAGCACCTTATTGGAAACCCACCAAAGGCAGCACCACCATTTCAGTGCATTTGGAAATCATGCAGCCTGCCCAAACAAAAATTCTTCTTCGGATTGCTTCTGCTTGATAGATTAAATACTAGAGATCTACTAATCAGGAAGAATTTTCAAATAGAAAACAAGGGGTGTATCCTATGTGATGATGAACCCAATGAATACCTACAACACCTCTTCTTTGAATGTGACTTCAACAGAAATTTCTGGGCTGCAATAGGAATGGAATGGAATATAGATCTTAATACTATAGAAATGCTAATGGAGGGCAAAAGCAGAGATCAAAGCCAGGGTTTTAAGGAGAAGATGATAACAAGGTGTTGGAGCATATGGAAACACAGGAATGGCATTATCTTTGACAACAATGATAGAAGTTTGACTCACTACTTATCCAATTTCAAAGAGCATTTTAGCACCATTATCAAAAAAGCAAGACCTAGTTTAAAGGATGGGATGCAATCTTGGTTGGATACATTGTAAACTGTTAATTTCTTTTGTATCTTGTACCTCTTTCTGTACAGACCCATGTAACACCACCCATTATTAATAGAAAATAGAGTTACAGTGGGGAGCCTTTCCCCACTATGTTTGCTAACAAAAACAAGTTGATCCACCACAGAATCAAGTACCGTGAAGTTCCATACAAAGCTGGAATAGGTAGCAAAAATTAGGAGACAACACCTAAGAGAGAAGACAATATATCAAGGGCAGGCATTACCCTCTGTTTCAATGTATCGTAATCCTAAAAGGCCAGCAGAGTTTGAAAAGCATGCCTTTATGGACATTAACATCTTGATTTCCTATCCTAATCAGCACTAAACTAGAATGCCAGAGAATAAAAAGCTTCAGGCTATCCCCGCAAAAAAACTTCAGGCTATGTAAAGAATACATTACATTGGTAACTACTAAGAAGCTACATGGACCACCCAGGTGTTGAGCGGTATTTTCTCCAAACTTAATCCCAAGTTACATATTGTTGGTATATATTAGTGTGTTATTCTAGTAAACCTTGACCATATATATCAACACCCTTTGTTGAAAAAATAAGTGGAAAAGGGACAAATATTATCCTTTGTTGAAATTCTGGTTAAAAGTCACCCAAGATACCAGGGTGAATATTAAACAAAGAAAAGCTTAGAAGTTTAACTACAACTATCAGTAAAACTAAGTTTAACTGCCCTAAAGGAACTACTACTTTACATTTTTTAACTACAACCAATTCACAATTATATATTCGCTTGTGCACAATCCAAATAATGCAGCCTATTTGGCTGTCATTGTAAACTCAGTGGTTATATCTTATTTGTACAGAAAAGTTGCTGGAATGAAAAGTAACAAACAATCAATTCTTGCTCTATTCCCAAAACATCCCCAAATACTACGGCAGAAAAAGATCTGACTCTTCCTAGTGCATTGAGTTGAGTGTTTACAGGCAGCCAAGCAAAATTACAGATACATTCACACTACTCCCATCCTTGGTTAAGGTCTGGCGGCTAGAGATCTGACCAAAAGTTGTATATAAGAACATTTATATGGGAAGAGATTAGAGATGGAGAGGAAGTAGTCTAGCATAGCACCTCCACCTCAATCATCATAACAGAACAAGCCGTGGATTGTGTCGGGGGAGAATAGAAGTAGGTGGTGGCAGCGCCGCCGTGGATGAACAGCACGCAGCCAACAGCGTACTTGCGGAGATCAACGTTGGAAGAGGCGGGGACGGTGCAGAGGAGACGACTATGGGGACGGGGTGGGGGTAAGGTTGCTGCAGGAAATAGAGGAGGCAGCGGAGGCGCCGGGGCAATGACGGCATCGGCGCTCGGCCGCGTACTTGCAAAAATCGATGTTGGGAAGATTGGGAAGGGGGCGGAGCTGCGAAGGAGACGGCGAGGAGGTGGGGCGTGGTGGCTGTGGTCGGCGGTGGGGCATGAGTGTTGGGGTGGATAGCGCCGACACCAACAACAGCTCAACACCTCTCGAGGTCGTTCCACGGACTTCCTTTTTTCTCTCGAATGGATATATGAGGCAGGGGAGAGATGGGCTGAATAGGAGATACAAAGGAGTCGTGTGCAAATGAGGAGGAGTGGTGGGCAGTTTTTTGCAAAATTGCCACAGCTTGCCCAACTAGCGTTGGATTTAGATCCGTTGGTCATAAGTGAAGGATGACATGCACACCATCATCACCAACTCACATTTTTATAGGAGTAGAGGAACATGCAAAGTATTGTCATCATGTTAAACTATGCATTTTTCTACCCCATTTACATATAAAGTTTATTAAAAATGGAGCTACGGTTATTTAGTTATGAAATAAAGCATTTTAACAAGTCATTATGCAAAATAAATGCAAACAACATTTTAAACATTTTAAATGTTATTATCATGATGCGGATGACATGTGCAAGTCTTATGCAATTTTTGTTAAAAGTTGACATGAACATGATATGAAGCGTTTGGTCGCCATGACGGAATGAAAAGGTGTTCCATGGCGGCGAATCCGAAAATGATGCCATGGCAACATATCGGTTCCGGTGACTCGATTGAGATACCGATGCAAAGGAGAAGTGTGCAGATGTGTGGAACACGCAAGAGATGGTGGGGTGCTCCCGGTTACCGGGTTCCCACGGGTCGACGGCGGTGTCAAACGAGGGAACAACTAACATTCACGGACGGATACAACATCCAAACATTCATCTCATACAACTCATGCATTCGTCCATGGGTCATCGCCTCGGCGAATATACCTTCGAAGCGTGCATCTAGGGGTGGTTTGGGTTCGTCGAGGGAAGTAGTCGTTCGCGGGTCGTAGTGGAAGTAGTTGTACGCGACGATAGTGGAGGTAGTGGTACACGGCGACAGTAGAGGTACTCGCGATATTGGCAACACTAGTGGTACACGTTGTCCTATCAAATCCATGGCGACGGTAGTTGTACACTCGACGGTCTTCGGCGACGGTAGTTGTTCACGGTTCGTAGATGAACTTGACGGATCCGAGGGCTTCGGACATCGTGGTACTTGGTGCAACACCATGTAGTCATACATTTCGAAGTGGAACTTGGCCATCCAAAGGTGTACTTGGTGAACAACGGTCGTCGTGGTACTCGTCAGTCCATGAAGTAGATCTGGTAGGTCTTGGCGTCCCCACCTACTTGTGTACTTGATGTAATCCACGAAAACGATGCTTGTTTGGTCAACGGACTTGCTGGTAGGGTACTTGGCAAACCAGGGGTATGCCTTGGCGTAGACGCGTGGACAGGAAGCTGTGGCCTGTCGGTGGAGTTGCAGCAGAACAGGGACTCGCCGGAGCAAAGGGGTCGTGAGCGCTGGGCTCCGGGACAGTAGAGGAAACGGATCTCGCCGGAAGCGATCGATGGCAGCGAATCTAGGTGAGGACTGGGTGCGGGAGGCCGGCGGCTGCGGCAGAACTCCTGCACCGCGCGACGACGTGCGGGGCTTGTGGTCGTCGGCGAGATGGAGCTCGAGGAGGATCGCGGGCAGGTTGGAGTCGCTCATGTTCGCCTCGGTGCCATGACGGGAGGACACCGACAAGGAACTGGTCGGGGCGGCGCAGTCCGACAAGACGCAGCGGGGCGGCGGCCAAGCGACAAGGAGGAGGCAAAGGGGCCTCGGGTGGAGGTCGAGGTCGCCGGCAGGGTTGCGAGGTGGCGCTCATCGTCCCTGGCAATGCAGCAGCAGAAGACTGACGAGAGGAGGAGAGGGATTGAGGGGGAGTGGCTGCGGGAGCGAGGGGATCAGGCAGGAGGGAGATGGGGATCGAGGGTAAGTCGAGGGGATACGGCGGTGCTGCGGGAACGAGGGAGAGAGTGGGGTTCGGGATCAGGGAGGCTAGGGTTAGGAAGGAGGATGGGCCTCAGAGATGGATGGGCCGGCCTGGGAGTCAGGCCCAAGAGGCCAGCAGGGCTAAGGGGAGGTTGGGCCGGCCCTCTTCTCTCTCTCTCTCTCTCTCTCTTTCTCTCTCTCTCTCTCTTTAACTTTAACTGAAAAGCAATTAAAGAGAAGAAAAAGAAAGAGGGGGTTAGGGAAAGAACTTGCACACACGAATAATTTTCCCGGACTCACAAAAATGAGTTTGACCCAAGAAAATTAGAAGTGGCATGATCGAAAGATATAAATTCAAACTCATTTGAATTTAATTCAAATGGGTTTGAACTAGAACAAGGTTTTAGAAGTGCACCAAAATGTTAAGATTTTTTGGTGGAGCTCAGGAAAAAGATGAAATAATTTATGGGTGAAGTTTGAGGAGAAAACTTGAAGCAGAAAAGACATGGTGAATATTTGCAAGTGTGTTTATGGGTGATTCTGAAAAATGGAATATTTTATAATAGCTCCCTAAATATCGGGAGGGTATGTTTTAAAGAAAAACCACCATGTGAGTTCCCTCAATTTAAATGGATCCAAAATCCATGCAATTTATTTAAGTGATTTTTTTAAAAACGGGTGCATGATGACATGATGCAATGCACGTGATGGAAAGATGAATGCAACAAGCAAAACAAATCTCGCGATGAAACTCGAAAACCATGGAAGGCATTTGGAGCGCCGGTCTTGGGGCGTCACAACACTCCTCCTCTTACAAGAGATCTCGTCCCGAGATCTAAGGATGGCACCAGAGAGAAGCAGAAGAGGAAGAGGTAAAACAAAGTTGCTTCTTGACAAAAGAGTGAAACCAAAGCACTTTAGATGTTGAACAACTTGAAAGAAAGAATACAGGAAGATGAACAAAGTTGAAAAATACTCTGTTAGAAAAGAGTAACAAGGAACATTACGAGAACCTTGTAGGTTGAAAGACATAAGAAAAGTGTTACAATGGACAAGAGGTAGATGCAAGCACTCCGATTGAAACGAGATGTACAAGGAACGATAAGGATCAATTACGACAACACTCCTGTTGGAAAATGGAAAGCAAGAATATGAACTTGGCAAAATGAAAGCACTTGGATGAGAGTCCGGCTAGAAGAGGAATGATAGACACAACACTCCGGTTAAAACAAGATAGAGAAGGAATATGAATGATATAATTTGGACAGCACTCCGACTGTAAATGGAAGGAATTGAACATGAACTTTCCAAGATGAGAGGATACTTGATGAAATCAACAACACACTACCTCCGGAACTATTGAAAGAATGGCAAAAGGGGTAAGAAATATTTCAGACAGCACTCCGGTTGAATAGATAAACATGAAAAGAACACGGTCCTCACAATCTGAGATAATGAGTGAAGAGAGCAACATCACAATGCCTCCGGAAGGAAGAATAAAAGATATATCATTGGAATCACAGAATGGAGAAGAAAAAGTCGGCTTCTGCCACCAATGAACTAGGAAAGCACCCTTCCAAGAAGGTTAAGATGGAGTTGTTGGAAAACCAACAATGAAACGAATATGCTTGTAGTGGGCTTATGAAAAACATCTCAAAACTGAGGTGAAATTCTGCCACTAATGTAATGAATTGCTTGCTTGAGAGCAAGGAAGAGATGAAAACTTCTTTCATCGGGAGAATAGGAGGAAACTTGGATTATTGATAAGCACCACAATAGCAACATTCCTTAGGGAAGGATTTAGGTGAAATCTATACCAAGATAACTCCTAGGAAAAATAAAAGATGGGTTTAAATACCTCATTCTTGCCAACATGTGAATCATGAACCACGAAGAGAAGTTGTCAAGAATGATATAACACCACTTCAAAAGATAAGGTAGAAAGAATTGCTCTTTGAAGTGTAAGATGAAGAATGCTTCAACTCCTCAAAACAAGACATGTGTTGAACACCATGTTTATCTTTGAGTATAGCTTATCTTAACTTCAAGAGAAGTCTTGAAGAACGAATGAAGAATGAAAAGAATCCTTGATGAACCACCATGTTGAGCCTCCATGAAGAACTCCGGTAAGAAGAGATTAATCACCTCGAGGAAATAAGAATAAGATTTACTGTATGCTTATCCTTCATCAAATTAAATTGATGACCAGCGATGGTTTTGGCATGCTACTTATTCTCTTTGAAAATGATTAACGAGAGATAGAACAAACTTGGGAAGGTCTTGAACGAACCACTGGTAGGATTAGAAAGAATGAATGAAATGATAGGATAATAACGGAGTAGGAGTGTTGAAAGAACCACCGTAAGTATTGAAAACGAATAAAGAAAAGAGAACAAAACACCGAGAAGAATAAAAAAACAAATGATGATACTTGAGGGAAATTAGATATGAGAGCACGAATAGACCACAAGCTGACTAGAGAATACTTTAACAAAGCTCCGGAAGAATATGGGGACGAATGAAGAGGCATGAATTGAGAAGAATTGTGGAAATGAAGTTGAAAGATGAGAATGAAGAAATCTTCTGAAATGATGGCCTTTGGATGACCAAGAAATGAAACAACTCCTAAAATGCTCCGGATGGGTATGAAAAGAATTCCCGATGATCGGAACAATTTGAGAGGATGACATGAAGCTAGAACCATGAATCTTCAAGAGAATGGACCAAGATTTAAAGAAACTCATCTCCAGTCTTCAAAAGCTGAGAATGTCAAAGAGAAACACCACCATGAATTGCTGAGACACTTCGGGAGAATGAGAAACAAAGAGGTTGAGCCAACAATGAAAAATAATTTGAAATTGATATTGGAAAACATCTGACTGATGAAAATCATTCTTACGTCAAACTTCGAAAAGAATTTGAGAGTAACTCCGAGAAAATAGAAGAGTCAGGTAAGATCCTGGGAAAAGACCTATGGGTTAGGGCACACACAAAAGAAACACCGTTGAAAAGATTGCTTGAAAAGAGAGATTGCACCGGTTGAATTAAATGGCTTGAATGAGATAACAAGGTCAAGATAGCTTGAATGGATTAGGAATGAAAACACGAATCTCCTGAGATATCCTTAGTAATCCAGAACAAATGAATGGCGAGAAGTGGATGATTAAGAGGTGCACCGGCATGAGAAAACATTTGAAACGAGGAAAGGATATGATCGACAAAGCTTGAATTGAATTCACCAGAGAAGAAAAGAGAACGAAGAATAATAAACTTGAAGCTCCGTTAGTATCTTCCTGAGAACCACCGGATAAGAACATTGACAGAAAAGAATGGAGAGACTTCACATCCACAAGATGGATACTTGATAAGAAATCTGAGTCCTTGAAGAAACAAGGGGTGGGAGGGCGGGAAAAACAAAGAAAACTTGGGACGGATGAAACGAACACCGTTGCAAAGGACTGAGAATTGATCTAGCAAACATTGAAAGGATATGATTAACTTGAAGAGAAGCACACCGATTGAAACAGAATTGACATGACAATCTCGAAAAGCAAGAAGGATTAGCATCCACATAGAAATATGGGAACACCGCTTAGGGAAGGTATGGAATCAACACGTGACATTGGAGCAACTCGAATAGCACAAACCAAAACAAAACAAAGGATTGGCTTGCAAAATAAGCCAGAATAAACATATGACAGAGATTTACCCAATCCCATATCATGCATCTGTCGGCAAGATATTCTAGGAGCTACTTGAGTTCCCACCTATAAACTCCCGAAACTTTCTGGTTATGCAATGTGGTGTTGGGGATACAGGGGAAGCATAATATCTCACCCAAACTAACAATCCCTACATCCAGATGTATCCATCCGTCAACACATAACCAAGAAACCTTCGGAAATTGTGTACCTCAACCTTCGAAAAGCATCCGTTATACAAGTTATGGCAATACACCCGAACTCCCGCCCCAGTACTGGGTGGCGTCTAGGTTATCTCACCAACAACTACATAAATGAGATTTTCGATGTCGGCGAACTCAGGTATTCCAAAAATGCAACGATAAAATTGTGACGACAACACCTCAGAGCTCAACTCCCCGGGACACTGCCACAACCCCTAAATGTCAGGAGGCGCCAAGAACAATGTTCTCGTCACAAGAATATCAAAATGATTCCAAGATACCCACGTGATCCTAAAAAAATTCATGAAATTTGAGGAGAGGAAAGTCAAAACATCTATGTAAGGAGACCTCACTAGAGCGACGAAGGGACTGAGGAGTAAAGGGAATCCTACTCTCCGATATATATAATCTTAAGACTCAAAACATTTTGTTCTAGACTCAACAACGTCAGCGATTCATTCAAGTAGGGGGCTCCTAAGTCGGGGATGGCTCTGATTACCAACTTGTAACACCCACGATGCAGCTATATCTCCCACGTGTTGAGGCACGACTTAGAGGCATAACCGCATGGTGGTTTTGTCGCTAGAGGGGTAATCTTCACGCAATCCCATGTATTGAATAAGAAAGGGATAAAGAGTTAGCTTACAATCGCCACTTGACACAAATAACAAGTTAAACATACATCATCCAGAGTACAAATAAGGTCCGACTACGGAACCAAAATAAACAAAGACAACCCAAAATTCTAGATCCCCAATCGTCCCAACTGGGCTCCACTACTGATCATCAGGAAACGAAACATAGTAACGACCAAGGTCCTCGTCGAACTCCCACTTGAGTTCCGTAGCATCACCTGCACTGTTATCTTCGGCACCTGCAACTGTTTGGAAGTATCCGTGAGTCACGAGGACTCAGCAATCTCACACCCGCGAGATCAAGACCATTTTAGCTTATGGTTAGAATAAGGTAATGAGGTGGAGCTGCAACAAACGCTAAGCAAATATGGTGGCTAACATACGCAAATAAGAGTAAGATGAGAAGCTATGCAACGGTCGTGAAGCTATAAGTGATCAAGAAGTAATCTTGAAGCTACTTATGTTCAAACATAACCCAAACCGTGTTCACTTCCCGGACTCTGGCGAAAAGAGACCATCACGGCTACACACGCGGTTGATTCATTTTAATTAAGTCAAGTGTCAAGTTCTCTACAACCAGATATTAACAAATAACCATCTGCCACATAACCGCAGGCACAACTCTCGAAATTTTATACCCTGCAGGGGTGTCCCAACTTAGCCCATCACAAGCTCACGATCTACAGAGACAATCCTCCATCGCGGGACACCCGATCAGACTCGGAATCCCGGTGCACAAGATATTTCGACAATGGTAAAACTAAACCAGCAAGACCGCCTGACTGTGTCGACAAATCCCGATAGGAGCTGCACATATCTCATTCTTAGGGCACACCTGATGGGACAAGCTACGAGTAAAACCATCCCTCAAGTTTCCCCGAGGTGGCCCCGCAGGTTGCACATTTCAGACCAACACTCAGAGGAGCACTGTCTCCGGGGGGGGGGGGGGGTTAAATAAAAGATGACCCTCGGGGCCGCGACCCCAAGGGAAAGTTATAGGTTGTTAGGCAAATGTAAAACCAAGGTTGGGCCTTGCTGGAGGAGTTTTATTCAAAGCAAACTGTCAAGAGGGTCCCATACCCCTCATCATGTTGGGGATGCAAAATCAAGGAACATAACACTGGTATGATGGAAACTAGGGCGCCAAGAGTGGAACAAAACACTAGGCATAAGGCTGAGCCTTCCACCCTTTACCAAGTATCTGGATGCATTAATTAAATAAGAGATAATATGATATCCCAACATATCCATGTTCCAATAGGGAACAATCTTCAACTTCACCTGCAACTAACAACGCTATAAGAGGGGCTGAGCAAAAGCGGTAACATAGCCAAACAATGGTTTGCTAGGAAGGTTGGTTAGAGGCTTGACAAGGCAATATGGGAGGCATGATATAACAAGTGGTAGGTAGTGTGACATAGTGATAGAGCGAACAACTAGCAAGAAAAGATAGAAGTGATATCGATGGTATGGCCATCTTGCCTGAAATCCCGGAAGGAAGAAGAACGAGTCCATGAAGAAGACAAGCGAACGTAGCCGAACGAATCCTCATAACTCGAGAATGAAACCGAAGCTAATGAGAGGAGCAAACCGGAAAGAGGCAAGCAACATGGTAATCACACAAGCATAAACATGTCCTGATGCACAAACAAGTATGATGCATGTCCGGTTTAATGAATCATGGCATGTCAAAGTGCAACAAACAATACTACAAATTAAGTGGAGCTCAATATGAAACAAGATGCATGTTGATGAAACACCACATGACTTATTTAGTTCTCTCTCGGTTATGTACCCAACAATATTAAATGTTGTTAAACATGGCAAGAGGTGAAGCATAATAAAACTACCTATCTAGGCAAGTTTAAATGAGGCCAGAACAACAAACAACAAGTCCGGAAAATCCACATATACATATTATGAATTTGGTACTATTCTGTCCTAAACACAATTTTAGAGTTGTTAAACATGCAAAGTAGTGTCACCATGTTAAACTATGCATTTTTCTACCCGATTTACATATAATGTTTATTAACAATGGAGCTACGGTTATTTAGTTATGAAATAAAGCATTTTAACAAGTCATTGTGCAAAATAAATGCAAACAACATTTTAAACATTTTAAATGTTATTATCATGATGCAGATGACATGTGCAAGTTTTACGCAATTTTTGTTAAAAGTTGACATGAACATGATATGAAGCGTTTGGTTGCCATGACGGAATGAAAAGTGGTGCCATGGCGGCGAATCTGAAAATGATGCCACGACAACATATCGGTTTCAGCGACTCGATTGAGATACCGATGCAAAAGAGAAGTGTGCGGATGTGTGGAACACGCAAGAGATGGTGGGGTGCTCCCGGTTACCGGGTTCCCACGGGTCGACGGCGGTGTCAAACGAGGGAACAACTAACGTTCAAGGGCGGATACAACATCCAAACATGCATCTCATACAACTCATGCATTCATCCACGGGTCGTCGTCTCGGTGATTATACCTTCGAAGTGTGCATCTCGGGGTGGTTCGGGTTCGTCGAGGGAAGTAGTCATTCGCGGGTCGTAGTGGAAGTAGTTGTGTGCGATGATAGTGGAGGTAGTGGTACACGGCGACAGTAGAGGTACTCATGATATTGGCAATGGTAGTGGTACACGTTGTCTGGTCAAATCCACGGCGACGGTAGTTGTACACTCGGCGGTCTTCGGTGAAGGTAGGTGTTCATGGTTCATAGACGAACTTGAAGGACCCGAGGGCTCCGGACATCATGGTACTTGGCGCAACACCGTGTAGTCATACATTTTGGAGAGGAACTTGGCATCCGAAGGTGTACTTGGCGAACAATGTTGTCGTGGTACTCGTCGGTCCATGAAGTCGATTTGGTAGGTCTTGGCGTCCCCACCTTCTTGTGTACTTGATGTAATCCATGGAAACGATGCTTGTTTGGTCAACGGACTTGCTGGTAGGGTACTTGGCAAACCAGGGGTATGCCTTGGCGTAGACACGTGGACAGGAAGCTGTGGCCTGTCGGTGGAGTTCCAGTAGAACAGGGACTCGCCGGGGAAACGGGGTCACGAGCGCTGGGCTCCGGGACGGCAGAGGAAGCGGATCTTGCCGGAAGCAACCGACGGTAGCGGATTCAGGCGAGGACTGGGCGTGGGAGGCCATCGGTTGCGGCAGAGCTCCTGCACAATGTGGCGACGTGCGGGGCTCGTGGTCGTCGAAGAGATGGAGCTCAGGGAGGATGGAGGGCAGGCTGGAGCCTGTCATGTTCGCCTCAGTGCCACGACGGGAGGACACCAACGAGGAATTGGTCAGGGCGGCGCAGTCCGACAAGACGCAGCGGGGCAGCGGCCAATCGACGAGGAGGAGGTAAAGGGGTCTCAGGCTGAGGTCGAGGTCGCCGGCAGGGTTGCGAGGTGGCGCTCGGCGTCCCTGGCGATGCGGCGGCGGAAGACTGACGAGTGGAGGAGAGGGATCGAGGGGGAGTGGCTACAGGAGCGAGTGGATCGGGCAGGAGCGAGATGGGGATCGAGGGTAGGTCGAGGGGATACAGCGGCGCTGCGGGAACGAGGGAGATAGTGGGGTTCGGGCTCAGGGAGGCTAGGGTTAGGAAGGAGGCTGGGCCTCAGAGATGGATGGGCCGGCCTAGGAGTCGGGCCCAAGAGGCCAGCGGGGATAAGGGGAGGTTGGGCCTTCCCTCTTCTCTCTCTCTCTCTCTTTAACTTTAACCGAAAAAGCAATTAAAGAGAAGAAAAAGAAAGAGGGGGTTAGGGAAAGAACTTGCACACACGGATAATTTTTCCGGACTCACAAAAATGAGTTTGACCCAAGAAAATTAGAAGTGGCATGATCGAAATATATAAATTCAAACTCATTTGAATTTAATTCAAATGGGTTTGAACTAGGACTAGGTTTTAGAAGTGCCCCAAAATGTTAAGATTTTTGGTGGAGCTCAGGAAAAAGATGAAATAATTTATGGGCGAAGTTTGAGGAGCAAACTTGAAGCCGAAAAGACATGGGGAATATTTGCAAGTGTGTTTATGGGTGATTCTGAAAAATGGAGTATTTTATAATAGCTCCCTAAATATCGGGAGGGTATGTTTTAAGGAGAAACCACCATGTGAGTTCCCTCAATTTAAATGGATCCGAAATCCATGCAATTTATTTAAGTGAGTTTTTTAAAAGGGGTGCATGATGACATGATGCAAAGATGAATGCAACAAGAAAAAAAAATCACACGACGGAACTCAGAAACCATGGAAGGCATCTGGAGCGCCGGTCTTGGGGCGTCACACAAGGAAACCCACTTTGAGCATTCCAATACAATCCCACTCTCTGGCTCTTGCTCTCTTTTACTGCAGTAGGACAACAACGATTCAACTGTTACATGTTGCGGTAGTTGAACCCATTCCACTGGATGACCTCTCTTTGCCATAGTAAATAGTAGAAATCCACTAGCATGAGTAGGAGTTGTTTGAGATATGATGTGCCTACTCATTCGTTCTTGCTTGCTATGCCAACTATGCTTAGAGTTGTGTCGGGTCTGATCCATCTAGGTGATGAATTGGAATGGTTGTGTTCATATCCTACAGTGTATGAGCTAAGTGTGCGAACATGATTGGATAAAGGTAGATATGAGAGGCCATGTAGGAGTATATGGTGGGTTGTCTCATTGGGACTGTCCTTAGGAACTGAGTTCTATGTTTGTGATCCAAGACATTTACTACCACACATTGGGATCCTTAATTGACTTTGTTGACTTATTAATCACCTTGATCTCTATCCAAGAGTTGCAACTAGTTTCTAGTGTTTGTAGGATATGTGTTGGAGGCTGTGCGTAGCGCTGACGCTAGGGGTGGGCTATGATGTGGTATAGAAACCATGGCACGGTGTAACAAGGCACCAGTTTCGTGGGCTTGGGAACCCCGCACACATCGTTTGGGGCCATAGTGGAAACATCGGCCGGACTTCCTTGCAGATGTAACTCAAATAGGTGATAAACCTGGACTAGAGACTTGTGTGGTTAGTCAGGTCGTGGCCGACACCCTCGCTGGGCTTCTTTTTGAAGGTTTCTGAGTACATGTCATGTAAATGGTGATAAGTGGAGAGAGCATGTGTCAAGAAGTACAACCCTGTAGGGTAAATGATCTATTCGAATAGCCGCGTCCATGGATATGGACTACTTCGAAACCTTATATGGTTCATAGATAACTGAAAGTGGATACTCTAAAATACGCAAGATAAGCATGAGTGATATGGATGGCCTTCTCGTAGGGAGACGAGGGCGGATCCATAGCGGTGTATTGATATGGTGAATATGTGGACTCGTGTGCGCTCTCTCACCCCAAAGAAATTACTGGTAGACGTAGTTCAGGATAGCTACTGGGTGAAAGCTGGCTTGCTGGTGTTAAACTCCACAACCCCATTGTTGAAACTGATGCATATGTAGCTAGTTCGGATGTAAGTCTTGCAGAGTACATTTGTACTCACGTTTGCTTAATTTATGTTTTGCAAAGGAGACTTCAGTCTCACTTTAGATTTCTACGATTAGTTGAACATTGACCGATTATCTTGGGAATCCCAAACATAGGTCTGGTTCCTATGGAGGGTCTTGTAGATAGGGATGCTTTCTAATGTTTTTCTTTTCAGCTGTCTGTACTCATACAGGATAAGCTTCCGCATGTGCTTGTTTCTTGTATGACTTTGTATGTCGGGTCATGAGACCCTTGTTTGTAATATCATGCTATGTATGGCCCCTCAGAGCCTTTTAAATAAATACTTGAGTCATAGAGTTATGTTGTGATGCCATGTTGTACCTACACATATCGAGCATATTGTGTGTATGTTATTGAAATCCTTGGGATGTGTGGTATCTGCTACCTCTTGAGCACTGCGTTGGTTTTCCCCGAAGAGGAAGGGATGATGCAGCAAAGTAGCATAAGTATTTCCCTCAGTTTTTGAGAACCAAGGTATCAATCTAGTAGGAGGCTACGCGCGAGTCCCTCGTACCTGCACAAAGCAAATAAATCCTTGCAACCAACGCGATAAGGGGTTGTCAATCCCTACACGGCCACTTACGAGAGTGAGAACTGATAGATATGATAAGATAATATTTTTGGTATTTTTGTGATAAAGATGCAAGGTAAAATAAAAGGCAACGAAAATAACTAAGTATTGGAAGATTAATATGATGAAGATAGACCTGGGGGCCATAGGTTTCACTAGTGGCTTCTCTCAAGAGCATAAGTATTCTACGGTTGAAAGTGCGTTATATAGACTAGAGGGGGGGGGGTGAATAGGCGATTTTTATGAAATTCTTCACTGAGGAATTTACCGGTGAGGCAATTCCTTAGCGAAGAACTACTAGCAGCGGAATGAGTACTTAAAAGTAAACATAACAGAATACAAGCATAGTCATCATGATGAAATGAAGACAGGCAGAGAGTACAGAAGCGTAAGCACATGATAACACAGGATGAAGACAAACAGACTGAAGAAATTGAACTGAGGAAATTGAGAAAGTCTTCAGTCAAAGTCTTCAAACACAGATATGAACAAGCACACAACATAGTTATGAGGAAATGGAAGAGTTGAGGAAATAAAACTAGTAAGCTTGGTGAAGACAATGATTTTTGTAGACCAGTTCCAACTGTTGTCTCAGTTGTACGTCTGGTTGGAGTGGCTGAGTATTTAAACTCGAGGATACACAGTCCCGGACACCCAGTCCTGAACATGCAGCTCAGGACACCCAGTCCTCACCATATTCTCCTTGAACTAAGGTCACACAGACCTCGTCCAATCACTCGTGGTAAGTCTTCAGGCGACTTACAAACCTTCACAAACTCGGTCACTCGGCGATCCACAATTACTCTAGGATTCTCTAGACCATGACGCCTAACCGTCTGGAAGAAGCACAATCTTCAAAGGTAACAAGCGTCGGATCCACGCAGGATCAATCTCTTCAGTGATGCTCAATCACTTGGGGTTTGTAGGTGTTTGGGTTTTGGGTTTTTCCTCACTTGATGATTTTCGCTCAAATTCCTCAGAGGATGGGTTGCTCTCAAATGACAAGTGTCAGTTTCTCTCAGAGCATCCAACCAACTAGTGGTTGTAGGGGGTGGCTATTTATAGCCTAGGGAGCAGCCCGACATGATAAGACATAAATGCCCTTCAATGATATGACCGTTAGGTGGATAGATATTTTGGGATAGCTGGCGCATAGCACAACAACGGTCGGAATTTTGAGTAGCAAAATCCTCAGGGCTATCATGTTCCTCCCTGTGTAGGCAATCCGCACTGGCGAATTCCTAACTCCTCAGTCAGGACAAATTCCTCAGAGACCAGAAGAACTTCATCTCTATCACTGAAGAAATTGACTGAACTGTATGAGATTTCCAATGGCTTCACTCGAAGGGATTGGTAGGTGTAGGATTTTGTGTTGAGCATCACATGGAAATTTTCCTTAGTATTTCCTCGACCCCCTTTAAAAGTATGGTGTTTCCTATGACTCAAGAAAGAGAAAATGAAACTATGAAAACAAAAGTCTTCACGCTTCATGTTCCTCGAACGAATACCAAGTTTTCAAGGTCACACCAATTTCTTCACTTTCAAAGTCTTCAGAAAGTCTTCAGTGATCCAAAGTCTTCAGTCGAAGAGCTTCATTTTTAGAGGGTCGACTTTCTCTGTAAATATCAATCTCCTCATAGACTTATAGACCTGTGTACACTCACAAACGCATTAGTCCCTTAACCTATAAGTCTTCAATACACCAAAATCACTAAGGGGCACTAGATGCACTTACAATCTCCCCCTTTTTGGTGATTGATGACAATATAGGTTAAGTTTTCAACGGGGATAAACATATGAAGTGTAACTACTGATATTGAGGAATTTGATTGCAAGATATAGAAGAAGTCCCCCTGAAGTTGTGCATAGTGAGGAATTTGCTTTTGAAGCAATGCACACTTGAAGAGTTGAATCATGGAGATCTCCCCCTATATCTTGTAATTCATACACGCATTTGACATATAACAGAGAAGAATTTGAAATGCATGATGAAATATGGTGACTGATGTAATTCAGCATGCGTGCATTAGCATATATGAGGAATAAGCATGCAGCAAAACATATCAAAAGTATCAGAGCACCATCGAGTTTAAGTTTACAACTCGATCCAATAAAGTCTCAGAAGAACGAGAGTTGTAACTTAACAAAAAAATGCCCATAGAGAAAGGCCCACTTGAAGACTAACTCAAAATTCTCCCCCTTTGTCATCAAATGACCAAAAGGATCGAATATGAGGACTAACGCCCCTGAAGAATATCAAGTTGATGAAGGAGCGCCAGCGTTGTTGGGGTCGTTTGTCGTAGTAGGGCCTGCCACAGTGTCGTCCAAGTCTTCATTTTCATCAGTGTCGCGCGATGAAGAATATGAGCTGGCCACCAGAGAAGGGACCTTGACCTTCTTGAATTTCTTCGGTGGAGGTGCAGACCAGTCAAAATCTTCATTGAGACCCATTTTTTTTCAGATCTTCTTCACCATACAGATGTGATAGGATTGCCCAGGTGCGACCGAAGACTTGATGGAGGTAGTAGTGGTTTTTCTTCACTGGATTGTGTGTGGCAGTCATGTTGTGAAAAAGTGAACCAAACTGACGCTTAACCCATTTGTGATTTCGATCCACCTTCTGGTGAAGACTAAGTAGAAGTTCACGGTCAGTCATCACGCGCGGAGCAGTGCCTTGAGGAGTGGACTTGGGTGCATTGGCAGAGTCATGTGTGGCAGAGTCATCATTAGTGGAATAAGATGCAGCTTTGCGAAACTGACCATCCAATGGACGAATTCCTTCATCTATTACAGCTGGTGCCTTGCCCTTTCCATCAACTGAGGAATATGTCTGCTTGAGGACTTCAATTGGGGGCAAGTAGCTGAGCTGATTCTGGAAATCAGCTTTGTAGTTGAGTGAAGACCTTGTCCCGAGGAATCTCATAATCCAAGGTGCATAAGGCTTCAGCTCAAATGGAGACAGTGCAACATTTGCCATAGTCCTCATGAAGAAATCGTGATAATTGACAGGAATGCCATGAACGATGTTGAATACCAGATTCTTCATGATGCCAACAATTTCCTCATCAGATGAGTCGTGGCCTTTGATAGGACTGATTGTCCTTGTAAGAATACGATAGACAGTTCTGGGCACGTACAACAATTCCTTCACGAGGAATTTGGTTCTTGGTGCTTGACCTGGCTTCAAAGGTTTCATCAGCACCTGCATGTAATGATGTGTGAGCTCAGGTTCACTGTAGATGCAGCGAGCTTCTTCAAGGGGAGGACTGAGTGGTAGAGCACGAAGCAATTCAGAGGCTGGTGCAGTGTAGTGAGTGTTTTCAGACATCCAGTCCAGCACCCATGAATTCACATCTTCAGCATCTCTGGTGATGTGCAGCGTTGCATAGAATTGAAGAATCAGTTCT